>NC_092503.1:117120142-117778059 GCF_047511675.1 Marmota flaviventris
AAGTGTCACCTGGAGGGGCTGACACGGGCCACAGGAGCGGCAGGTTGCGTGGGTCTGTCAGCACTGTTAGCTGACCTTGCCATCTCCCTCTGGCCTTTCCTAAAGGGACTATTTGTTTTGGTTGTAGCCCGATGGAGACCCCAAGGGGACCACAGAAGCCCTTGGCATGTAGGAGAGCCCAGTCTCTGGACAGGCCTCAGGCGCCCAGGAAGGACTCTGGGTCGGGTCAGTGCAACTGCCGGTGCCTCTCCTTTTCCACCACTCCCTGCCGGAGGCCCCTTCGCCGCACGTCCAGCGACGGGGCCAGACACTCTGGGATCCCAGCTCAGTCTGCAGAGGCCCAGGGCACCGTCACCATAGCCCTCACCCTGGAGGAGATGAGGGGGCTTCACCCCAGTGAGCAGAGGCCCCAGCAAGACGCCAAGAAGGACAAGGCCCAGAGGCGGGCCCAGCAGGGGTGGCTGAAGGCCGTGCTGAACTTCTTCCTGAGGACAGGCCCAGAGGAGCCCAGAGAAAAGGCCAGCAAGAGGCCCAAGGGGAAGGAGGAGTCCACAGAACCCCCGGACGGCCCAGGAGAGCCGGCCCTCAGGACGAGAGCCCGCGACAAGAAAGCCAGTCGCAAGAAACACAGTCACAGGAAGCACGATGCTGAGGACCCGGAGGCAGGGCTGCCCAGGACAGAGGCTGCCTCCGCAGAGGAGGCTGACCTGGGCCCAGCTGGCAAGGGTGAGCGGACGCCTCTTGCTAGTGACCCCTGCTCCACCCCAGGGTGCTCTCAGCTCCGTGGCTGAGGACCTGAGGTCAAATCCCTGGAGGGGCTTCTGTTTCCCCACCGGGTGGCCTGGGGTTGGTGACTCTCCCCTCTGAGCCTCCCTTTTTTTTTTAAATCCACAAAATGGAGATAAAATATACTATCTCACGGAGCAGCCGTGACCCCTGTGAAAGTGCTCAGTGAGCGGAGTCATTATTAAGCACTATTGAGTTTGAAGATCACAAATGGGAAGGTGGGGGCGGGGAGCATGTCTCTCCCCCCTGGTCCCTATCTGGCCACCAGGGTGCTCCTTCTAGACTTTGGTTCTTGAATGGGCTTGAGCCAGTGGCCGTCCCCTCCAGAGCCTTTTCTTCCTTTTGTGTGAAATTAGAGTTCTGGTCTCTGAGGTGACTTCCTAGCCCGACTCCTAGGATGCTGGGGTTGAATGTCACCCATACCTGGAGGGAAATGGTGCTTTGCCTTTTTTTTTTAATGGGGAGAAGAGCCTCCAGGGAGATACCCGATTAGAGGGGGACAATTGAGAGGGACGCCTGGGTGGAGGTGGCCTCTTGGCAGATTTCAGATTCTTGGGTTAAGCTCCCAGATGGCAGCCACAGGGCCTCCTGTGCAGCCAATTCTGTGCTGTTTTCTCAAATGGATTCAGAAAGTCACAGGAACGTCACCCACGTGTCCACTCCCACGCTCACGCCCACCGACTTTCATCTCTATTCCAGGCGGACACGATTCTTATCTGCACCCGTCCTTGCCCATCGAAGTGGGTGGTGCCGGCTTCTCAGACGTTTCTCCCCAAGCCGCGGGTCCCCAGCCAGAAGAGCACCTCAGGAAGCTCGACCGTGAGTCCATCAATAGTGTCCTTTCGGTCTGTGGTCAGGGTGGCTGTCACCAAGTGAGGTAGAAGGCTCTGCGTGGTCACCGAGATCTCGGATCTCAGTGGCTGATTTCTCTTGCTTCTTCTGCGGCTTCTGGCCACATTTGCTTATTTTAAGAGTCTCACAGAAGGGAGTCTGGGGATTTGGAAAGGCTGTTGGCAGAAGCTCCTGCCTTATGTGTTAACGAGTGTGGGACTTTGTTTTTAGTCTCTCAAAGTTTATTTTATTTAAAAAATATATAGAACAGTAGGGACCGGGGGTGCAGCTGGGTGGCAGAGACCTCGCCTTGCATGCAAGGGGCCCTGGGTTCAGTTCCCAGCACCCCACACAAAAATAAAAACGAACTAAATAGAGAAATAAATAAATTAAATTAAAATATATTGAAGCGTGGTGAGAACATTTCAATGCACGCTTGTATTCCCACAGTTGTCTGGCTGTGGGCTTCAGAGGTGTAGGTATGTATGATTTTGTTGTGGAACCATTTTAGAACAAAATGATCCTTCATCTCTAAAGACTTAAACCCGCATCGCTAAGAAATAAGGGTGGTGCCCTAGGCACCTACAATATCATTATTGCTTCTTATAAATCAAAAATGACCCCCTGTTCATCTAATTCCCTGTTAAAAATGGCCATATTTTAAAAAGCTAGAAAATGGAGCCAAGTCTGTGCTGTTTTCTCAAATGGATTAAGAAAATCACGGGAACAGTCACCCATGTGTCATCTGTCAAAGAATAGCTAGCAGACATTGAGCTAGTTATTGTGTAGGGTATTTAGTTATTTCACAGCTAATTATTTTCTCACCCTGGAGGGAATCAGCTGATTGATTGAGGAAATGAACTAGAAGCCAAATGGGATTCATGAGTGAGAGGGAAGTGACTGAGGGGTGAGAGAGATCCACAGGTGGCCCAGGGGGCCTGTTTCCATCTCCTGTGTAAACCCCTCGGCTGGCAGCCAGCAGAGGACAGTCTGGGAACACTGCCCTTGAACAAGGTCACCAAAGGAAATAATTTCCATCGTTTGTGGCTCCTCCTTAATGATTTGGGCTTTGGGCCAAGAGCTAGACACAGTGGCGCACGCACACCTGCAATCCTAGCGGCTCTGGAGGCTGAGGCAGGAGGATTGCAAGTTCAAGGCCAGCCTCAGCAATTCACTGAGATCCTGGCTCAAAATAAAAAATAACATAAAAAGGCTGGGGATGAGGCTCAGTGGTTAAGCGCCCCTGGGTTCCATCCCTGGTACCAAGGAAGGAAGGAAGGAAGGAAGGAAGGAAGGAAGGAAGGAAGGAAGGAAGGAAGGAAGGAAGAGGGGGCTGAGATATAGTGGAGGCATCCATAGGTCTGTGCTACACATCCTGATGTCCTTCTTTTCTTCTCCTTAGTTAGAATAGGGAATTATCATTTTCCCCACTTGAATTTTGCAGGGTGGAGGAAGGTCAGTATTAGGCTTGCAAAGTGTTTCCAAGCCCTGCCCCTCATTGGATGGCCTCTAACGGAGGCAGAACAGGGATTATGTCAACATTACACAAGGAAAGAGAAGAAGGCCCAGGGAGGGTAAGAGACTTAGCCAAGGTCACACAGCTCGCTGAACCCAAAGTAGATGTTCACAGATTTGTTAGTAGGGCATAAGTGGAATGCCTGGAAGGCTGACTTGAAATTTCCTGCATATAATATCATGCTTTGGGGCAGAATCCTTCCCTTGGGGATCCTCCCACTCTCACTCAGGACAGCTCCTGGAATGTGGTGCTTTCCCCCTTCCAACCTGAGGAGCTGTTTTGAGAGGCCCCTCCCCTGATCCAGAAGGCCCGAGCTGGTCTCATGTCCAAGAGGGTCGTGGAAAGTGCTCTTTGTGCATTTGGAGAAGGTGACAGGGCATGTGCTCTCTTCCAGAAGATGCTGTCATCCAGAGGATCGTGGAATTGCTCAAAAAAGTGGGAGACCAGTGGGAGGAGGAGGTGAGGGGCGAGCATCTGCTTCTCCTGGTTCCAGCCCCACCTGTTCCCGTCTGCCCTTGCGCTGTCTGAAGCCTCCATCTGCTTCTCTGGCTCAGTGCTCCCCCTGGCCCCCCCACAGTGCTTGGCTGCTCCCCAGTTTTCCTGGGAAGCTCTCCTTCTCTTGGTACTTAGGGGCCTGACTCAGTTTCTGTTTTCTTTCCAGCAGCAACTTCAAGTCCCTCAGCCAGAGGTGGTTCCTCAAAACCCCTCCCCGATCTGCAAGAGGAAGTCCCAGGAAAGAAAATCCAGCCTCAGGAGAGCCTTTTCTCTCAAGAAGTACGGCCCCGGACCCGAGGAGTCCAGGAGAGCAGGGGCTGCTGATGTCCCCAGTGCAGAGGCCCGGCCACCCAAGAAGTCCAGCTTTCTGCCTATGTGTGTCGTCGGTAGCCACCGGTCCTCCGTCTCCAGCAGCCCTGGTGAGCAGACTCTGGCAGTTGCCATAGCAACCCTGCAGCTGCCTCCGCCTCTGGAACCTTCCCAGGGCTGGGATTGGCTGCTGGAGGGCCGCGGTCTTTCCTGAGCAGTGTGGGACGGGCTGCAGAGGACAGGAGGAACCCCAGCAGGCCACCGCTCCTCTCTCAGGTCCGGAGCCCACTCAGCCCTCCAGGGCACTGTGTTGGAGGACCCGCCATTCACGCCTCTGCAGCCTCCGCCTCCTCCTGCTGGGGGGGTGGGGAGGCGCAGGATGTTCAGGAAGGGGCTGGAGCAGGGAGGCAGGGCGCCTGAGCGGTGCTTTCCGTGTCCTCCCATGTCTCTGTCCTCACAGCCATCTTAGGAATTGAGGTTATTGTCCCCATCTTACAGATGACAGAATGGGGCTTAGGGAGGCAAGGTCGTGTTCAAGGTCACCTGACTCATTAGCGGTGGAGTCAGAGCTAGCAGGAGAAAGGATCAGACAGATTGGTCCTTCCTGGGGGTCGGAGAGGACCAGCCTCATAGGGGGTGCTGGACCAGGGGATTACTGCCCAGAGAGGAATGGGTGGTGCTCAACACCAAGGAGTGGTCCAGAGGTGGGCACCAGGCCCCCGGGGAGGGAGCTTTAGGCAGAGTGATTCTGCCACAGAATTAGGCCCCTTCTCTCTGGGGATCAAGTGAACACGGTGGAGGGGTGGAGCCCAGGGAGGGAGGCAGGGCCTCCAAACCAGGAAGGCCCGCTCTCTGAAGGCACAAAGGCTTGGAGCTTGGTCTGGGCCAGTAACCCTGGGACACAGCCCAGCGCCCAGCTCCCCTGAGTGGCAGCAGGGCTTCAGGGCCAGCTGCCAAGGCGCCACCTCAGAGTCAGGGCCAGGTCCTGGCCTCTCCGATCCCTGAGACCCAACAACACCCCGACCATTCCGTTCTGCTTCCCAGGCTTGGAAGAACCCGAGGTCCACGAGGCCCTGTCTGCAGATGGGGAGGGCCCAAGTCCTTCTGAACCGCCCACCCACGCCAGATGCCAGGGACCCGTAGAGGAGCTGCCGCTGGACGGGGCCTCAGAGTCCAGTCAGTATCCTGCCCCTTTCCACAGAGACCCCTCGGGAAAATGCTGGTCTGACTCTTTCACTTGCAGAAGAGAAACTGAGGCTGAGAGAGGCAGTGTCCTGCCCAGACTTCCCATAAGAGCCGCCTCGGGGCCCAGGGCCCAGGCCTGGACCAGGCTCCTGTTACGTGCTCTCTTAAGCATCCCAACCATCCACAGCTGCAGTGAGGACACGCATGTGGCCGAGGCAGCCAGTGGGCGATGGAGGAAAGCGCTGCCCGTGGCAAGGGCTCCACAGATGGTGTGAGCTTTAGGCCCTGCTTTCAACCTGAGTTCTGACCCCTTCCAGTTCTATGAAAGTGGACAGATTGCTTCATCTCTGACTCAGTTTTCTCATCTGTGAGATGGGCTGATCACAGAATCTTCTTCCTGGGGTTTCTAGAAGTTCTAAATGAATTCAGGCCTACGAGGCCTTCAGGGCAGCCCCTGCTCACATCCAATTCATGTCAGCGGGGTCCGTTGTTATTAGGTGGGCCAGCTTGGGAACAGAAAAGGATAGGGAGAGGGTGGGGCGGGGGGGCGCTGTTGTGACTTTACTGTTGGCAGCCAGGCCTGGGCTTGTATCATGGTCAGTTCTGAGCAGCTGAAGATGCTGAAAATACCTTTAGGATCTCTACTTTTGCTGCCCAGCCTGCCCGGAAGGGAATTGGGAAGGCCCGGCTCTTCCGAGATGAGGGGGTGCAGGGTGAGGGGTGTGGGGAGCAGGCCCAGGTGCCTTCTCAAGAGTCCAGAGGCCCTGGTTGGTGAAGGAGAAAGGAACTTGTTCCCAGGAAGCCAGCTCTGCCTTCTGAGGAAGAGGTTCACCAAGAGGTTCACCCAGGGAGCCCTGGGGTGGACGACATGGAGGCTGAGCTCAGAAGACTTCTCTAAGCACTTTGGTCTTTTTTTTTAGACAAATTCATCCAGAAGATCCTTGCCCTACTCCAAGATGCCGAGGAGCAGGAAGGAGAGCAGGTGAGGACCCCACGCTGCCCCTCCGCTCCTTTCAGCCCCCTGCCGGCTCCAGACCACCCTCACTGCTCTTCTTGGGGTCCCCCTCTCCAGCCCGAGGGTCTCTTTCCCCAGCTCACCTGCAGTCTCCTCAAGTCAAGGCCCCACTCACTTTCCCTCCCCTCCCCCACAGCAACCCCAAGTGCAGGAGGTGGAGGTGACTGTGGAGAACCCGGCCCCAGTCTGTAGGAAGAAATCCCAGGAGAAGAAGTCCAGCCTCCGGAGAGCCTTTTCCCACAAGAAGCACAGCTCCAAGGAGCCCAGGAGGGCAGGGACCGCCCCAGAGGCCGGGGCACCCAAGAGGCCCAGCTACCTGCCCTTGTGTGTGGGTGGCCACCGGTCCTCCATCTCCAGCAGCTCGGGTGAGCAGGCCTGGCGTTGCCATAGTAACAGAGGCTTCCTGGAGGGCAGGGGTGGCCTCTGTGTGGCCACGGCCATCTTGCCTTCTGCTGTCTGCTCTGGGCAGAGGAGGGGTGTGGGGTGCAGAGGAGTGAGGACCACCGGTAGGTAGACAGGGGTTCCTTGGCATTTATAGAGTGCCTACTGTATGCTACTGTCATGCATATCTCATGTAACCTGCTCACAGCCCAGGGGGGTCCGGCTTAGGGCCCCCAATTGACAGATGGAGAAAGTGCAGTTTGGACAGAAACCCGGGCTTCTTTCCTCAATTGCTTCATTCCGGATCGTGGGGAGGCCGAGGGCTTGGTGTGTGGAAGGAGTTAGTTCTCTGGAGAGAGCAAAGGGAGCTCTGTGAACTCCTCCTCGCAGGGCGGGGTGGTCAGGGGACTTCCTGAGGACCCGGGGAGCAGGGCCCAATGACCATAGCTTCTGGCGGGCCTGGATGCAGCTCTGTGTTGGGGGATCTGATTTGGGTGCAAAACACTCACCCCGATTCTTTTGCCCTTAGATCCAGAGCATCCCGAGTTCCAGGAGCCTTTGGCTGCCGAAGGGGGAGCATCTGGGTTCCCAGCAGCGTCCTCCCAGACCAGAAGCCTCACGCCAGCAGGAGGATCCCCGCCGGAGGACACGTGTGAATCTAGTTAGTGCCACCTGCTCTCAGCTGGGCCGGCTTCCTGGGTGCTTCTCCTCTGCATGGACTCACAGGCTGAATAGGGAGCAGTTCCCAGGAGGGAGCAGAGGGGCAGCTGGGAACCACCCAGGAGACCCCGGAGCAGGGCAAGGGCAGGGCTCAGGTGGAGAGCACTAGGCTGTTCTTCGAGCTGGAACTTGACCTCCTCACATGGTCACGTGAAATCCTAGCTTGCCCTGGTCTCCGGGGGTGATATCCTGGCAATCAGGCTCTCCACGGGGGGGGGGGGGGGGAGCCCCGATTTGTGGCCTTTGTAGATTTTGGTTGTATCAATAATCCCTGTGGCCGATTTCCAGCTGCCAACCGTTTGCAATGACTGCTCCATCAGTTTCTGCACAGTTACAGTGACCTCCGTGTGAGGCGCCCAGGCCACCACGCCACTAACCTGGGTGGGTGGGGGCGTCCCTGCTGCCACAGGAACCATGGTGTGTCCCCTGCTTGCATTCTGATCAGCTACTTTTATTTTTCTTTATTTATTTGTTTTTGGCACCAGGGATCGAACCCAGGGACACTTAACCACTGAGCCACATCCCCAGCTCCTTTTTTTTTTTTTTTTTTTTTAAATTTAAGTCAGTGTCTCTCTGAGTTGCTTAGGGCCTTGCTCAGTTGCTGAGGCTGCCCTTGAACTTGCAATCCTCCAGCCCCCTGAGAGGGGACTACAGGCATGTGTCACTGTGCCCTGCTGATTAGCTGCTGCTTTTAGTCCAAGCTTCCAATCCTGACATTGGGATGCCTCGGTTTTCCCATCTGTCAAATGGAGCTGGATGTGGTGATAGGGGAGGCAGCACAGGTCAGAGGCCCTTCTATTTCTCTGGAGCAAATAAAGCTCCTTCACGCCAGTGCTGGTTTAAGGAAAGACTTTCTTTGCCTGTCATAACTCATCTGTGTGCCATGTTTTAAGATAATGTACTATTTATACTGGGGGACGGTTGCTGCAGCGTTTGATTGTGGGGACCGGGGTGTCAGCCCACATGCAGTTCCTCACCGTCCCTTCTTTTCCCTAGAGGAGGGCATCATCTGCACGCTAGTGGAGCTGCTCCAGGAAGTGGATGGCGAGCTGGGGGACCAGGTGAGCACCCCTCAGCCCTCCCCAGGTCTCATCTACCCACTCTGGGACCTGGGTTGAGTCCCCATCTCTGGGTGATCTTAGACATGTCTCTTTACCTCTCTGAGCCTCAGTGTCCTCTTTTTTAAAATGGGGGATAATTATCTACTTGACCAAGTTTATTGCCTACAGAGAAAATGCCAGAATGCAGGAGGTGAGGCAGTGTCTGTTTAAAATATCACAGTGCTCAGTGGCTCCTCCCCCACCAGCTAAGACCTTCCTAGTTCAGATCTTCAGCCCTTGTCCCATCACCCTGCAGGCCTCCTTGTGCCCATGTCCCTCCGGCCCCTGGGACCTCCTCTTCTGCAAAGTCCCACCCCGTCCCAGGTCTCATTCCCCATCAGTGTATCCTGGGATCACCTAACAAATCAGCTCTCTGTACCCAAGTCCTTGTCTCTGGTCAGCTTGGGGGGAACCCCAGCTCCCATATATCAGCATGAAGAAGTAACTGGCTCAAGGAGCCTTGGGGTGGTGCTGGGACTCACCTAACATCCCTGCACTAGACGTTTTACAGACAAGGTCTCCATCCTCCCACGGATCCTGGGGGTCAGGGATATTACTCTCATTTTACAGATGACCCCACTGGCTCAGGAGGTCACAACTAATCAGGGTCAATTCTGTGTCTAGAGACCTGTGGACAGGTCTGGATGTGGGGCAGCAGGGGAGGCGGGGGAACTTAACTGAGGGGAGCTCACCAGGGCCACGAAGGGCCCACCCTGGCTACGGGGCTGGGGACGGTCCCTGTGGGCAGCACTAATGGCCTGATTTCATTTCTGCTTCCAGATTGGGCGGCACCCCAGCTTTAAGAGGTTTTTTTACGAGTTCTCGGACTCCACCCTCAGGAAGCTGGTGGCCACCCTGCGCAGACGGAAGACTCACTCGCCCGGTGGGGCCAGGAGCCTCGCCCAGAGACCCTCCCCATATGTCTTTGGCTTGGTCCATAAATTCGCTGGCAGCCACAGCCGCACCATCTGCAGCCTCATGGGCTCCCGAGGCCACTGCGTCCAGCACAACTTCACCCAGTTCCCGTCCAGGGAGGCCCAGCCGGTGAGAGAGGGCGGGGAGACAATGACAAATAGGACAAGGGACGACAGGGCGTGGGCCTCGGGTGGGATCTTCCTGCTCTCTTCTCCCTTGTGTACTCTGTTCAGAACTTGCAGGATTCAGATCCAATGTCACCTCCTCACTGAGGCAGTTCTAAAACACGACCCCCTGCCAAAAAAAAAAAAAAAAAAAAAAATCACTGATTTTGCTCCATAATTAGTATGGTCTTTATTCAGCACTGGGCTCCAACTGTAGGTACCTTTGCACATGTTTTAATTAATGACGTCTGCTCCCTTAGCTGGTCTTATTATTTCGTAGGTTCTGCTGCTTGGCTTCCCAGTTCTAGGGTTATAAAATTTAAATAACAAAAAGGGAGGTTCAATTTCAGATAAGGGTGCCTGAGGTAGACCAGAAGGCTCTGAGGGCTGCTCAGGGCTCAGGAGTGCAGGTGTTTGAGGGAAGAGTGGCTTCACCCTCTGGTGGCCTCTGATCAGCAGGTCTCCCGTCCCCTTTTCCAAGGTCCTTCAGATTGCCCGCTTACTGTCACTCCACCCAGACTGAGTGACAGTAGAAGCTACTGAGCGAAGGTGTGATTTTGGAAAAAGCAGATGTTGTCTTTGTTGGTCTTGGACAAACCGGCCCAGAACTGCTAGCTGGAGGTCCCTTGGGAAAGCAGACCTTTTTGCAGTGATGTCACCGTCACTCAAAATGCATCTGTCATCGGTCATCCTCTCTTGGAGTTGCCTTTAGAAGCCCCTGGAGAGGGCCCTCTAGAGGGCCAGTCTTACTGCGTGGCAGTTGCGTCTTACCAACGCTCTGCTCCATGTGGCTGACTTTCCTGGTGGTGACTCCTTGTGACCTTAGACCTCTCTTCTCAGCCTCACTGTCTTCTCTGGAGAATGGGAGTGGGATGTTCTGGAGAATTTGCTCTCTAGGGTGGGCTAGGGAATGGCTCATACAGAATGATCTCAGTTCTTTGTCAAAGATACTGTGGGAAGATGGGTTCTGACATCCTCAGTAGCCCTAAACCCGTCCTCTGGTTTCACTCACTGTTCATTCATTCATCCTTCATCCAACCGGCAAGTATTAAACTCAATCAGCAGATATTGACAGGGACCTGTGTGCTTCGCTGTGCTAAGGGCTGCGAGGTGCTCGGGAAGGTTCTGCCTTTCAAGGACTTCACGTGCTCATGGAAAAGAAAATGTTGACTGATGACGACATTAAGTAGCAATCAGAAGCCAGAGTGTCAATGAAGCCAGTTGGTCCTGGGAGGCTTCCTGAGAGTTGAGGCTGAGGAGGCTGTAGTGAGAGGGAGGATAGGTCAGCTCTGGAGGCAGGAGGGGCTACAGGAGCAAGGACCCAGAGGTGGAGTTCTTGCTGGGTGTTGGTGGACAGCAGGTGGTTTACTGTTTGCAGAGAGGGGCCGACACAACATTGAGGTATGGCTAAAACTTCTGTCCTTCTTCTCTTCCCAGAACATGCCAAGTCCTGAGTGTCAAAGTCCAGATTGAAAGCTGTGCCTTATGCTCAAATTCCCTCGAACTAACAAAATGATTGGCAGCTTCCACTGGAGGCCCTGAGATGCTCCGTGACGCCCTGATCTGTGCTTTACCAGCAGGCCCGAGACAGCAGCCGACGACACTGTGCACCATGCACTCTTGTCTGAGAATGTACCGAGCCTTCATCCGCAGAGCTGGAGGTGGGGGCTGTGTCAGGGAATCAGCCCCGAGGGGGGGGTCAGGAGGCCTGGGCTCCGCCTGCCAAACCTGCCCCCGACCTGGCAAGGCCCTGTGTGCATCATGGATCTAGATACCAAGAAGGAGGTCTACTGACGTTTCCCCAGATATTAGTTTTAGCCTTTTCTTTTTTTTTTTTTTGGTACCAGGGATTGAACCCAGGGGCACTTAAGCCACTGAGCCACATCCCCACTCTTTCTTTATCCTTTGTTTTTGAGACGGGGTTTTGCTAAATTGCTTAGGGCCTCGCTAAGTTGCTGAGACTGGCTTTGAACTCTTGATCCTCCTGTATCAGCCTCCTAACCGCGTCCAGCCCCAAGATATTAGTTTTAAATGAGTTTTACTTTTGGAAATAGTTTTTATTTAATCTCCAACCAGAACATCCCCATGCATTAAGCAAATGTGCATTTATGTGTAGCATGTCATTTACTCCATTCACCAGTAGCTTAATGCTCTTGGGGATTTCCAACCACCTCCCAGGAGGGCTCTGCAGGCCCTAGATAGGGGTGGTCCATAGACAGATGAACCCCTGGTCGCTCAGAATCCTCCCAACCCTGTGTCCTATAATTAATTCTATGACCAGAAAAAATGAAGTTGATATCTTGTACCTCTCCCATCTCATGAGGTTTGCTAAGAATCAGAAAATGGATGTGAAGGGTCCTGAAAATTACATGGTACCGTGTTCATGGAGGATTTTTTTTTTTTTTTTTGGTACCAGGGATTGAACTCAGGTGCCCTTTACACTGAGCCACATCCATGGCTCTCCCCCCCTTTTAAAAAAAAATTTGAGACAAGGTCTTGCTAAATTGCTCAGGGCATCACTTAGTTGCTGAGGCTGTCCTCAAACTTGTAATCCTCCTGCCTCAGCCTCCTGAGCTGCTGAGATGTTATTTTTATTATAGCTACATGTGAGTAATTTCCAGGAAGGGAAGGGCTTTGAATTGGACTGAGATGGACAGTTACCCAGGTGTGCACTGCTCAAGAGGACCAGACCCCAGGAGGTACTGTTCACAGCCGGAGCCTGCGGATTTATAGATTCATGATGACAGTTTTTCAGCGGATGGAAGTGAAATGTCTTGTAAGGGGCTTGTTTTGTATTTGCATAATGATGAAGTGTGGGGTGCTAGAGGCTCCTCATCCCACACAACTGAACAGATCCAAAGCTTGAGTCCCATGGATCATTTGCTTCACATCCATATCTCCCTGCAGGCCTGACAGGGCTGCAAACAGAGACCATATGACTCCCTTGGACATTGCCTGGAACACGTGGCCATGGGGAGAGGACACTAAAACCTGGACAGCAAACTTGGTGGATCAAATAGCCCTGTTGGGCCTGTGGCCCAGCCTGAGGGGGGTGGGGGAGGGAGGAAGCCCAGTGTAGGGGGGCTCTGGACACTTGGAGGGGACTGGCCTCAAACCTAAGACAAAGTTTCCGGAAGTTCAGCCAGGTGTATTCTGTCCGGAAGGTTTTTAGTTTTTATGTTGTTTCTGAGGAGTGTGGGGGTGGGGTGGGCTATTTATGGATTATTTATGCAGCGTTCAGGAACCTCGCCGTGCAGTGTGCAGAGCCAGTTGGAATCGAGGTCAGGAACCTCTGTATCTAGCTTCTCATCAGGAGCCATGTCTTTGGGCTGTCGAGTGGTTGGTGTGAGTCTCCGATGCTGGCATCTGAGCCTCGTTTTTGTACTATATTATTTGATTAAATAAAGAAGTTTTCACAGAAGTGTGATCTGGATTATTCCAATGGAGGCCAGGCAGATGCCCTCCTACTGCGTCCTTGACGGTTGGGTGGGGACGGGGGACTTGCCCCCTGCCCCCAGGCTTCTCTCTGCACCCTCTCCAGGTGTCCCGTCCTTGGGGTGACAACTCACTGAGGCAGAAAAATAAAGGGTCCTGGGCTGGGGTGTCAGGAGACCCGGGATTTAGTCCAGCAGCCACAGACTGGTGACCTTAGGGGCAGGACATGTGCCCTCTGGAGCTGACATTCTGCCACTCTGTGGCTCCCACGGTGGCAGCTCATTGTGCGTCTGGGAAGATCCAGGTTGGTCTCGAGTCTACATGATCTCTCATCCGTCCTGCACTCTGGTGCCCAAATTCTGTCACTTAGCACCAAAATTTTTGTCTAGAAAACATGGTCTCCATAGAAAGTCATACAATCTCCTTTTCCCTCTGTGACGGAGGACACAGGATCTACTTCTCTTCAAACCCTTGAAGGCTCAACTACACTCTAAGGAGATCAGGAGAAGACAGCTTTGAAATCCTCACCTCACAGAGGAGGAAACCAAGGCTCAGAGTGGGCGAGTGACTGGTTCAAGGTCACACAGCCACCCACGACCTGTCTTGGTGCCCTCCACCATCTGATCCATTAGATCATAAATTCAGCCCACAGTTACTCAGCACTTTTGAGGCACCGGGCGCCATGCTGACTCTCTGGAATACCAGACGCAAAAAGGTGTGGCCCCTGTCCTCGGGATGCTCATGGACCCACTGGGTATGGGATTTTGTGACAGTAGGAATACCGGGGGGTGGACTCGGTGGAGGTGATGTATAAGGACGGGCCTCCCTCGCCGTACACCATGGCCACTTTTATGAGAGCACCCAGTGCATGGGACATGCTGCTGCCTTGAGAGTCCTTCAGAAGGTGGACGAGTGACCTCAGGACACTTGTGTCTGAGAAGATGCCCGGGGGGTGGTGCTCCATGGTGAGTCCTGGACAACGGGCTGGGCAAGGGGCAGCGGGGTTAGGCTGGGCAGGGTGTCACTCAGCAGCCTTGGAAGACAAGACCGCACCTGGCCTCGGCCTTGACACTAGCAAGACCCCTGATGTCCAGGCACAGCACAGGGGGCTTCACACACCACCCACGAGTGTTGTTTAATTTATTTTGGGGGGGCATCAGGGATTGAACTCAGGGGCACTCGACCACTGAGTCACATCCCCAGCCCTGTTTTGTATTTTATTTAGAGACAGGGTCTCCCTGAGTTGCTCAGTGCCTCACCCTTGCTGAGGCTGGCTCTGAACTCGGGATCCTCCTGCTTCAGCCTCCCAAGCTGCTGAGATTACAGGTGTGCGCCACCGCACCCAGTGTTGATTCCAAAAAAAAAAAAAAGATAAAAAGGAGAAAGGAACAAATGAGAGTCACCGGCTTTAGCAAATAAAAGTTCAGGGTGCCCAGGTAATTCTGAGTCCCAGATAAACACACGATGGCCACGGTAGGGACAGACTTCTAAAAAATACCGATTTGGTGTTAATCTGAAATTCGAATTTCACACCATGCTCTGTATTTTGTCTGGCAACATTGAAATTGATGGGAGAATAATTCTCTTAATTATCTTGAAATCAGGGAAATAAATCAAAGCAAAGGCAAATCTGCAAGGGGATTTATTGATCCTTTAACTGATATTGAAAGCGTCTAGGCTCTAAATACAGAACGAAGACAATAATCATCAGTAAGTTCAATTCTCCTATGTACCAAGGAATAAGTGTTCCCCAGAAGACAGAACCCCCCTTCCTGGGCATCACCTGCCTCTCAACTGCTGAGAACACAGAGGCTAGCCTGGGCGAAAGGCTGGTGGCCAGGAGAGCCACTCTGGGGGCCCCTCCTCTTCTCCGCCACACAGACCCCCAGGTGCTCCCTTGTCTGGGCCACAGGAGCAGCCAAGGAGGCAGAGGACACACAGTCCCAGGGACCCGGGCTCTCCCCCCCCACAGGCCCCATCTCAGTTCACATCCGCACCCTCCCTCCCTGGGCTCCTGGCCCTGGACGGTTGGCCCCTGGGTTTTGCATTCCAGGATTTGTTAATCAAACACTGAGAGCAGCAGGGAGGCGGGTCTGGGCTCCTCAGGTCCCCTCCCACTCCAGCTCCTGTTTCCTCTCCGGGTTCACGGCTTCCTAGGGAAAGGAGGGGATCCATTACTTCTGGGCAACCCCCTCCACCACCAAGGGTGGGCTTCCCTAGCCTGGGTTCCACCAAGGACATGGCTTCCTGATTCATTCCCCTGGGGCAGCCCTGACTAGTGGCCAGGCCCCGTGATGGCCAACCTCGTGTAAGGAAACTGGAAATGTGGATTTATGCTAAGTCCGTGGGAAGCTTCACTTTATTATTCAAGGGTCCTCTGCGGCTCTCCTGGGAGGTGATAAAAGGGTGTCTGAAACATTATTCAGTTTATAAAAGTTCGAGTGGTACTTGGTGTTTCAGGAAGAGGTGGGGGTGGAATGGTCTCCAGATAGCTGAATACGGTTGTGCGGGTCGTACACTGTGCAAGGGTATGGTGCCGTATCAAGAAGGGAGGCAATTCATAGGCATAGAAATGTCCTTGGTATTGGTACAGTTTTCTAGCAGTTGACAGTCAAGATCTTGTTTTAACAAAATTTCCGAGTTGCTGTATAGACTACTGTTGTCCTTGACTATGACCAGGAAGGGGAAGGTGGGGGCAGAAATGAAGTTGGATTGACAGGATCAGGGGTCAGTAGAGCAACCTGGGAGAGGACAGGTAGGGTCTGGCCTTGGGGAACACCCAGAGGGAGTCCACACCTCAGGGCGGCTGTGTTCCTGGATCCAGCTGGGATGAGGCCTGTAGGTGACCCAAACTATGTCGGATGTGGAGAGCAGAGGGAATTCCAGGGAGCAGGGTGCAGACCTGGGGGAACACATGTGAGAAGAAACAAGATACAAATGGGAAATAAGTAGAAGACCCAAGTTCCAAGCCTTTACCTGTGTGACCCTGGGCAAGCCACTCGCCCTTTCTGGGCAACGGCAAAAAGACTCCTGCAGAGACCATCTCAGAGATATGCCCGGGCGTAGACCTGCATATTCTTGGATAATTTTCAAGTCTGTGGTTCTGCTGGGTGAGCCCTGCAGTGACTCCCCAGGACCACACGGGAAGCCCAGCCCATTAGCAGGCGCCTGAGCCAGCCTGGCTTACCCCTGCCCTGGTTCCAAGTTCACCTCCAGGCTTCTCCCTGCCTCCAACCTCGCGCTGGGAGTAGCTGCTTACGGACGGTGGGTTACTGGCTCGGGCCACCCTGTGTGCCTGGAATGGCCCCCGTGTCCTCCATCCCCAGACTGGCTGACCTCTGCTGCTGCTGCTCCTCCTCCTCCTCCTCCTCCTCCTCCTCCTCCTCCTCCTCCTCCTCCTCCAGGAAGCCTTCCCTGAGACCCTCCAGCTGACAGGATGAGCTGGCTGCCTCTCCTCTGTGTCCCCTCCCGTCCTAAGCCAGTGATTCTCAAACTCCATCGAGCTCAGACTCACCAGGTGACATGCAGACTGCCGGGCAGCCCCAGGTTCTTAGCCCAGTAGGTCTGGGCTGGACCCAAGGTCTCCCAGGTGCCGTGGCTGACCCGGAGATCCGTCATCCACAGGACCTCTGACCTCTAACAGAGGCCAATCTCCCTCCAATGAACTGAGCACAGACCATCATAGCCTCTATGTCCACCAAAGAATAGGGATTAACTGAAAGTTGTTTGGAGTAAATACAAGCCAACAAGCCCGAGAGCGCTATGAAAGAAAACTACACGGTATCCTGTAGTAGACAGGCTAAAGTGGACTTGTGGCTTCAACACACGCTGTTGGATATGGACCACGTGTCAAGTTCAGCGCAGGATTGGTACTGCAGGTGCCGCTGGACCTAGTCCAGGATGAAGCGATGCCCTGCAATATTTTACTCACGTGAAGCTCTGCTGTGTGATTTCCTGGATGCCTTCACCCCTCTGAGCCCACCCACCCCACAGGGTTAAGATAATTGAGTGTGAAACAGAGTGCTGGCACTTGATAACCATTCAACACGTTCTTAAAAATCCTCACCAACAGGAAGCCAGCGCCTGGCCCATCAGACATGAAAGCACTTGAGAAGCTCAGTGGGTGTGACACGTGCTGGTGACACAGGAACAGGCAGCCAGGCCAACGGGACAGGCCCAGACACTAACGACAAGTCAGCACAAAATATAGGTGCTGTTTAAATCAGCAGGGAGAGAACAGATTGCCTAACTAAGTCTCTTGGAGATGACTGATCAGCTAATTTGGGGAAAATTTAAGCGTGTTAGTTTTCACCAGTCAGTTTGAAATAAAATTAAGATTGGGACAAACTGGGTGCAGTGGCGTAAGCCTATAATCCCAGCCGCTTGGGAGGCTGAGACAGGAGGATTGCAGGTTCAAAGCCAGCCTCAGCAACAGTGAGGCACTAAGCAACTTAGCAAGACCCTGTCTCTAAATAAAATATAAAATAGGGCTGGATGTGGGTCAGTGGTCGAGTGCCCCTGAGTTCAATCCCTAGTATCACAAAAATTAAAAAATAAACAAATAAATAAATGAAGATTGAGACAGGTACACATCTCTTATCTAAAGCCCTCATGGGTAGATGGCTTGGGAACCAAGCTCCAAACTTTAGAGAAAGAAAAATAGTGCTTTGGTCAAGTGTTTTGTAACTCCCCCATAGGGTGTGGGAGCACCCCACAATGAGTCACATTATCATTTCTACAGGCAAGTTATGAAAATTCATACCACGTGGAAAAAAGGCCACAGATAATTTGACCTCTGGCAACAGTGAAGATTTTGCTATCAAGAATGACCACAGGTGATTGTTTTTTCAGAGTAACTTCCATTTCAGAATTGTAGGTAAGGGACAGTGGACCTGGGATGCCTAGCATTGGTGAGCTTGCATGTAGGAAGATCTATTCTCTAGTTCATTTGCTGATGGGAGTGTAAGTCATTATAATCCCCTCAAGGACAATTTGGTCATACCTTTGGTCAACCTTTGGTCATTTGGTCAACCTACCCCAAATATAGACCTTTTGACCTAGCAATTCCAGTTCTAGAAAGGTACACAGCAAAGGGACAGTTGGGTATGTGTGTCCAAGAATGTGTTCAGGGGGACATTTATCACAGCAATGTCCATAAGAGCCACAAAATAGAAACAACCTAAATGTCCATCTGTAGGGGATCGATGAAACAGACAATGATACACTCACACCAATGGAATACCACAGATCCACTACAGACTTGATAAATCTATATTTGACATGGAAAGAAGCAGCGATATACCATTTAGTCCAAAAACAGGGTATAAAACATTATGTAGCATATGATGCCATTTTCATAAAAATAAAAAGTACATGTCTGTCTGCATATGCTTAAAATATGGAAGTTTTCTCCACCAAAATATTAACATCTGGGTGGTGGGGTTTCTGGAGATTTTTTACTTTCTATTTATGCTTTTCTAAATTTGTAATGAGAGCATGTTGTTTTTAAAACCAGAAAAAGTAATAAAATTTCTCATCCTATAAAGAGTGAAGGTATTAAAAAAATAGGGATAATGTCTTTCTCGAGTGACGCTTAAGCTGTGCTAAAATAGAGTCCCCCACCCAGAGTCTGAGTGGGTGGCTTGTCTCTGGTGTCCTCCTCGTGGTCAGAGACCCTCTCTCTGCTCCTTTCTCTTGGCACCCGCGGTTTTCAAGCTGCCTCAGTCTCCCTAAATGTCCCACACAGGCCTGGGCACTAATCACGGGACTTGACGCGTCTTCGGTAGCCAGAACGACACAGGATGTTTGTACATTCGGCTTCTCATTTAAGTCCCAAATAACTGAGGGATGAAGTAGATGTTCACAGGGAGAAACTGAGATTCCCAATGAGTAAAGTGACCAGCCTAATGAGGGCCAAACCCTGTGATTCTGACTCCCGGGCCGGTGTTCCTACCACCCTGTACATCAAGACACTGGGCACAGATGACTTGGATGGGATCCTGGCTCTGCCACATACCAGCTGCATGGCTTTGGGCATGTTATTTAATGTCTGTGCCACAGTGTCTGGAACATAAGTACTGTGTACATTTTACTTATTATTATTATTATCATACATTCACATTTGAATGGGGGAAATTCCACGAAAACCCCAAGAACATGCTCTCTCATGTAGTAAATCTGGGGAGTCTGACATGGTATAAGTAGGAGGATTTGGGGGCAGGAGAGTTGTCCTCTTTTTCCATTTGCAGCCTGCAGGCTGTCTCTTAATGGGGGGCCAGTTCTATAATCCAGAGTCAGAAGACTACTGAACATTTTGGAGGAGAGACAAGGCTGCAGAGGAAAGCCAGGCTGATCCCCATCTCCACCTGCTCTAGGAGAAGAGCATGCCTGGACTGACTGCGGTCCTGGGCTGAAGGAGACATGGAACAGAATCAGTGTGGACCTGCAGCTTAGGCAGAGCAACCCAAGTCAACGGATAGACCCAAGGAAGAAAAAAAAAAATGTTTGTCATTTTAATCCACTGAAATGGTGTTGTTTGTTATGCAGCAACAACTGCTGAATACAATCTGCATCAGAGCATGGATTTGCACATCTGATTAAACAACCACACTGATGACTGTGTGGGGCATCTGCCCTATAATGTTTATTCTGGCCTCTCTCCTGTTGCTGGCAGGGACCAGGAGTTTATTCAGAACAAGCCCATGTATGAGAGTGTGCCGCTTGTGATTGCAGCCTGGGAGGAAATGAGCAGATATCTCCTCTCAGATTCCTCCCCATTCTCCTTCCCTGGCTTCTCTGGAGCTTCTCTTTTCTGCCCTAACCCAGGCCTTTGAAGTTCAGAGCAGCGAAGGTGCCTATAATTAAGATCACCAAAGAGGAACTCGCCTCTGGGCAGCTCATCCTCATCTGTGAAGGAGGCTGCAGGCACCTGGCCCAGAGCAGTTTGTGAGACCGCAGCAGACTGCCTGCTTCCTTAGAAGGCACCTCCATCTGCAGGTTCATCTACCAAGGGAGCTCCGGCCGATCGCACAGTCCCCCTGCCCAGCTGCGGTGGGAAGAGAACTGGCCCTGGAATCAAGGAACCTGAGTCTCGGCCTGGCTGGTCCTCCTAGCTCCAGGGGTGCCCTACACCCATGATGGACCTGCCTAAATTCTCATGAATGAACTTGACCTTGAGCTCCCAGAGACAGAGAGATGAACCCTCAAAGGTCAGGGAAATCTTGAGGCTGGAGACAAAGGAACAGAGCGAGAATAATCCCAGGCACCGATTCCATAACCCCAGGAACCTCCAGCTGCCTAGAGTCCTGTCTGCTCCCTGCCCACGCTGCAATCCAGAAAGGGACATGAGGGTGTGCCCCACTTCCCGAGCAACTCTGAGAATCCCCTTCCCACCACCTGCACCCCCCACCCACTAAGTCCATATTTACTCAGACTCTGCTATGGGCTATGGGCTTTGGGCTATGAGGGTAAGAAGGACCCTCATCAAGCTGAAATCCTCATGCCTCCCTGGGGACCCCCACTCGGGACAGGGACCATCAGGAAGGATGTTGCTTTGAGAAGCGATTCACATAGTTGATTGCATTCAACTCTCCTGATCTTATGAGCTGGTAGGTATCACCCCATTTGGCAGATCAGGAAATGAAGGCTCAGAGAAGCCAAGCGTCCTGACTGTGGCCACTGAGTGAGGCTGAGGCAGAGGGATTTCTTGTCTCCAAAGCCCAGTCTCCCTGCCCCCATGCTTCTAGAATGTTCCTGAGGCAGTCTCCAGAGCTGGTCCCCAAGGATTTAAAAAAACATAAGACGCTCACTGCACTTTGCTGCCTGGTTTTTTGGCCCGCGGTTGCCTCGGAAAACCTTTTCGAGTGCTGCTTGGTTTTGGTTTGTTCTTCTTGAATACCTTATTCACCCAGTTTGCATCCTCAGCCGGGCTCTCCCTGGGCAAAGACAGGAAATAGGTGGTTTGTTAGTGGCCCATCCCACGTCCATCATTCTAGGGTCCTGCTGTAGCTCAGGAGGAGGACCCACGGGGTGGCCGAGCACCAGAGATGCCCAGCAAACACTGATGGATATTGATGAATATTTACCTAACATCATGCCAACTAGGCACTGAGACTCAGACTTGTGTTCACTGTTAGATGGAAATGCAGACGTTTAAGTGATGTGAACACAATGCAAAATCTATTCGTAAGCTCAAAATTATTACATTTATACAAACTCTGTCAAAAAGTTGTAGAGTTAAAATCGAGCATAATGTGGCGGGCAGAGTCGGCTTTGGCTTAGTAAGTTGGATCCAATGAGGCTGCTCAGGCCCTGCTCTCCGGACCTGCAGCTGCCAACCCTGGACCTGGCCAGTCAGGGCTGTCCCAGCGGGGGATGGAGTTGTGGGTGGGATCGGGGAGAAAGGTGCTTGACTCACCTCTGATTTCCCCCTGGCGAACCCAATTGCCATCCAGCCAGCCAGGAGCCCAGGTAAGTAGCCCCCAGGGAACATTAAAAAAAATATGGGGGTCTAGAACCCCAGACCCTCTCATAATTGCCGTAAAGATAAAAATCCAGTCTGCTGAACACACTGGACAATTCACGCACACTGTAAGAAGGGCTCCCCTCAACCAGACGGCGCAGGGGCTGCCGAGGCCAGCAGGGTGCTGCTCCCCGCTTTGAACTGTGGCTCCACCGACAGTAAAATACGGGGCGCGTCCGCGCGCTGCACCCACAGGGGCGTCCCCGGTGTGCAAAGGAGGGATCCGAGGAGCACAGCGTCCTCCACGCGAGCAGGCTGGTGCCCACACGGCGGAGGACAGAAAGGGACACGGGAACCGCGCAAGCCAGAGCAGGGTCGCCGCGTCCCTGGCCGCTGAAGGGGTGGGGCGCGTCGCCTAGCGGGGCCCTTTGCCCTGACCGGAGCAAAGAAGGCGCTCCCAGGGAAGGCACTTACGTCGCGCGAGGCCGGCTGATGGTTTCCTTCCCGGGGACGAGGACGCGAGGTACCGCACTTTCGGGATTTGCAGAGGCGAGGGGAGCTTCAGGCAAAGCAAAAACCGGAGACGTGAGCGACAGAGGGCCCTGGCGGGTCTTGGGGTTTTGTTTTATGCCAGGGATTGAACTCAGGTGCGTAACCACTGAGCCTCTTCCCCGGCCCATTTTATTCTTTTTTATTTTGAGAAAGGGTCTTGCAAAGTGGCTCAGAGCCTCCCTAAGTTGCTGAGGCTGGCTTTTGAACTTGTGATCCTCCTGCTTCAGCCTCCTGAACCACTGGGATTACAGGCATGTGCCACTGCAATTGCCACTTGGTCCTTTTGAAATGACAACAGTAAGCAAGAGTGTTTAAAAAAAAAAAGTAAATTCTCTTGTTCTCAAATTCCCATATTTAAGACCAATCACATTACTAGATTTGGAAGAGACCCAGGGCAGCAGCTGTGGAAGGGCTGAGGCTGACCCTTGATGGGACATTAGGGATGACTCCTCCCAGAAAGCAGCAGGTAGGGGGAGTCTTCAGGAAAAACCCCTCAGAGGGGCCTGGACTCCCATCACGGGCTTCACGTAACACTTTCTTCTCAGAATGGAGAATATCAATCATGACCATCACTCTTAAGCAAGCTCTTTGAATGTTTTCAATGAGGATGGGATGCAGGCTAGCCGAAGATAATTGTGTGGTAGATATAAATATAAGTAGTATAAAATATAGATTTCCCGATCTGAAGTTCCTTTATTAGGGTCCTCTGGGATGTCCCTAGGTGTCCCCAATCTATTTGCAGTGAAGCTTGCCCATTGTTTATAGATTTTCCTAAGGCCATTTGCAATTCTGTCCCCAAATAACACATGAGCCATCACTGAATCACTGACGGCACTGAACCCAAGGGGGTCCCCTCTGCCCAACTCCCACAGATGGCTGGGGATGTTGCTGTGAGGTCCACTGTAGGTTGTGACAGATTTTCAGCTTTGGTACTTTTGCCATTGAGGCCAGATACTTCTTTGGTGTAAGAGCATCCCTGTCCTCTGCCTACTAGATGACATCCAAAAATATCTCCAAATATTGCTAGATGCCTCCTGGGAATAGGATCACTTCTAGCTGAGAACCAACCACTGGCCTGTCTGTGCCTCCTCTGCACGAGTGAAGAAAGCCAACTCAGGGCCAGGTCTGCTCGGGCTCTGAAGACAGCCACCTTTATGTTCAGGGGTGACCAGCTGCAAATAAAAGCATTATACTGGCCAGGTGCAGGAGCACACACCCCCAGCAGCTCTGGAGGCACGAGGATGGTGAGTTCAAAGCCAGTCTCAGCAATGGCAAGGCGCTAAGCAACTCAGTGAGACCCTGTCTATAAATAAAATACAAAATAGGGCTGAGGATGTGGCTCAGTGGTCGAGTGCCCCTGAGTTCAATCCCTGGTACCTCTCCCCAAAATGCATTGTACTTTAACAGGAAATTAGAAAGCATGTAAAATCCTTCAATTTTTCGACTCCTAATGTTCTTGTGTTTTTGTCTTATTGTGATTAAAAGAGTAAAGGTTAATCTATTCCAGAGAAAAGGGGTCACTTCTGACTTGGGGTAGAGCCCCAAAGAAGCAAACCTTGCTGATCTGGGCTTTTAACTATGGAAGTTTGGCTGGGGGACGGTGAGGACCACCTGAAGTCCATCTTCTGGGCTGCTCTCCTCCTGCCCACACCCAGGCCACCCTTGGTGGTCACACGCATCTCCTCTTCACCCTGTGTGTGCCTTCCACTTCCTTACTCTGCACCTGAGCCTCTTGAATACGAATCTGAAAGCTCTTTCTTCTCCATCCCATAAACCACGATTGTCAAAAACCTGCCCATTTAGCTTCTGTCACCTCCAAGAAGTCTCTCTTATCCTTATTCCCCAGAGAGAAGTGGTCAGATTTTCTATGAATACCCTCCAACATGGGTTTTGTTACTTATGCTTTCAACTTGTGGGGATACACGTTGTCTCTCAGGCTGGAGAGATTTTATGGGGGTAATAAATCAAAAACAGTTCATCTTGGTAGCCCCATAAGGTGTTTTCTCAAACTCTCCGTAGTGAACAATTGGTTTTAAAAAATTATTTGCGGGCTGAGATTGTGGCTCAGGGATAGAGCACTCGCCTAGCGCGGGTGGGACTCGGGTTTGTTCCTCAGCACCACATAAAAATAAAGGCATTGTGTTGTGTCCATCTACACCTAAAAAATAAATATTTAAAAAATTATTTGCAATCTTTAATGGGCTGTATTCTTGTAAACTACAATTCAAATGCATTAGTAGAAAATTGATCAAATTGTTGGGGCTCTGCACTCATTTCATAGTGACCTAGTAACAGTGCGGAGGCTGGCCGCCATCTGTGGACCACTCTTGAGTATCACCGCCCAGCACTGCACAGGGGCTTTCACCATTAAATTCCACTGAAGCAGCCCTGCAGCAGTTCAAATGGGAGTGGGCACAATCACAACAGGCTGGTGAAAAAGACAGACAGCCGAACCCCACCCCGTTTGTGACTTAGTAGGTCTGTGGTTGGACCTGAGAATTGTCACTTCTAACAAGTTCTCAGACGATGCTTTCCTAACTGGTTGGAGGGACCACTTTGAGAATCACAGCACCAAAGGAACAAAGAGATGGTGATCGCACTGCCCCCTTGTGGTGGTCTGAGCTCATAACAAGCAGAGCGGCTAAAGCTTGTTGAGAACTCAGACAGGAGAATGCAGTGGGCAGCCAGAGGGGTCCCTACCTTGGGGCTGTTCTGGGCCCAGTTCTTCCACAGGTGGTTGTGCAGGCGACGCTAAAGGAGAGCCTCCAGGTGATGGTTGTGATGTCCCCGCAGCTGATGGCCCCAGGGGTGGCCTGGGTGATGTGTGTGCCTGGGAGGGTGGTGAGCTGAGTGGCAGTCCAGATGGTTGTATCTGCTGCCCAGGTGACACAGGTGACAGCTCAGGTGGTACAAAAGGCAGTGGCGGGCCAGGTATTGGGCTGGGTGATAAGTGCCCAGCTGAGCCCGAGGCTGGTGGCAGAGGTGGCAAATCACTTGGAGACAGTGGCAGTGATGAGGTCTTTGGTGGTGCAGGTGGATGTTTGGACGTAGGGACAGGTGGAGAAACAGGTGACTGCACAGGGCACTCGCACGTGGACTGGGGAGTCTTCACAGGTTGGGGCACAGGCGGGTGGCCATCCCCGTTGTCCCCCTGGGGACCAAGCTCTGAGGGTTCCTCCCGCCGTGTTGGGGGGCTCGGCTGGCTGCGCTCGGGGCACTCATTGCCAAGGGTGAGTTCTATCTGGCAGTACACTTCCACGCGGGGGAACAACACTGTCCTGGACGGGGAATCCAGGTAGGCAGCATCTGGGAAGAACAATGGCCTGGGTCACAGGCAGCCTGACGAACCCCGACATCACCCAGCATCTGCAAAAACGGACCCCAAGTTATCTTCATAAATGGGACTAGTGCTTTCAATGGCCTTTCTCTCCTTACTTCAACTCGCAGTGAGAAAAACAGGCATGATTCTCCCTGGATCTGGAGTCTACAGTCTAGGGTGGGGAGGCAGACACTGCCCAAGTAGTCTAAGAAAAGCTAAGAAACAAACTGTGGCCCTTAGTTAATAATGATGTATCAATATCCATTGGTTAATTGGAACAAATGTGACATATGGTGTACCCTATTACATATATACCATATTATAACATTTAATGATGTGAGACTTCAGTAATAGAACCGGACACAGTGGTGCAAGCCTGTAATCCCAGCGACTTAGGAGCCTGAGGCAGGAGGATCACAAGTTAGAGGCCAGCCTGAGCAACTTAATGAGACCTTGACTCAAAATAAAAAAATAAAAAGGGCTGGGGATGAAGCTCTGTAGTAAAGCACCTCTGGGTTCAATTCCCAGTACCAAAAATAATAATGATAATCAAAAGAGGAGGAGGAGGAGGAGGAGGAGGAGGAGGAGGAGGAGGAGGGTGCACAGAATCTCCCTGTACTATTTCACATTTTTTTTTTTTTTGGTTTTGTTTTCATACCTGGAATTGAACCCAGGGGTACTTAACCACGGAGCCACATCTCCAGCCCTTTTTTGTATTTTATTTAGAGACAGGGTCTCAATGAGTGGCTTAGGGTCTCACTGAGTGGCTTAGGGCCTCACTGCTGAGGCTGGCTTTGAACTTGAGATCCTCCTGCTTCAGCCTCCCAAGCTGCTGGGATTACAGGTGTGCACAATCTCACTTAACCTATTTCACAATTTTTCTATAAGTCTTAAACTATTACACAAATTATTATTAAAAGGGAGGTATGGGAAGACAGCTGAGCAGTCACTTCACCAAGAAGATAAGGATGGCAAACAAGCAAATGAAAGATGCTTAACATGGTTAGTCATTAGGGAACTGCAAATCAAACCCCAATGATACCTCCGCACACCTACTGGAATGGCTGAAGCTAAGTGACCCACCATACTAACTTGTGAAAATTTGGAGTAACTGGAGCTCTCACCCACTGCAGGGGGGTGGGGAACAGAAGGTGGTACAGTGACTTGGGAAGCAATTTGGCAACCTCTTAAAAGTCAAACACACATTCTGATTATAGATCCAAAGGCACCAAAAACAGGATTCTAAAGAGAAATTCATACCCTTCATGTTCATCATGGCTTTATTCACAATAAGGAAGGGGGAACACGTGCGGCCCATCAGCAGATCAATGGATAAGGACAATATGGTACAAATGATGGGCTCAGCTTAAAGGTGAAAGGGAACCCTGCACCTCCCATGACACGACCAACCCGAGGACGCTGTGCCAGGTGACATAAGCCAGTCACTTATGTCACACTGTCTGATTCCACGTCTATGAGATATCTAAAGTAGCCAAACATGTAGAAGCAAAGTCAGTGGCCAGAGGCCGGAGGAGAAGAACAGAGGAATTGGCGACCAGTGGCTTTGGAGTTTCAGTTTTGCAAGATGAAGAAGTTCTAGCGTTCTGTTGCACAACAATATGAACCTCAACTGTGTACTTACAATGGTTTACAGTTATTTTTCCACAGTTAAACTCTATGTGGCACATGCCTGAAATCCCAGCGACTCCGGAGGCTGAGGCAGGAGGATCACGAGTTCAAAGCCAGCCTCAGCAACTTAGTGAAGCCCTAAGCAACTCAGCGAGACCCCTGAATCTAAATAAAATACAAAAAAAGGGGTGGGGGGCTGGGGATGTGGCTCAAGCGGTAACTCGCTCGCCTGGCATGCGCGGGGCGCTTGGTTCGATCCTCAGCACCACATAAAAATAAAATAAAGATGTTGTGTCCACCGAAAACTAAAAAATAAACATTTAAAAAAAGGGGGTGGGGATGTGGCTCAGTGGTCCAGTGCTTAGGGCTCAATCCCCAGTACCAGAAAAAACAACAGAACTATATGCGTTAAATATACACATACCACACAATCCAGTTTTCCATTGTTTACCCAAGAGAAATGAAGACGAGTGTCCATACAGACACTCACGGAGTGTTCAAGCAGCTTCGTTCATAACAGCCCAAATCGGGAAGCAACCTGACTGTCCATCAGCAGGCGAATGGAGGAGCGAGCTGTGGGTGTGCTCACAAGGTGGGTGGGAAGGGAAAGTTAAAAAGGGGGGGGGGGGGGCGGGGTGAACTGTTCCTATTTGCAAGAACATGGGTGAACCTCGGAATACTTCTGCAGAGTGAAGGAATCAGATAAGAGAGAATTCGATCTATTAGATTCTATTTATCAAAATTCTAGAAAATGCAAATTCCCCGTGATGACAGAAAACAGACGGGGATTGCTTGGGAAGGACGGTGGGGGGAGTCCTGAAAGGGCACCAGGGGACTTGGATGGCTCGCTGCCTTGATTGTGGTGATGTTTCCACAGGGGTGTGTGTGTGAGAGAGAGAGAGAGAGAGAGAGAGAGAGAGAGAGAGAGAGAGAGAGAGAGAGAATCAAACTGTGAGATGGAGGAAGGAGGAGAGAAGCCGAGGGAGGGCTGGGGGCGCCGGGTGTCCCATGGGCGTTTGGAGGTGGCGCCCACGGAGTGCCAACCTCGCTCCGCGCCCTGTCCCCACGGCTGCGTGACAGTGTGGCTTTTCGAGCGCGCCAGCGCGGGGTGGGGGCGGCTACAGGGGAGGCCGAGGGTGGGAGCCTGGCAGCAGGAATGGGGAGGAGGATGTGAGCCCTTGGGAGGGAGGAGAAGGAGGACGCGAGGAGGTGACATGGGGAGTTGGCCTGGACACCTTTCGGGATGTGGCTTCCTGCCAGAGGTGACCCCTATCCAGAAAGCAGCCAGGCTGCTTCCCAGATGGCAGGTGGCACCAACCGAAGTGTCTCCGGACGTGTCCGTGGCTCCGGTCACATCCAGGGCCAGGAGGAAAGCCCAGTCCCGCCCCGGCCCAAGGAGCTGGAGCTGGAGCTGGGGGCCGACTGCCCGAGAGCAGGCGCGCATGCGCACACTGGAAGAGGGAGCCCTGTACTCAGCCGGAGCCGGTGTGAGAAGTTTTCCTGCCTCCAGCTGAATCTGCTCCTACTTGGTGTGATCCCAGGGCCACTGGAGACGCTGCCACCCTCCACTGCGCTGCCTCGAGCGTTCCGGGGACGCCTGGAATCCCACCACTTGGTTTCATCCGTGGGGTTTAAAGCTGTCAGTCAAACCTGTGCAAATGTCCGCACCAGCCGTGGGCAGAGGGTGAGGAGGGTGGAGGGCGTGAGGTCCCTCCAGAGGGTGCAAGAAGGGCCACTGACAAGGGGGCGGCTAATGATGCTGCAGAGCCACTTTGTGACTGTCCCTAGGACTCGTCCTGAGAGAAAAAGAAAATACATTCCAGGGGGGAGATGCCACCGTGGGCAGGTGTCGAGGCGGCTCCCAGGGCCGGGGACTGGAATCTGCTCCAGGATCTAATCCCCAAATGAGGGGGTCTTCAAACTCCAAGTCCTCCACACCGACCACCCCTTCAGAAAGGGTGGGGATCCTGGGGGGGGGGCCTGGCCACCCCTCCTGTTGCCGAGCTCTGTCACTGAGCCTCCTTCCCTTCCCTACCCATACTCCTGGGGTCATCTATGTTCAGACCCTTGGGCTCCAATCGTCCCAGCTGTCACCACAGTAAGTGTGAGGAAGAGAGGGCTGACAGAGGGAGTCCACATGAGGTGGCATCTGTCCTGCAGAGGGTAAGAAGCAGGCCTTTCACCAAGGCCAGAGGGGGCAGTGGGATTAATTGGCTGCTGCTCTGATGTCCTCAGTAAGTGCCACCACCGATCTGAGCACTGGGCTCAGGCCTTGTGTGCTCCAATCCTTTAATCCTTCAGTCAGTCTCTGAGCTAAGCTCCAAGATTAGCCTCCTTTTACAGATGAGAAAACTGAGGCCCCAGAAGATTAGTTACCTTCTCAAGATCCTACAGTCAAGTAGGTGTTGGGCACTAGGATCTAAACTCTACCTTTTGTTAAAAAAAATATTTTTAGTTGTAGATATTTTTAGTTGTATTTTTAGTTTTATTTTATTTATTTATTTTTAGGTGGTGCTGAGGATCAAACCCAGTACCTCACACATGCTAGGCAAGCACTCTACCACTGAGCCAAAACCCCAGTCCCTAAGCTCTTAAAAAAAAAAAAAAAAGATTAGGAAGCAAAGGCTCAGAGAGGGAAAGTGATTTTCCCAAGATCACACAGCTTGACATGGGAGCAGGGATAGGAGGGACCCAGGGCTACTTGCCTCCTGAGCCCATGTTCTGTCCAGTTCTTTCCAACCTCCTGGGCCTCCTTGTTAGGAGAAAGGATCCAGGAGAAAGTAAAGACATAGGGCAAGAGTTGCTGGAAAATGTAGGAACTACTTTGAAGAAGGGGAAAAAAAAAAGTGAACAAATCCTAGGAAGATAATTTCATTCAACCCTTAATCTCACCCCTGAAGGTTTTTGGGTTTTGCAGTCCTGGAAAAAGAACCCAGGGCCTGTGTGTGCTAGGCAGGTGCTCTGCCTCTGAGCTACATCCTCACTCCTTCTTATTTTCTATTTTGAAACAAGGTCTAAGTTGTCAAGGCTGGAGCCTCCTGCCTTGGCCTCCTGAGTCTCCTGGCTCTTTTCATTTCTTGTAACAAAGACATTTGTCGTGGCCTTCTTGGGGCGAGAGCATTTCACACAGGTCCTTGGAATCATCCCACCACCCTGAGGATGCACAGAGGGACCCGGGTGCAGGGACCACCCTTCCGGACCAGCACAGGGCAAGGCCTCTCCTCTCTGGATTGTGCTCCGTCTTCCATGAATATCTCTAGTCCCCTCTAGTTCTCAATAACAACATGACCTTATTGGAAAGAATAAAGTGGAAGAGAAGGAATAGAATGAAAAGAAACTTCTCCAGGGAGATTGGGCTGTGCAGCTCCTAGACATGGTTCTTGGACTCATAGAGGCCCTGGAGATGCCTCAGGCCCCGTCCCATGAGTCAGCCCCACAGCCCCCTTTCCACGGGGGTCTGATCCTTATTTGTGGCCACAGTGACCTTTGTCAAGCCTTGCCCCCATTTCCATCTCTCCAGGCCACAAAGGTGGGGCACTGTCCCTCAACTCAGCCCTTCCTCTCCAGTCCTCCACCTCCCTCCCCTGGGGCCCCACAGGTACTTACTCAGCCTCCTCAAATACATCACTGTGTCCTCGTAGCCTCGGTAGTAGTAATCCTGCAGGATCTGGGGGTGGGCACCAGAAAATAACCAAGGCTGCAGTGATGGACAGAGCCATGGTCCCCTCCCCACCAAGAGCAGCCACTTGCATTGCTTCTGAGCTTTACTTGTGGGCTCTTCAGAATGTACTCATCCAGTTTCCCATCCCTCACCATCTACAAGGAACCGAGGAGCAATTCCTGATCCTGGTCCCTAGGGGTGCCGTGTTAGGGTGCCCCTCCCCTCACAGCACATCACCAGCCTCTCCTGGCAAGAAAGGGTGAGAATAATAGCCAAGCTACGGAACCAGCCTAGGTGCCCTTCAACAGATGAGTGGATTAAGAAAATATGGTGTAAATACACAATGGAATATTACTCAGCCATAAAGAAGAATGAAATCATGGCATTTGCCAGTAAATAGATGAATCTGAAGACTATGAAATAAGTCTGAGGCTAAATGAGAGAATAGAAGTAATTTGGATTAGATAAAGGGGAATAAAGGGAAGGTTGGGGGATGGAAATAGGAAAGACAGTAGAATGAATCAGACAGAACTTTCCTCTGGTCATACATGAATACACGACCAGTGTAACCCACACCATGTACAACCACAGGAATGCGAAGTTATACTCCATGTATGTCTGATATGTCAAACACATTCTATAGTCATGTGTAACTAAAAAGAACAAATTTTAAAAAATTTTTTAAAGAAAGGGTGAAAAGTTTCTGGGAGATACAGAGAAGATGTCTTCAGGCCACGTGAAGAGCAGAATTTGGAGTTTGGGTTCAAGCTCCAGTGCAGCCTTTTATTGGCTGTGTGACAGGAAGCCCCTCAGAGCCTCAGTTTCTTTGTCTGTAACATGGCGACAGTCATAGCATCTATGCAGAGGATGCTGGAGGGTTGATTTCCTGAGGCTTTGCCCATCAGGGTTTTTCTAGTCAGTTTCTGGGGCTTTGCTGGCTGCATGGTCTCTGCCACATGCTCTCCTTCTGTTATTATTATTCTTTTCTAAACAGAACTTTAAAAATGGAAAATCACCCACAGTCCTGGGCTGCACAGAATCAAGGGACAGGCTGGTTTGGGCCACCTGGGCTCCGGCTTGCTGAGCCCGGCTGTGGCACCCTGATGTCAGAGCACAGGTGGTCCCCCCATCAGGTCCCCCCCATCAGGTCCCCCCATCAGTGCTGCTAACATCACGCTGCTCTGCAGGGGAGGACGCTGGGTTTGGAAGAGCTCGGGGCTGGGGCCGCCCGTGGCCAGCCCCTGGCCAGGATGCAGGCTCTTGGAGGAAGTGGGTGGCTCTTCCAGGGGAGGAGGTGGACCCTGAGTGGCCCACCCCGCAGCCGTCCCACCCCGGTCCCGCGCTCTCGCCCCAGACCCCTCCTGCCCCTCACCACCAGGTCCGGGGGGAAGAGGGCGTGGGTCATGCGGGTGATGTTCTCCAGGGAGAACTGGAAGGAGCAGTTGAACATGCGGAAGTCGTGGAAGATGGCCGGGCAGTCCCGGGGACAGATGTCCTGCTGCCCGCTGAAGGTGGAGATGGTGATGGAGTCGGTCCAGAAGGAGCAGGGCTGCATGCCCGTGAAGCCCCCGTCGATGTACCTCTGGGGGAGTGAGACACGCTGTCTGAGGCGTCGAGTCTCATCCTCCACCAGGAGGGCGCCAAGGGATTGGGACCATGGGACAGCAGGGCCAGAAGAGCCTTAGGGACAAGCCTTGAAACCAAGATGCCTGGGGCCAGTGATGTGCCCAAGGTCACTTGTGGCTACACGGTGGCCTTGGACTCCTAGCCCAGTGCTCGGACCCTGCTCACCCTCTGCTCAGTCATCTGAATGGTGCTGAGATGGGGCTCCCAGGCCTGAGAGTGGGAAGCTAGAGACCCTGCCTCCCGGCACAGCCTGGCGGTGCCCAGCCTCATGCGCCTCTCTCTGGGGCCTTCTGTTTCCATGAACTGAACAAAGCAGGACAAGGACAGAGGCTCGGACACGGGGGGGCCTGAGAAGGAGCTGTCTGCCACCTAGGGCCTTCCCTGAACCTCCCTCTCTCTAGACAGAGGAGGGCGTGGGTTGGGCCCTCAGTGCTCAGAGTGTGGCCCGTGACCCAGCAGCGCCAGGTCCCCGGGGGCAGGTTAGAGGCACAGACTCTCGGCCCTCCCCAAACACCATGGATCAGAGTCTGGCTGGTTTTATGAGATCCTCCTCCGAGGGATTTCAGAGGGTCGTGGAAGGCTCTCTGGGCACCGGCTCACAAAGCTCCAAAGATCCCCATCGCTCAAGTTCCCAGGTCCCAGAGTCCCAGGACCCGTCTGTCGAGTCTGGGAAAATCCCAAGGTCGAGCCTTGGTTTGCCGCTCTGGACGGCTGGTGAGCCAGACAGCAGCCGCGCCCGCCGGGGAGGCTCATCTTAAAACCCCAAAACCACCCACAGGGGAATTCAGAGGGGGGACACTTTGCAACTCGAGGCCTCCTGCTGGGCCTGGAGACCACCCCTCTGCCTTCCCAGATGTGGGTCACCCGGACCCCAAGGTACCCTGGGTCCCGCTCGTCCCTCTCAGCACTAGGAGCACTCACCACGCCGCGGTAGGTCGGGGGGATGAAGCCGCAGTACACGGGGACGAAGCAGCTGCAGTACAGGGCCTGGGGGGAGAGCAGGGCTGAGGTGCCACAGGCCCTGGAAATGGGGGGCCCACCTGGAGGCCACTGGTCAATTAGCCACCCCCAGCCCCACTTCCTTAAGCCTGGGGCGCAGGTGCCAGCCTGGGAAGCAGAACCCCAAGTTCGATTCCTGGCTTGGCCCTAACTAGCTGGGTCCTTGGTGACCTCCTTGGTCAGTTGGGGCCTGATGACCCAGCTTGAAAGGGAGAGAGTGGCCTCAATATCACCAGGATCCCAGCAGATGCCAACCTTCCATGAATCCAGTGGAATTCAGTTACCATTAATCTACATCTGCCCTGGGCCAGGCCCTGAACTCAGAGGGGTGGAAATGCTCACAGACAGGGAGGAGTAGGGAGGACACTGTCTGTGAGCATTTTCACAGGGAGGTGAGCATAGCTTTTTGGCCCCAAAGAAGGTTGCAGAGCAGGGCAGGGCAGGAGGCGATGAAGGAAAGTGCCCTTGTATGGGGACGCAGGGCAGGCAGGAAGGAAGGAAGCCCAGACAAAGGGCAAGCAGGTGCAAAGGCCCTGGGGCCTGGTTTGGGTGTGGTCTGCTATGGTTGTCTTGGTAGGAGCAGGAGGTGGGGACGGGGAGAGAAGATCATGGCAGTAGGAGATGAAGTGGGAATTGGGCCTGAGAGGGCAGGACTAGAAGAATAGGGTGATAACCCAGGGGGACACCAGCTGTCCACTGCCTGTTCGCCCCAGGATCGGGCCAGGAAGGGGAAGTGAGGGTGCAGTAACAAGGCACCGATTGGGAGAAGGAAGGCCCTGAGGCATCGCCCCTTTGTCCTGAAAGAAAATTGGGCATATTCGCTGCACAGCCCAGCAATAGTGATTCATAACTAAAATCTGAATTGGTGAGCTCAGCGCGGTGGCTGTCGGGGTGCGTGTGCACTTTGCAAGTGAGAACCCAGCAGTGATGACCTCCTGCCACGGGATAGTGCAGGGGGACGCGGAGGGAAGCTCTGCCTGACCGTTTCCACAAACTGGGGGTAATTCAGGAGGAGCAGCCACCAGGCCGGGTGTCCTGAAGGAGCTCAGGATTAGCCCAGACGGCTGGGCGCACAGCGGCGAGGATGGCGGAGCCCCCTGGGACGTGGGAGTCAAGCACAGGGCCGCCTGGCTGGCCTTAGGTCTCTCTGTGTCCGTCTAACGAGGCTCCTGGCAGAGGAGATGGCAGAGGAGATGCCAGACGGGAAGGACAGGGAGGACCGGGGAGGTGGGAGGAGAAGGAAGGAAGGAAGTCGGGGGCCACCCGGGCTGTGCAGAGCCGGGCGGCCTCCTCCACCCGACGTGGCGTCCTAAGTCCCGGGCCTTGCCTCGATGAGCTCCTCCTTGGACGTGTACTCGGAGACCACCACGCTCTCTCCGTCCGTGAAGCGGGTGAGGCCCACGTGGAGCTTCCCGGAGGCGAACTTGTAGGAGTCCTCGGGCAGGACCTGGTACAGGAACTGCCGCATCATCTGCACCATCTTGCAGGATGGGGACAAAGGCCCCAGGAAGAACCTCTTCACCTCGGCCAGACCCTTGTTCAGGAACCTGAGGTACACTTCTGTGGAGGAAGCAGAGGAGAGGGGGCGGCTTCACCCAGGGCCTGTGGCCAGCGGCCAGGAGAGGTCTTGAGTGACCTCTGATAATGTGAGAGCCTAGAACAGAGAAGGCCAGAGCGCTCAGGAATGGGCCACTGTGCGTGTGAGCAAAGCCCCTGGACCCAGAGAGCCCAAGGCTAGGCTGTGACAGAGCCGGACCCACACTTGCAGCTCTCTGACGGGGATCGGCTATGGTTGGCTTGGTAGGAGCAGGAGGTGGGGAGATCATGGCAGTAGAGGATGCCAGAAACCTTCCAATCAGAGGCTGCGTTCTCTCACACTCTCTCAACTTAGAATCAGGGTGGAAATAGCTCTGAAAAGGATTGCTAAATTTTTTAAACAAGTTTTTTTTTTTTTTTGGGGGGGGGATGACAAGGGTGGTGGTGCTGGGGATTGAACCCGGGGCCTCAAAGGGCCCTGTGCATGATCAATATGTGCAATAAGCCAAAGTGCCAGACCTTCAACAAATATTTGATGGTAAGATGGCCTCCACGGAAGACCTTTCTTAAAGTTAATGTCATGTAATAGCTACTTGGGGAGCTGTGCGGTTGTGAGCTCTCTGTCACAAGAGGTAACCAAGCAGAGGTTGGATAAGCACCTCTGTCGGAGAGCTTATTGAAAGGCTTCCTGCATGGGCAGAGGGCGAGGAGTCCTTCCAACTTTGAGATTCTCAAGGCACCTTGCAACATGTCTCCAGGAAGTCCCCACAGTGTGTCTTAGTCTCCTGTTCCTCCATAGAGCAGCTGAGCCAGAGGGGTTAAGTGAGTTGCCCTAGGTCAGACCCAGCCGTGGGAACAAACCGAACAGGGATGCTTCTCCTCTCATGATTTCCAATTCACAGCTTATTCCGCGCCAGTCCTGGGGGTGGGCAAGGTCAGACGCTGCAAGACCGTTTTATAGATGTGGAAACAGAAGCAGAGAAAAGCTAAGTGTCTTGCGGGAGGCCAGACACCAGGCAGTAGTTTTTCTGACTCCAAAACCCAGTCTTTGCAAACCCCCTGGGTTCTGGACTGATCCCAGGGATGGAGAGGCTGGGGGGGAGCCTGGGTTGCCATGGTGACGCCCTTCTCTTGCCAGCGCTCAGCATCGCACCTGCATCTATGTAGTAGGGACGGACCTGAGCAAGCCACCCGCATAGCAGCCATCACCAGGGACAGCGCTCCCGGGAGGTGGGGAGCCCTGCAGTGCCAGCTGGCTCAGCGGCTCAGTGTTTCCCCCCAGGGCAGGTGTCGCTGACTCAGGGGCAGGTTATGAAGCAGGTCTGGACACCAAGCTGTTGGGTCACTGAGATCTCTCCTGCAAGACCGGTTGGGATAGGGAGTCAAACCAGGATGGGGACACTGTTTTGGGGATTCTTAATGAGCGTCTACCACCTTGCAAAGGTCAATGACCTTTCCCAGTGCCTGGGGCCAGGAACCCTGATTCAGCCGTGCCTGGCTTCTGGCAGAGGCACCGCTGGGATGGTTGAAATGATATTCGTTCTTGACACACAGATCAGACCTGCTCATGGTGGAAAAAATAATTTTAGAAAATGTAGATAAGCAAAACAAAACAAAACAAAACAAAACAAAACCACCAAAATGTCTTAGAATTCCTCCACCCAGAGATTACCACTTGGCCTCTCTTCTTAGACTCTCGATTTTATTTTTATTCTAACTTATAGGAAGCCATGCTATGTCCACTATTTATGATTTGCTTTTTCCAACCAATATATTGTGTTTTTTCCCAGTCAATAAATATCTACTTATAATGTAATTTTAAAAACAGTGTGGAAAGCTTTATAAGATTATACCAGTATTTATTGAGCAGGTCCCCTACAGGGGGTTTGGCTAATTAGTTTGTTTCCTTTTTTCTTGGCTTTTTGACCTTTCTAAATAATGCCGTGATGAACAATCTCAACCTAAATTCTTTGCCCAAGTCCTTAATTGTTTTCCTGAGGATGAATTCCTAGAATGCTGGGTCAAAGGTATGCATTTTTAATACCTTGCAAGGCTTATTCAATTGTGGCTTAGTATATTATTCATTTCCTGTCAACTCTCAGCTATTCAGGGGTGGGGGCAGGTGACAGGGAGCAGCCAAGACAATGGAAACAGTATTGACGTTCCCAAAGAACTTATGTCTGAAAATGGTCCAACCTGGAAATTAGCAATGCCACAGCCCGAGTCAGGTGGCCAAGGGGGGACGGAGAGGCAAGATGTCTGATTCTCCCAGTCTGGGGCTCGGCTTCAAATTCTTTCTTGCTGTTTACTTGAGCCACGAACCAAAGGACACCTTTCTCTCTGCATCTTTGTGCTTCTCTCCAAGTCTCTGTCTCAATCTTTGGAGTCTCTGACTGTATCCCCTGGGTCTCTCTCTCTCTCTCTCTCCTCTCTCTTCTACTCCTTCCTTTCCCCCTCTCTTTCCCCTCCTGGGGGAGAAATAACGAAACCTTCTGGTCAGACAGTTCTCCATTGGTAGAAAGCAAGTGTTCAGCACAGTAACTGCTGGGTTCTGAGAGGAGGGATAAATTTAGCTCACTTCTCTATGCATCTGTGTGCTTTCCAGAACCTTCTCCCACTTAAAAATGCCTCCTTCCAAGCTGCAGGCTTCCGGGCTGTGGGATGCAGGGACCCACAGTGACCACAGCAAGGTGTCATTCAAAAGTAGCATCCCTGGCCTGATATGTCCTGGTCAGGAAACTCAAGATTGGCTGCTCACAGCCCCAGCCCACACTAGTCACGTCCATTTCTGCTCAGAGGAGATTCTCTCTCTCTTCTCAATGGCTGCCACTGTGCTTTGCCCATAGAAACCTTCCCTCCAGGCTGGGAATCCCCCAGGGGCCATGCCCTCTGTACCACCCAGTGTCCTGGGACATTTTATGGGTGCTCAGTGTGTGAACAGAGGAAAAACAACACCTAAGGGTGACAGAGATGTTCCCAGGGAAGAGATACTTGACTTAATCACCCAATAAAAGCTTGGAGCAAGGTCATCCCTGATAGATGGATAAGCAACAGAATTAACTAAATAGATCCGTGTGACCGACTCACCAGGTTTTATGAGTCTATTGTGCCAAGAAACTTCAATGGAAAAATAAGGAAAGAAGATGCGGGGCAGGGAGATTTGCAAGGGCACTTGGGTTTCAACCACTCGGGAAGTTTCATGCTTTTCTGTGACCACATCTATTTCTTGGAAAGAGCTCAGGCAGATTTGGTTCCAATCCCAGCTTTGCCACATGCTTATCTGGGTTAAACAATTTTATTCAACCTCAATTTTGCTTTCAGTAAAATGGGGGATAAGGATCCCCACTTTACTGGGTGATGAGGCAGACAGTTTTTAGTAAGTATTCAATATTGATTAGGCCAGTGATTCCCCAAATGGCCATGGACCAGCCTGCTGGATGTTTCTGACTCTGGACCGTCTAGTCCCAGTCCCAGAGGGGGTGCTGCGTCAGAGCAGCACAGCCGCATTGGCTGCACCTCCTGTTCTGTCAACCTGGGGGACTAGTGTACAAGCTTGCTATGGGAAGCGAGGGCTAGAAAAATCAATGAAAGGAAAGAAAAAGGATAGGAATAATCTGGTATGTGTTTATCTTCTTTAAATGTGCAATGGTTCTCTTCTCTACAAGGGCAAGAATGGGCTCTGTCTCGTCACCCTCTTATCCCCAGCATTCCTGGGACATAGATAGTCACTTAATAAACACAGATGTATGCACGAATAGGGAATAAATAAATGTCAGCAATCGAAGGACCCTGAGGCCCGGAAAGAGAAGTAACTATTCGAGATGAGTTAGAAGGTAAAACCCGAGGGCTTCTCTTCCCTGCCTCCACATGGCCTGGCCTCCTGCTAAGTGAAAAATCCTAGAAAGTCTGGCATTTGGAGTCTGGCAATTTAAGCTGCTGGGTATCCCGTTCCCAGGGCCCGAATTAGGTCTGCTGGGCGGGATGGATCTGCGGTGGAGGATGGGGCTGCAGGGCCCCAGGTCTAGGTCTCAGCGGACTGGTAACCTAGCAACAGCCTCCAGCTCATCCAATCACCGCAAGGCACCACGCCACCCGCTCGCTTGCTCCCCCCACCCTCTGCATACACCCCCACCCCCGATAGCAGCGCCAGTGATGCACGCAGGGGAGGTCCGGGCCCAGCAGCCCCACGGGAAGGTGCCTGTGAGCATAGCATTCCCAGGAAAGCCCTGGAAATTCTCAGAATCCCTGCATGGAGAACCTGGGAGGCTGCGGTTCCTACCTGTTCCCAAATTGCAGGCTGAATTCTCGTCTGCATTTTCCTGTGGGTATATCTTGACTACCCGTCTCCTCTATAATAATAATTATTATTAATATCCTCACAACAGTGGTTTGCCCAAGCAGGCTTTCACATTTATAATCTGTTTATCCTCACAGTGACATCTAGCCCCTGAGGGGCAGTGACCTCGGTTTATTCACATTTTATTTCTACCTGACACTGTAGAGGCATGGATTTAAAAACAGTTTGGCTTAAAGCTACAGTGTCACTACTGGAAGGTTCATAGCACCTTCTGGGCAGCAAGTAGTCAGGGAGCCCTTTGTTCAAAGAGATCTAAAACGGAAACCCAATATATAGAACACCTGGGCACATGACTTCAGGGGTGAAGCTAGCTGGGGTCCTACACCCTGTCCCATCGCCCCCCTCGCCTCCTTTGGAAGTCCCTCAAAGGCCAATAATTTTAAGAAGCAAGGTCAAAACTACTAATCCAGACTATTTCTCTCATTTTACAGGTGGGAAATCCAGCCCAGAATGAAGGTTGAGTTCAATAAATATTGGATGGATGGATGGATGGAGGATGGAGAGACCCTAGATTACACAGTCTATGTTGGCAGAAGCAGAACTAGAATTTATGTGTGAAAACTAACATTCTCTTGTTCTGTTCTGAATGCACCATAGGCTTTAGTCAAAAGTAAAACAGCTCTGACCTGTTTAGTACTTACAACAAAACGAAATCAAAGCAATACTTTTTGTGTGTCTGTGGATAGCAACAATCCTCCACACAGACCTGACTGAGGAATTGAGCTTAAAAACTTGGATTATTCTCCTGTCAGGTTGCGGTGGGAACAGGAGCTCCTCTGGCAGGTTCACCTCCTGGGTTTCCAGCAACCTGTCTCCAGGCCTCTTCCCTACCTCAGGTTCCACCCTGTCCCAGGGAGCCTCCTCCTCAGAATCCAGGCACAACCTCCCCACATTCGTTGCACGGGGTCTTAATGATCACTCCAAAGCGAACCAGCCAGACAGGGAGTGTGTCTAGAAAGTTCTCTGGGAATTCATGATATTCTTAGGGCCACTGCCCCTCTTATTTTCTCCTGGTTTTGGTTGGTGGGCCCAGAAGTCCATTTGGGCCCAGATTCTCCCCGGACTCCTGAGGGGACACTGGCACGAAGCAACAGCTGAGAACACGTCACCCGCCTACTCTGGGCATTCCTTGGTCTCGTGTGTGCAATCAGGGACCTGCAGGTGAACCTTTGCCGTGCAAGACATCAACTCCCAGCACCTCCTCACCCGGGAGTCTCTCTAATCAGGTGCCACTGCCAAGATAGGCCCAGGCCTCCCTGCGGAACTAGGGTTCCGCCTCTCCCACAGCTAGGAGAATTAGGGCTCATTTTTTGCTGATGGGAGTGATTGACAGCCACAGCTGCCTGAGGCTTCTGTTGGGGGGATCTGCTGCCCATCTTTCAGCCCTCATGAAACCACGGGCCTTGGTCCTACCTCGGCTGCTCGCTGCTCTCAAGGGCTCCCCTTTTTGGTACCTCCTTGGTGCCTGCCACTGTGCCAGGCTCTGGGGCCTCATCACCCCATTGAATCCTCATGACACTCCTTTCAGGTAGTACTGCAGTTACCTCATCTTCACAGATGAGGAAACCGAGGCTCAGCTGATCACCTGCCCAAGATTATGCAATGGGAAAGCCGCAGAGCTGGCCTCCATGTCCCGAGGGCCCCAGAGCCAACGCTGTTCCCATGATGGTGGGCTTCGGCCGCCAGGGACACTCCCTTCATCCCCCAGAGCCTCCCGTTCCCACTGTGAGGTGACGGCCCCTGGGGAGCTGCTCTTCCAGGGTTTGGTAGGGTCACCTCCTTAGGCTACAGTGGTCCTGGAACCTCTCACTAGAGCACCAACCAGAACCCAAATCCCATCTCCTCACAGGGGCTCCTCAGGCTTAAGGCCCTTTCCCAGCTCAGGTCAGTGTCTTCTCTGATCAGAAAGCACTTTGTGCAAAATCCCTGCCCCACTACTTTTATTTTTTTTTTTGCCATCTCTCAGACCTTGACCTCAGCCCAGCTTGAGATCGGCCTCTTCCATAAAGCCTTCCCTGGTCTCCCCACTCTTGGCTCTCTCCACTTCCCCTGGACAATTCGTCTGGTGCTTGTGATTTGCACAGTTTATCTCAGGCTGTCCTGAGCCGGGGGGAGGGGGCTCCGGAAAGCCACTTGGCCAGGGTCCAGTGGGGCAAACCACAGAGCCCTTCGTCCATCAAGCCTGCTTCTAACTCTTGCCCCACGTGAATGGACATAGACCCTGCGTTGGGCTGGGAAGTGGAGGTTTCCTTATGTGGCAGAGTCAGGAGGACGGCACTGGGTCCCTCTCAGGACCCAGGAGTGAAAACATAATTGCCACAGCAACCCAAGAAGTCTGGAAGTTTCTTTACCACTTGTTTCTTTTCCACTTGTGTTTTGCCCACAGAATAGGAAACGAAGCTCAACTATCTTTTCAGATTTGATCCCAAAGTGAAGCAAAGAAAACAATTTTTTAAAATATTTATTTTTTAGGTGTAGAAGGACACAACACAATGCCTTTATTTTTAATGTGCTGCTGAGGATCAAAACCAGGGCCCCGCGCATGCTAGGCAAGCGCTCTACTGCTGAGCCACAACCCCAGCCTCAGAAAACAATTTTATTATAATACTAAGTGCACTGGTTTAAAAATGAATGCACTAAATGCAGTATGGGGTCCTGGGTTAGGTCCAGGGAAAAAGAAAGGCTGTTGGTAGAAAAACAGGTGAAATTCTAATAAAATCTGCAGAATAGTTAATAGTAATGGACAGCACTGGAGTCTTGGTGTTGACAGGTGTACTGTGATCATTTCAGGTGTGAACTCAGGGAAACTAGGTGGAGAACATACAGAAGTCTGCGTCCTTACTTAACTTTTCTGTAAATCCAACATTATTTCAAAATAAAAAGTTAATTGCTATGGGCTGGGGCTGGGGCTCAGTGGTAGAGAGCTTGCCTGGCATGTGTGAGGCACTGGGTTCAATTCTCAGCACCACATATAAATAAATAAAGGCTCATCGACAACTAATATATATGTATACATACACAGATATATAAAAGTTAATTGCTATTAAATTTTCAAAAACCACAGATAACAAGCAAGGCTGTTATACACACAGCGCCTGGTGCTCAGAGGCTCATGCTAGGAGCGTCTGTGCCCTAGGGAGGTGCTTTCCAAATGGATGTTCCTCCTGTGTGATCGACATACGCAGAGCTTTGCCAGGTCTTCCATCCAAGTCCTAATACATACAAAGGATTATTTGGGGGAAATACACCTTTATCCATTTGGTTGGAGAGATTTAAATGTATAAATGTATAAATGAGTGAGTTGGAAGACACTGAACCCAGTGTAGTTATAACCACACAGTGACACCATCTCTATAGCATTTTATAAAAAGCCCTTGTTGTATTTGTCATGCCACTTTAGTTCTCTTTCTTGACCAATGTGTAAAGGAGTGCTTGACCTCTGGAGTTTAGCAAGAAAGCAATCATGGGGCTGGGGCTGGGGCTCAGTGGTGGAGCACTAGCCTCGAAAGTGTGGGGCACTGGGTTTGATCCTCAGCACCACATAAAAACAAATAAAGATATTTTGTCCATCTAATATATATATATATATATATATATATATATATATATATATATATATATGACAAAATAAAGCAATCATGTTGCTTAACAAAGCAACTTCTGAAATCGTGATTAGAGAGGATGTAAACCCTAGGAATTTAGAGGAATTCCCAGGGCTGCCTCTGTGGTATCAACCTGAGAAGATGATTTAATCTCTCTAATCCCTATTTCCTCATTTGTAAAATGATTGTAAATGTGGTACCTGCTTAATAAGGTTGTGAGGGAATTAAAATAAATGGTGCGTTAAAGCAGTTAGCACAGTACCCGGCACATTCTAAGTGCTGGAGATTCTAAATACTTGGTAAATAGCTATTATTACCATGACGCTAGAATGTGAATGGGAACAGAATATCTTTTTTGCAGGAAAACACTGCCATCTCAGGCAGATAAATAACTCTGGCTCTGGGGATGATTTTTAATGAAGACATTTTGATTCTGAAAGTGTACTCAGCAGCCAGGACTGAAATCCAAGTTACATCTGGGACACACACACACACACACACACACACACACTCAACAGGAATAAATGGAGGTTCTCATTCATGTCTTAAAGAACACTGGAGAGACTTTCAGCCTCAGCAATATGGTGGGCTGAGCTAAAAGGAACCTCCGCAGCTTCTGGGAAAACAGCTTAAAGCTCAGATTAAAATAAAGTGCAAATAAAATTGCAAGTCATGGTTGAACTCATAAAGAAAGGAAAGAAATGAAGACGGACCAGACAGCTGGTGCCAAGAGAAGGAATGACGTGCCTGGTGACTATGGGGCTATGATCGGACCAGAAACTGGCAGGGCCGGACCATTGGTTGGAAGCTGGGTCAGGGGGGTGGGGTCCAACAGACCTCTGCTTGGACCTGCCCACACTGCTGGACCACTGAAAGGCACCAGTGGCTTTGGGTGAAAAACCAGTCAACCCCCCAAAACGGAACCCCCCAAAGCTGCATGCCAGCATTACATGGAGTTTAGAACTTAAACTAATAACAACCTCCGAAGGAATTAACTGGAAACTTGGTCCCAAATTGTGATGACCCTGGGGTGCCCCGCCTAGGCCCACACAAGCCAGCTCTGATCCAGCCTTCCACCGCTCAGGCCACACAGAATTCCTACAGAAAACCCCACTCCTCTAGCAGATGAGCTCACTGTTGCAATCAGAAACACATTAATTGGGCCCAGGTTGGATTCTAGTCGTGTTGGTTTGTTTTAATGTGTTTAATAGATTTTCTAGGATATGGTTCAGTTCAGTTTGAAAATGTTCTTTACCTGTGCTTTGATTTCAAGATAATCGTCTCTCCACTTTCTGACCCGTGAACTCAACATCTGGGTGTCTAAAGCCTATTGTGACTTATTTTGTGACTGATATTGGCCTGGCACGGCACCAGGGGTGCCCATTTTTTGTCCCTCACTGAAATGTCTGAGTTATCAATGGGTAAACAGAAGGTGAGGCGGGTCACTGGCCACTCAGGGACCTTGGGCACTCGGTGGCAGGGCCAGAACTCCAGCCCTGCCCTCTCCCTTCCTGAGAATTGGGTTCTCCATCAGACCTGACGGTGTCTCATTCTCCAACTGAGTGATAAAGACAGGCACGTGGATGACCAGGGAGAGGAATGACCAAAGCCAAGGTCCTCAAGAGTCACCTGGTCTTCCCAGCACCCTCCCTGGAGGCCCACTGGATGCACTGCCCAGCTTGTACCTGAGCCACCAGCCATTGACAGTAACTTCAGCCACACTTGGCTCCAGGCCCCGGGAGGCCTAGGATGCCAGGAGCTGCCTGGGCAGCACCGGAGCCAGGTTGGGGGCTGGTTAAGACCTTTGCCGTGTCCTCTGCCTCCAGGGAAGGAGTTGTGCTGGGTCCTGTGGGGCCCCCATTGCCCCTGACTTTGCAAGGCCCATTTGAAGCCTGTTTCCTGTCCAGAAGAAGGAGCTGGCTTCCTGAGAAGGCAAGCAGGTTTATTTGTGTGGCCGGCAGCGAGGGCACCTGCTGGCCTCAGCCTGGAACTCTCTTCCCTCCACCTACCTCCCAGAGGCCGACCCTGACCAGCCCACCTGAAACTGCACCCGGCATCACCTCCCACTGTCACCCTGCCTGGTGTCTCCCGAGCACCGCCCCCCCCCTGCCTTCTGTGTGTTTAGTTGTCTGTGGCTTGATTTCACCTACAGAAGGTCAGCCTCCTGAGGGCAGGAACCACCTGTTCTGCTCAGGGCTGGATCCCTAGAGTGAATGGATGAATGGCCCATTTCATCACGGCCAGATAGACAGAAACCGACCCTCAGCCTCTGTGCACCTTAAAGGGATTAGGGCTCAGAAAGTGGTGCTTTGGGTTTACTGTTCCCCTCAAAATTCATGTGTCAGAACCTTATTTCCTCAATGCAGCAGGGTTGGGAGGGGAGCCTAGTGGGAGATGTGTGCGTCACGGGGGTGGAGCCCTTATGAATGGATTAATGTCTTTATTGAGGGAATGGGTTAGCTATCTATCTGCAGAGTTCTGTCTCTTTTTCTCTCACACACTCCACTTCTCACCATAAGTTGAAGCAATACAAGGCCCTTACCAGAAGCCAAGCAAATGTTGGTGCCATGCTGTTAGACTTCTAGAACCATGAGCCCAAATAAACCTCTCTTCTTTATAAATTACTCAGTCTCAAGTGTTCTGACACAGTGTCTAAAACCTGACCGAAACAAATGGTTTTCAAACTTAAAAAAAAAAAAAAGCTAAAAGATTTTCTTTAAATTAATTTAGAAAGAGACTCCATGTATGAGATAGACAATACCAGGTCTATATTAAGTTGAAGCCAGGGCTTCAGGTGTGTCCTCCTCCTGATTTTCTTCCCCATGCACAGAACTCTGGTACTTCTTGGAATAACAGTTTGAAAACTATTGACCTAAGTGAGGTCCATTTCCATCTAGTCACTTCCTCTACCAGAATCTAAATACAATCACCTGAAAAACGAGGGAATCAGATCCATGGGCCTTCCTTCTTCAACATCCTAGGGTTATATGTCACGTCTATAACTGAAGAATATTCTCCAAGAGCCAGGCAAACCCCAAAATAGGAATCAGAGCGATGCATTCACTGTCACCGCCAACAGACAGCAATCAAGCAGGTCTTGTTCTACGGGCAGCACGTGGGAGCCATGGGGCCCAGCAGATCTGACTGACCAACCCTTCATCTAGTTGATGAAACGAGACAGAACATTTGAAGCAATCAGAACAGGACAGCAGCCAGTGCTGGGGATACGTGGACGGATTCTGTGGGCAAACTGGACATCACAGCAACGAGAGAAGGAGCCGGGTGAGGTGGGTGATGTCAGCCCCCGCTGGCCCACAGACTGACTTGATCCTGTGGTCGTGAGTCACAGTCTTGGCCCCAGGAAGGGGACAGAGTGTCTCCATCATTTTAGATGACCAGTTATGGTTTGTGACAGAGACTGCTAGCTGTCCCCAATGTTCATTCTCCCCGCCTTTCAATGAACCCCCAATGGCTGGCTGGACTCATGGCTTTCCAAAGCGACATCTGCATTCCCAGCCTCCTGTGCAGTCAGGTAGGGCCTGTGACTAAGCTTTGGTCCCTGGGATGTGGGCCGCCAGGATGCGCATCATCTCTGAGTCCTGCCCAGGGAGGGAAGGGGTGTGCCCTGTGTGCCCTCCCTTTCCCCTTTCTGGCTGCTGGAATGAGGACATGGCCCTCTGGGACCCCAGGAAGAGGCCACACCTGTGAGCAAGGTGATGGGAGGGGACTGGGTCCTGACACTGCACAGCGGCCACACCAGCTGTGGGGGGCTGAGGACAAAGTCTCCAGGGCCAAGAGCCCCCCTCTGTCTTGGTGAAGCCTCTGTGGACCCAACTAAGGCAGTTGACCATCAGCCCCTCAGGTTTGATGCCGAGAGCTTCTGCAGCCCAAACCTGGGGGCACCACTGCCTCCCAGAGGGAGGCCGTGGGAGGGAGGCCGAGGGGTTCCTGGAACCAGAGGGGGAAGAAGGGGTGCAGGGAGCGTGGCTTCTGGGGCCAGGCCACCATAGGTTGGAACCCTAACACCCTCATTGCTAAACTCCCCCAAGAAGCCGTCGTGAGAGTGATGTGCGTGGCCAGTCGGGCACAAGATCCAACTGCAGGAAAATTCTGTAGCTTTTGTTCTCAGAATCCAGAGAGCTGTCCTGAGGTCTGCGCCCTTCTGGTCTTTGGGGCAAAGACCGGCCACCCTACAGCAGATGGATTAAGGGCCTGATGGCAATTGGGAGGGCCTGAGAGGAGGGGACACGGGAGGAGGGGACACTGGAGGCGGGCCTTGAGGATAGAGAGAAGGAGCCAAGACAGAGGAGTGAGGGGATGAGACCTCTAGAAGAGGGGACAGCGTGCACAAAGACACGGGGACACATCTTGCCCTTCTTCTGGACCTAGAGAAGGTTCAGAGGAGAAATGGCTGGGTTGTGAGAGTCTCAACCCGGTCAGTGGATTCAACCCCCCACGGGATTAACTGGGCGGTGACTGAGGGCTGGTCGGGTGTGGCAGCAGAGGTGGGTCCCTGGGGTCGCGCCTCCGGCATATGTATTTTGTATCTGGTGAGGGGAGTCTCTCCCTGCTGCCTGGTCATCACGTGAGCCACTTCCCTCCCCCACACTCTTCCGCCATGATGTTCTGCCTCACCTGAGCCCTGAGGAATGGAGCCGGCTGCCTATGGACTGAGACCTCTGAAGCTGTGAGCCCCAAATAAACTTTTCCTCTTCTACAGTTGTGTTTGTCATGTTTTTTAGTCACATAGCAAAAAGCTGACTAAAACTCAGCTCAGTCCTGCCCTCCCCTCCCCCAGCAGGGGACCAGTCACTGCACAGCTGCCTGCCCTGCTCAACTCTGTGCTGCATCCACACCAACCAACCTGTGCCCCCCGGGGCCACTCTGCAGGCACGCCCCTTTATCTATAGAGAGAGAAATGAAAGCTCTGCAGAAGCAAAGCCAAGAGAAGGTACATGCAACTTCTTTGTGAGTTTTAGGTTTTTAGATTTCCAAATAAAAATGATCTAAAAACCTCTCTACTAAAACAAAGCAATGTTGGGTACATAGAGATGACATTTGGTTTTTCAATATAGTCAACTGTGATAAAGGACATAGAGGTTTGTTATATTGTTCTGTGCAATATGTTTAAAAATTTTCCATATTAAAAAAGTTTAAAAATGGACATGAATGTTCACAGAAGCATTGTTCATTATAGCTAAAAGTAAAAACAAAGCAAATGTTCATCATCTAATGAAAGGATACATAAATGTGGTATGTCCATTCAATGGAATATTATTCAGTCATGAGGAGGATTAAAACACTGACCCCTGCTACGACCCGATGAACCTTGAAAACATTATGCTAAGTCAAAGAAGCCAGAAACAAGACCACATATTATATGACTCCCTTTATAATATATGTCCAGAGTAGGTAAACCTGAAGAGACAGAAAGTAGATGAGTGGCTGCCAGAGACTTGGGGGAATGGAGGAGTTAAGAGGTGACAGCTAAAGAACATTTCTTTTGGGGATAACTTAAATGTTCTAAGATGGATTGTAGTCATGATTTCACAACTTTGTGAATATGTGAAAAATCACTGTGCTATATATTTTAAAGGGGTGAATTGGATGGTATGTGAATTATATTTCATTCAAATTATTTTTTAAAGTGGTGGGGGAAGGGGAGAGAAAGAGAAACAGCCACAGGAGCCTCTGTACCACACGACTCCACAGTTTCTCAAAGCGGGCTGTGTGGGGATGGGCTAAGGGGACTTGGAGGCCAGCCATTGGGCCTGCTCAGCTAGAGGACCTCTCAGAAACCCATCCAACCCAACGCTGCTATAGAGAAGCTGTTTTTCTCGACCCTGAAAAAACCCACTTCCCATTAATAATCAGATCCAGAGACGTGGCTGGTCCAGTATGTGATGGGTTGTTCCATGAGAGGCCCCACCGGCTCACCTCCACAGCCTGCTCAGACTCACGGAACCTCGCCCAGTGAGAGAGCTTGGCTTTCCAAAAAGGACTTGGTCTCCCCCTTGACCGCACATGGGCACCACCTGGGGAGCCTTCGTAGCCAGGGATGCCGGTGCTGCCCCAGATTACTTAGTGAGGGGAGACCCTGGCAGTGGAGGTGATTCTATGTGCAGTCAAGATGGAGAAGCATCGGGCTGGGGCTCAGCGGCAAAGCGCTGGCCTAGCATGTGGGAGGCCCTGGGTTCGATCCTCAGCACCACATAAAAATAAATAAATAGAATAAAGATATCGTGTCCATCTACAACTAAGAACTATTTTTAAAAATCTCTAGGAGAAGAAAAAATAAAAGATTGAGAAGCAACAATATAGGGTCCTGATGAACAGTTTTCCATTGAATGTCAATGTCAAAATGAAAAGAATGTCAAAATTGTGACCCAGAGTATGCTGACTATCCTGTCATGACGGCTCCGTTTAGACTTATGTTTACTCAGTCACAATATAAGCAAGGCTTTGTCACTGTGGGTTTCAGGCCGTGAGCTGGAGACCTCGGGTACCTGGAGCAGGGCCCGAGGCGTGGCTCTCTTTCTGGAGGCTTTCCCACCTGGGGCAGCCGTCCCTGGGCCCAAGCCCACCTCCCTGAAACCCCAACTTCAGCTGACCTGCTCTGTCCCCCACGCAGTGACACCATGCTGCTGCACAGAATGGCTTTGTCATGTTGTCCTGCCGCGTTCTTGCTCAGAGGCCTGGGTTCCTGCCCAACCTGCCTCTACCTGTCTAGCTTCCACTCACCCTCCATCACTAGCTCATCAGTTAATTCCAGGCGGCTTTCCATGACTGGAGGTGTTTGCTTATTGCTTTGCCTTTTAATTTTCTAATATCCAGTTGGAACTTTGTTGCGGGGGGGGGGAGGGGGGGGGGCTTATTTGGTGGCTGCCTTCAAGTTCCAGTAGACTGTCAACGCCTTGAGGGCAAAGCAGTTTCTTTTGGTTTGACATCTTTGCATCCTTGGCAGGACCTAGTATATGCTCAACTATCACTGTGGAAAGAAGGGAGGGAGAGAGCAAGGTCTTTCCATGCGATTTATATAGGAAGAAATGTACAAGCAGTAGCTTAAATAGGAATGGGATTTCAAGTCTACCGAATATCCATTCTTCAGTAAGAAAAAAGTTATTTTTCAAAATGATACAAGTTGTATTTTGGAAAAATACAAGTTGGAGATATTTTTTTTAATTCTAGTTCAGATTGGAAATTTTGGAAGCCCACTAGTTGTCATGGAGACCACCATGTTAATCAGGTGGTCATCAGGTTAATGAATGAAGGAATGGGACATTTGCTGCATCTCTGGTGAAAACCAGGCATGAACTGAAATCGAATTCCAAGCATGTATGGTTTTGTCAGGATGAACTCAACTATTATGTACGACTACACTGCTCTAATGTAAAAAAGAAAGAGGGCTGGGGTTGTGGCTCAGCGGTAGAGCTCTCCCCTAGCACATGCAAGGCACTGGGTTTGATCCTCAGCACCACATAAAAATAAATAAATAAAATAAAGGTATAAAGAAAAAATAAAGAAAAGAAAACCAGGCACTGTGTTAAGCACTTTACCAAGGGTTTCAAGCCTCCAAATCAGCCCTGTCACAGAACCGGCCAGTCAGGAGTTGGACCCTTCACTGACTCAGCTTTCACAGGGACAAACAGCCTCAGGACAGAAGAGCTCAGTCTGGGAACAAAGGACAGGGATGTGTCCTTGAGGGGATAGTCCCTGGAACCAGGAGTTTAAGAATTTTGTTTAAAAAAAAAAAAGAGACTAAGAGCCAGATGTGGTGGTGTAGGCCTGTAATCCCAGCGACTCTGAAGGCTGAGACAGGAGGATCGTGAGTTCAAAGCCAGCCTCAGCAAAAGCAAGGCGCTAATCAACTCAATGAGACCCTGTCTATAATAACATACAAGTAGGGCTGGGGATGTGGCTCAGAGGTCGAGTGTCCCTGGACTAAATCCCCAGTACCAGAGAGAGAGAGAGAGAGACACTAAGGGGCTAGGGTTGTGGCTCAGTGGCAGAGCACTTGCCTAGCATGTATGAGGCACTGAGTTCTATCCTCAGCACCACAGAAAGAAAGAAAAGTTATTTAAAAGAAAGAGAGAGAGAGAGAGAGAGAGAGACTAACTCTGGTTACAGGCATATAGCATTACTACTTATGCATAAAATACCAGATGATCTACTGACAAACTTTCAGAACTCTCGGGAGTGTTCAACAAGGTCCCTCAAAACAAGATCAGTATGCAAAACCCGTCAACCTTCCTTTTATCAGTGATAGTCCATTAGCTCTGAAAATGCCTCAGAAAAAAAGAACTCGTGGCAACAAAAACTATAAGACCCTCAGAAACAAATCCAATAAAAGACACACAAAATCTTTACTGAAGGACAAAAAGACCAGAATAGAGAGACAGATTCTATTTATAAATAGGAAGAAGCACTTTCAATCAAGATCCCAGCAGAGTGTTTCTCAGGGTAGGACAAGAATAATAGAGGCAGCTGGGCACGGTGGCGCACGCCTGAGATCCCAGCACTCTGGAGGCTGAGGCGGGAGGATCACAAGTTCAAAGCCAGCCTCGCAACTTAGTGAGACCCTGTCTCAAAATAAAAATAAGACTGGGGATGTGGCTCAGTGGTTAAAGCAACCCTGGGTTCAATCCCTGGTGCCAAAAAGAAAAAAAAAAGAATGAAGGCAATATTTGCAAAATAAAGAAGAAGGAATAAATAGGAAGGGCTTGCCATATGAGACGTGTCCTTATTATACGGCTATGATGTTTAACACAGTGTCATTTGGTCCAGAAATTAGGCCACTTAGACAAAGAAACTTTGAGAGACTCCAAGGACAGTCTCATAGGAATGCAGGCACTTGAACACACCTAAGGCAGTGTTCTAAGCGAGCAGCAAAGTAAGGAATTGGGTCTTTCCCTCATCCTACATACAAAATAAACTCCAGATGGATGAACCTAAATAGGAAAGACTTAAAATTTTTGAAAGACAACGTAGAAGCAACCATGTAATGAAGGTTAAAAAATACAAACTGTAAGAGGAAAAGCTGTGTCCATTTGACTTTGTGAAAATTTCCTGAGTGACAAAATATAGCACAAAGAAAATGGCAAGCCTCATAGTAGGGAATCTAGGTGCAAGGCTACAGCTGATAACCAGTGTAAGAATTCATAAGGAACACCTAGAAGGTAAAGAAAAGGGTAACTCAGGAGCAAAACCCAAACAGGGCAAGGTCATGAGCTGGCAAGTCACAGAGGAGGAGGGTCGGTGAACAGGTAGAGGCTTACCCTCACGAGCAATCCGGAAGCCGAATCCCTGAGATCATTCCAGGTGTGTTAGATTGACACAGAACTTTCCAGTCTGACACTACCAAGGAAAAATGACTCTGGGGGCGACAATTAGAGCTCCTACAGGCTTCTCGGGGTTAAATTGGTACAATTATTTTGGAGAGTCATTCAGCTAGATGGAGCTGATCCAGAACCTGCTGTCTACACAGCCAGCATGCCCGCCCTGACATACCAGCATGACTTAAAGGGGAGAGTGTCGACTCTGGCCAGACTGGGTTCAAATTCCAGCTTTTCCAAGTCCTGCTCGTACGATCTCAGGCAAGTGATGTGAGCATTTCATGATTCAGTTTCCTCCTCTATAAAATGGGATAATAACCGTTTGCACTGCAGAGGTTGTTGTGAGGACAGAATGAGTTAATATGCCAGAGACAGAGAACAGCGCCTGATACAAAGGAAGGGCCAGTTACTAGTAAATTACCCGGCAGTTCAAGTGCCTGAACCAGGCTAGAGGGACGTGGATGAGTCTCACGGGCCCTGAGTGGGGGGAGCGAGGCCCACCGCACCTCACCCTTCCCTGAACTTTGCATCATTAGGAGCAGCGCACATTCTGGACCTTGATCCCACAGAGAGGAGGCCTGTTCCCAGGTTTCAGTGTAAAGGGTCCCTGTGGCCCACTGTTGTCACAGGCTGGTCCATTGGGTGACAGAGGCACGAACTGATTCACAGAGAACTCTGTGCTTAAAAATGATCTGGGGGCTGGGAGACAGCTCAGTTGGTAGTGTGCCTGCCTCGCAGGCACAAGGCCCTGGGTTCAACCCTCAGCACCACACACACACACACACACACAAAAGATCTGGAACAATCCACGCTGACAGCACAGGCCACAGGAGGGGGAGTGGGATTCAGGGCAGCAGATTGAACAGAGGCTTTCTCTCCGTTCTATATACTTTCCTGTTGTTTGACTTTCACTTATTCCTTGTGAAAGGTGAAAAATAAAATATCATCTTGCACACACGAGGTCCCCAGTCAATGGGCATGGCTACTGTTCTAAAAGCAAAGACTTGTAGCCAGCAGAGAGTGAGGTCCTAGCAGGGAGGCGCCCTGCTTGCTCTGGGGTAAGGCTGCTACCCCTTCCTCCTCACCCGGTGCAGCTGGGCCTTCAGCAGGTCTCACGGCTGTCCCTTCAAATCCAATCACTCTAGCCGTCCTCCTGGCCAGCCACACTCATCCCTCAACTTAGTTTCTACCTTGCCCAGCTCAGAGAGTGGACAGGTCCCAAGCGCCTGCCCACATACCAGGCGCTTTTATGGGCCGTTCACTCATGTGAGCCCACTGAATCCTTAAGCAGCCCTGGGAAGGAGCCATATTCAGATCTGCCTTCTACAATGAAAACACGGAGGCACGGACAGCTCTAGTACTCTCTTCCAGGTCCCAGGTCCCGGAACAGCAGGGCTGGACCCCATCTGTAGAGCACATGCACATGCTCTCTGCCACCTGCCCACGCTGTCTGCATCCCAGCATGCCAGTGCTCACAGGAGCCAGATAAAGTCAGAGCTGGCTGCAGTGGCCACCTGAGCTGGCCCAGATGCCCCTCAATCCCCCCTCCCACTGTCTTCCTCCATCCCCCAACACTAGCCTCTGGGCTGTTTCTCTCTTTACGGCAGGTCACTGCTTGGATGTCACCTCCCGCCAACCACTTATAGACCCCGGCTAAGTGCAGTGGCAGCCTGTAATCCCAGCCCTTCTGGAGACTGAGGCAGGAGGATCACAAGTTCAAGGCCAGCAATTCATAATTTATCAAAGTAAAAAATAAAAAGGTCTGGGGATGCAGCTCAGTGGTAAGAGACCCTGGGTTCAATTCCCAGCACTACCATTACAACAAATGATAATAATGATGTAAAACGAAATATGGTCCCCCACTTCATCCTCTGTCCCTGTCCTGTTGTAATTCATTCTAGATTCTATCACTTCCTGACATTACATTAGAAGCTTTCTTGTTTGAATGCTTATTATATTTCTTTCTTTTTTTTTTCCTAGAATTTCTGCTCCGTGAGGACCTGGAAGGTGAGCAAATGTCCCTGCTGCAGTCCAGTGGCCAGGGGGCCCTTGGGAGGCGTCTGCTCCAGGCGTGGCTCTGTGGTCCTCCCTCTGGGTCAGCAGGGTGGCCCCTTCCTTCTAAGGACCATGGATCAGCAGGGCAGAGGGTGAAGTGAGAGCTTCCATTTTCTGCCCTGACCCCTGATTTCCAGTCTCTCCCCTCTGGTCCCCTCCTGCCCTGGCCCCCACCCTCAAGTCACATCTTTCCAGCCACCTGGAAAAGGGGAAAGATAGGTCTGACCTGTCACCCCTCCCAAAGGTATTTGCATTTGAAAAGAGACCACAAAACCCTACCTGACTGTGTCCTGGCATAACTCCTTGTAACCACCCCCCTTTTTTCCCTTGTGGTGTTGGGGATTGAACCCCAGGCCTTGTGCATGCAAGACAAGCACTCTACCAACTGAGTTCTATCCCAGCCCTTGGCATGACTTCTGACACAGGATATTTGAGAGCAATACTGTCTTTCCCTCACCCGGGGCCCTGAGTCACAGGGTAGCTCACAGGTAAGGACATTGAAGAAGAAGGAGAGATGCTGGGTCCACACTCACCCAGCGGGTCAAAGGCTGTGACCCCGCCCACTGTCCCACTGACCCACCTCCTCCTTTCCTGCCTCCCAGGCCTGGCTTTGTCCCCAAAGCATCTCCAAAGCCTCCTCAGGCTCTGCTTGAACGCCTCCCTCCAGAACAAAGCCCTTACCCATCTCGATCCCACAGATGACCAGGGCTGCTATCACAGCACCCGCCGACGTCCCTGCGAAGCGATGGGCTGTGTCCAGCATCCGAGGCGCCAGATCCCGAAGGGCATCCACAACCCCAGCCTGGTAGTAGGAGAGGAATCCACTGCCCGAGAAGGAGATGGAATGAGGGGTGTCTGGGTCCCCCTTGAACACCTGCTCTTCCATTGCCTCAGCCTCCGGCCTTCCACAGGGAGGAGGGACCACCGTTCAGAGCCTGCTTGCCTCAGCCTGGCCTGCCAATCCCTGTGGGAACTCGCTGTCAGCTTCCCTGCCAGCCCAGAGCCTGGAATGTGGCCGTCTCTACTGGGTTGGCCCGGGCACCCACGGGTGGTTCAGACAGCTACCGCCCGGGCCTGTTCAACCCTGCCAGGTGGCAGTCTCAAAGGTTGGAAAGGGGCCTCTGACTCAGGATCAGGTGCAGAAGGTCCTCCAAATCCATGAGCAGGGTCCTGGTCCTGCGACCCTGCGGCTGGCTTCACTGCCTGGCTGGATCCATCTCTGGCACCGGCTCCCCAGCCTTCTGCCTGTCTCTGGAACACCTAGGAGTGTTCACGGCTCCCTACACAGGGCCATGCCCAAACAGGAGGATGCCACTCAACCCTCCGCGAGAGGCTTTACACACCCAGTTGCAAAACCTCTGCCAGTGGATCCGCGTGCGCCTCCCTCTTTGATGTGCTGCTGTGGCGTAGGAGTCACAAGCCACCTCCCTCTAGGACAGCATCCCCTCCCCCCAGAGGCGAGGCTGCCCGTGTGGGACACCCACCTCCCACGCTCCTCCTGCCTCTTGCCCCTCCCTGGCTCCTCCAGGCTGTGTGGTTTATGGGATGTGCTTTATAATTATTTTTATTTGTTCTTACATAAGCATCCCTTTATTTATTCACTTGTTTATTCTCATTCTCATGTTAGGATCGCCACAGGCAAAACTGTAAAGGAAGAGAAGTTTGGCTTCAGGGCTGAGACCACCACACATTTCCACCTCTGAAGTCCTAGACCCCTTGGCTCTAGGGCAGTACTCTCACACCGATCTTTCAGGCTACCTCTAAGTGTGCAGGAAGAAACCAACCTGAAATCCAGATCATTCTGAGTCTTTGGGATGCTCTTCTTCCCGCTTTGAAATGAGAAGCTGGAGATGGCAATATTTAATCCCCAGGATGAACAGCTTGGAAGGTCCCCTGGGTCAGGGCAGAGATGTTTTGGCAAGGGAGATGGTGCGTGGGGACCAGGTTAGCTACAGGGGTGCCCTCCCTCCCTGGAGGATGGGTCTTCTTTAAAGGCCCCCAAATTTCACCACTAAGCACTAATGTGGAAAGACTACATCTCTCCACCTCTCCACTCCCCCAGACCACAGTGGCAGGGGCAGAACTACAGTGGAGACAGCAAGTCCCCACCCACTTCCAGTGGAGGCCAGCCTCTGAGGAGGAGGAGAGGTCAATGCCTTCTCTGGTCCTGGGAGCCTCACCAGCTCTGGTGTCCTCCTGGTCTAAACCGGACTTCCACATTAAGGGCAGTGGCTAGGATTCAGTTAGGAGGGCATCTTCTGTCTTGTGTTGATATAATTACCTCAGTTTGGGAAGAGAGCTTTTGATGAGACATGTGTGCAACAGAGAAAGAGTGTGTGTGTGTGTGTGTGTGTGCACGTGTGCCCGCGCGTGCCAGCAGAGATACAAGGCAAACCTCTGGGATGGAGACTGGGAGTGTGACAAGGTGGCCATCGGCTTTCAGAACAGCAGACCCCCCCCCTTTCTGGGAAAGTCAGGTTAGCCACCCCCCCCCACAATCTGTGGGGCAAGGCCTGAGCCCGAGCAGAAGCTCCGCCCCTAGCTCAGAGACAGGCACACAAAAGTGGAAGAACCAGAGCCCCGTCCAAGGCAATCTGTAATCAAGAACTCAATTGTGCAAGGCTGAGGTGGCTGCCGGCAGTTAAGAGGGGAGGAGAGCAGTGTGGGCTGACCATCAGCCGGCAGTGTGAGGAGCTGTGGGCTGGGGGACTTAATGAGGACGGGAGGAGGGACGGGTTGGGATAAGGATCATCATGAGCTCCTTACAGAGGAGGGAACTGTTGAGGGGCGCAGAGGCACAGGGTGAGAGGCTCCGCTCCGCTGTCTCCAGGCAGTGGGATCCCTCTGATTCTCCACGCCTGGTTTTCCTAGTCTGCTAAGGAGACAATAATTCCTGTGCTCCGCGGTAGTAAAGCGGAAAGATAATGGCTGTAAATGCCTGGCAGGTGGTGTGCCTGTCATCAGAGAGGAGTAAAGTCCAAAGCCTCTGGAACCGATGGACCTGGAGATAAGGTGGAATAACAGATTGAAAGAGGAAAGCTGTGTCCAGGAGCCACACGCAGGGGGAGCCTGGAGCCTCCTGGGACAGAGGCGAGAGCAGGGCTGGAGAAGGAAGGAGGGCCGTGGCAGCCAGGCCAGGGTGGCAGCTGAAGGAAGACCAGTTAGTGAAGCCATTGCCACAGAAGACTCCCGGGAGCGGGGAGGCTGGGTGGCTGGGCAGGGTGAGTCACAGTTGATGCTACGATTTGGGGAATTGGGCCCGAAGGTAGGGAGGGGCAGGCAGCCTTTGTCAGACTTGGAGAAACTGGGGGTGGGGAGCGGGGGATGGGGGTGATTTTACTTATAAGACTGTCCAAAGTTGGCAACCAGACGTGGCAGGGATGGCTCCAGAGTGAGGGACAGGGACACTGCCATTAAGCAGGTGGAGAGGCAGGTGGAAGTGAGCACGAGGTCCCATTGAAGGCAAGATGGCTATGGACAAACATCTCCTTCCAGGTCCTCCTGACAGTCCCAGTGAACCAGAAGCAAGGCCACCTGCTCTACCCGGGCTGCGGTGGCCTGTGTTCAACACTGCTGCAGGGAGGCATGGCCTCCATGCCAGCAAACCAGGAACCCACGACTGTACCCATGAGAAGGCCCCCGGGCTGTTACCCTGGACCCTCAGGGTGAGACCATGGAGAATGTTCAGCTCACTTCCCCTTGTTCCTGGTGTCACACTCAAGGCCCTCAGAACTTCGAGGGAATGACATCGAGGAAGAATCACTTCCCGACACTTCTGCATTTGATTTGAAGAGTTGTGTTGTGATCTTCTCAGGTGTTTTTTAAAACCAAGTTCTCACTTCTCATATGACCCATCGGTCATATTAAGAAACAAGACTGCTTATTGCATATAATTCCAAGACAACCCAAAATCAATGCACAGAGGCTGCAGCTGCCATAAATATGAGACTTACGCATAAGGTCTTCGAAGACTCGCGGGATTGCTCTTGGGAAGGAGGGTGTGTTTAGGTTGGCTTTTCAAAGATGGTACATCACCTCTGCTCACATCTTGAAAACAGAAATTTAGTGGAGAACCTGGTTGCTACTTGATACAAGAGTGTGAATGTCACAGCATCACCAATCGATATTATTAACAAAAATATTTAACCTGAATCTGAGGCCTAACTTCCTGTTCCCAATATATACCAAATATGAAGGAACAAGTTAAATGCTTCTGGGTTCCAATAATTGGACAAGTTGAGACTGTGGGGAGGACTGGCAGAAACCATGGCTGGCTACACAGCAGCTGCCTCCTGCCCACTTGTTCCTTGTCTGAATCTCTGTAGAGCAACTTAGAAGGCTGAGACCCAATTCCCCAGCCTCCTTTGCAGCTAAGGGTGCTGTTTTAGTCAGTTTTTTTCACTGCTGTGACTAAAGGATCTAACCAGAACAAGTGTAGTGGAGGAAAAGTTTATTTGCGGGCTCGCAGTTTTAGAAGTCCATATAAGGCTGGCTCCATTTCTCAAGGCTCTAAATGAAGCTAAACATCATGGTTGGAGAGTGTGGCACAGGGAAGCAGCTCACATCATGGTGATCAAGAAGCAGAGAGTCCAATGTCCTCCGATGATCCCAGCAGCGATCAAGAACCATTCAAGAAGAATCAAACTTGCATAGGTGCTTGCTTTCTTGTTCCAACTTTTAGTCCATCCAAGCCATCATCCTATTGGTCAGTGCTGCCCACACTTAGGGAGGGTCTCCCTTTCAATTGGCTATCCCACGTGCCAAACATTCCTAGACACACCCTCATTGACACACCCATAAGCCTCTTAATCCTTGGTATCTCTTAATCCGATCAAGTTGACAATTCAAATTGACCATTACAAGTGCTGAAGAGATCCACTTTTAGGAGAAAACCCTCTCGATGGTGCCTCAGGAAGATTTTCCTTCTTTTCTCTTTCCTCCCCTATCTGAAAAATAAAATACGGTTGTCACAATTAATTGAATGGCCTTCTAAAACTGTAACTTGCCTTTTGAGGTGTGCAAATTAAGTTTTGAATACTTGATCAACAAACATACAGGCGGATCCTCTGTGAGGTGTGAGTGTTCAAAACTTTTCTAAAAGTCAGGAATTTTAAAATGTACAACTTAAGGGGCTGGGGCTGCAGTTCAGTGGCAAAGCACCTACCTAGCATGCTGAGGCACTGGGTTCAATCCTCAGTACCATATAAAAATAAACAAATAAAATAAAGGCATTCTGTCCATCTACAACTACAAAAAAAAAATTAAAAATATATGACTTAAAGAGAGAGAGGGGGGCAAACTTTGGCCCAGTTGAGATTAGGACAGAGCTTGCTAACTTTCCATCAGGATGTCCTTTTGTATGAACTGAAATCATCCATGCAGCCTAACAGTATCTTCTTCTTCTAGTGAAACAGTTCAGACAGACATTAAAGCTCCCAAAAGAGTACAACTAACATCCACGTAGCCACCAGACAGATTAAACGAATCGTAACATTTTACTACATTTTGACCAAATATTTATTTGGTTTTAAAGAAATGAAACATCACAGATGGAGGCAAAACCTCCTTGGAACTCTTTGCTGATCTCAATCTCACCTCTTCCTCCATGGGAAACCAGGTTCCAGATTAGTGAGTGAATCTTTCTTGTCCATGTTTTCACACTTTTCTTTTTCAAGTACAAGAGATGGAACCCAGTACCCACTGAGTCACATCCTCAGCCCATTTTATTTTTCAGACAGGGTCTTGCTAATTTGCTTAAGGTCTGGTTAACTTGCTGAGGCTGGCTTTGAATTTGTGATCTTCCTGTCCCAGCCTCCCAAGCTGCTGGGATTATAGGTATGTGCTACATGTTTTCATAGTTTTATTACATGAATTTTTTTATAGCCGCTCAGGAGGCTGAGGCAGGAGGATCGAAAGTTTGAGCAACTTAGCAAGGTCCTAAGCAACTTAGCAAGAACCTATCTCAAAAAATAAAATAAAATAAGAAGGGCTGGGATTGTGCTCAGTGGTTAGGCACCCCTAGGTTCAATCCCCAGTACCAAAAAAAAAAAAAAAAAAAGCCATAAATATTTTATAAACAACATGTAGTATTGTTTTATAAATATTTTTACATTCACATAAACAGACTACATTGCATTTATTTTGCAACTCTGTTTTCATTTAGCCTTATGATATGTGGTTTGGTCTTTTTTCTGTAGTCCTGCCTTTTGAAACCTTGGGATAATATATTTATCATTCTCCTACTGATAGATGCTTGGGTTGTCTCCAATGCTTTGCTACAGCCAACGACACCAGAGAGAACATACTTTGCACTGTATGGGAATTTCTCTGGTCCCAGTGTGGGTGTATCAGTTGTACCCCTGGGGTTTCAACTTACAGAGGTGACTGGGTTACACCACGGAGAGGCTAATGCCATTGATAAAACATCTTGTTGTTTACATTTTCACCAAGTTTGATCAGGAGGCAGAAGGGGTGAGCACAGCCCAGAAAAATCTGTTGAGAAAGGCCTGGAGGGGCAGGGAGCAGTTTAGGATTGGCTAGTGGGAATGACGTGGGCGGGCTTAGGCCACAGGGGTTAGGGCAGAGGGTAGGCGCCCGCCGGAGGAGGTGGCTCAGGGGTGGGCTCTGATTGGTTAGTTTCCCAGAGGAGAACTTTGATTGGTTAGTTCATGGAGGGCTTGTCGTGAGCCCTTTGCCAGCTCCAAGAATTGGCAAGCCTTGGGAGGGGCAGTCTCTTCCCCAGTCGGGGAGGCCACACGTGCCAGAGCATGGAGAACGCACAGAATAAGAAACTCTGGTTCATATCCGGGCCCTTCGGTTTGACGGGGCGTTGCCCTGTGGCTGTCTACACTGGCTGCACCAGTTCCCCCGAGTGTCTAGCTGAGGTTGAATTGCCTCACTGCTCTTGATAATACTCGATGAAAAACAATTTGCGAATCTGAGGGGTGTGAAACACTACCTCCTGGGTGTTTAATGTGTATTTCCCACAAATAACCATATTTGTGAGGCCAGGCATCATTCCACGTGGTCATTCTGTTATTTCACTCTGCCCTTCTTGTCGCTTGCTAACCTCTTCCCATTTGGGTGGGAAGCCAGTTGGTCTTTGTTAATAACGTGTAAACTTTGGAACTGATATTGGCTCCATTCAATGCACTGCAAATATCCTCTCCCACTTTGTGGCTTCTCTTTCAACTTTGTGATGTTGTCTTCCGTGGTCCAAAACGTTTTAATTTTCATTTTTGCAATGTTAGGAACTGAAACCAGGGCCTTGCACATGCTAGGCAAGCACTCTACCACGGAGCTGTGGCCCGATCCCTTAAAGGTTTTTTTTTTTTTTTTTTTTTTTAATATTTTCTTAGTTGTAGTTGAACACAATATCTTTATTTTATTTATTTATTTTATGTGATGCTGAGGATAGAACCCAGCGCCTTGCACATGCTAGGTGAGTGCTCTACCACTGAGCCCCAGCCCCAGACCCCCAGCCCTTAAAGTTTTAAATTTTAATATAATAAAATGTATCAGTCTTTTCTTTCATGGTTTATGGAAGGCATTAAGATGCTCTCCCGTATAAAATAAAATCCCAGTTACTTTAAATAATTTAACCATCAAAGTCTAAGCTATTTGTTCTGTCTCCATAGGAAAGCAGCAGTTTGGTGGGCAATTTGGCACCGTTTATTTAAAAATCAATACTTGCAGGAATTTATACAGCAGAAACATTCACAGGAGCCCCCCACCCCATCACCAAATGTATGCACAAGATTGTTAAATAACATCATTTGTAACAGCAAAGATCTAGAAGGAATCCGAGTTTCAGTGGAAAGCTGGTTAAATGAATTATGGAATAGCTGCATAATGTAATTCTCTGCCGCTACAAAAAAGAATAAGGCTGATTTGGATGTGCTCATAGGGAAAGTTCTCCAAGATGTATTGGTAAGTAGGGAAGGAAATAAAAGGACCCAAGCAGTAAGTATAATATGCTACCATTTATGTCTAAAAGGGAAACTTTTTTCTTTATGTATATGCATGTAAAATTTCAAAAATAAAACTGCTGAGAGAAGGAGGCTACAAGAGGACAGGGCTTGAGGGTGGAGGGAAACCCATTTGCCACTGCCAAAATCATGGGTGGTTTTCATTGTGGCTTCCATTCTGGCAAACAAAGAAGAACCTCTGGAAGATCACAGTAGCTATTGTTTCTGGCATTTGGAATAGTCGGAGGTGAAGGGGGCCTTTTGTTCCAACAGCTAAGAAGAAATTGAATCATTAGAAACAGGCGGGGGAGTGGGCGTCTCCTAGACAGTGTCATTACAGGTGCATTGTGGGCCAGTCCCAGGGCAGGGCTGGTCGCGACCCTGCTGATGAGGTTTGGGCTTGCTGATGTCTGGGGAGGGCAGGAAGGGTGAACAGCCTCCCTCTGTGGGGGTTGTCTGTGACACAGAGGTGGATGGGATGGAGTGGGGCACAGGGGGTCGTGATTGAAGATCTGAGCTGAGAGCATCCACCTGGGCCCCTGAGGTCCGAGATCCAGGCTGGCTCTAGGATGGGGGTCTCTTGGCAGTGTGTGGCTGTGTGGAGGGAAGAAGCTGTGCACCCCTCTCCCTGTGGAGGAGGAGAGCCCAACCTCGGAGGTTCTGGCAGGCAATTCTGGAGAGGAAGAAAAGTGGTGCTCAACCCGGGAAACTGCTCATCCAGTGAGTGAGCAGCAAGCCATCTGAGGTCACCCCGCTGACACTAAAGGAGGAAGAGGGACCGGCGGCCTCATGGAGCAAAAACAAGACATGCAGTTGAGTCCTGCTGGCTTTTCCAGGGCAGCACAGTGTCGCCAGTCTGGGAACTGGGTTGTCTGAGCTCAAGCCATAGCCGTGTGAATGGCACACCTGGCAAGTTATTTAGATGCAAGTTTTTGCTATTAAAAAATGGGAGAATAATAATACCTCTGTAAAAGCACCTACTCATAGGGACTTGTCCTGGTACACATTAATTGTTAACTTGTTTTTACTTATTTATTTGTAAATTCAGCCCAGCTGGGGACTTGGACAGTGGTATGATCAGCACATAGAGACTGAATCTGTGTCTGAGGTGGATGCACGTTAACCAAACCCACAAACCCAATAAATAAGCTGCCCGTGAGTGTTGCTAAGTCCATTGAGATCCCTGCTCTGCAGAGCACAGACCGTGCTCAGAGGCCCCTTGCAGGACAGGATCACGTCTGCATTCTTGCTTATGTCCAGGGCCATTCCTGCTACTCGCCTCTAAAATGAGTTGGTCCCACAGGATTCCAGTTCATGAATATTTGCCGCATGAGAAAATGGTTACTGTGGTGCTCTCTGCAACAGGCAAGACTGGAAACAATCTAAATGTGGAACAGCAGAGAGCGTGTTATTAGATTGTGGTTCCATCACCTCACAAAACAGAAGAATCATGGCAAAGGACAATTAAAATGGTGATATAGGAAGGTGGAGAAATGCTTGTGATGTAATTTTAGAAAAACAAAAGAAATCAAAATGGTCAGGCCGTGAGATGGATCTCTGTTTATGACATTTTGAGTGATAAAGCAAAGTTCAGAGGAGGGTGTGTGATGTCACCATCTGTGTAAAAGAGAGCAAAGGATTTAAGAATCCACTTGCAGCTATAAGCATACGCCACCTCTGACAGATTCACAAAAGACCAAAAATGTTGGTGTCCTCTAGGCAAGGGGACAGGGTGGTGACAGCAGGGAGACACAATCCTGATAATACTTCTGCCTTCTCAATGTAGAACCAAGCAGATGTGTTTCTGATTTTAAAATTAAATAATTTAAAATGCCTTCTGGTTTTAAAACAAATGTTTCTCTCTTCTCTGTTCCTTAAGTCTAAGAATCATGTCCTGCCCCCACCCTCAAATTTTAAGGTTTCTTGCTGTCAATAGTCATTCTTAATAGGTTGCGGTAGCTCTGTTTGGAGTTTTTCCTCCCCCTAAAAAGCTTTTACTAAATTGAGGCTGAGTCTTCAAATAGCTGGTATTTTAGAATCAAGGAAACATCGTAGATTTAAAAAAAAGGTGGGCATGTGAAAACCACTGTGTGGGGCAACTGGGCCATCTTTCTTTTTCAAAATGATCTTCACTGTTATGTTTGTATCATTTCTTCAGTTTTTCCTTAAAATGAAACTTACACTGTTCTCAGGGATCCATCAACAGTTTGGGAAGAGTTCCCTAGGCCCAGGGAACAGATGATTGGCAACACAGTAACCCCATGAAAGTCCCCATTTCCTCAGCTTAGTTTAGCTTAAATAATTGACCCCAAAGGCCCTGGCTCTATGTTTTGTTGTGTTACAAGGAAAGACTCCATGACCTTGGGTTTTTCAAGAGACACCATCTTCTAGGAGTTGATTGACCCAAAATAAAGAAATATGTGGTCACCAGGGAGTCTGTTCCAGCCATTGGTTCACACCTGAGTTTGGTAGCAACTCTTGCTCTGATGCACAAAACAAGTATTGAGTTGGGAATATTGGTTCAGACAAGAGGCTGCTAGTCAGATTGTCATGAGGGAAGCCCACTGAATATTGTGACCAAAAGGTAGCTTTGGAACATTGATTGTGGCTTCCAGAAGTTCAGACGGTTCTGCGTAAGCTCTGTGGATAAAGGACCTATTGGTCAAATGAATACAGTTCAGAAATATGCAGATGAAGTTGGCCCATGGTGGAGCATGCCCACAATCCAGTGACCTGCACATAGGAGGCTGAGACAGGAAGGCTGCAAATTCAAGGCTAGCCAGGACAACTCACCAAGGCCCTTTCTCAAAATTAAAAAAAAAAGTAAAAGGTCTGGAAATGCAGCTCAGTGGTAGAGTGCTTGCCTAGCATCATGTGAGAGGCCCTGGATTTGATTCCCAGGAAACACACACACACACACACACACACACACAGAAGAGCTAGGGAGAGAAAGACAAGCCCTTGGAGAGTCACCATGCCATCCTCCATATTAAAGGCACTAAAAAGTTCTGTGTGGCAGTTTGCCTTGGTTTCTGGCTTATTCTTTCTCCTTTTTCCTGGTTAAACAAATCCTAATTCTGTTTACATTCTTGGGGCAGCTATGTCCTTTAGGGAAAGCAGGCCCTGGAACAAGGGAGATTAAAAAAGAGCAGATAAACACAATTCTGGCCAATAAGAGAAGAAATCTGCTGGGGGATTATTAGAAAGCTGTCTTTGTTCTTTGAAAACAGACTCACAAAAATTCTGCATCCAGTGATGGCTGAGTAGCTCCCATTGGACCAAAACCTCCCACATGACAAAATTATAAAACGCAATTATGAAAACACTTGAGAAAGATCCAAACAGCATGGATACTGGGGAGCAGTCAACACTTGGAGGAAGGGAATAGCACTGGATGTTTGTTGTTATTTTCTTGGAGCTTTTTGCCTAAGGAAAGCCACCAGTAAAGGTTATGTGAATGTTTAAAACTTGGATATAAGCCCACAGTAGTCCTGGCATGAAAAACCAGAGGACAGAATTCTAGTGACCACAAAGCTGGACAGTGAGACAGGAAACCCTGCAAAGATGAAGCCACAAACAGGTAACTCCAGATTCTGTGTCCAGACCCTGTACATCACTGAACCCCACCTGTGTGGTACAGACTCCAAGCAGCACAGCCAAGTCTAGAAGATCTAAATTAAGATTTCAGCTCCTATCCAACAGAAGGGAGACAGCATTTCCAGTTTGAGAATTCAGCCAAGTTAACAAACACAAAAAGCAGTATATTCATTGGGAAAATGAAAGGAATCCAGAGTCCCTGCACTATAAAGTCACAATGCTCAGGATACCATCCAGAGGTAGTTGACATGAAAAGAAACAGGAAAATGGGACCCATAGAAAGAGAAGCAGAAGTCAACGGAAACCAAGTTCAAGATGATCCAGATGTAAGAATTAAAGACAAAGACTTTAAAGCAACCATTATAACCATGTTCAAGAACATAAATGAAAGTATGTTCATAATGAATGAAAAGATAGGAAATCCAAGGGGAGAATCAGCAACTATAAAAAGATCACAATGGAAATTCTGGAACTAAGAATGTGACAATTGAAAAAAAGAGACCAACAAGAAAAAATAGCCCTTTTTTTCTTTGCCTTTACCACCATCAGGATGTGGTGCTTGTTTCGCCACAGTTATGAGGACAGCTGGCCTAACAAGGCCCAGGCACTATGCCATACATGGCACAGCAAGACAATGAACAGGACCTGGGTCCTTAATGATGTCATCAAGGCACTAGATTAACTGCCCGAGGGACTTCTCTGCTACCAGATTTCTTGTATTGGGAGAAAAAGAAAATGTCTTTATTTAAGCTATTTCTGTTTGGGTTCTATGTTACTTATATGAGAAAGAAAGCATCATAACCCTTGCCCCAAAGTTCACTAAATGTATGTCACCACATCTTCTCCAAGTAATATCTATTGACACACCCAGCATGCTTAGTTCTGGTGTAGACCCTCGTTTCTATCTTCTAAATCTGCATCATTCAAGTCTATCACCTGTAGAACAGCAAAGGCTACAGTCTATTTTGACCAAATTGGTGACTTGAAGTCTGCTGGGAATGCATTACCAGAAAGTTCAGGTTTGCAAATTGCCGTTACTCAAAGTGTGATGTGGGCAGCGTCAGCGTCTCAGCCCATCCCAGCCTATTGAATCAGGGTCTGCACTTCAACAAGAGTCCAGGTGAGTCACGCGCACACTGGAGCTTGAGAAGACTCCTGAGAACTACAAGTGACAATACAGGTGTTAGCTGTATGTCACTAATTAACAAAAAACTTCTTAATCTGTTCTCAGAGACCTTCACAGAATCATTTCATTTGGTTTTCACAGCAATACTGAGAGATTTTTAAAAATCCATTTATAGACGAGGAAATGAGATTCAGAGAAGTAAAATGACATTTACATGATTATGGAAAGACAGTGCTCTTCTTTGTTCTGATACTGTGTCGTGGTTTTCAGTGATTCAGACCTTCGGTGTCCAAACTGGGAGGTAAGTTCTTAGCACCCCACTGACCATCTTTTTGTATTCTCTGTTAGGATTGTGCCTTTTTGTCCCTGAGGAGCACATGAGCAGCCCCTTCTGTCTGCTTACCAAGGGCCTCAGCCCCTGTGACGGGCCAAGTTCACGGCTATACCTAATGATATACCTAATGATACAGCTAGTGACACAGTAAGTAGCCATATTTTAAATGTTTGCGCTCAAAGTATATTTGGTATTGAATGCCTTTCCACTCAATAGATGAAAAATGTTGAAACAAAGTTAAAAGTGAAAATTGCAAGACAAGATTATCTGTGACGTACCAGCTATAAAAATTGGCCTCAGCTACATTAGGAAGGGTGAACCTGGACTAGTATGATCTTTTCCATCCATCCAGAGAGCCCAGCCATTCTTCAATTCCGGCCTCCCCCACCCGGCCTCCTTGACTCCACTGGGCCTCTTGATTCCACCCTCCTTTCCCTTCTCCCAGCTCCTACTGCACACTCTGGTCCTTGGACAGAGCTGAATTTCTTTTAAGCACCTGTCCCTTCCACAGGGCCCCCCACATACGTGCATCGGTGTCTGGATTTTTAGGAATCTTTGTTCTGTGCTCCACAATGCCCAGCCCCTGTTCCAAATCACTCACCAGGCCCTTTGGTTCTGCTTCCCGGCTTTCCTCAGCTCTCCCGAACTCCCTGTCCCTTCAGGGCCTCTGTCCAGGGCCTCCTTGTCTCCCTCAGGGACCACTGCACCATTGTAGCTATCAGTGCTGTATCTTTTACTTGCAGCCTTAAGTAAAAGAAAACTCAACATGGAGTGGCTTGTGCTGTGAGGAAAGTCTACACTTTCTATTTAGGAAGCATCCTGTCTAGAAAGCCCTTGGGAAGACTTTCCCTCAGGGTTTGCCAGTTGGGAGGGGCTCACATGTCCATGCCTTAGCTGCAGCGGAGGCTGGGACAGCCACCATAGCGGGACACAGACTCTTCCAGAAGAAGGGAGAGAGGTCAAGGGGCAGCTTCTACTGTGGATCCAACTCTATCTGCCTCAAACATCCCTGCCTTGGCACCGACCCGACCCCCCCACCCCGTGCCAGCCTTTTCATACATTCCTGACACTGCCACTATTCATTCATTTAATTAATCACTCACTCATTACATTAGGTTCAGCTAGGTTATATTGCAGGAACAATTAATCTTCTGCAACCAAAGAGTTTGACAATGATGTGTTTTTATGGCCAGGGCATCAACTGAACTTTCTGTGCCATGGCAGCAGCAGAAAGAGAGCGTAGAGATCTACAGTAACTCTTTAATGCCCCCACCTGAAATTGACATGTGTCAGTTCTGCTCACATCATACCGGCTAAAGCAAGTCACACGGCCACACTGAACTTTAAAAAGGACATAGGCACACAATCATCTTTTGCGTAGGGCGGGCAGCTTCACCAAGCATTGGTTGAGCATCTACTGTAAGCAAGGCTGATGCTGGAGAAGTGCTAAAAGTCTTTCCAGTCTAGAAGTCTGCCATCTGCCTTGTGCCCTTGTGCTAACATGAAGCCTTCCAATGGACCACCTCCTACATTTTTGTTGCAATAAAACAACAAGGATCTGAATAGACGACAAAACCTGAAAGATGTCTCATCCCTTCTCGCAAGCCTAATGCTTAGAATAGTGCTTTGCACTAGTGGAAACTTAATGTTTGTTTGTTTGTTTGAATGGTGCATGAGATAGGGTGAACTCACCTACCAGGAACAAGAAGCTGACCCTGATTTAAACAAATATGGTTTGTATTTTCACAGAGTGAGAAATCCAGCAGCCACTGCAGCTGGGCTTGTCTGTTCAGCAAATTCACCCAGGACCCAGACTCTTTCTAGCCTTAGGAGATCCTCAGCTTTTGGGTTTTTCTCCTTGTGATTGTGCCTCGTGGTCATAAGACTGCTGCCACAGCTCTAAATAGCATATTCACACTTAAGGTAAGAAGCAGTAGAAGAGGCTGCAAGGGCTTTCCTCCTGTGATTGTCCATTTTAGCAGGTAACAAAAATCTTCCTCGAAGCACCCACTAGCTTACATTTCATAGCCAAAACGTAGTTCACATGGCAGAAAAAGGCTGGGGGAGAAGACATCTGGGTTTCAATCTCTGTGTTATGCAATGGCAAAGAAGGGCCTGGGAATGGTTTTGGAGCAAACTGATGTGTTCATCCCAAATGAAGAATATGTGCTCAGTAACTATCTGTGGAGGGTCTGATTCTTGTGATCTCATTCTTTATTTATTTTCAGTACCATACAAAGAGCTCTCTCATCACTGCAATGACTAACCAGTTCTGAACACATCTTGAGTTTGTGCTAGGCCTCGGGCCAAGCAAGTTACATGAATTTTCTCATTCTATCTTTGCAACTCTATGACAGACTTATTATTGATCTCTGATTTACATATGAAGAAATTAAATCCCAGAGTACTTAAGCAACCTGTCTAACTTGCTCATTTACTAGCTGGTAAGTGATGAAACAGGGCTTTGAACACCAGTGATCTCAATCCCAGAACCTGATTTCCTATCCTAGATCTTCAGATCTAGAGGGGACCTCAGGACTCATCAGACCCTGCCCTTTATTTCCAGGGTGCTTAAACAGAGGGCCAGGGAAAGAAGGCGACTCTGCTCAAGATGTGCTCAAAACTGGTTAGTCATTGCAACCTGCTAAAGGTCACACAGCAAGCCCAAGTCAGAGCCAGACCCAGAACTCAAGAGCCCTCACTCCTAGGTGATCCTTCAGTCCACACTGGTCTGCCTCTATCTGGACACCTCACACTAATATACTGATCTTTGAAAAAAAAAAAAACCAAAATGTCTAGCATGGCATACTGTAGACAATTTGGTTTTTAAAAATTGTATTCGAGGGCTGGAGATATAGCTCAGTTGGTAGAACGCCTGCCTCGCATGTAAAGGCCATGGGTTCAATCCCCAGCACCACACACACATACACACACACACACAAATGTATTTGATTTAAGGCTTGGCAAAGTAGTTGTCTTCTTTTCTGGAGTCAAAAATGGGTGCCCGGTGCAGTGACACATGCTTATATTCTCAGAGGTTCCGGAGGCTGAAGCAGGAGGATCACAAGTTCAAAGCCAGCCTCAGCAACAGTGAGGCACTAAGCAAATCAGTGAGACCCTGCCTCCAAATAAAATACAAAATAGGGCTGGGGATGTGGCTCAGTGGTTGAGTGCCCCTGAGTTCAGTCCCTGGTACAAAAAAAAAAAAAATTGGTGATAATTTGGTTCAAATTCTGTTACCCATCTCAGTGGAAACTCCAGTCTACATGACTTTTTTTCTGTTCTCAAGGAGTAAGAGGAAGAGTATAAGAACCTCAGCTGGAACATACTGAGATGACTTTGAGGCCCAGGCTCATGACCCAGAAACACCGTTCAGTCACATCCTGTTTAACACAAGCCTTGGGGGAGTCTCTTGAGTAGAAAAGTGTGGCTTCAAGTCCTACTTCTGCCACCTGTTAGCTCTGAGATCCTAGGTCCGAGGTCCATTGTGGAAATTGAGGAGAACAAACATACAGAAGCACCTGGCACTAACTGGGATGGGGTCCCCTTCCACGGCTGCCTCCCTTGGGACTTCTAGGATGGATATACAGCCAGCATCCAATTCCTCCAGCAGAACACCTCATCCTGTGTCAGAGGAGGACGGGGGCCGGGGCTGTAGCTCAGTGGTAGAGGGCTGGCCTAGCATGTGGGAAGCTCCGGGTATTTCCTAGAACCGCAAAATAAATTAATTAATTAAAGTTGCAGAAGGACTGAATTCTTCCAGGCTGACTCCAACTGTCTGGAAAAGCCACTTGGTGTGGAATGTAAGACAGAGAGTAAAGACGCAAGTAGGGGCTCTGGAGCCCAGCAGGGTTTGGATTTAGGCTCTGTCACTTCCTATAGTGTGTGTGGGTATGTGACCTCCTGAGCCCCGATACAAGGGAGGTAACAGTGACGGTGCCCTCCTCTGGCGTTGGCACTGGATTCAACAAGGTGCCACATGTAGAGCACCGAGAACTGTGTTGCCACATGGTGAGCACATCCCTTGGGTACCCTGGGGCTGGGTTACATCCGTCAACCTCTTCAGCAGCACATTTCAGTGTGGGCTGTGCTACACATTTTCTCTGTCTCTTTTAGGGGTGAGGATATTTGGGCAAATGACTGCATGTGACAGCAGGGTGAAGCAGCATAGCTTGTGGTGCAGACACGATTGCAGGGCAGGAGGCCTGGGCTGAAGGCCGGCCTCTACCCCCCAGCACCCCATCCAGGCTTCAGTTCTCTGCTTGCAAAATGCAGGGGTTGGAAGAGGTGATGGGTTGGGTCGCCTCTGGCTTTAGATTTAGGAGGTGACGGGGCAGGGGGCGGGTTCCATTCAATCATCTGCTTAGAAACCTTAGGTAACTGAGACAGGAGGAAGCAACCATTTAGCAAAGGTAAATCCTGTAATTTGGGTTCAAGAATGAAGAACACTCCCAAAATCACCTCCCAAGCCAAGAACAGCTAATTGGGCAAAGAGCTGGAGTCTCTCCTCCTCATCCTAGCGCCACCTCCCCCCCCCACACACACAACCCTCCTCCAGCCTCTTGGATAGAAAGTGACTTCGCCCTCCACTTCTTTCCTAGGTACTAGTGTAAACTTGGCTCTCGGAGCCTTCTCCACACTCGGAAAGAAATGCATTCAACAAATGTGCACCTACTGTGTACCAGGCACTCCTCTAGGTGCTGAAAAGAGCAGTGGATATAGCCCTTGCCCTTGTGGGGCTCATGTGCTGGGGGGCAGACAGAGGTAAGCAAAATAAGAAGTAAAATACACAGTGAACCCTAGGTATGGTGGCACATGCCGTAAACCCAGTGGCTCAGGAAGCTGAGGATTGCAAGCTCAAAGCCAGCCTCAGCAACTTAGTGAGGCCCTAAGCAAGATCTCAAAATAAAAAGGGCTGGGAATGTTGCTCAGTGGTTAAGCACCGGGGGGTTCAATCTCTGGTACACACACACAAAACAAAACAAAACAAAAAAAACACCATGGTGCTGGTGGAGAGCAGGATCTAACTAGAAAGAGGTTTAACACTGGCTTCTTTGGACAGCTCTGGCTTGATTGAGGATGGAGTAGGGAGACAGTGAAAGCCGAGTACTGGGGAAGAGGAGGTCAAAGAAGCAGGTGGCCAGGGCCACACCCGCTGGGGAGGTAAGTGGATAGAGAAACACTGAGGACCCAGGCAGGACCAACCACCATGAGGTGGCAGCTGAAAGTCACAGGGACACCAAGAGCAGCACCCCAGGGGCTGGGATATAGTTCAGTTGGTAGAGTGCGCATGCGCAAGGCCTTGGGTTCAATCCCCAGCACACACACACACACCCCAAAAAACAAGGCGGAGCCCTGCAGGCATGGAGCTGCGCAGCTCGTTTTCCATCTGGGGAAACCCTTTTCATTTTTATAATAACAGGCAGGAGAGAGCCGCCTGCGTCCTGAGACGCTGCCTAGGCACCAACACGCTGAGAAACGCCAGGAAGGACCCTGTGGGCACCGGGATCGAAGCCAGAGGCTCAGAGCGCAAATGGTGCCTGTCGCACGCACGGCACTGAGCTGCAGGTGACGGCTCGTTTTCTATGCGTGAGGACCTTCCGGTCGTCTCTGGAATAATGGCAACTCGACAGCCACCAGAGCAGAGATGATCTGTCAGCTGCCCTGCATCGAAGGCCGCGCGGGGACGCATTGAGGGGGGCTCCGCTCCTCCTGCGCCCTCACCCGCGCCCCACCCCGGGGGGGGGGGGGGGGGCGTCTGCGCCTGCCCCTGCCGGTGGGAGGAACGGAGGAGCTGCGCGGACCCCAAACGTTGCCACCCGTTCCATCTCTCTGATCTTTGTTGGCAAACAAACAAACCGATTTCAAAGCCTGTGACTGGGGAATGACAAACAAGGCTGAGGAGCCGTCCTGCCTGGGCTAGTTGCTGCCCAGCTGCCACTGGGAGGCGGTGTGGCCCCAGGGCAGGAGCTGTGCCGCTCTGGAGGTCCTGGGATTCCTCCTCGGCCTCAAGGTGGAGGGCAGGTCAGGTTGTTCCGGAGCCTCAGCTTGCCCACCTGTAAAGTGGGCATGGTCATTCTTGCCAGGCTCACACAAGGCTGTTTGAGGACCAATTAAGGAAATGGTGACACATGAGGAAGGTGGATGCTGCTCACCATGCTGAGTGACCTCCTACTGTGCTGGGCACATGGCTGGGGAGTGCCACCTGTCCCCTCCCTGCAGAGTCCAGAAGACGGGACCTGAGCCCAGAGAGCCTCAGTGTGTAGGAGAAAGGACAGTCAGAGGAACACGTAGGGGAGTCCGTTTGTAGAAGGAAAAATCATTTTTTTGGTGAAGTCTATGGACAGATTTGGGGAGAAGGTAATGAATGGCACCAAGTGTGCCCAGCGGTTCCCCTTCCAGAGCATCATGTGACAGACACACCTGCTCATGCAAATGACCTGAGCGCAAGGCTGTTCACTCAGAAGGGTGTGTAATTGTGCAGGTCAGAAGTCCCAAAATATCTGCTAGTTAGAGGGGGCTTGAATAAACAGGCTACATGAAGAATAAGGAAAAGATCTTTGTGAGCCAATGTGAAAAGATTACCAAGAGATACTAAGTGAGGGAAAAAACTGACCAAAACAGTACAAAAAAAGCAAGGAAGACTATCTATAGAATATACCTATTTATATGAGCAGAGAATGTTCTAAAACTAATTATCACAGACTAGCACCCTTAGTTGTCTCCAAGGAAGGAAAACTGGGAAATAGGGGTAGGAATATCATTGCATATCCTTTGTGTCCTTTGATTTTGGAGCCATTTAAATGCAATATCTATGAAAGAGAGAGAGAATAAAGAAAAAGGAGGAAGAGGAAGAGATTGGGACTCCAGAATCAGAGGTAAGAATTCCAGCCGTTCACCCAGAAGAGTGTGTAATTGTGCAGGTCCACCACTTCCCAGCTATGTGACCTTGCCCGAGTTACTCAACCTCTCTGAGACTCAGCCTGGGCCTGAAAGAGGCATGATAATATCATAATGCCTCCAATCTACCTGGTCTGTTGGGAGTTAGAGACTAACGAGTTTCAAGCACTAAGTTGAACGTGATTGTTGTAGAAGTCATGGCTTCCCACTCTCCAGATCAGCTTCCAGACTCCCTGGAGGACATGCTGCTTAGTCACAGGCAATGTCACCGGCACCCAGCCCTTGGGAATCCCATGCTGCAGTTTACCAGGTCACAGCTGAGTTGGAAAAGGGCATTGGTCTGAGTCACGTGCCACCCCCCAACATGCTCTCTCCCAGTGCAAACACCCCAGACTAGCTACTGAGCTCTCTGGTAGGGGGTCCAGTTCTGCTGAACCCCACAGCCCTTTGTCCTGGGCTGCACCTCCCCAGGCAGATGAAAACAGCAGTTGTCAAGTATGGCTGTCAAGTTCAGGTAGGAGCGGGCATCTGAACTGCTGGCACTATGGCGAAGCCTGGGCCCACCCTGGACCCCATTCTGCCCATGGAGCTCTCCAAGAGGGAGCCCCAGAGGCACTCAGGGCTCTAAGTCCCACATCCTTTACCCAATACATCTTCCCAGTTACTCAGCGGCCCCCAAGCACATCCCAACCTTTCCACCCTCTCTCCTGAGTCTGGCTGCCTGGTGTCTTGTCCAAGGATCCTCACTTCCCAACCCATCAATGCCCTTTCTCATACTTGCCTCAGTGATGCCTGACTTGACAGAAGCAGCTCAAATATCCCCTCCCCAAGGAACCCTCCATCTGGGGCTCTGCTGGGCCTCCTCCAGGAGCCCTAGACCCTCCAGCTTCATCACGGCTTCCTAGAACTAGAACGGTCCTGGATGACAAGGGAGCCAGCGCATGAACAGAGTGGTTCAGTAGCATTGGCCTGGTCCACTCCCAGCCCCAGAAAAGTAAGTGCTGTTGACCTTTTCATGGTGGGGAGAAGCTGAGACTCAGGGAGGGCAGAGAATTCAGCCAAGGTGGCACAGCACATAGGTGGGGGGCCAGGGCGTGTCCTACATTTGTTTGGTTGTTTCTGCGCATGTGCTGCCCCGGCCCCTTTGAGACTCATCATCTGAGAGAAAGGGGTGGGGGTGCAGGGCAAATGGGACAGGGTGGCCCTGCAGAGAGCAGGTGGATGAGGCTCCGACCCTGGGCTCCAGGAATTAAAGAAATTTGCTGAAAATAAGCAGGCACAGGCCATAGAAGAAAGCAAACTGTCTTCCATCTAAACGGCTCAAGAGGTTCCCGGTCCAGACCTGCCCACCCACACCTCGGGCGCAGGTGCACTTTGTTCTCCACACCCTCAGTCACGTGCTGCCCAATGGTTAAAGATTGGAGGCCACTCGGTGTCCATTCGTAAGGAATGGTGCAATCAGTCAGGAAAATGTCATATGATGGCACCCTCTGCAGCCAAGATGGGAGGAGGAAGCCCTCACGGCTCTGATCAGGAATCGTTGCCAACATGCATTTGAAGTAAAAGAAAATGCCAGGTGCGTAATTGGGGAAATGAAAACCTAACCTCACTTAATGACAATTGACCTGGATCTGTCTGGCAGGTTTAAAAGGTGATTAAGGGGAACTCTTACCGCAGGCAGGTGTGTGGAAAGTCACCACCACTTTAGAAAACTGATCAGCAGCATCTACTGAAGTCACCTGTGCATTCATTCCCTAGGACCCTGCCCAGGTCCTGGAGAAGTTCTGACTTAACCCTCACAAACACCAAGTGAGACAACTAGGCTCATGCATACCCCTGCTCTGCCTAGAAGCAAAAGCTAGAAAGCAACCCAAATGTGCTCCAACAAGACGTCAGAAATGAACCCCAGTGTCTCCATGCCATGGAATTCTGTGCAACAGTGAAGATGGGCTGGGCTGGGTCTCAGTGGTGGAGCGCTCGCCTGGCACGTGTGAGGTGCTGGGTTCCATCCTCAGCACCACATACAAGTAAATAAATAAAACAAAGGCCACAACTGAGAAAGAAAGGAAAGAAGGAAGGAAGGAAGGAAGGAAGGAAGGAAGGAAGGAAGGAAGGAAGGAAGGAAGGAAAAAAGAAAATGATCAGTCTGCAGCTTCCTCTCAGCACCCTGAGTCTGGGGACTACAGTCATGATTGGGATAAAAGTCAGAGAGGGCTACCAAAAGGTTGAGGAAGTATGCAGTATGTATTTGCAGCATTTTATTATATTTATTATATACAGTGCTTATGTTTATTATATCTACTGAATGTACTACTTTTTTATGATTATTTGATTATAGTAAATACATATTTATTATAATATATTATAAATAAGTGACAAGATTACAAAGGAAAAAGTCATAATAGGCATAAAACTGGGGAGGTGTTCAGGGGAAGAGCAGTGGGGCTGGGGAAGGGCACAGAGAGCATTTTAAAGGCCAGCCTGGGCAACATAGGCTGTACAAAAAAAGGAAAGAAGGAGTAAAAGGAAGGAAGGAGAAAGAGAGGAAGAAAGAGAAAGGGAAAAAGAAGAAAGAAGGAAAGAGAAAGAGAAAAGAGAAACAAGGAAAGTCGGCCCTCTTTGTCTAAAACAGATCGCAGATACCAGGTGGGTTCATTGTATCATGGGTGTCTTTTAAATTTATATATATCTTATGGGCTGGGGTTGTGGCTCAGCAGTAGAGCGCTTGCCTAGCATGTGTGAGGCCCTGGGTTCGATCCTCAGCACCACATAAAAATAAATACACAAAATAAAGGTATTGTGTCCATCTCAAAAAATATATATATTTTAAAAAATTAAAAAAAATAAATTTCTATATATAACTGTTATATCTGCTTAATACTTAATGAGACCAATGTTTAAAAATGAGGTTCAAAACTGTGTGTGCAATATGCTATAATACGTACACAAAACGGAGACGTGCGCATGCGTGTGCATACACACACGCACACATTCTTATACTAAAGGATCTCTGGAAGGTTGCATCTGTGGCTGGTAAAATCCTCTGGCTGAGGACGGTGAGAGGAGTTTTGGAATTCTGAATCATATAACAAATGGAAATCAAAAGTCATAAAGAGGGCTGGGGATGTGGCTCAAGCGGTAGCGCGCTCGCCTGGCATGCGTGTGACCCGGGTTCAATCCTCAGCACCACACCCAAACAAAGATGTTGTGTCCGCCTAAAACTAAAAAATAAATATTAAAAAATCTCTCTCTCTCTCTCTCTCTCTCTCTCTCTTAAAAAAAAGTCATAAAGAGAGAAGATTGAGAGGGAGACAAGGGGGAGGGCGAGACGAAGGGTGGAGGGGAGGCACCCAATCCAGGTCCCAGGCTGGGGGGCAGGAAAAGGGGAACTGGCTTTATGGCTCCGGCTGCCATTCCTGGATATGTCCAGAGCCCTGTATCCAGCTCAGGAAAGCCTGTGGCCTCACCTGCCTCTGAGGACCCACCCCTGCCCCCAGTCCTAGATGATACTCTTGAGCCTGAGGACAAGGCCAGCTTCAGAGCGTTGCTCAAGTCAACCCTGGATCCACAGTCCTGTGTGTCCAGAGCTTGGCTCCCTCATGAGGCTGCCCAGTCTCTTCCCCTGACCTGCATTCTTATCTCCAATGACCTTCACCCCACCAGAGATCTGAGTGAGTCCTTTGAAGTCACTTCAGAGTCTTCTGCGCCTTCTCCTGCTTGATTCTGAACACGGTCAGCCAAGGACACATGGGCCCTTCTCCTCTCCTTTTAATCCTCCCTCAAGGTCTGAGTGTCCTTGTCAATGGCCTCATGCAGACCTGCTCCGGTTGCCTTTGTTCATCCAGGGTCACCAACCCTTTAAAGGGAAATGGACCCACTCTGACCAGGGTTGAGCCAGTGGGTCATGGCCTCGAGAGGTAAAAGCATGGAGTGCTAATGGTGGAACTGGGGACATCAGCCTGTGGGCAAGGAAGGATTTGGACACGATGTGCTGGGGGTAGACTGAAGTGCTGGAGGCTGGTGTCCTTTGGAGCCCCGTGGGCAGGGGTGAGGAGGAGAGCCAGGGAAGGGCTGTATACTCTGAGCCAGGGACTGTTCAGCATGACTCACTTTGCAACGAGCCAGTGCAGAGATGCCATGGTGCAAGGTGGGTGCCAAGGGTAGAGGGCAGCACAGTCGGGTGGGCACATGCGTCTGCAGACTGCACCCGCTCAGCTTCCCTCCCCACCAGTCCCTTCAGTTGGGGGTTCCCCAGTTGAAAACACCCTGGAGCAGGGTAGCACTGTAAAGGAAGAAGAATGGCTGCCTGCTGGAGCTCAGTGGAAACCATTCAACAACCAGATCCAGAGCAAATGCCCTGGGCGAGGAGCCGTGTATGACATGGATGGGGAACACCTGGACTTGTGCCTCTGCTGCGGACCTGTGTCACTGGGGAGTGTAAAACAACCAATGGAAATCCGGCCGAATGGACTAACGCTAAACATGAATCTGCCCCACCGCTAGGCGATGCCACTCCTGGGGAAACAAGTGCTCATGTCCACCAAAGACACATACAAGAACGTTCCTAGCAGTGCCGGCCTAACAGCCCCCAAATGGAAACCCCAGTGTCCGTCAGCAGGAGAACACACAGACAGACTGCAGGGTGTCTGAACAATGAAATGCTGCTCAGAAATAGCAAAAAACAAACTATAGCTACAGGCCAAACAGGAGAGAGCTCAGAAACATGATGCTGAGTGGAAGAAGCTAGACACAAGCAGCGCTTTCTGTGTGATGCCATTTACACCAAGTTCAAGAATAGGCGGTCACCTTTGGAGCAGGGGTACTGACTGGGAAGGGCCATGAGGAAACTTCTGGGGCCCTGGAAATATTCTGCATTTTGACCTGCACATGTGCAAATTCATGGGACTCAAGGTAAAGTTACATCTAAAAAAAGATTCAAAGTTTAGAGCCCAGTTGCTCCTGCTCCCAACCCACCCACTCAAGCCCCAGGTCTTGCCCTCGGAAGAGCATCGTGTCCACCTGAGAATGACCTTCCATTCTTGATGCTGGTGGCTGTACTAAAGGGCAGATTGAGAGTTTCTTGAATCAGAGGATGATGTATGTGGTCTTGTGATGCCTCCTTGTTCATGGACTTTTGGAAATGGGGCATAATTTGGTCTAGGACTTATTCCCATGGAAATGTACAAAGTTGTTGGGACAGAGATGTGTTGCACACGTCTGATTTCCAATGCCATGGAGACTTCCGGTATTTTAACAAAATGAAGGAAAACAACGACAGGCAGTGTCTGGGGTGTATAGTTTTAGTAGAAGGCCAGTGAGGAGGAGGCGTTTGTGGGCAGAGGAGGCTGGGAGGCTCGCATCCTAGTCATACGGAGAACGGGGCCGATGATTTCTCAGCCACCAAGTACAAGAAACTAAAACACATGCTCACCTAGAGAAAACAAGAGACTCTCAGGAATCATGTTAAAATGGTTATTGCTGAGGATAGTTCTTACTTTCTCCTTAGCACTTTCTTTTTTTTTTTTTTCCCTGTCCACTCCAATTACCAGCTGAGGCCCTTGAAGGGGAAGGGCAAACAGGACACCCCAAGTGCCAAGATGGAGCCAGTTCCCTGTTGCTCTGGCCCAGCACACACACACCTCCCTGGCCCCTGCAGTCATTTAGAAACTTCTACCCCTTGTTTTAAAGAAACTATTCCCTGCTCTTGACTCCGGTAAAGGCCAGATTGGCTGCAGTTGGCAGGACCAGAGATGCGCATGATTGATGCTTGTCCACAGGCATTGATGGAGGCCTGCAGCCCCGGGGCTCATGAAGGCCTCACTGTCCATGTCCCCCTCAGCACCCTCTTGCATAGCCCGGCAGTCAAGGCTGAGCCAAGCCAGGTCAGGCAAGCCCTTCTGAGAGGCAAACTCACGCTCAAGTGGTAAGGCCAACAGTGACGGAAGTGGCCAAGCCAACCACGTTTGTTGTTGTTTTTTTCTTTTAATATTTTTTTTCGTTGTCAATAGAACTTTATTTTTTTATATGTGGTGCTGAGAATCAAACCCAGGGCCTCACACATGCTAGGCAAGTGCTCCACCACTGAGCCACAATCTCAGCCCCCGACCCCCACCATGGTTTTTTGGCAAATGCTTTTAGTGATATTTTAATTTTTTGATTTTTTTCCGTACCAGGGATTGAACCCAGGGAGTTTTACCACTGAGCTACATTCCCCAGCCCTTTTTATTTTTTGAGACAGGGTGCTCAGGGTCTCGCTAAGTTGCTGAGGCTGGCCTTGAACTTGCAGTCCTCCTGCCCCAGCAGCCCAAGTCGCTGGGGTTACAGGTGTAGGTGTGCACCATCACGCCGGGCTTCATGGTGTTTTTAAACTTCTTAGGAAAATGGGATTCTCTGTTCCAAGTCAGACCTCCCCTGCTGCATGCTCCAAGGTTTAAACACCGTGTTAGACTTGAGTCCATGAAGTCCAGTCACACCATGAACAGAACTTACTAAGGACATGTTTGTTCCCCTGGAAGGCTCTGAGGGGTGGGTCTGCGGAGTAGGTGGTGCTGGGTTCTGGGCTCTGCTACGGCACCGCCTTTTCTTGCCTTGTGATGCTGAGCACACCTGGCCGTCTTCCCCCCATCCCCACCTGTGGGATGATCCCTAGGGCTTGCCAATTCTCCACAGGGACCCCTGGGGACCAGGGCCCTCTGAGGGTGCTGTCTCCATCCTCTCCCTGCCTTCTATACACACATGGGACTTTTCCTCAAGTCTTTTGTCACCTCCTCTTTCCTTGGCCGTTCTGCTAACTGCCCACCTCCTCGTCATCTATTCCTTTTCTTGAACTCCAGGTCCAACTCCCACTTGCATACTAGAGGTTTTTCTCAGAAGCTCCATAGGCAACAAAATGCACCCTCCAACTTCCCAGGCTCCCTGATCCCCACAGTTAACCAGCAACCCTGTCTCAAACACCTGTTTCTTTTCCTTTCTGATCATCTCTTCCCTGTTCAAGTCCTTAGTGGATGCTGCCACTTTCTGTGTACTGATGCCTTGCCCTGGGGGTCCTCCACTACACCAGTCTCAGAGAGGCTCAGAGATGTTGACTGTCATGCTTGAGGTCACACAGCCAGTGAGTGACAGGGTTTTTAAGCCTGATGCACTGCCTCACCACCTTATTGGCTTCCAGTCAAAAGGGGTTTTAGTCAGTCACTAGTCAGTATATGCACAATTCCTTCCTTAGCCGGGACAAGTTGCTTCATCTATCTTTAGGTGTGCCTATTAAATCCCACCCACTTGGCCATTTTTCCTTATTTCTAAAATATTTTATAGGCTTCATAATTTCATTACACTATTTCATAATTCAAAATTCAATTCATAAATAAGGACTTTTTGACAATTTTTCAAGGCTTGAATTGCTTATTTCTTCTGAAAGTTTTCATTATTCTCCAACCAAAAAAGTCTCCCAAACTTCTCCAGGCTTCTGGGACTCTGGTACTGGCCTCGTTCAGAGATTTCTGTGATGTCTTATCATCAGGTTGTGAGAACCTTGAGACCCAGGCTCTTTGCAACACAAGGATCATCAGCACAAAGGAGGAACCTCTTTAGTGTTAAGCTGAACTGACTTTCACACATTAGTAACCTCAATATCAAGAATGTCACAGGCCTGGGTAGAAGATAGTCAGGAGACCCATGTCCTCTGCCACACTAGACAGGCACAGGAGCTGGGCAGGCCCAGAGAGGTGGTGGGATGGGAAAAGCTATTTGAGGCCCAACAACCAAGCAGTTTGTTCCTGGGAATCCTCCTGCTGCTTCCGTTCTTCTCAATGCCCTTTCCAGAAAGGCTGAGGCCACAACCACCAAGAATGGGGAGCATGGAATACAAGAGGCCACTGCAACCTTGAAATGCCATGGAGCCCACAGGGCGCTCTGGCCAGATCCTCCTCCCAGGACTCTGCCACCATTCCTTAGCTCGTGGACCTTGGTCAAGCCTTTCACTCCTGCTGGCCTTGTTCCTTGTTTCTGTGAATTGGGGGCAAGGCAGGTTCAAGGATCCCTTCCAAATCTAAGAAGAGCTGGGCTCTGCCTGGTCAGCTGCCCATCTATAGAACAGACCAGCAATAATGGCAAAAGGAGAGAGCATCTTAAAACTCTTGAGGTGCTGTGGGTGTCCGGATGGCCACTCCTCCCACTGAAGAGGAGCAGAGCTCCTACAGGAACATGGCCACAGAGAATCTGAGGTATAGGAAGGTGGGCTGGCCCTTCCGTGGCTCCCAGGTGGCACTATCTGGGAGGGAAACAAGGTCAGCACCCATCTTCATGCCTACCCAAAGGTTCAAGAGACAGAGCTTTCTCCAGCCAGGGGCCTGCAACAGCCAGACAACCCCCATTCTTAAGGGCTCTGGCCTTCTGAGGAGCAACTGAGTAGGTCTTAGGAAGAGGGGCCCCCACTGACCACATCAAACACAGCAATTGCTGCCCATTAGAACATTTATTTCTCAGAGAGAAAATAAGTTTCCGACAGTCATATTATAGTAGGTAAAATTAACTTTTGTATTCTTTACAGGCATAGATTTTCTCTGTTTATTACCTCTCTTATACCATCTGTTATAAACAATTCTAGAAAGCAAATAAAGTCACTTTCTACAATAAATAGAGCATCATGTGCTTCACAGCAGACGCGACAGAGACACACAGGCCCCATGCCACAGCAGGATCTGAGCCGTTTCGCGTTCTAAAAGAGCATTTTTAAAAATGAGACTCAGAGAGAGACTGAAGGATTCAGAGGTTGAAAAATAGACTAAGAAAAGAAAGTGCTAGGGGAAGAGAAGAGAGAGACAGACATGGAGTGGGGAAGTGGGGAGAGAGCTCCAAGATCTTACAACACAGGTTTAGACAAAGGTCACAGAGTCCACAGTTGACCAACTACCCGGGGAGAGGGGACGCGTAGGCTCCTTTAAATAAACCACACTGTGTGGCCACACAATGGAGGACTCCAGTAACGGACAGTATAGGCCTGAATAATTTAGAACAGTATTTTACAATTATATACACCATGTCCTTCCCTAGCCATATGCTGAATTGTTTTTTGTTTTTTTGTTTTTATTGTACAAAATCCAAAATCCCATCCTTTATGTTATTGAGTTTAGTTGGTTCCCTTTTAAACTCTGGCTCATGTCCCAAATGTATAAGAAGTCAGTGTGTGGTTGGCTGTATTTTTAAAAAGTTGAGTGTGTACAAATGGCAGTGATCTCCCCAGTGACTTTGTTTTGTCCAAAACTCCCCTATGAAAAATTTAAAACAATTAAAAAGAACGTCAAGTTAAAAATCAACATGGCGGTCAGTGGCCTGCAAGCTGGCCTGCGACTTTGGTGCTTAAGAGGAGGAAAAAAGAAATGTCCAGAGAACAAACATAGAAGCCTCTGAAAGCTGCGTTGGTTTGTCAGTCAGCATTCCCCATTCACAGTTTTGTATTGTTTTTTCCCTTCCATTTTTTGGGAAGGTGGTGGAGAGGAGGTTAAAGAGAAAGAGGGAAGGAGACAGGGGATGAAATTCAAGGGCTATGTTCCCTGGTTTGGGAGGAGGGAGCAGCAGAGCCATGGGGCAGAACCATGGGGCAGAGTGCAGGCAGGGGGATGTGCGAGGGCAGCGCCATGCTGTCCACGGTGGTGGAGAGCTTTAAGGCTGCAGTTACAGAACAAAAAAGCCCATGAGAGGGGAGGAGGGAGAGGGCACACCCAGCTGATGGGCACCGCTCCATCCCAACTGCCCATGGCATCTCAGGGGACAGATGGATACTCTCACAATCAGCCTGGTCTGCTGATAGGGGCCCACTCCAGCCTGGGCCCATGACACAGCAAGACAGGGAGAGGGCAAGAGGGCCACTTCATCCTGGGGTATGCTCAGATGGCCAGGCTCAGCCCTATTAGCAGCAGCAGAGGTCAGTGGGATGGGGTTCTCACGGGTGGGCTGGCCCCTGCCTGGACCCTGAGGGGCCTGGCAGAGACATCCACCCAGCATAGCAGCCGGCCAGGAAGGGAATGAGACTTTAAAGAAAAAGACAAGTTTGGTGATGTTTCTGTCAGTTTGGCACAAGAGAGAAAGGAAGGAAAGGAACAGGGAAAGAGGGTGAAGACAAGATAGGTTGAGAATGGGTTGGCGAGGGGGAGAAGGGGAGCTCGGTGGGATTCCCCAAGGGACCCTGGCGCATCCACAGCATCTCTGGGATCAGTGTCAGAACCTCGCCTGCCCTGAGGTGTAGTTAGCTGGGAAGGGGCTGGAGGAGCCAGGCAGCCCCTTGAGAAGGAGCCTAGCACCTCTCGCCTTCTGGGCCAGGTCCATCTCCTTGTTGGGCCCAAGCCCCACAGCTGTTTCTACTTCTAAGTGGTTCTTCAGTGGAATAGCCCTGATGGACCTCAGGTGGGAGTTTTTGGCACACAGCAGGCCCTCCAGGGAAACCATGTTATTGGTCAAAACTGAGGCCTTGCCCTAAGTGAGGACACAGTCCAATCCCTGGCCTGCCATGAGTGGGAACTGCCGGCCATACATCTGGCTGGGCAGAAGAGGCTTCTCTGTGCCCCATGGGACGGAGGCAGGCAGGGCAGCCAGAAGCAAACCCAGCCTCATCCTTACAGGTAGCTGGAGGTGACGAAGGAGTGGGGTCCCCGGACTCGGCTCAGGTGGATCATTGCACGGTCATAGGCCACCTGCACTGACTTGCGGATGCTGGTCTTGCGGCCTTCCAGCATCTTGAGCTTGTCCACAGTATCTTCTACACCCAAGGGAAGAACTTTGTCCCTTGGAAGCCACTGCCTGAAATACAAGCACAGTTAAAAAGCTGGACTGTAATGGGTCCAGGGGCTCCTCTGGGCCCACTTGCCCAGAACAGGCAAGGCTGGAGAGAGGTTACAGGGCAGAGTAGGTTAGATTGGTACAAATTCATGCAAGAGCCACCAAGAACCAGGTGGGACAGGGCAGCAAGTATGCAGGGGTGGGGAGGAGGGCATAGGATCTGTTTGGCAGCCAGGTCCTTCCCTGGGCCCTCACTCTGCTCTGAGGGTTGTCAGGGCCCTAGAGCCATTAGAGGCCCGTCTGCTGTCCCAGAGGGCAGGCTGAGTGACCCTGGAGGACTTTGATCCTCACATGCTTTGGGGAATTAGGGAGTTATGGCTAGGAAATGGAGCTGTGGTTAGGAAGTAGAGGCAATGCCAGGAATTTATGGACCTCCTTGGTGTCTACATTGTGTTTATGTGTATGTGTGTGTGTGTGTGAGTGTGTGTTATCCCCCTACCCCCATCCCCACTTCCCTAGTTGGATCTAATGTGTGGCTGAGAGCACAGCCTTCAGATCTTGGTTTCTATGTCAGTTCTGGTCAAGGTGTCTTTTATTTTTTGGTACTAGGGATTGAACCCAGGGCACTTAACCACTGAGCCACATCCCCAGTTCTTTTTTTGTGTGTGTGGGGGGGCAGGTACCAAGGTTTGAACTCAGAGGCACTCAACCACTGAGCCACACCCCCAGAACTATTTTGTATTTTATTTAGAGATAGATCTCACTGAGTTTGCTTAGTGCTTAGCTTTTGCTAAGGCTGGTTTTGAACTTACGATTCTCCTGACTCAGCCTCCTAAGCCATGGGATTACAGGTGTGTGCCACTGCGCTCAGCATTCCCAGTCTTTTTTATATCTTATTTAGAGACAGGGTCTCGCCAAGTTGCTTAGGGCATCACTAAGTTGCCGAAACTGGCTTTGAACTTGCAATCTTCCTGCCTCAGCCCCCGGAGTCACTGGTATTACAGGTGTGAGACAACATGCCCAGCAGGGGTATTGTCTGAGTCTCAGCCTCCTCATATAAAAAAATGAATTGTGAGGGGACTGGGATTTAAATGAGAATAAACGAGATCATGTTTGTAAAGCAATTAGCATAAGAACATGCAGTAAGCACTCAATAAACAGCAGCTATTGCTATCATTATTTTTACCAACCAGTTCCACCTCCTTGTTTTACAAAAGCAGAGGTGACAACACTCTCCTGCTAGTGTTAAGAAGAACCTTAAGGTGTTCATAAACCATGGCAAGTGATTCCCTTGTGGAGGGTTCACATCACCCAGATGTTCTCCAGGATGGAGATGCGTGTTCCCACAGCTGCAGGGAGTGCTGGCAGCCGACAGGCTCTCAGCTGAGTCTCTCTCTCCAGGAACCATCCATCAAGGGAGCTGCCTGGCCCAAGGTCATGCCCTCTCCAGGGACAGCTGGCATTCAGGGACAAATTGGCATGAAGGTACAAAGACACAGTGCCAATTCCCAACAGCCCTCCCAAGCTCCTCAGAGGATGAGCTGAGGCCTCCATTTCAAGGTTTTTGCACTTTGACTTCTTCCTCTGCCCAGTGCTGTGCCCCTCACCCCACAGCTCTCTCTATAGCCTGCCTCCTAATGCAAAGCTTCACCTCGGAGTGCTTCCCAGAGAGTCCCATCTGTGACCCCCTCAGTTACTACTAATACTAGTAGCCAGTTATCATTAACACAGCAATACAGGACAGCTGCTGGTAGGTAACGCCTCTCCCTTCACCTGATGGCCCCAAGTGGTGCCATCACTCACCAGGTGCGCTTGTTGTCAAAGAAGAGGACAAGGAAGAGCTTCTCTCCAGCCTCTGCCTGTTTCTGCTCTCCCAGCTTCAGCACGTCCAGCGGGGGGACAGGGATGGGGACACCATTGTGCAGGAGACCCTCCCGGGGCATCTTGGGATCGATGATCTGGAGGCAGAAAAGAAAATGGGCACTCAGTGGGGAAGGATAGGTTGAACAGGAACCCCTGGTGCAGGACCAGTTGCCAAAACACCCTATACCTAAGCCATGCAAGGGCTCAGCTCTGCCCACAACTGAGGAATGGAGAGGCCGGTGTCATCCATGACCTGCAACACTTCAAAACAGAAACCATGACTCTGTCTAATCCTCCAGCTCTGCCCAATCAATCCTGATGACAGAACTTGTTTTATGGACTATCAGGCCTTGGAGTTGAAACATGAAATGGGAAGTTCATGCAGGGATGGTACTGAATGGGGTATCTTTGATGTCCTGACCAGGTAGGTAAACCCCTTCTTCCCAATGTCCTTTACAAGGTAAGAGTAGAGGTCATTTCCCCCCTCAATTTCCCTTTAGAACCTTTGCAATTCACCTCGAATGCTTAAGGGAATTGCCTAGCACCATGGCTACCAAAAAGGCTCAGTATTAGCAAGTAGGACATCCTTTCAGTTCTATGGAAAAGAACCTGGTCACCCAACATCTTTTTTTTTTTTTTTTTGCGGTGCTGGGGATTGAACCCAGGGTGTTATGCATGCAAGGCAAGCACTCTACCAACTGAGCTCTATCCCTAGCCCATCCAATACCTTCTTGCCCAACTATAACCCATCCTGAGGTAAGGGTCAGATACACATCACACTTCCACGATAAAATCAGAAGAGGTTCAGTGTACAGGTAGAAGACTGAGCTTGGAGGGTCAGTGGAGAAGGGAGAATGAGATTGTTGGAAACAAGGACCACTGGAGGAACTAATCTTTGAGGCAGAAGCACCAGAGGTGCAGGGGCTGGGCCTGCCTCGTTCGGGGTTTGTTTCCAGCACCTAGCACCCCCGGCCTAACTCAGAGCAGGTGCACAGCAAAATGCCCGGCAGCGTCAATAAAACAATAATTTTCTAGGCCTATGGAGCACTCTCAAAGTTTCTAAAGCTTCTAATTATTTACACATCATCTCATTTCAATCTCTTGCTGATGCTGGGAGGTCTGAAAAGTGTTACCTGACAGACAAAAAGACCAAGCAAGTAGATGTAGTTGGCTGAAGCCATGGCTGGGACGACAACCAGATACCTGGACAAGGCCTGGGCCTCTGCTGCCAGCAGCCTCCTGCACAGCCCGTTTCCAGAGGAGTGAGCTGATGGTCTCTGCGCACAAAGGCCAGAGAGACTTGGAAACTTATTGAGGAAGCAGTCTTCTCTAGAGACAGAGTAATCTTAATTCCTATACCATGTCCCAGGGGCCTCTTCTTCATAATAAATTGCTCTCATTATTTACCTTTGGGTGTCTGCCAACTTCCCCACATCCCTTTCAAGATAAGCAGCTGAAAGCAGGTGCTCTGTTTAAGAGTTTACTCCAAGGAAGAACCACCTCTACCCCACCCGCCAGCTGTGTAATTTGGTCAAAAGTCTACCTCCCCGCATGAGTCCCTTCTGGAACTGAAGCTAAGGGTCCTAATAAGAACAACTATACAAGCCCTTCTAAGCTTCCTCAATTACCAAAGGAGGCAGTGGGGCTACTATGGCATGCTGGTTCCTGAGAATAGATTGTGAAAAACTTTTTGAGGGCAAAAGCAAAGTAGGTAAGCCTGCCATCTGAGAATAGCTTTTATGTCCCAAAATAATAAATAATGGTCCATTCACTCAATGAATGCTATACAGATGTAAAACAAGATGGAAACAAAGCTTGTGATAAAATTTAACATTATACAATAAAGTGTACCTTCTCTATTATCACAACTACAATAAGTAAACAACAAATAAAAGTATATAAAATATTTAAGAGCAACATGTTAGAATGGTGGGGTTTATGTTGCTTTTTTTCTGTTTTCCCAAAACTTCTACATTTTAGCACACTAAAAAAAAACAAAAACAAAAACACATTTGTATAAAAGACAAGGAATTAAAATAAGATTAAAGTACAATATAATATGCAAATATGTACTGAAATGTGCACAGGAAAAAGACTGGGAAAGCATGCACCAAAATAAAAACACAGGTTGTGTTCAGGTGGTGGCTGAATTTCTTTTTAAACGACTAGTTTGGGACTAGGTCTTTTGCATGTGAGGCTTAAAACAAAAAACCACCAAACCTGCACAGCCTAAATAAATCATTTGCTTAATGACTTAAGCTGGGAGTGGGGGGGGGGGTCCTACAGTCTCACAGCTGGCAGGGCCCTAGCCTTGTGAAATCGGCAGCCCCTGGTCCAATGTGTACAGCTGCGGGACACAGGGTGGATCTTCCCAGCTGCCACTACTAGGAGAGAATGAGGTAGGTAAGGCGGGTTCCCATTATGGCTGCAGCAAACTGTATAACCTCTTTGAGATACAGTCTCCTTATCTGTCCAAACAGGATTGTGTTCCTGCCCTCTTTATCTTAAGATGCTGTTGTTAGGCTCCAAAGAAGCACAGATAGTAAAGGGCTTGGGGAAGCAAAAGCCCAGAGATGTGTGCATATGAGAGACGAGCAGGTGGCTCCCATCCTGGCTACAGAGCACTCAGGAAGTTTTTGAAAAAATTATCCATGCCTCAGTCTGGGTTTAAGAGAGTCTAATTTGGCGGTTGTAAGGTGGAGTTGACTCAGTGTATGTGCTGTTTTAAAATCCTTCCCACCCCCAAATGATTCTGACACGGCCCAAAGGTTTAGGATCAGTGGTATCTTCCAGAACCAGGTGGACTTTTCCTCCCCAACTGAGAAAGAGCTCTAAGAAATAAGACTAAAGGCGGTAAAAATGGAATTCTTAGCTACTGTACTATGGAAGAAATGGAAATTTTAGCTACTGTTGGTGGAAATATAAACTGGAACTCATTTTCAGGCAACTTGGGAACTTGTACAAGAATTGTACAGACTTTGCCCCAGGAAGGCATTCCTCAGAATTCATTGTAAAGAAATAACAAGGATACACAGAAAAGTAAAGATACAGTGATCTCTATTGCCAACTGTTTATCATGGTGAAAAATTCAAACAATCTAAATGTCCAACCAGGGACTGATTAAAATATGGTACATGAAAACAACTGAAGATGATGCAGTCATTAAAAGTGATGCTGATGAAGAATGTTTAATGGCATAAGAGCTGCATATTCATAGTATGCTTTTTAAGTGAAAGGGAGGTTAAAAACAGTATGCTTTCATATATATGCATATTTATGCATTTAAAAAAAGGCTGAGTGAGGTATACACCAATTTATCCCTGAATACAGGACTGTGGATGATTTTGAACTCAATGGCTCAGAACAAGGGCTTTGGCATCACACATTTTGATCCCTGGACTCAAATTCCAACACATATGCATAAGTAAATAAATAAATGCTATCAAAACTCTAAGAACCCTAATTTCTGTCTGCCTATGCTTAACCTATTTCATATGCTCCCAGCTGCAAGTCTTACTGGCCTGCCCCATCCAGGCAGGGGTAAAACTCCGCTCCCCTCTACAGTTAAAGGCACCCTGACTCCCACCACACTCTGCTGGCTTGACCCACTCAGATAAGCCCCCAAGGCAAGGCAACAGGTGGAGGTAGGTGGGTGGTGTCTGGGGCAGACTCACCAAGGCAGGGTAGGAGGGGTAGCCTCGGCACTTGGCCCACACCAGCTCCAGGGGCTCCAGGTCTCCGCGGTCTTCAAAGGGCATCAGGAGGCTTCTGCCTGGGGGTGGGGGAGGGGAGGAGACAGCGCCCGAAGGGGACTTGGAATGGTGCCCCAAAGCCCTGCCTGTGGCCTCCACTTGTCTGGGGCAGCCCAGAAATGAGTCAGCAACATCCCCTCCACCCTTCCTTTACCCTGCCCTTTCCTTAGGAGAAATTCTTAGTGGATCAGGGGTCGGCAAACTAGTTCTACAAACTGCCAAACAGTAAATATCTTAGGTACTTAAGGGCTACATGGTCTCTGTCCCAAGTATTCAACTCTCAGTTGTCCAATGAAAGCTACCACAGATGATCTGTGAGTGAATAAGTGTGGCTGTGTACCAATTTTTGTTCTGGACACTGAGATTTGAATTTCAAGTAATTTTCACATTATAAAATATTCTTCTTTTGATTTTCTTCTTAATAATTTAAAAATGTAAAAACCATTCATAGCTCACAAGCCATATAAAAACAGGCAGAAGACTATAGTTTACCGACCTCTGAACTTGAACCCTAGGATGGTTTTCCCAGGGAAACCTGCTTCATCCCCAGGGTCTCAGGGAGAAGGGCAATACCCCAGCTTGGGCAGAAAGAGCCACATATCACTCTCTGGCCCCGCTAAGTAGGGAGTCCTCATGATGGAAGCTTTGAGGGAAAAAGTATCTGGGAAGGACATTGCAGTAAAACCACTTGCAAAGTGAGTTCTTTTCTGACCAGGCCACACTGGGTCATCCAGGTCACCTGGCTGTACAGCACTCAGCAGAGCCAAGTAGGTCTGCAGGTATTTCACATCTGTTTTTATCAGACTTTTCTCTGGGTGTCTGGCCCTAGGCAGGCACCCTATCTCCTCAGCTTACTTCATTCTACACTCAGGCCCCACCTAGCACACATGCTCAGGTGCTTCACAAATGCTTCCAAACACCAGAGAAAGCTCTTTCTCTCCCCATATTTACAAACTGGGAACAAGGAGGCGATTGCACTCAACAAAGGAAAAAGGTCCAAAGCTCAACGTGGCTAATTATATTTCTAAGGAAATACTACACTCTCATTTACGGTTTAAAAAAAAAAAATGTACCCAAATAATGAGATACTGTTTTGACTCTACTGAATCAACAGTAATAACAATGAAAAGATAAAAGACACTAGGTGAAGAGGCAGTGTGAGCGGGAACTGGTGCAGTGATACACTGCTGATACAACTGCAATTCTTTTAGAATGTAATTTGGGGTTATGTCTCAGGAGCCATTAAAAAAGTATATGAACCATCTGCTCCTTGGCTACTTATTCTAAGAAAAATAACTTTAAAGATGAATAAAAGGATTCTGAACAAAAATGTTCACTACATTATATAATGTATGTTAAAAGTTGGAGATGTCTAACAATAGACCAGTTCATTATAATGCATTGATTATATTCAATACATTTTACAATAAGAGATATATAAAGATTATGTGTCAACATGAAAGAAGTATGAGATAATAGTAAAAAAATAACAGAAGACAAAAGTGTATATGTTTTGGATTAGCACTTTGTTAAAAACATGCCTAAAATAAACAGAAGGCAACACAGAGAAATGAAGATAATAGTGTTAAGATTATAGAAGTATGAGAGGTCAATTTCCTTTGGCATCATTTTAAGTATGTGGGTTGTAAAAATAAGAATAAAATGTCACCACCAGAAGCACAAAGTGTGCCAGTTCACTCTTGGTTTTGATATTCGATGCTACACAAATTCATCTAGACATGACCCTGCCTTCTGGGTGTTGACAGTCACAGAAAGTAATGAAACACGCGGGCATGCATTCATCAACACACATACCAGAAACTGATGCTAAGGGAAAAGGAAAGGGGCAGAGAAGTGCTGCAGAGACTGCATGGGGATGGACAAGGGTGAGCTCAGAGAACAGCCTGCTCTACCTGCTGCATCTGAGCCCCAGCCCAAGTTTCTCCTCTTGGCCAGGCCCTGCCCTTTAGTCCACTGATCCAAAGAGTAAGACCCATAAAACAACAGAGTTTTGTGAGATTCAGTGACACACTCTATCACTGATTAATGAGCATAGACAGGCAATATCCATCCAAATTACAAATGCATATTTCCTTCAATCCAACAATTTACTTCTATAGATATATCGCCCTGGATATAAAATGGTCTATACACACATAAGGATACTCGATGCAATACTGATTATAACAAATAAGTGAAAACAATCTACACTTCTACCTTTAGATGGCTAAGCAAATGAAGGCGCTCCATGTATTGGGAACAAGGCAACCAATACAAAGCACAGAGAGATCTCCAAGCTATACTATTAGATGAAAAAGAGAAATGGTTTAGAGGAATATGTATACACTAGCTTCTTTGTTCATTCAAATAGACACACAAGTTTTGGCTTGTACATACATGGATTACCTCTGGAAAGACACAAAAGAAAATGCTAACAGATGTTCCAGGGAGGGGAGCACTGGCTGTCATTATATACCCTTTGGCACCTTCTCTCTCTTCTTTGGTACCATGGCATGGCATGCATTATATATATAAATTTAAGATGAAAAAAATGTTTAAAAGCACGAATGGCCTACAAGTGAGGGACATTTCCTTGGCCAGTGTCTGAGAGTTTGGGGAGCTCCAGGACTGGCCGCCTGATTCTGTGCCCCAGTGGTGAAGCTGCCTAAAGAGCTGGCTGCTCAGAAGACCTGCCCCCCCACCCACCAGCACTGCCTCGACACCACTCCTCACCTGAACCACTGTAGTCGGTGTCTCCGTTCACACCTTCCAGGAAGGGCACTCGAGACAGGGCTGGCTTCCCACGACTGCGTTTGGGGGGCGTTAGACCACTGCATACAGAGTAAGGAGAGGGGTGAAACGAGCAGTTTAGATGACTAACACACCCACTTCTGCTCTCCTATCTCTGACACAGTGGAGCTGCAGAAGCCCACAGGGAGGAAATTCACAGACAGCTTCGCTAAAGCCCACACTGGACCACAGCACTCTTCTGACCTCAAAGTTCCCACCAGGTTTTCGGGAACCACTGCTTCTATGTAGAAGGATTGAACACAAACAGAGAGAGCCCTGTCCAGGGATTTTGGACTTCATCCAGAGGACAGGTCACCCTAGTCTCTTGTCAATCCTTCCACAGTCTCAGCAGCTTTGCCATGAGGGAGGGCCACTTCATATCTGCCCAGAATCCCTTGCTGTGTGGTTCACATGCTGCTTCTTTAGAAATCAGTTTATTTTAGAAGTACAAAAATTTGCCTCTTTTCCAAATTTTCTATAATGGACACATCTTACTTCTAGAATTAGAAAAGACATTTTTAAATGGAAAAAAAAAATCTACTTCTTACTTCCAAATGGTTTATGTGTGAAGTTTTTCTTGGATAGAGAGAATTTTTTTTTTAAACTAAAAAGTAGATTGACTTTTTTTTTTCAAACATGGCTTGTGCAAAGAGGTAAAATATATATCTATATTAGACAAAGACTAGAAGGTAATAAGCAAAACTAAGAATAGCAATACCAGAACAATAGTATAACGGAGGCCACCCAGGAGTCAGTATTTTAAATAGCTCCCCATGCAATTCTAATGCACAACCAAGCTGAGAGCCTCTAGCAAGAATGATGTGGCAAGGGCTCTTTTTCACCCAAACTTTAAAAAATATTACTGCTATATATTTTTTCCAATAAAACAATACTTAAAAGACAGGTCAACAATCTGCAGAAAAGTATATGTATTTAGGAAATCCTGGTGGGAAGAGCAGCAGCCAGGGGTAGAAATGGTTAGAGAGCAGAGAGCTGTTTTACTGAGTCAGAACTCTCATGATCTTATACTTTTTATACAATCCTCCTTTGGTACTAGGGATTGAACCAGGGGCACTTTGCCGCAGACCTACATCTCCAGCCCTTTTAACTTTATTTTGAGACGGGCTCGCTAAACTGCTAAGACTGGTCTCCAACTTGCAATCCACCTGCCTCAGCCTCCCATAGTAACAAGGTTTTGCTTAGCCAAAACCCATGAGGGCTAAAATCCTTTAGTAAACAGTAGTTACGCTGGAAGGTTTTTCTTCCTAGTCAAATTAGTATCTTTTTTTTTTTTTTTTTTTTTGGTGGGGGGAACCCAGTTCACATTAAGGATTCAGTTCTTACTCACCCTACAAAAATCTATCCATGGGCTTAGAGACTTTAAGGTCTTATACAAATGTTAAGTGCTAATAATTTTATTAGGAAAACCCCTCAAAGTTCATATCCTGAGTCTGGAAAGGCATCTTCAAATATGACAGGAGAGAGCACAGCAAAGAGGTTAAAATATTAAACTTGGAGCCAGGTTCTCTCTGTTCAAAACCCAGCTCTTCTCCTCATTAGTTGTGCAACCTCAAGTGAGTTATTTAACTTCTCTGAGGTTTGTGTTCCCTGTGTGATGTTATGGGGATTTAATGGTTTAATACACACAAACCACTCATTATAGCACATACCATGAAATGAATAAACAGCAGCTGTAGTTATGTGAAGGGCTGTAAATTTCAATGTCTTATTTAAAAAAGTATTCCAAACTACTAATGTTACACTATGGAATGATGAGCTCTGAGAAGGATGAGCTCAATATAATAGGACGCAATACTAACATGAGGCCTTGGGTTTCTGATTCCTAGAAACTGCAATGGCCTGCAATGCAGCCCTCTGTTAAGGGACCTTCTGGAAGATAAGTCCATGAGAACAGATACCTCATCTGTGTCTAGAACAGGGTCTGGCATACAGTAGGTGTTCAATTATCAATAGGTGAATGAGTGATCTATACAAAGAGGACACAGCCCCAACCTGCTAAGAAAACCACCAGAGAAAATCATCCCAGGGGTGGGTGGGGAAGAGGGAGTCTAGGATGGGCTAGTGACCCATTCTTTCAAGGTTACATATAGTTCTGGGATGATGTGATTCCAGTCTAATAAGATCTTTTCTGTACTTACTACCATAATGGAGGGAAAAGAAAAAAGAACTGCAGTTGGAGCCCCTCAATCTCCTATTTTAAGCCCGGAAATTCCACTGATAATCACTGAGTTAAAGAGGAAATGCCTTCCAAGAGCACTGTTCCTATATCAAGTCGGTGCCCCAAAGCAATTAGTGACATTGGTCTGGAGTTCCTCCTAGACCAGCAGGGTGAGCTGAGCCTGGCTTGCTTCTCATGACTCATAGCTGGGAAGAATGCCTTCACAAAAGGAGACCAGCACACCTTCCACCTTTAGTCAAGGGCTAGAAGGGAAGGTTGGATGACCTTGCTCCTATTCCAACCTCAATGAACTAGGTTTCCAGGCACCTTAACTTTGAAGGAAGCCAGGAACTCCAACCTGGGCCCAGATTAGAAGCACCTTCTAAGATTCTGAACTCTGTTTCTGGTATTTCTCCTGGTATTTTATCTACTTCCCTTATCCATCTGGAGACTGCAACAAAGAGGGAGACAACTAGGGCAGTTTTGAGGCACTGTGGGAAGAAAAATCTCAAAGGAACCAAAGTGGGAGACCAGTCTAGCACCAAAGGGTAAGTAGAGGTCCGGATGGTCCTCCCTGGAGCCCAGCAGCCAGGGTAGAGAAGGTACCTACCAAACCATACACAAACCCTGCCTTGGAAGCACTGAAAACAAAGACATGTAGTCTATTGGTACTGCCCTGGGACCTTTCCTCCCCAACTCTGAAACTCAGCAGCTGTGGTAAGACCAAGCCATCAGCTTTTAGGACTAGTCATTTTCTTTCTTTCTTTCTTTTTTAAATGGACACAATACCTTTATTGTATTTATTTTTATAAACAACCCAGTGCCTTACACGTGCTAGGTAAGCTCTACCACTGAGCCACAACCCCAGCCCCAGAACTAGTCATTTTCTTTAGTGGCACCGAGGTTCTCTCAGTTTCTAAGAGTTTCACTGTTTCTGGGTTTTGCAGAACACAGAACACAGAGCAGAGGTTCAATAAACTCAGACCTCTGAAGAAACTTTTAAGGTTCTGGTCCCTTCAGGTTAAAGAATGACAAAAGAGACCCATCCCTTCCCAGCTCAAGGATGACAGAGGAGCTGGGGCTTTTATTTGAATAAAAAGCAATTTCAAATTTCCTATTTGCTCATTCCTTATTCCATACAGCACCTCTGAAGAGGTAGTTGCTATGAAACCCCAAGAGGCCTGGGGCAAAACTAAGTCTATAACAAGTTGGGTTGCCTGAGTGTGTGTGCAGGGGTCTGGCTTAAACATTAGCTTCATTGGGCAATAGGAGATTCTGCTGTCCCCATCCTCTAGAGTCCAACTTCAGTCCCACAGACCACACAAAGCATCAGAACCACACTCTTCTCTTAGAGCACATGGTAGAGTCAAGGATCACCCTATTTCTTAGGAGCATCCCCGCTCCGCCCCACCAAGTTAAAGACTAGAAGCCTCAGAAAGTAGTAGGGGTTAGAATCAAGATAAGAAGTTCAAACCACTACTGAATGGAGAATAAAGGGAGAGGTGGTGGAGCTGCTGACAAAGTTTTGGGGACAAGTGTCCTTACCTGCAAGCTTCAAATGCCAGTCCACCACTGAGACCCAAACTACATTCCGAGTCAGACCCGCTTTCAGTGTGTTTTCCAAAGCCATTGGTCACGCCTGCCAAGGACACACAGAGTGAGCCTGTGAGCACAGAAACTCCCAGCCCCTGACACATGCCACAGCATGAGGCAGCCACCTCGGTAGGGGTCAGTGAGGAGGGTGGAGAGGATGGCTGCCCTTCACTGTGGAAATGGATCTTGGGTGGTAGAGAGAACCTCACAGAAATAAAGGTTTAGGGAGAACACTCTTGGCTTGGGCAATAAGCTGACACTGCATTTTCCTTCCCCTTTAAGGAAAACAGCACACAGTTGACTTCTGCTATGTATCTGAATGACAATCCGAATGACAATTCGGATACAAAGGAAAATACTAAGACTTTCCCACCCTGGCAGGCTCACCCTGGATCTGCTTCTAGTTTCAAACCTCAATTACCAGGGAGTCTCCTCTGTTTCTTGAGGAGCCCACCCGCCTTGCCTCTTTAGATAAACATTCACACCCTGCACATCACACAGCTGGCAACAGCTTGCTTCATTCTGTGGACATGATGTCAGGGGGGGCTGAGGCAGGATAAGAGCTCCATGCCAACGGCCCCTGAGATATCTAGCAGAGATATCAGGATTAAAAATGGGAGACTTTCCAGGAGATCTACAGCAGCCCAGATATTGCCAAGACAGGGAGTCAGAACTCGGGGTTCTAGACTGGGCTCTGAAATATTGGGTCCCTTTTCCTTGTTAAGCCTTGGCCTTTCCTTTCGTGAAGATAATGCCTTCTTACTTGTAGAAGATGCTACTCAGCAAGATATAGGGGTCTGTTTATTGCAAGGAGCCTTCAGAAGCAGATGAGGATTGACTGGTCATCTCAGGGGCATGATCTTGCTGTGAAGGCTTCCACTCTGTCTATCCAATTTCTAACCACATTCCGGAGTCCTGCAACTGACAGCTGGATCCAGATAGGCAAGGAGGTGAGCCAGGCACCTGATTTGGAAGGTGTAATAGACACCTTGGCCAGAAAACTGTGAGGCAAGTCACATCTGTAAGAGCAGGTGTCTGAGCCAAGATGTCTGTACCCTGACCTGATCTTGCCTCTAACATTAGGACCTCAATTTAAATCACCGAATCCAGCTGTGCCTCAGGTGCCTCACTTGTAAAGGATCAATACCTGTTGTTATGAAATTCAACTAAGGTTGTACATAAGTATTCCTGGGTGTCAGGCCACCCGGAATCATGGGACTGAAATGTATTTTCTCAGTATCTCCAGGCAGGGGCCTCATCAGATTGGATGGTGCCAATGTCCAGACCTAGTTCCCAAGAGCAAGAGATTTCATTTTTAGTGTACAATGTTCTCAGTGCCATTTGGCGGAGCCAGAAAGAGCAAAAAGATGACAATAACTGCTCTCAACTACTGAGTATATTAAGTGCTTTACACAGCCTATTTCCAATTCTGAGAGTCTTCCAAGATAAGTATCCTAGCTCCATATCAGAAAGAAGGAAACAGTTCAGAGAGGTTAGTTTTCCCAGGTTACACATCTGTAAGAAGCTGGAATGTGAACTCAGGTACACCTGACTCTGCTCTTGCCCCTACATACCAACGTTCTTCCCCAACACAGGGAAACTTAGGACAGATAGGAATAAAAAGTAATGTTGGAAACAAAACGTTAGGTTGGAAGGGAGAAAAGCAAGTGCTTGTTACACATTTCAAAGCTATCACATAAAAGAACATGAGAGCGACACAGGAACAAAAGACAAGAGCAGCCCCTCCCTGCCAGCAAGCTAGCCTTCACTATCCAAGACTAAACTACTTTGCCCAGCATTCCTGACCCTCCACGTCTAGGCCCACCTTACTCAAGTAGGCTCCCCCTAACTGTCCCTTAGAGACTGTCTTTCTCCTTATTTCCACACACCAGGGCCTAAGCCCTTCACCCCCATGTATTCGTTTCCACCCTACCCTCACCCCTTAGGGCCAGCTCAGACACCACCAGACTGGGAAGCCTTCCTAACTCTTTCACCTCCGATTACAACAGCTCTGGCAGTGCCACCTGTCACCCTACACTTAACCACATACTGTTGGGTTCTGTGATTTCTCTGAACCTTGGGATACTACTTTGTTTCCCTACTGAACTGTAAATTCTTCCAGAGCTGGGACTGAGTGAATCAGCTTATTATCCCCACAGGGACCAGTTCATTCTGGACACGTAATAAGAACTTCTCAGTGATCTAACCTCACAGCCTACCTCTGGGCCTCATCTCCTCCACCAACCTCTGCTGCAGCCACACTGGTTCCCTTGCTGTTCCTCAGACATGCAAGCATGTTCCCACCTCCAGGGCCAGTGCAGCTGCTAGTCTCTCTTTTGGGAATATTTCTCCTCTGGATACACAAACAGCTCTTGCCTCAACTCCTTCAAATCTTTACTCAAATGTCACTTCATCAGAAGATCTCTCTGGCCATCCTTTAAAATACCACTCGCATTCCCTATTCCCCTTCCCTGCTGGATTTTTCTTCAAAATTTCTAATACAGGATACCTCATTTTCTTTTGGTTGATTTCCCTTATAAAAGAGGAGATTTTTATCTGTTTTGTTCACTGATTTTTTTCCCCCAGTCCCTAAGATAGTGCCTGATATAAATATCTGATGAACAAACTAAAATGAAGATAAAAACTACATTAGCATATACAAGCCTGCATCCCCTCAGGGCCAAGAAAAGCTCAGACATAACTTGGCCTTCTGAAATGCCACTCAAAGCCTGTTTCCCTGGGTCGCTACTCATGTTGGTCCCACTGTGAGCTATAGAGCCCTCCATGCTACTAATAGCATGCAGAGGCCTTAGAGAGATAGCCAACTAGGGAAGGTGCTGGCTGGCAAGGCAAAGCAGAAAAGCAGCGAGAGAAGTCTCAGGCAGGGTCACCTGTCTCTTCCTCCTGCTGCGGGGACCTCTCCCCTTCGCTTTCACTACAGCTCCTGCTCCTTGGCCGCTTCCGGGAATGGTGCTCCTCTTCAATGCTGGCTGGAGAGTCAGGAGAGCCCGCCATACCATGGTCCTCGCCATTCTCTGGAGCCCGGTCTGGGCTCCTCTGTAACTTAGCCCCATTCTTGGCCTTCTTGAAGAGGACTGATGTGCGGCGACCCACGCCACTTAGAGAGGCACCAGTAGGGGTGTCAGGAGCCATGACAGACAGTCTGTTGATGCCATTGTCACTGAGCAAGTGATGCAAGGGCTCACTCCCTAGCTGTAGAGATGATTTTTCCAAGAGCTCATCTTCTTCCACCTTTTTGGGCTTTGGGAATCGGCTTGGAGGTTTACTATCATTGATGGGTTTCAGAGTAGGGGGATCTGGGGGAGATTCTTGCTCAGACAAGGAAGGTGCAGGCCCAGTAGGCTCCAGGGTTGGTGGGGGAGGCAGTTTGGAGTCATCTGTTAGAGAAAAAGGGAACCTGCTTGAACATTTTAGAATGAGTCTGACCCTACAAGCCAGATACTGACACTGAAAACCAGGAACCAAAGGTATGGGGCTGGCAAATGTAGAAAGTTTCTTAAAAATTCCAATGCTCAGGTCCCACCCCAGAGCAACTAAACCCAAATCTCTAAAAAATGGGGTTTTTTTTTTTTTTTTTTAAAGCTTAACATGTGAGTCTAAGAAGTGAGGGTTACAAACTGTTACTCTACACCTGAGAAAGCCACCTGCATAGTCAATATTTAGGTTAAGTCCCAGCTTGGCAGATCAGAGGTCTAAAATTCAAGTGTTTTCTGTCTGTCACTGATTTCCTTTCATATCACCCAAGTTAGATCAAGTAGAGCAGGCGGCAAGAATGAGTTTATGGATGTGGAAAATGAGAGCAAGTAAATCAAATCAGTGCTTCCCAAACATGTCTACTCACTTACCACATTGCATCTTTTAAAAATTGAGAGTTTCAAGTCACAGCCCAGACTTCCCTATCTGAACCTCTAGAAAGTGAGGCTGGGAATTTGTTTTTGTCTTTTAAACCCTAGTAGATGCTGTGGCATCTGGTCTATGGGGCATGACACTGCCCTGCCAGAGTCCAGAATGGGATTCAATGGCACGCACATGCCACACAGGGAGTTGGTAAGAGTCACATTGAACATTGAACCCTCTAATGCCAAATGTGACCTTTCAGCCATCTTCCCATTCTCTGCCAACTTAAAATAAAATGGACCACTCCCTCCAATTTGGGCTCCTATTTATTGGAGATAAGTCCCAGTCTTTTGGACAGTGTGGGTAAAAGGCCCTCCCAAGCCCTAGGCTCAGATCCCAGGGCAGGTGTGAGAGAGACAATTCTATCCCCAGCAAAGGGGAAGGATTGGGAGCAACTTAGCTTATAAAGCTCCCGAGTTTCTGAGAATCACTTCCCCAGCTACCTTTTATAGCCAGATGCCTCTGCTTGGGAGGGGCCTGCAGACCTGACTCAAGAGCCCAAGACATATGTAGGGTCATTCCTGCTCTGCTATCTCCTCATACCCTCCTAACCTGCTTGAAGACTCTCTCTTCATGGTGGAAGAATCTAGACTGATATTTAGCTGAAATGCACAATATGGTCATGTCAAGTGCAAAATATTGTGATATTTCTCAATTTAGGTTAGTCAATAGCTACTGCTCCAACACCTGAAACTCCTAACTAAACCTCCCCCAAATCAAGCAACTAACCATCCACATCCAGGGCCCCCAGGAGCCCAATCCAAAACAAAAGACTACATCTACTATGACAGATAAATTTTGGTCTCTACAGGTTATTATATTTTGAATATCATCCCCTGAACATGATATGGAAGGGTGATTCCTCCATGGGCTTCTGCTTGCTCAGAGGGTCAGACCTGACCTGAAATTTCCAAAAAATTTCAGCTTAGATTATGCCCATCCCATCCCTCCCACCCAACACACCAGCACCATGCCTGCCTGTGACACACTCTCACCTCTGTCCCCATCGTCTTCTGGCTCCTCTTGCAGGGCCTGCTCCAACACAGCTGTATCCCCCGGGGGCCCTGCTGACAGCTCCCCATTGGACATTGTCTTGTTCAGTGATGGCAGCTGTGGTGGTGGTGGTGGTTGTGCCAGCTTCTGCCGAAGGGCATTGATCTCCCGGCGCAGCAGGCGGACACGGCGGGTGCGGGCCCCACTGGACCGCATGGCACTCACTAGATCCAGTTTCTCCAGCAGCTCCTTCAGCTGCACCTCTGGAGACAAATGGGCCCGGTTCTCCGGGACGAGGATGTTGTCCACTGCCAGGGAGAAGAAAGGACAGAAGGGGCTGAAGGACCTGCCCAGCCCAGGACAAGGGAAAGGGGCTGAATCCCTCAGATGTGAAATGCTCTCCTGGAATGCCTGGGCCAGTGGCTTCCAGCAACATCACTGCCCAAAGACAGCCACGGGGATAAAGTCAGAATGTCGGAAATATCTGCAGGATACAGTCCCAACATGGGCTCTGTAGAGCAGGCACGAGGCAGCTTGGCAATGCCCTGGCCTGAGTGACTGTTTGCTATTGCCATCAAGCAGCAGAGAGCAGGGGCAGGTGGAGTTGGAGGCTCAGCGGCAACGCTGTCTTTCTGGTCCTCCACCTGCACTGAATGATCCCCCCACACAGCAGCACTGTGCTGCCCTGTCCCATGCTCCAGTGCCACACAGAGGTGATCCAGGAGAGGAAGACTCCTGTGAAGCTTCTCAAACAGACAGCAACACCTGATTTCCCTTTTCCACCACTCAAAAGGTATTCAGTGCACTGGTTAAACTTGACCCTGGGAACTGTTCTATCCACAAGCAGGACAGAACATGTACCTACCCCCAACTTTGCTTCTGGAGCCTACACTAGAGCCCCAAGGCCCACACTGACCCCTGGCTCTCTGGGCTCTGTCCCTGTGTTTTTCCTGGTGCCTTCCCCCCTCACCCATCCAGGCTTCTCACCATCTTCCCAGGAGAAGCGGTAAAAGTCTTCCAATTTGGGTGATTCAGGCAGATGGGTGCCCCTCTCGGGGTCATAGCCGATGTTCTCTGCCTGCCGACGGGCATGCCGCAGAATGGCCCCTCCCAGGTCCCGCAGGCGGACAGCTGCTCGGTGGAAAATTGTGTCTTTAGCATTATACTTCATGCAGTTGGTAACTATAAGGTTAAAGTCCTCCTCAAACTCCTCCAAGGTGCGGTACAGGTGGGACTCCAGCTTCCGCCTCATAGTAGAAAAATCCATTGGCTTGGATATGAATTCCAGGTAATCTGGAACCTAAACATATAAAACCTGTACAATTACAACAACCATTTACTAGCCAAACAGGCACACCCTTCACCGGCACTCTTTGCCTCCCCAGTTTCTGATTTGGGCATACCAGGGGTTCATTCAGAGCCTTGGAGGCCTGGTCCACCCTGACTTAATGCTGACCCTCACCATAGGCAAGTTTATTGGCTTTGCCAGATCACACCACTCAGAGTAACATAAACCCTTCAGCACAGTGCTATCCACCCAGCCCCCAGCCTAGTTACACCCTATTTCCAGGAAGGGTTTGCTGCTTGGGATGTGACAGGAACTTGCCTCACTCAGGTTGACAGGTTCGGCAAAGATGTGTGCAGGATCCTTTTCCTGCAGCAAGTCCAGTGTGGTCCTCAGCAGCACATTGAATGGCATCAGCTCCAACTCCATGGCAGCTTGCTGGACCTTGACCTGTGTGGAAGGTGAGAAGCAATCAGAACATCCCCTGCAAAAATGCAGTGAAACTTTTTTTTGACAACTTAACTTTCATCAATGATCTACAACAAATTTTCACAGAAGATTAAGCTGACCAGTGTATGAGGAGCTATCACCCTATCTTCAGCCTAGGAATAATGACACGACCAGTGGTATGGTATGAAGGTGTCTCTCAAAAGTTCTCGTTGGAACCTTAATTTCCAGTGCAGGAGTTCTGGGGACATGGGACCTGACTGGAAGTGATTTATATATTACAGGATTCACCCTCATGAATGGACTGAGACTGCTCTCATGAGAGTTCTCACAGGAGTGGGTTAGTTTCTGAGAGTGGCTTTGTCATGGAGGTGAATTTTCCCACCTGTGCTCTCACCCCTTTACTTTTCCACCAAGAGATAATGCAGCACGACAGCCCTCACCAGTCCACCCTTGAACTTCCCAGCTTCCAAAATCATGAGCTAGATAATGTATGTGATACACACACACACACACACACACACACACACACACACACACACCATACATATGTATTTATTTATGTATTTGGTACCAGGGATTGAACTCAGAGGTACTTTATCCTCTGAATTATATCCCCAACTCTTTATTTTGAGACAGAATCTCATTAATCTCATAGGCTGAGGGCCTCACTAAGTTGCTGAGGCTGGCCTCAAACTTGCAATCCTCCTGCCTTAGCCTCCTGAGCTGCTGGGATTACAGGTATGTATCACCATGCCTGTTAAACTTTTCATTATAAATTATCTAGTCAGTGTATTCTATTTATAGCAGCAAATGAAGTAAAATAGCCACCATTTTGTAAATGTTTCCTATGTTTCAAACACCATACCAAAACTAATAATGGTAATAATAATTATTACTATTCTAATAGTTTATAATTTTATAACCCATACTAAGTAATAGGAATGCCCTAAACATTTTATAAAATATGTGAGTATATGAGGCAGGTAAAGGTTAGATATTTTACAAACAGGAAGCTGAGGCAGAGAGAGGCTACCTGGCCCAAGGTCATACAGCTAATAAGGGGTAGAATTAAGATTCAGTACAAGACAGTCTGCTTCTTGACCATTATGCCCCTCTACTTCTCTATTGTATTACCTCTGTTAATCACTATAACTCTGAAAGAGAAATTTTTATCTCTATTTTACAAATATGGAACCTGAGGTTTGGAGAAAGTTGATGGAGTCACAAATCTAAGGTCATCTGACTAAAGAAAGCACAGATGGCATTTTAAAACAGGTCTGACTTAGTCCAAGAAGTACACTGATAAAATTAAATGTGCCTTGGACCAGAATTTTTTTACCTAGAGTTGCAGTTACTGATCCCATTAGCACTAGAGTGTCTGGGTTGGACTGGGGTGACCAGGGCCTTCAGGCTCATCTTGCAAGTGGCAAACGACTTCATATATTTAAAGTGGAATGCTGTACAAATCTTACTTTCTATGTGTACCCTAATGTGAAATGGTTGGGAAGCCCACCTCTTGGCCTCATCAAAACAAGCCGGACTGCTTTACCAGACCCAGGGCCTCCTTCTCCCTCTCATTTCTCTGACCTGAGGCAGGAAGAAAAGTACAACTATGGGACCAAGCCTGGGATGGCACTTAAAGTCTGAATTCATGGAGAAGATCCTGAGATAGCCTCCATGGTCACCCATGCTAAATATGGTAAGAGCTGCCCAGAAGCATAAGGAAAAACTCAGGCTATTGACCTGCTAGAGAAGAGCTGAACAGTGATATAGGGTTCAGAGAAAGAGAGTAAGGAGCATTTTTAACCCAGGCCTCTGAAGCACATGAGTAACGGCTGCTATTCCTGGACCAGAGAGAACAATTCTGGCTTGTCATCCATTCAATTAATAGTATTTGCTCTCTGCCATGTGCAGAGCCCTACAATAGATACTTTAGTAAGAAAAAGGGTATCAGTAACAACAACTACTGACACTTCTATAGTCCTTACTAGGTAAGCACTGTTCTAAGCTACTTTTTACATATACAAAGTCATCTAACCTCACAAAGACCTTATGATTTAGGCTCTTTTATTACCCCCATATCACAGATGAAGAAATGAAGGTATTAAGAGATTAAGTACCTTGCTTAGTGTTACACAGGTAGTAATTAGCAGAGCCAGGATTTAAACCCAATCTAGTGTCACAGCCCATGTTCCTAAACCCCTGTGCTATATCACCTACCTCACCATGCTCAGGGGAATAGAATTTCCTAGAATTGAGGTTGGGAAATTTAAATGATTCAAGACCATAGTGTTTAAGGGCCAAGTGAGAACCCTCAGCAACTCCCAGGCCAAAGGTTTTCAGTGATACCCATTAGAATGGCCTAAGAAGCTCTTCAAAATATTTAAGGTAGGCTTCCCACTGAAACATCCTGAATCAGAAACTCTAGGTATGCACTCAGGCATGTGATACGAAACTTATGCTTGAAGCCACAAAGAGTTGAACCTCAAAACATAGATGCCATCAGCAGCTCTATACCAAATACAGAGCAGGTAGACCTTGGAGCCCATACAGCTGGGCAGGAAAGGAAGCAAGGGGTCTCCTAGTGCCACACTAAGATTGGGAGAAAGGGACCCCGACAAAGCGCCCCATGACTGGGGGTTCCTCCTTACCTGCTCCCGCTTGAGCTTTTCTCTCTTCCGAATCAGCTCAACTAGCAGCCGCGCCCGCTCCAAGTCATGCCGCAGCTTCTGCCAGTATTTCAGCTCTTCCTTCACTGCACTTGTCTTTTCGTCGTGTTCTCGCTGTAGGAAGCAAGAGGAGGAGCTGGGGGCCTTCTTCCTCTCCATAGTTCTCTCCCTATTCAAGCCCCACAGGCTTCAGGAGATAGCAGAACCTCACCCGAGAGCCTCCATTTCACCCCTCTTGCCCTGTGCCTTCCTCCCATCCTTCCCTGGCCTTATAACAAGATTCTCCATTAACAGTACAATAACCACTGCTGGGACTCCTTCTCCTGGTCCCTCAGGGATACCCGAGATCAGTTAGGGCCCTCAGGGCTAGAAAGAATTTCAGAAGAAAACTAATAGACACCTTAGGGGTGGAAAGAATCTCACCCTAGAGCTTCAATTTGGCTAGAAAACAAAGTCAAGTTCTTACTATTTGCTTGTACTAAGTGGCTTGAACAAAAATCTGTCAATTCTGTCCTAGAAGAGATGATAGTTGTTGGGGGAAAGAAAAGACCCAGTGTTTAAAACCAAAGCGCATAAAGACAATAAAAACTGATAATGTAAAACTGCACATAAAATGCGGACAAGACAGAAAGTAGAGAGGTGGGGGTTAGATAGGGAAAAGTTTCCTTGGGAGTATCCTGCAAGAGCTTTTGCATACAGTAGTAGACATAGATAGGCTAAGCAGTAAGGGAGGTCTCTTCTGGAACTGACAGGACCAGAGGGACAGAAATGTAGAGGTAGAATTAGTGATTCTGTGTTTAGTTGAGTAAAATGGGCTGGCCAAAGTAGAGAAGCTGGAGAACCACAAAAGCCATAGAACCCAGGATCCAGCTGACAAGAAGCCTCAAATGCCAGGGTAAAGAACCTGGACTTGGCCTCCTTGGAGAGGGAGAGTATATTCTGGAAAAGGAAGTGATAGAATGGAAAAACAGTATATGTGACCCCACCAGTCGTAGAGCAAAGAATTAGAGGCTGGAGACACCTACAAAACTATTTTGAAAAGAAAACTATTGCTGAGACTGAGGGGGCATGGATAGGCAAGATAGCATAAAATAAAGACAAAGGACTAAACTGATAAATCCCCCCAATAGCTTAAAGAATGATTAATTCTGACTCATTATAGGGGAAAAGTCAAAAGTAACTCTAAGGTGGAGAATTCTTGATATGAAGTCAGGAGGGGGAAGAGTTCCACGGCAAAAATGAGAAAATAAGTTTACTAAAAGGAAGGAAGATAATTCATTCAGGTTCCAGAATCTGAGTTACAGTAACTACCTACACATGGAAGGATCCCAAAGGGACTGAGGACAGAAAAAAGGGATGAGAATAGCAAAAAATCTGGAGATACTGACACAACAGTTATTTTCAATTATTTTTACTTGGACTTGCTCTCTAAGTAAATAAGCAGGCAGCAGAGGGAATATTACTGTTAAAGACTTAAAAAAGGGATCAGCAAAAGGTACAATCAGAGGGGTAGAAGAGATGGGAAATGATATCAAGGAAAAGCTTAGTCAAACAAAGACCCAAAAAGAAATGCATCTTGGGGCTGGGGTTGTGGCTCAGTAGTAAGAGCGCTTGCCTAACATGTGTGAGGCACTGGCTTCGATTCTAAGCACCGCAAACAAATAAATAAAATAAAGGTCCCTCAACAACTAAACAAAAAATTTTTTTACAAAAAGAAAAGAAAGAAATGCATCTTGATGGGCAGTATGGTGGGAATTTAAGGAAAGACTTGCTGGAGGAGGTCACTGACGTAAGGGAGAATTCAGGGAAGCAAATGGTCCAGAAGGCTCAAGAGGAACCAGACATAGGTTTGTACTTCAGGAACTTAGTTACAAAAGGCAAACTAAGATCAAACAGAATGCACCAGTAACGGGAAGGTTTCTTTCTTTTCTGGAACAACACTGTGGGATGATTTAAAGGCAGAAGTAATGAAGGATGTAAAGAGGGAGGGAAAACGGAAGATGTAAATACTGGAAGGAAAATCAGGAGCAAAAAAAAAAAACAAAACATAAAATACGCAGCAACTATAGTTGTTAACAGCTAAAGGCCACCACAATTGGGTGAGCTGTGCACTATAATAAGATCATAAGTTTTTTTATTTACTATGACACATTTTTTGGCAGATGGCAGTATACTGTCTTGAGAAAAGGGCGCCTTTTTCTAATTCACACAATGCAGCCACCCTGGCTCTTCTTCCTTTCTGTCCCATCTGGAGGGTTTCCCCACTATAGGGAAAGTTGAGCTGGCCCTACACTCTCCCCTAGAATTTGCTCCTAAGTCAAGCCTCTACTATCCAGAAAGGGCTGCTGTTAGGTCTGAAGATATCTGTAGTGCTGGAGGTTATTTCCAGGACAGACTACCCAGCAGGGTGATCATCTGTATAAAAGGCTCCACAGAGAACTCAGGGATAGGTGCCAGCCCCTCCTCTCAAATCTTCACTTCTCCTTCAGGCTCAACCTCCCTCCACCAGCCTCCAATCATCACTCCACCTACCTGTTCAGCGTTTCTTTGGGATTGCAAGTGAGAGTGCAGGCGCCGGATGAGGGGGACACCATTCCGTGCCTGCCGCTTCAACAGCCAGTAGTTGTGAAGCCGCTGCATGAACTGGTTTTTCCTCTGAAAGGAGAGACCACTACAGATCTTGTTCAACCTTGAGTAGAGGCACAGAGAAGTGAAAGATAGGGTCAGAGGGCAGCCCAGATTATAGCCCACACATCCTATCCAGAACCCGGTTCATTTCTGAGAGGAAGATAGAATAAAATAGCCAAATGCCTCACCTCAGAGAAAGCCTTGAAAAAGATAGCAAAGTTAAGCAGCTCAGATTCAGCAAGAGGTACTTTACTTGCTTTTCCACCTCCTGTGTCACAGCCTTGATCCTCCAAAAGAACCTATTTCCTGTGATCCTGGACTCCTTTATTCCAAGTATTATCTGAGAAATGGGCCTGTACACTAAAACCTCCACCCTCCTATTAGTAAAGGCAGCAAAAGAAACAGGAACTTAAATAAGCTATGGGCAATGTGGTCACTATTACTGCCTCATGTGGCTGAGGATCCCAGCTCACAATCAAGAAGGAAGGAAAAACCAGTAGAAATACATCAGGTTACTGCTTTCTGAGCCCAAATGCAACCCTTTAAGAGTTGTTTGATCTCTGATTTTCATTTTTAAAAATCAACAGCCTAAAAATGCCTAATTTTGAGCCAAATGGAGAAAAAAATGGATCTAAAGGTGTAGGATGGAGGATCTGAGGGAAAACCTAGCTAAACTACCCAAAAGAGAAGTCTTAAGGTCAGGGGTTAGGCCTGTAACACCTGGGGTGGAAGGAACCAGTAAGAACCTAAAATTTCTATGTTAATGCCCACACTGTAGGAGGAGAAACACTATTTACGTCACAAAAGACAGAAAAGCAGCTTAGATGTATCAATTGAATAAATGGTCAATGCAATGGATGCAGTTAATAAGATGGTGGATCTGAGTGAGATCGGAATCTATGATCTCTCTGCTCTACCATGGTGCATTCAAAATTGTTTCTCCACAGGGTAAGTCAGGTCTCAGTGCTCCTGTGTTATTTCCTCTGTTTTGTCTCTTCACCCCACTCCACTGAAAAGAAAATAAGTGTGGTTAATCAAGAAGGCGGAACCTTAGAAGGATGGGCATGTTGGGCAGGACATTGCTTACTTAGGTGTTGTTCATCTTCACAGTCAGACACTCCTGCCCCAAAGCCAAGCTTATAAAATCAAGACCTACACCTTTCCCCAAAGGACAGATCCCCACCAATGCCCATGCCAAGCACACCTGCCCAGATGCAGGCAGCCCCCTCCCTCTACAACCTTTTGGCCATGGGGGGCCCCAACAGCATTTGTGCAAGTAGGGAAAAGAATAATAATAATAAAATAGCAGCAGCAGCAGTGACCACCATTTATTGAGTACTTACTATTTGCCAGACACTGTGCTAAGTGCTTTACTAATATTACCTCATTTAGTTTTCAGAATTCTATGTGACGATTCATTTATAAATAAACTAACTAAGACTTAGAGCTGTTAAGCAACATGTCGAGTCATATAAGTACTAAGTAACAGAAGGTCCGTCTGGCTCTTAGTCAGTGTAGCTGGTGCCTGGGAGAGGCTCTAGAAGGACAGACATGACACCCAAAGATCTAGCCCCAGGGCCTAGTCACACTACAGACAGGGACAAAGCATGGATCTACTTACCTCAGGGAAGAGGTAGCCTAGAACAGCTCTATGCCTAGAATACACCCAGAATCACTGAAATTCTAACTTGGGCCATAGGTTGCAACAAGAGCATCCCTGCCTTGATCTCACTTTTATGTCTTCTTCCTCGTCTGCCAAGTCTGGTTAGGCAGATTTGTCCAACCAGAAATGTAAACAGATTTCATACTTTTCATTCCCCACAATCTTCCAGTATTCCTTTCTCCCTAACCTTTTCATGGAGGCGACAGTACTAGCCTCGAGGTATCGTGAGCTACAGCTTGTAATCCAAATCTGTCACTTTTCACCTGGTCCCATTTCTTAGAACAGGATGTGGCATGTAGTAAGTGCTCAATAAATATATCATTGAATGAATAAAGATGTAAACAACTTTACCTCCCGGGGCCGTGGTTTCTTCATCTGGGGGTATGGGAGAAGGTGCAAGGACTACATTAGATGAATAATCTCCAACATTCCTTCCTGCTCTAATCCTGTATACTTGCTAATGAATCACCCTTGAGATGAGCCCCTGCTGGAAAATCCTCCTTGTTTCTTGCTTTTCTACCAAATTCCCACCTAACTGCTTCAACAACTTAACTGAGATTTTAAAACAAGTACAATGATTTCTCTACAGCTTCAATGGGGGCCCAGGAGTTTTAGTTACACAGCTAAATTTTCCCCTAAATCTAAAGATTCTGAAAAGAAGGAATAAAACGTTCTTCCCACACTGCCACCCCCTCATACAAAGTCCCTGATACACCCAGGACAGAGTTTGTTGTACAGAAAACCTGTCAACCCTTTATCAGAGTGGTTCCAAATTAGGAATACTTCTATTCACCCAGGGGTGTTTGGAAACTCGTGTGAGGTTTTCACAAAGATCAGGCAATTGGATGGGATGAAACGCATTTACCAAGAGCAAGGATGCTAATAAACATTTAGAAATGTAAGGGACAGTTCTAACAATGAAGAATTATTCTGTCCAAAATGCCAATTAGTGCCCTTCTGAAAAATACTACCTTATATATCCTGTTACCCAAGTTTCTAAGCAACTCAAGTGTTTTGCTTTACCCGGAACCAAAGGAAACACATTACTCTGAGGATACAATCAAAACCACAAAACAAGCTGGGTGAGCCAGAATCCAAAGGAGATATTTAAATATGGGGCATAGAAAAAGACATCCACCAACCATATTTGAGGAAGGCCTGGCCCAAAGCCAAGACCAAACCAAGAAGAAATCATGAATCGTTAAAGAGTCCATCTGGGCAGGCTCACCTGTAAGAGGGTATCTGTGGGACAGTGACCATGGGGACAGTGGCGGTCCCCATGGTGGGTGTGTCTCGGCCTGCTTCCTCTGGCTCCTTCTTGATCTTTTGCTTCAAACTCATCTTGTTCTTCTTGGGCACTCCCTTCAGAGGGCCACCCACCCCACTTTGGCCTTCCTGCTCCTCCTCCTCCACTTCTTCCTCTTCTTCTTCCTCCCCACCACCCTCCTTCAGCCCATCCTCGTCCCCAGCCTCACTGAGGCTTCTGGGGGAGTCACCCTTCCTCCTGGCAGTGGCAGAACCTGGTGGCGAGTGGGCCTCACAGTAGGCGGTCTTACGCACGGTGAAGATGGTGCCATTGAGGCTGGTTTCTCGCATGGGCTCAATCTTCATGAAGAGCCCAGCCCGCTGTGCACATGTCACATGGAAGGCTGTGTAGCAGTTCACTTTATGGCACTGGATAGCTGCACCCAGCCCCTTCTGCTTGCAGATATAGCAGGTGAGTTTCCATCGGGCAGGTGGGATGTTGTCGATGCCCTCAATAGGCTCCAGGAAGACAGTGTTAGCAAAACAGACTTCTGGAATCCAGATGGCACACACTACATGGGCCCAATGCCCATCACTGGTCTGTTTGAAGGCACCACCCTTGTTGGGGCAGAGGACACAATCCACAGGCCGAGAGGGAGACTGCAGGCAGCAGCGGCATAACCACTGGCCCTCGGGGATATAGGGTACACCATAGCACTCCTGATGTACGGCCAGGTTACAGATGTCACAGAAAAGAATGACATTGCTATTATGACATTCATCATCCAGGCATACACAGCAGAAGGCATCTTCATCAATGAGTGACTGTTGGGCCCCACTGCTACGACTCTCCAAGTATGACTCCTTCTCAAGCCGGTCCACCAGCAGCTCAAAAGTGTCTGCTGACACCAAACTGTGCCCATCTACTCGCCGCTTTTCATTCACCATGTCCAGCCAGGCAAGGTCCTCCTCATCCATGTCATACTCTACCTCTGCATCCAGGTCTTCAGGTGGCTTCTCAATGTAGCGGTAATAGGCAGCGGGCAGTGGGGGTGCTTCAGGCTGGCTGCCTGGATCCACCACACGGAAGCTGGGCTGTGGGAGGTGGAAGGAAGTTCCAGATGCATGCTTAGAGCAGGATTCCTTCTTTTTGCCCTTGGATGAAGTTTTCTTGGACTTGCCTGGGAACTGAGGCTGCTCGCTGTTTTCTTTGTTACTATTGCATTCGGTGATATCCTGAGCAGTCAGTTCATCTTCAGTAATGATCTTAAGTGGGTCATAGATGCTGATACGATGCAGGCGTCCATCAATATCCACCTCAACAATACGCTGGGCCTGGGCATATGTCAGGGTCTCCCGGGTGGGTGAGCACTTGAGACTGTAGGGGGATGGGGAACGCCGACCCTCGGCATTCTGCCGCGACTTCCGGCGAGGCTTCCTCATGGCACCTAGGAACCAAGGAGACTGGCCTAAGGAGAGAAGACCAGGAGACTGTGAGCTGGATATTCATGCATGTATGTATCCACTCACCCTTCCATCCAATCAAGTGGCCACTGGGAGGACTAGCTGTTCCCTTAGTCTGAATAGTCTGCCCCTGAGGCATCCACAGGGCTTCACCTCCTTCAGGCCTTTCAACAAACAGCATTTCTCAGTGAGACCTTCTCATTACTCTGTACACCACTGCAAATACCTTTTCTCCACCAGCTATGGACATTTTATCCTGCTTTATTTTCTCCTATAACACACTCCATCTTCTACCATGCAATGTAATTTACCTATATATAATGTTTATTATTTGTTTCCTTCTGCTAAAATATAAGTTCCAAAGGGTTGGGAATTTATGCCTGTCTTCACTGCTATATCCCCAGTGCCTAGAGTGATGCCCACCTCCTAAGTAATCCTTCAATCAGGATTAGACAAATATATTCAGTGAATGAAAGGAGAAATGATCCCTGTCTTCAAGGTGCTATGTCTTAAGGGAAGGGAAAGAAAACAGATCCTTACAATATGACACATGGAAAGAGCTAATGTTCAAATGGTCTATGTAAGGTTGTGGGACACTAACTGTGAAAAAAGAGAGGGTGCTTAAGACTTCAGAAAGAGAAAACAGGATGGCCACAGTGGTACACATTGGTAATCTCAGCTACCTGCAAGACTTAGGTGGAAGGATCACTTGAGCCCAAGAGTTTAAGGCCTGCTGGACAACATTGCAAGATCCTGTCTCAAAGAAAATGTTTTTGAGCTCTATACCTGAACACTACGCCCCATTAGTGGATTGAAAACTCACAGGTCTAGAGCCCTCTTCCAATCCATCTTACCATGATCAAAAGCCCTATCTGGGCAGGGGTTGTGGCTCAGCAGTAAAGCACTCCCCTAGCATGGGTGAGGCCCTGGGTTCAATCCTCAGCATCACATAAAAATAAAATAAAATAAAGGTATTGTGTCCAACTACAACTAAAAAATAAATATTTTTTAAAAAGCCCTATCTCTTCCCCGCCCCCCACTTTTTTTAAGTGGTACTGGGGATTGAACCCAGGGCCTTACACATATTAGACAAGCACCCTACATCTGAGGTGCATCCCTAGCCCTTTTTAATTTTATTTTGAGACAGGATCTAAGTTGCCCAGCACATGCAGTCTCCCTGCCTCAGCCTCCTAAGTAGCTGAGATTAATGGGCATGTGCCTGCATGCCCAGCTCCAGAAGTCCTATCTCTTCTGTTCAGGGTGAAGGCATCTAAAAGGCTTATCACATGTGGTCAAAGGCTTCAAACTACAGTATGCAGGGCATTTCCTGCAAATGGAAGCAACCAGGATAATTGGCTAATAATATATTTCCAAGCAGAAACCCTGCAAGTTCTGGGAGTAGCACCAAAATATTTTTACAGTTGTAAGTGTACTGTGTGGGTTCCTCAGTGGAACCAAGACCAAGGTGACTGGGACAATTATCTGAGGTAAATTCCCAGTACTTTGTTACCTCATACTTACATCTAGTCTACCCTTGTGAAACAAGGAGAAAGCTCTAAAGTTTTCCACAACATTCTCAGGATGGAGGGAACTAGGGTATGTGGTTATCAAAGCCATTACTACCAGAAAGACTTTGGGGATATGGTGTCCCACAGTATGGGCACAGATTTGGAAAGGTATGAACAGAGAAAGAGCTTTCAAGGGGAAAAACCAATTTCATCATCTTGGTTGCAGCACCAACCATCTTTACAAAGTGGATGGTGATAATAATTTAACACACTTTTACTAATCACAAAACCCGTTTCCTTTTGGTATTGCTCACAACCACCTTGGATGACATAGAGATAGTATTTTTTTCCATCTTGTGCAGCTCAGAAGGGTGTCACTCAACCCAGAGCCAGTATAAGGTGGTGTGGTACGAAAAGAGGTTCTGGGGCAATCGAGGTTCTAATCTTGGCCCTATGGGACTCGGAATAAGTCTTCTAACTCCATACTTCATCAGTAAGGAGGCTAATAACATCTACCTCTTAAGGGCTGCTGTTTGTTAATAAAGTATTATCAGCATCAACATCCTTATTTAAAAGGCCTTCTATCCCAAAGTGACTGAAACAAACAACCTGCCCAAGGAGCGGCAGGCACACACCCCATTTGGAAGCTCAAGGAAACAGAATCATCACAGCAATTCTGTCCAGGTTCCAGATACCCTTGGCCACGAGATTCCTTCCAAATACCAAGTTCCCAGAGGCAGGCCAGGCCAGCAGATGTGCTTCATTACCGCCACCCCCCAAGGCAAGGGAGCCCCTAGGAGAGACAGACCTCTACCTCCATAGTTCACAGAGCCCTCCCTTCAGCAAGCCCTGCACAGTCTTCCCACCTGCCACCTCCTCCGCAGCTCAGCAATCTCTCAACCAACCAGCAAGTATCTATGCAGACCTCTTCTGTCCCACCCAAGCCTCTAGCCGCCGGGAGGCAAACCCTACAGGAGGAAGGGCTGCAGCTGAGGAAATCGAAATGAGCTTCGCCCACAAGGCGCTGACAGTCGCGTTTTTTTGGCGGGAGTTTTTCAACCTACACAGCTCTTTCCACATACCTATGAAATACCCTCAACATCTCCCCGAGATGTTCTCAGCAGCCCCTGGTCCCCTACTCGCCCACCCCACCCAGATCCCCCAAAGAACCAGGAGTTTCTGCAATTAGACGGAATCTCCTGCACTCTACACAAGACACTCCTGAGACGAGGGGAGACCCCAGTCGAGGCTACTGCCCCTTTAAGGGACGCCTCTTTCAGAAGAATCTTGACCCCTCAGAGAAGAATAAAGGAGGGAAATAACATCTCCTCCCCAGAGGGGAGAGAGAGGGCTAGGGCATCAGAGACATACTGACGCGGAGTCCGACCCTCAGAGAAAGCGAGCGCCAGCGAACCAGCGGGGCAGAGAGCCGAGCGCCTATTGGCCGCCTGACCTGCCCGTCAGGGGGAACTGGAGGGCCAAGGGAAGCACAGGGGGCGGAACTCTCCTCTGGTCTGGCCAATTGGAGAGCGTGGCGGAGGCGGGGCTTGGCAGCTTGGCGTCTAGGGCCGGGGGGAGACAAGATGGCGGGTGCGGGAGGGGGTCCTTGCTTTTCAGCTCCCCCACTCGCCCGCCTTCTCCTTCTCCGCCGCCGCCCTCGCTCCAAGAGAGAGCTTTCGCGCCGCCCCCGCCCCGCTTGGGAAGCCTCCCGCTCCCCGGTTTCCACCCCCCCGCGAAGTCCCTGGTCCCCGTAGGCCCTGCTGCTCCCGCCCCCGCTCCGTCCGGCCCCGCTGCCGCCCCCATTACCTCAGCCGCCGGCCCGGCCCCACCGTTCGGGGCCCCTGGGCGCGGGCGGGACGGCTGCCGAGCAGGTCGGCGCGGCCCTGGGAGCGGAGCGCGGCCTCCTCCCGCGCCAGCCTCCGCGGCCTCCGCCGTGCCCCCTCCCGGCGCGCGCTGGGGCCCCAGCCCGGCCGCCGCCACTGCCGCCGCTCCCGGGGGAGGAGGGGGAATGGAGCCGCCGCCGCCGCCGCTGCCGCCACGGAGCCCGGCCGAGGGGAGGGAGGGATCAGCCCCCAGGCAGGATCCGCCCCTCCGGCCTCCCCCCGCCACCTCCACCCCTTCCCTCGCTCCCTCCCTGGCTCCGCGGGCTCTCCCGCTGAACAGGAGCGAGAGCGCGAAAGGGGGAAACGGGAAAAAATCCCCCCGCCCGTGCCCGGCGCGGCTGCGGCCGGGGCTGCGCGGCGAGGAGCGCGGAGCCGCTGCCGCCACGGGGCACCGTCCCCAGCTCGGCCTCACGGTGGCGGTGCGGACGCGGCGGGGGCACCGAACAGAAACCGGGTCTGCGCCCGCCGCAGCCCCGACTCACCCCGGCCCTGCCCGCGGCGGGATGAGCCCGTCCGGAGAGCTGGAGACGTTCGGGTCTAGTTGGAAAAGACTAGGGTCCCTAACTCTTTAGAGTCGTCTCCCCCCATTATTGCGGGAGAGGTGACCAAGGTTTGGTGTAACAAGCCCCCTCCGAACTGAAGGGCTCTACAAAGGTTAAGCGAGAGCAATTAATAGAGCTGAAACCGGCCTGTAGTTTATTGGGGTGCAGGTGCCTGTACTACTCCCAGAAAGTCGCCCCCTCCCCCAGGTCCTGAGGACAAAGGTCTAGCGATGTCCGTCCCCTCCCCCAGTGAGGACAGCCAGGGAAGACCCGCGTCTGTCGTGTGCAGGTGAGCGTCTTGTACCACACAAGACATCCTTTTTAAGAAACAGATCTGACTTTTCGTTATGTGCCATCCTTTCCCTTCTGTATTTAAAAAGAGTAAACATAAAAGTTTTGACAGTCTACTTAGGGACGTCTGGTAACTGGTTTGTCACTGTAGGCATGGGAAACACTTTCTCCTTAAGTCTGAGTTGGCTAGGAATGGGTTAATTTAATATACTAGGGGCTTTCTAAAAGATGCCTGACAAAGAGCAACTTCAAACTCAGATGTAATCAAACTGGCTTTTGATTTGATTTATAAAAAATGAACTTTAAAAGGGCTTTTTTGCCACCTCCTTTTGCATATAAATTGGAAAGCTTACCTTCACATGACTGAAGTCTTAAGCACCAATATTTAATGATGTTTATAAAGGATACATGGATAAGCTGCCTTCAAATGTGAAGATGAATGACATATTTTGAAAGCATCTCCTCTGACCGAACTGATGTAGCTTTTGAGATTTCACCATTTCTTGCTTGGTTCTGATGATCCAGAACATGGTTTCTAGAGTCAGAAGGATAAAGGATAAAGTCTTAGGATCCAAGTCTTCCAGATGTTTAAATTGAATGTACTGCTGCTTTTGAAGTATGTATATTTATTAGCCTAAGAATTTAGATATAAATCATTTTAAGTTTGAAAGTTTGATTAAAGCAAGGAAGTTAATTTGCATTACAAAGGTGTTTTCTGAGTAGATGGTAGCATCTTTTGGCACAGAGTAGTGCAAAAAATACTTCTGTTAAGCAATTTTTAAAAAGAAAGAGAAGTGGCTTGTGGTGCTAAGCAAGGGCAGGGCAATGTTTTGAAAGCTGTGAAGATGAAATAGTATGAATTATGTCAAGTGTTTTAAAGCTAGGGGGAATAATCATCCAGAGAGAAGGTGTGGAAGAAAGATGATTAATTGTGGAAGGGAAGCCCCAGAGGCAAGAGAATATTGCAATTACTTTTAGTTAAGGAAAAAAAAAAATCTGAAGACCAACAGGAACAAGAATACTGAATTTCATTTCTTGATCTTTTAAAATACGAAATATAATAACCATTTACACATATGAATAGTGACTTATTTCCTGAAGAAAGTTCTCAAAATTTATATAGCACAATTCCCAATTGTGTGATTGGGAGCTGACTTTTCCCGCTAAAATAAATGAATAAATACCTTGAGAAACTGCTATGGTTTCCATTGGTTATAAAATAATGATTTAAACTTTTTTTTTAAGTTGTTGAAGGACCTTTATTTTTTATTTATTCATTTATATGTGGTGCTGAGAATCAAACCCAGTGCCTCATGCACGCTAGGGAAGCACTCTACCACTGAGCTACAACCCTAACCCCTGTGATTTAAATGTTGATGAAAATATGTTGTCTACCTAGTGCATGTAATCTCCAGGTTTTTATGTACAACACTTTTATGTTAAGACCTTATTCACCCCAAGTGTTTCTCTTGCATTTTCAACTTCCACTTTTTTAGTGGTAATATTGCAGTTGTTCTTATTTACATTTTTGACATTTGGAATTGGCTTTTGTTAGTGTAACTATGCACATAACTAGTTAACTGTGGTGTAATCTTAAATGTAACATGGAACAATTATATCATTAAAAACAAATTTGGAACATGTATCAAAAATCCCAGAGGCACTAAATGTAATTCACTTTAATCTTTAGCTATTTTAAACAGTTTAAATTCACCAGCTCCTGGCCTTTCCATTAAACCATACAACCATTAAGTTCAATCAACAGGGGCGTGAGCCTTTGATTTCAAATAGTTGTTTTAAGAAAAAAAGAAATCCTGCGTCTCTAGAAACTAACTTATTTGGGCTAGGAGAGTATTTTACATGTAGATCTAAAAAAGGAAACAAATACAAAAAGTCTTCATTTCACACATGTAATTTTTTTTTAAGTGTCTCAAGGTATCTTTTTAATGCTTCACTATTATCATTAGCTTACCAGGGCAGGAAGCCTCTGAAGGGTCAGATGATATACCCACTGGATTAATAAAATATGTATGATAAGAAAAAAATAGGGGGCTGGGGATGTGGCTCAAGCAGTAGCGCGCTCGCCTGGCATGCATGTGGCCCGGGTTCGATCCTCAGCACCACATACAAACAAAGATGTTGTGTCTGCCGAAAACTAGAAAATAAATATTAAAAAATTCTCTCTCTTTTTAAAAAAAAAAAAAAAAAAATAGGCCTTGACTGATTGTTAAATTATTTTTAATAGAATGTTCCTTCCTTAGACATTTGGCTAAAAGAATCTGAAACCACAGTTGGGAGGAATGTTGGAGGTTGGAATCATTGTGATATTTTTATGCTGTAATGCAAATGATTTCAGAATATAGTTTGCTTAGAAAAGGGAAAAAGTTTAGCTAAAATAACAACAGGTCTTAAATAGAATACCACATCCTCTAAATTTAAGTCCATTCATTTATTCCTGAAACACATTTTTTGACCACCTACTGTGTGTTCAACACTAAACAAGTTTCTTTGGAAAAGAATGACAAAATCTGAACCTGGAAAGGATGAGTGAGCATATAAAAAGACAGAATATTTTTCTTTGTCTTGAGTAGTGTGCAATCAAGAGAAAAGCCAGAAATAACCAGAAAACATGCAGAAGAAATTAGATATGGGCTGGGGATGTGGCTCAAGCAGTAGCGCGCTCGCCTGGCATGCCGTAGTACGGCCCAGGTTGGATCCTCAGCACCACATACAAACAAAGATGTTGTGTCTGCCGAAAACTAAAAAATAAACATTAAAAAATCTCTCTCTCTCTCTCTCTCTCTCTCTCTCTCTCTCTCTCACACACACACACACACACACACACACACACACTCTTTCTTTAAAAAAAAAAAAAAAAGAAATTAGATATGGCATTGAATAGTGTTAAGCCACCATTATTCAAAGAAGGCTTCTTTAAGGACCAGAAGCTTCTTTTGCTAGGTACTAAGTAGGAATGGATGTAAACTGGTGAACAGTGTAGAATGACATCATTGGGTTGGTGATGGGGCAGTTCAGGCAAAGGGACAATACTCAGGGAAAAATAACGAAATCATCCTAGCTGGTCTGCATGGGCAGATGTTAAAAAAAGAAAAGGTTGAACCCATAGTCCCAGCTACTCAGGAGGCTAAGGTAGGAGGATCACTTGAACTCATGAGTTCAAGACCAGCTTGGGCAAAAAAAAAAAGAAAAAGAAAGATTGGATTGGGTATGAGGTGTGACAAAGGTATAGGGAGAAAAGGAGATACCCACTACTTAGTGCAAGTGGTGGAGGTACCCACGACTTTTATTGAAAGTATTTGTGGACCGAGATTAATAAAGGAAATCTATTGACACGCATAACCATAAGGTCCAGGAATACATCTAACTTTAGGCATCAGGATGCTCTCTTGCAATCTGTCAGCCATCCTGTCCCCATATGTATGGTTAGAAAGACATACTACTCTGGTGAGGTCTGATCATATGCCCACTTCTAGAACTAGAGACATGGGCAGGAGGTGATTCTCCGAAGAGACTTTGGACACATGTACAAAATAGGTCCAATGTGCACACCAGATTTTACTTATCAACTTACTAACTCTATGAAACAAATATTATATCCCCATTATGCATAGGGTAAACTGGAGCCAAAAGATCAAATAAACCAAAAAGAATTTACTAAAGGTAACAAGGCATTATGAAAAGGTATTAACCAGAATGGTAAGAGAGGTGGTAGGAAAAGGAAGAGACAAATCAACAACTTGATGACTGACTGAATAAGGGGAAGATCAAGGATGAATCTAAGTTCTTTTTTTTTTAAGAGATAAATTTTTTAATATTTATTTTTAGTTATCGGCAGACCCAACATCTTTGTATGTGGTGCTGAGGCAAGCGCGCTACCTCTTGAGCCACATTATACTGCTGGTAGAATCACTGCAAATTAAGAGGTAGCAAAGGGTTGGTAACTCAGAGCTCCTGCTGGGGCTGGGGCCTAAGGATTGAGGAAATGATCAGATCAGCTGAAGTTCTCTGGAGGCTCTTCTGAACACTCTAAAATACATACCCTTTCAATAAGTATTTGAGCTAATAGTTGGGCTCTATTTTATGTCTATAAAAGCCAAAAGGTGAAAAGGGTATGCTTTCATATGTGAGAAGGCACAATCACAAGAATAAAGCAAATGGAATGTGCCTTGAGAGAAATGCAAACGAAGTCAGTTTGCTGGAGAAGAGGGAAGTTTCAGTCTTCCCTCTGAGCCATTTGAGCTTAGGTAGAGCGTCAGCTTAAAAGATAGTTACAGGTTGAGGTTCTGGCTGAGCCACAACCATGAGCAGAGAAATGTGTGTCCAAGAACAAAATGTCAACAAATCGAGTTTCAAAGATCTAATTGACTTTTGTTAGCAATTTAGAAATAGGCAGCATCTATTCTACAAAATAAAAAGAAGCTCCAATGAACTAGACAGAGTGGGTGAGTTTTATAGGCAGGGGGAAAAAAAAAAGCTGAGGTAAAGCTAGAACAATGAGTGGAACAATGAGCGAGTAGTGGACTGGTCATGTCCAGATTACTTTCCTTATTGGGATGTAAACAAAATCTGGTTGGCTTAATGAGATTTGACTGTCATCTCCTGATTGCTCCAAAGTTCACATCTTTCAAGTAAACAACTTAGATTTTGGTTTGGTGATGTGGAAACGGCATAAGTGATTCCATTTGGGGTCTGCTCTCTTTTCTTTGACAGGCAGAACACCATAAAATTGGGCAAAGAGTGGGATGGTTGAAAAAAGGGAGATGTGAGGGAGAAGGTTGGAAAAGATGGGATCAAATGAGAGCATGGAGAGCATTGGGGAGGGAAATAGACCTAAGGGGGTGAAAGTCTTGGTGATTTTTGAAATAGGAAAAATAATCCAATAAGTCCATGCTTTAAGATGTAGGCAGGCAAGAATGTACAGTGTGATGTAAATCATCCATCTACTGTAGCTTGAATGATCCTCCTTGGACTTGACTCTAGCTAGAACTTCTGACCATGACCTCAGTGGAATGCTAAACTACAAGCTTGAAAGCAAATAGGATGTGGCAAGTATAAATCATTCAACCTGATTTAATGTCTTATTTCAACCTTTAATTAACATTTCTGTTAAATCCTTAGATTTTTACTGTGAATGAAGCCAGGATACCAAAAAATAGAACTTATTTCCACATTTTAATAAAAGATTCAGCCCTATAAAAAGCTATCTTCTTGGTATAATTTTACCAAGAGAGAGAAAATACACAAAAATAATAGCACCTACTAAGCCTGCATTTTAACAAGGTCCCTCTTACATGATTTATATGCATATTAAAATTGAGAAACCACATTAGAGGATATTAGAGATTCCCAGGATTAAAGTGTTTTAAGATCCTTAAGATAACATTAAAGGATTAATATTAGCCATCGATTAGTCAAGAATAAGTAACAAAATGTGTGATTCTATTTTTATGAAATTCTTGAAAATGCAAATTAATCTGTAATGACAAGCAGCAAGTTGTTGGTTGCCTAGAAGGGAAGAAGAGCATCAATTATAAAGAGGTATGAAAGACCTTTTGGGAGTGGTGGAAACATTCTGTAAGTTGATTATTGTGGTGCAGAAATAGGTACATGCACTTGTCAAAAATCAAACTACAAAATAGCTTTTATTTTATTTTACATAGATTTTTGCCACAATTAAGTTGATAAGGAATATCAGTTGTTAGGGCTGGGGTTGTGGCTTAGCGGTAGAGCGCTCGCCTAGCGCACGCAGGGGGCTGAGTTTGGTCCTCAGCACCACATAAAAAAAATATATAATAAAGGTATTGTGTGCAACTACAACGAAAACAAAATATTTTTTAAAAAAGAATATCAGTTGCAATTTTTAGACTAACAATTAAAAAATGAAAAAATGAAGATGAACTCACAAATGAATAGAGGAGAAAAGAATCATTGAAAAATTTTAAAAACTCAAAAAGACAAGGAAAGAAAAAGGAATATAATATAGAACAAATAAAAAACAAATGATAGTAGATTTAAACACAATATTTAATCTACTTTTCTACACCGTAGAATGGGATATTTCTGGATAAGTTTTAGATAAAGGGTTAAAATGTATACTTTGAGCACGTGTACTTATATCTACTCCCTCCCCAACTTCATTAATATGTTAGCAAAGGATTTTAAAAATCCACAAAATAGGGGCTGGGTTGTGGCTCAGCGGTAGAGCACTTGCCTTGCACCTGTGAGGCACTGGGTTCGATCCTCAGCACCACATAAAAATAAATAAATGAAATAATGGCATTGTGTCTATCTACAACTAAAAAAAATTTTTTTAAATCCACAAAATAAAGTGAATGATGGAAAGAAAAAACAGCAGTTGAGCCAATGCCAACACTATATCCTTGAACTTCCAGACTGTAAGCAAAAGTAAACTTTTCTTTATAAAGTTACCCATCCTGAGGTATTTCATCAAAGTAATGAAAAATGAACTAAGAAAAACCTCAACACATCCGGGGGTCATGTTTTGTGTTATGAACACAGTAGAAAAAAGCTAAATTTTTTTATATATCAAATTCTTCTTTAATCTATTAATGTGAGGAATTAATTCTCTAATAATAAGGCATTTCAGCAACCCTAGAATTAGCCTGACTTCATCATAATTTATTGACTTTTTTCTTATATGTCATAGTAGACATATATGTCTTAGTGGTTTGCTAGCATTTTAATATTTTTGCATATAGACCATCAGAGAAGATTGGCTATAATTTGTTGATGAATCAAGTGTCATTGCTATCATAGAAATGAGTTGGGAATTTTTTTATTTTTAAAGAGTTTGTATAAGATTGGAACAAACTGTTTCTTGAAAAGTTGGTAGAACTTGCTGCATTTCTGCTGCTATAACAAAACAGCCAAACTGGGTAATTTATAAACAATAGAAATGCATTTTCTCACAATTTCAGAGGCTAGGAAGTCCTGGCAGGTTTGATGTCTGGAAAGGGTCCCAGCCCTATTTCCAGGATGGAACTTGATTCTTTCCCATAACCCTCTTAAGCCTTGGCAACCACTTTTCTGTTTTCTATTTCTATAGTTTTATTATATCAAGAATGTTATATAAATGGAATCATATATAATATTTTGAGATTGACTTTTCCCACTCAGCATAATTCTCCAGAGTCATCTAGATTATCATCTTTATTAATAATTTTTTCATTATTTTTGTTAAGTAATAGTCCACAATCGGGGTGTACCACAGTTTGCTTAATCATTCACTCATTGAAGGACATCTAAGTTGTTTTTGGCTTGAGACTTTTATGGAAAAAGGTGCTGTGAATATTTGTATAAAGTATTATGTGAACATAAGTGTTTATTTCTCTGGGATAGATGCCCAGGAGTACAATTATTGAATTGTATGATATCTGTAGGTTTAGTTTTGTTTTTTTTTAAGAAATTGCCAATCAGCTGGGTGTGCGAGTGCACGCTTGTAATCCCAGCTACTTGTGAAGCTGAGGCAGGAAGATCAAGTTTGAGGCCAGTCTGGGCAAGTTAGTAAAACCTTGTCTCAAAATAAAAAATAAAAAGGATCAGGGTTGTAGTTCAGTGGTAAAGTGCCCCTGGGTTCAATCTTCAATACAGGGAGGGAGGGAAGAAAGGGAGTGAGGGAAGGAAGGGAGTGGGGGGGAGGGAGGGAGAAAGGGAAGGAGGCGGGAAAGCAGGAAGAGAATCTTACCAGTATGTGTTCCAGAATGACTACTTTTTTTTTTTTTTTTTTAATTTTACTGAGGGTTTAACCCAGGAGTGCTTTACCACGTACATCCCCAGCCCTTTTTATTTTTTATTTTGAGGTAGGGTCTCACTAAGTTGCTTAGGGCTTTGCTAAATTGCTAAGGCTGGCCTCAAACTTGTGATCCTCCTGACTCAGCTTTCTGAGCCACTGGGATTACAGGCATGCATCACCATGCCTGGTGAATGACCATTATTTTACATTCCCACCAACAATGTATGAATAGTCCAGTTTATATTGCATCCTTGATGTCAAAATTTTTTATTTTAGCAATTATGATAGGTGTGTTAATATTTTATTGTGATTTAAATTTGCATTTCCCTAATAGTTAATGATATTAAACATCTTTATATGCACTCATTTGCCTCCTCAGCAAAATGTTAATATCTGGTACTCCTTTTCAAATTGGATATTTCTGTTTGTTTACTCTTGAGTCTTGAGAGTACTTAATTTTTTCTAGAAATTAATCCTTTGTTGGATATATGGTTTATAAATATTTTCTTCATTTTGTAGCTATTCTCTTCATCTGCTTAACAGGGATTTTTTTCTTTTTCTTTTTTTGTATCAAGACTAAGAAATGTTTGCCTAGTACTGGATCTCAAATATTTCCTATTGTTTTTTCTAAAATTTTTTTCAGCTTTATACTCTACATATAAGTCTGTAATCTATTTTGAGTTAAGTTTTGTATAAAGTATGAGACTTAGGCCAAAGTTCACAGGTCTGTTTGCCTGTGGAGGTACAGTTCTCCAGCCCTGTTTGTTGAAAGGCTCTTTCCTCCCCTGAATTGCTTTTCCCCCTTTGTCAAAACTCAGTTGGGCATGCTTGTGTCCCTCTGTTCTCTCTCTCCTGTTCCATTGATCTGTATGTTTCTCCCTTTGACAAGCCACACAGTCACAGTATTAACTATAGAAATTTGTGAAATTGGAGATACTCTGGTCTTCCCACTTTATTCTTTTTTTCAAAATTATTTGGCTAATCTATATCCTTTTTCACATAGCTTGTAGGGTAATTCTGTCTATTCTACATAAAACTTTGCCGGGATTTTAGTAGGAATTGCATTAAACCTGTATATCAATTTAGGGAGAACTGATATATTACAGAAGTGTGTTTTCAAATTTCTGAATACATAGAGAGGTTTTTCTTTTCTTTTAAGAGAGAGAAAGAGAGAGAGAGAGAGTTTTTTAATGTTTAATTTTTAGTTTTCAGCGGATACGACATCTTTGTTTTTTGTATGTGGTGCTAAGGATGGAACCCCGGGCCGCACGCATGTTAGGCGAGCGCACTACTGCTTGAGCCACATCCCCAGCCCCAGAGGTTTTTCTTTAATCTCTTTGTTATTAACATTTAATTTAATTCCATTGTACTCAAGAGAAGGCTATCAATATTATGGCAGTTCTTTGAAATTTGCTCAGACTTAATTTATGGACTAATGAGTATTTAATTTTTTATAATGTTCCACACATGCTTGAGAAGAACGCAAAGTCCCTAATTTTTAGGTTCAGGGTTCTATTGTATGGCCAATAATTACTTGTATTCTTCAAACCTCTATATATTTTTGTTGATTTTTTTTTTTGGTGTACTTATAAGTCCCTGGCATATCTTTAAGTTATGTAATGAAATACTCCCTCCCTGTGGGATACTCTGGTCCTCCTACTTTATTCTTTTTTCAAAATTTTGAGGCTGTGTTTGTCTTAAAATCCATTTATTTCTAATATTCATATAACTGCCTCTGCTTTCTTTTTTAAATTTTTAAATATTTATTTATTTATTAGGTGGACACATATCTTTATTTTATTTTTTGTGGTGCTGAGGGTCAGACCCAGTGTCTCATGAATGCTAGGCGAGGGCTCTCCTTCTGGGCTTCAAGCTCAGCCCTCTACTTTTTTTTTGTTAGCGTGTGATTGAGTCTTTTCTGTTTGCTTTCAACTTCTCTGTGGCCTTGTGTTTTAAGTGAGCTAATTTCAAATAGTACCTCATTGGATTTTTGTTTTATTTTAAATTTATTTTTTTCTTTAATTTTTCTTCCCTGAATGGAACTTTTAATTTTTAATTTTATTGTAACTATGATATGTTGGTCTTCCTTCTGTCATCTTGCTTTGTGCTTCTTATTTGTCTGCTTTCCCCATGTCCCTGTAATACTCATATTCCTTGCCTCATTTTGGATTTTTTCAAGTTGATTTCTTTTCTTTTTTCTCTCCTGATATATCCACTCTCTACTGGTTTAAAAATTATGCATTCTAATTTTATTTTTTTATAAATAACTAAAATTTTACCATGCACACTTAATGAAGTCCTGAGCTAATCAATACTATAAGTCTTCTGTGAACAATATAAGAAACTGAGAACTTTTTACTCCAACTACCCAAACTTCTGATTACATCCTTTAATTTTCCAGCATATTAGACTTTTTTAAAATTTAATTTTTGTGACTAAGTGATGCATTCACATGGTTCAAAAGCCAGAAATATAAAACAGTATATAGAAAAAGTCTTATCTCATATTTGTCCCCCATCTGCTCAGCTCTCCCTTGTAGAAAATCACAGTTCTTTGTTTACTATTCATCCTTCCGGAATTTTATTACACACAAGCAAATATAAACAGACTTTTAGTACTCCATCCGCCTCTTTGAATGAAAAAGTTAGCATGCTGCATTAACTACTTGGCATCTTGCTTCCCCCTCCCCCTTGGCATATGTTGAAGTTCTTTCCATATCAGTGCATGCAGGTCATCTCATTCTTTAAAAAAAAAATACTTATTGTTATTTCATCATGTATATTAGCACGATTTCTTTTTATAGTCCCATATGATGAAATTTGTGTTGTTTGCAGCCTTGTTATTACAAGCAGTGCTAGAAAAGAATAATCTTATACATATGTCACTTCACACATGTGCAAGTGTGTCTATGGGATCAATCACCCAAGTGGAATTGCTGGGCCTGAGGCCATATGCATTCGGAAGTGTGACAAACTCCCTGAGGGCGATGCCAATTCACACTCTCATAAGCCATGAGTGAGCGTCCCTGTTTTGAAACAGCTTCATCAACAGAAGGTTCCACAAACTTTGGATATTTGCCAATCTGACAGGGGAATTTGGGGTATAAATTAGAATTTCTTTTATTATGAAAGAGTTTGAGCATTCTTTTGTATGTTTGAAGCCACTTTTAAAAAGAAATATTTATTTTTTAAGTATAGTTGGACACAATGCCTTTATTTTATTTAGTTATTTTTATATGATGCTGAGGATCAAACCCAGGGCCTCACTTAGGCGAGTGCTCTACCACTGAGCCACAACCCCAGCCCTGAAGCCTCTTTTTATTGTCCTTTTCCTGGGAATTTATAATGGTCTGGATGTATTACTCTGACTCTGCATGTGTCTGTCATCCAGAAAAAGGGCTTGGCTGAATAGAACCTTTTCTTTTTTAATATTTTTTAATTGTTAATGGACCTTTATTTTATTTATTAATATGTGGTGCCGAGAATCAAACCCAGTGCCTCACACATGCTAGTCAAAGGCTCTACCACTGAGCCATGACCCCAGCCCCTTACATTTTCTTTTCTTGAATATGTTTAAGGTATTGCTCCACATTCTGTCGGCACTGAGTATTGCTAGAAAGAAACCTGAAAACAATCTTATTTCTTTTCTTTTTTTGGCAGGAGGCGGCGGGGCATTTTGAAATTGGTGCATTATGGTAGGGTTATACATGATGGTGGGATTTGTTGTTACATATTCACACATGCATATAATATAGTATAATTTGTAAATATTTTTCTTTTATAAACTATTTCATTTTTGTGGGGAGATACTGGCTGCCCAACCAATTCTTGGCCTTTATAGTCCAATAGTTTTTTGGGGATAAGTTTGAATCTGTTTTCTCTGATACGTAGTATGATTTGACTTGAAAGGAAGTCCAAATCTTTTTTTTTTTTTCAGTACAGGAAAGATTATAAATTTTTATGTCTATCTCGAAATATATCTTGATCTCAATTAGTAATTCTGAAATGTCCAGTTGGCTTGGTTTTCTTCTTCAGGGATCCCAATTTTTTGTGGAGTTGGATCTCCTCTGGCTGTCTTAAACACTATCATTTTCTCTCTAATCTTACACTATCTAATGTGGTAACCAGTATCTAAAACATGACCATTTAAGTTAGTTATTTGTTCAGATTTTGCTGCATTAAAAAAAAAAATTAACCAAATTCTTTTCTGTATCTCAGACCTGTTAAGCAAACTCATTTTCCCTTTATCTGCTCTTTAGAAGTTTCTTCTAGAATCTAGAAATTCACTCTTTAGAAATTCCTTCAGAGAAGTTCTGATGTTTTTTTTTTGTTACCTGGCAATATATTTAATTCATCAACAAAATTAAAATTAAAACAAAATTAGCTAGGCATGGTGGTGCATGCCTGTCATCCCAGCCAACTAGGGAGGCTGAGGCAGGAGGATCTCAAATTTAAGACTAGCTTCAGTGACTTGGTAAGACCCTATCTCAAAATAAAAACAAAAAAGGTCTGAGAATGTTGCTCAGTGCTAAAGCACCCCTGGGTTCAATCTCCAGTACCAAAAATTAATTAATTAATTAATTAAAAATTCAGTTCCTTAGTGACACTAACCTCATTCCCATGCTCGATAGCCATGTGCAGCGAAAGGTTACCATATGAAGACAGCACATATATAGATTTTCATCATTACAGAAAATTAAACAGAGCCACTCCCTTAAACTCCTTTTGTTCCATTTTATTTTGTTTGCTCTTGTCATCTGTTCTTTTGTCTGGTTCTTGTTTTTTTTTATTATTATTATAGATAGACACAATGCCTTTATTTTATTTGTTTATTTTCTATATGGTGCTGAGAGAGAGAGAGAATTTTTTTAATATTTATTTTTCAGTCCTCGGCGGTGCTGAGGATCGAATCTGGGCCGCATGTGCCAGGTGAGCGCGCTAAGCTTGAGCTACATCCCCAGCCCCAGCTCTTTGTCTTTTAACTTTCTCTCTCTCTCTCTCTCTCTCTCTCTCTCTCTCTCTCTCTCCCTCCCTCCCTCCCCCCTCCTCCCCTCCTCCCCTCCTCCCCTCCTTTTTCTGTGTAGGGACTCCCACAAGCTAGGCAAGTGCTCTGTCACTGAGTTACATCCCTGCCCCCATCTTTTTTCTTACAGTATCTTCATAATGGTGATGTGCCCATTCTTTAATCATTGCATTTTATCCCGTGAGTTGGAGTTTTCCAGCCCGCCATTTGCAAGAGGTTCTTTCCGTGAGGGTATTTTCTGAGGACCTGCCACCACTGGGCCATTTCTCTATTGTCCTTTAGTTGTATTGTCCTTCTACCCACATGGTTTCTGACCAGCTGCTTTCTGCTGATGATTTCCAGCTTTCTCAGCTTTGTGGTATGTAGAGGATGTAGGTTGCTCACTTCAGGGTGAGCGCTTACCCACAGGAAATGCAGTTTTTCTAATATTTTCTGAGCTCTGCCACCTATGCTCTGGTTCTGTTCCTCTAACCCCCTGTGCTATCTACTGCACTTGGCCCCCATGCAGTGGCTTCTGTGAAGCTTTTGGTAGCACTCAGGCACTTTTGTGTCTACAAATCCTGTGTCACTCAATCTTGTTGGACATGCAGTCTACTGGTTTTCACACCCTCAAATATCTTGCAGTTTTTGTAAGACTATTGCCATCCATCCGAGCTGGCAACCTAACACTGGGTTCATAAAATCTGAGTATTCCAATAACTTAAGTGGAGGGGGCTGGGGTTGTGGCTCAGAGGGAGAGCGCTCGCCTAGCACGCATGAGGCACTGGGTTTGATCCTCAACACCACATAAAAATAAAATAAAGATATGTGTCCACCTATAACTGACAAATAAATATTAAAAAAAAAAGAAAACACGCAAACTCATCTTTTCAAAATCCAGGGACAGCTCTATGACCTTAGGGGTCCATGGAAAGAAGAAGAGCCACTGGAATTCTTTATTCTTATATAAAGAATAAAGACACACAAAAGGAGGTTCCAGGGAACATTCTATCCCCAAAAGGGCAAAAGGGTAGGATTACAAAAGAACAGGTGGGTGTAATTCAACCCCATTGGGTGATGCCCACTCCTGGAGCCACACCTTCCTTATCTGAGGGGAGGTAAAGCCCAATGTATTGCGGGGTGCAATACCTGTTCAGCATCCCTTTACTCAGGACTTACAGATGTGCACATAGTTTCTGTCCAGAGCGGCTCCCAACACAAGACATCTTCAAAGAGAGATCAGTTGCTTTCGCCAGTCCCTTGTGACTACAAGATTTGACCTTTATCCCCACTCATCAGACCTTTACGTTATTATCATCTTACAAACTATTTGTTCAGATTTACCTACATTAAAAAAATTTTTTTGACCAAATGTTCTTTCCCATTTCTCAGACCTGTTAAACAAACTCATTTTCCCTTTATCTGCTCTTTAGAAGTTCTACAATCTAGAAATTCACTCTTTAGAAATTCCTTCAGAGAAGTTCTGTTGGTTTTTTGTTATCTGGCAATATCTTTAATTCATCATATTTCTTGAAAGATTATTTTCTGGTGTCCAATTTCAAGTTGATAGGCATTTTTTCTCAGCACTTTAAACACTGTGCCAATATTCTGGAATTTATTGTTGCTATTGAGAAGTCTGTTCTTAGTTTATTGTTCTTTATCAGATGATCTGCCTTTTCTCTTTTTTAAAATCTTCTCTATGTTCTTGGTATCTTATTGTATTTAGATGTGGGGGTTTTTGCTTTTGTTTTGTTTTGCAGTGCTGGGGATTGAACCCAGGGCCTGATGCATGCTAGGTAAGTGCTCTACACCAAGTTACATCCTCAGCCCTTTTTTTTTTTTCTTTGAGACAAGGTCTCACTAAATTGCTCAGACTAGTGTCAAACTTGCAATCCTCCTGCCTCAGCCTCTGAGTAGCTGGCATCTTTCTTGGTACATATTCTGCATTCTGGATTTGAGGATTTATATCCTTCATCTGGTCTGGAAAATTAAAATTACTTGTCTTGAGCATTGCTTCTCTATGATCCCTTTATTTTATTCTTCTATGAATAATTATTCTTTCATATTTCTGAAACTCTCAAAGTTTTTAAATATTTTATCCTCTAGGCTTCATTTTGGGTCACTGTTGTTTACTATAGTGTGGTTTCTCTTTTATTTCTTTAAGCATTTTATACATTTAAATATATTCTATGGCAAGTAAAGAAGCCAGACACATATAGGGCAAAATTCCATTCATATAACCATCTGTAAAAGGCAAAAGTATAGGGTCAAAAATCTGGTTGTCAGGACTGAGACATGGGGGAGGAAATTGACTTCAAAGGGACATTAAGGATTTTTGAAGGGAAAGAAAGTAGTTGATATCTCGATTATGGTCACAGTTACACAACTGTACACTTATCAAAATGTATTGAGCTGTACACCTAAAAAGGATACCTTTTACTCTATTAAATCATACCTCAATAAATCTGATAATTTAAAAACAAAAGAAAAAATTGTATATGTAACCACAGTTAGCCACTATTGCATGCCAAATATAAATAGTGGAAGTGAGGAAGAGGAAGAAACCAATTCATTAAAATGTATAAATATATAACAAATAAATAAAGAAATGTGAGTAGAGATGAGAGTCTCTATTCTGTAAATTTTATGTAATTGCTTATGAGGCTGTCCTCGGTTTGTGAAACTTTCCCCCTCTGCAGCTTGTGCCATGTTCCCTTTGCTTTCACATAGGAACTGAGAGAGTTGGGGTTTCTTTCTTTTTTTGGTATGTCAATTTTTACACATTTATTCATCAAATATTTATTTAGCACCTTCTATCTTTGAATATTTTTCTGGTAGCTGGGCACAGTGGTGCATGTCTGTAATCCCAACCACACCAGAGACTGAGGGAGGAGGGTTGCAAGTTCAAGGCCAGCCTGGACAACTCGGCAAGTCCCTGTCTCAAAATAAATTAAAAAATAAATAAAGGTGGGACTGGGGCTGGGGCTCAGCAGTAGAGTGCTTGCCTAGGGCATGCAAGGCCGTGGGTTCGATCCTCAGCACCACATATAAATAAATAGAATAAAGATATTGTGTTCAACTAAAACTAAAAAATAAATATTAAAAAAATAAAAATAAAAAATAAATAAAGGCTGGGGATGTAGCTCAGTGGTAGAGCATTGCTTGTCTGATTCCCATTGCCAAATATATATGCACCACACACACACACACACACACACACACACACACACACATATATATATATATATATATATTTTTTTTTTTTTAATTTAAAAATATACATATATATGTTTTAATTCACTCTTGGGGAGCTGTTACAGTGTTTTAGGTTCTTCTGAGCCACCATCTTCATTTGTGAGTTGGGATTTCTTAGCAAATTTACCTTCACAGGGTAACTGGACCTTTGAAATTCAGTCCTAACAGGGTCCAGGACAAGATCTTCTCCAGAACAACAGGGCTGAGTTATGTTAAGAATATATTAATAGATCTCACAAAAATAAATGGAGTAGAGAAAGAGGATGCAGAGGCAGAGAGGAGGGGAGGGCATGGGGTAGTACTGGGGAACGAAATCTACCAAAATTCTGCTCTGTCCGTGTATGAATACATCACAATGGATTCTCGTTATATAATTATAATGCATTAATTAAAATAATAATAATAATAGAAGGGAGATCCAGTAGAAAGTGCAGGTCAGGGAGAAGGAGGAGAGAGGAAAAGGAAAGGTACTGGGGAATGAGATAGATCAAATTATGTTCTGTGCATGTACAAATATGGCATAATGAATCCCACTATTATGTATAATTTTAATGCACCCATTTAAAAAAAGCAATATTAAAAAAGATTCTCCCACCCTTGCTTTGAAGCAGCAAACTTCTTTCCCCTTCATGGACAGTATTAGTCATCCCAGTCAACATTTTTTTTTTTTTTTGCCTAATCATGTGTGATGTAAGAGCCCCAAATGACCAGCAATGGAAACATTATATCTCTAGTATCCCCAAAACCCAAATCAGCAGCACCCCAAGTCATAGAGATGAGAAGCAGTAATTTGATGAGTAAGTCATTAAACCTCATCATAAAAGGCACTCTTCCACCTCCACCGCATTGTTCCCATACCTACATATTCTAATTATAGAAAAGGCAACACGTACACATACATTGGTTCATGATTCAGATCATATTATACATGCCGCATGCCAGCACCCCAGCCTCACGAGATGTTGTCACTATTGGAGGCACAAGTGCCTCTTTAATAGGGCCTTCTGCTGTTCTGTAGGGCTCCTCTGGACGAGGCATGAGTAACACATTCATGCTACTTACTGTGTCTTCAAAATTGGCTGGAGCCTGCTCCTGTGTTTCACACCCCTTACAGCTAATGATAAAAGGTTTGGAGTGCCCAACTTCATCACTTGTGGCACAAGCAATTCAGGGAAGGCAGCTTTGATATCAACATTGGGCTCCCCCAGGACCTAGGAGCAAGAGTAGAGTAGTTTCTCAAGGTAAAAATGATCACTTGCTTATGAGGCTCTGCTGCATCACAACATGGGCCTCTGCTGTGACTCCTGTTGATACCTGTCACAGATTCCATTTCATAGTCCCAGCTGCCACCCATTCAGGGAACACCACGGGACACAATGGATCATACAGGTCAATAAGAGTTCCCTACGTGCTTCACAAATATGACCAGAATATATTGCCCACAAGAAAACCCAAACTCAAACCATGATAAATGATGTAAAAGTCCCTCTGTTCAGTGGCTTTGATCTCAAGCTGGCTTCTCAAAGGACCACAAAGTCACAAAGGACCACAGTAATTCCTTGGAACATGCCCAGACATAAGAAAAACTAAAGGAAAAAGAAAGGCTCCTCCTGCCACCACTTACCTGATAAGAGTGGTTTGTTTTAGAATTGAGGAACAATTTCACAGAAGCCTCCAAATTCCCTTAACATCTTCTTGTCCGGAACGGATGGCGTATCTGGTCTTAAGCCAGTCACTGGCAAAAAGAACAAGAGTACCATAATTGGCTTGGAGACTCATCATTTGGGGTGGGATGGATGTTGGAAAGTCAACCACCTTGACCACTAAAGATTCGAACTACACTCCTCTAATATCTCTATCCCTGTGCGTCTGATGGTTAAGTATCACTGCATGGCCACTGGAACCTTCTGATCCTGTTAAATTTAGGCATTCCATCTCATTTAAAGTGATTTTCGAAGACAGTGGCATCCTCATTGATGCCTTAAGCCTTTGATGAAAGGATTGTCTCTTTGCTTTCTGAGGCCGAATACCTGTATATATGTGTTATTGGTGGTGGGATTAAATAGGATAAATCTTTTTTTTTTTTTAAATTTTTTATTGTTGGTTGTTCAAAACATTACAAATTTCTTGATATATCATATTTCACACTTTGATTCAAGTGGGTTATGAACTTACATAGGATAAATCTTCCAACGTTCTTGTCTTCCCAGTTGTTGAAATTTCTTCTTCTGCATTATAAGAAACTCCTGGCATCTCGACTTAGTGTGGTCCATTATTAAGAAGTGGAGGCCAGGGTGGGTCTGAGTTTTGCTTAACCAGCTAAGCAAATTGTTAGAGCTACTCCCAGCTGCTAGCTTAATGAACCCCAAACTGTAAAGACACCCACATGAGTAAATTTAGTTCCAAACTAAGTTTACACAGTCCTCCTCATTTGGCGGGCTGACACAGAATCCAGGTCTGCTAAAAATTAGCAAATACCCTGTATTTGACTTGAACTTATATCTCCCAGAGCATGCGGGATCTGCCTCTAATATGTTGAGGATTGGCTTTCCTTGTAAGGAAAGGGGGTGGTTGTATTTTCCAGTAAGGGAGAAACTTCATCAGCTAAGCAATGGAAATGAGTATTGAGACTCAGTGCAGGAGGGTTTCTGTAAGGACAATCTCTTCCACCCAAGTTGTCTCACAAAGAACACAGAATATTCTTCTCAAATGAATTGAACTCGAGATCTGGAGGGAACTAGGGCAGCTAGTGTGGTTTGGGCACCTCAAGTAAAGCCTCATCCTGGAATTTGAGGACTTCCTTGTAAAGTAAGATTCCCCCCATCTTACCTAAAGCAATAGCGACCCCTCCCCCAGTACATGTCCCTGGAGAGATGTTGTGGTTACCACTTTCACAATATGAGCAGAAAGCCAAAGGTCATCAAACAAAGAGAAAGTCCTATAGCACACAAATGGAAAACCAAAGTAAAAAACGGAAAAAATCTGACATCAATACAATTCAGGAAATAGAATAAATACAAGAAATAATCCATATTTTCAAAGATACAGCTTTTTAAATAAAAATAAGTCATAATGTCATGAAAAAGGAACAAATGGAAAAATGAATTATTGAAAATTAAAAACATAATTGCTGACTTTAGGAGGATAGTGGCAGCATCTTTTTAAAAGCTTTATTGAGGTATAATTTATATAAAACAAAATGTGCACATTTAAAACCTGTAATCTGTAAGTTTTGACGTACATGTATATCCATGAAACCATCGCCACAGTCATGATAATGAACTTATCATCACCTCCAAAATTTGCTCAGGCCTCTTTGTAATTTCTTCTCTTTTCCCCCACGTCTATTTTGTTTAGTACTGACAGTTGAACCCAGGAAGTTTGCCATTGAGCTATAGCCTTAGACCTTTTTACTTTTTGTTATTTTAAAATTTTGATACAGGATCTTGCTAAATTTCCTGGATTGGACTCAAACTCCTGATCCTCCTGTCTCAGTCTCCTGAGTCACTGGGATTACAGGTGTGTGCCACCATACCTGGCAGATTATTTTCATTATTTGACCATTACAAATAATGCTGCAATTAATCTTGGGCTGGAAATGTATCTCAGTGATACAGTGCTTGCCTAGCATGTGTGAGAATCTGGGTTTGATCCCCAGACACACACACACACACACACACACACACACATAGAGCTAGTCTTTATGGACATCTATTTCTTTTGAATAAATTCCTGGGGTGGAATGGCTGAATCAGGCTGGATCATATGACAGGTTTTTGTTTAATTTTTTAAGAAACTGACAAATTGTTGTACTATTTTACATCTCCACCAACAGCGCATGAGAGTTCTAATTTTGTATGTCTTCACCAATACTTGGTACAGCCAGTGTTTAATTTTTAAAAGGACTTTATTGACATATAAACTATAAACCATAAACTTTACCCATTGGAAATGTACAATTGTATGAATTTAAAACATTCACAGAATTGTATGATCAGTATGGACAATTTTAGAATATATTCACTACCCATAAAAGAAATCTCATACCCACTAGCTTTCATCCTCTGTTCTCTTCATCCCCAACCTGATCTTCTAGGCAACTACTGATCTATTTTCAATCTTGAGAGCTGCCTATTCTGAGGATTTTCATGTACATATAATATACAATTGTGTGTGACTGGCTTTTTTCACTTGACTTTCAAAGTTTGTACCTGTTGTTGTATCAATTCTTCATTCCTCTTTTTAAAACATCTACATTAGTGATTACTAGAGTTTGGGAAAGATAGAAGGGAGAGGAGACATGGGCTTACTGGTACACATCTATAATCCCAGAGACTTGGGAGGTTGAGGCAGGAGGATGGCAAGTTCAAGACTAGGCTCAGGGGCTGGGGATGTGGCTCAAGCTGTAGCGCGCTCGCCTGGCATACGTGCGGCCCGGGTTCGATCCTCAGTGCCACATACAAACAAAGATGTTGTGTCCGCCGAAAACTAAAAAAAAAAAAAAAAGACTAGGCTCAGCAATTCAGTGAGACCATATCTCAAAACTTAAAAATCTAAAAAATGTGGGGCTGGGGATGTAGCTCAGGGATAAAGTGCTCCTTGATTGGATGACTAGTATTACAAAAATAAATAAACAAATAATAACATGTTTAAAAACATTAAAAGGACTGGGGATATAGTTCAGTTGTAAAGTGCCCCTAGAACCAATCCCCAGTATCAAAAAGAAAGAGGGTGAGGGGGAATAGAGAGAGGCTGGATAATGGGTACCAAAGTACAGTCAGATAGAAATTGTAATAAGTTCCAGTGTTCTCCAGCACAGTGGATGACTGTCATTCACAATGACTTATTGTGTAATTTATGAATAACTAGAATAGAGGAGCTTGAAGACTCCAAATATGAAGTAATGATAAAGAGGAGGAAATGTTCATCCCCTGGTATCGTCAGCACACATTACATACATGTACTAAATGATCATACTGTACTGCATAAATGGGAACAACTATAATCATAGTACAAAATGAAATAATTGAAATTCCGAAATAATTATAGATTCACAGGAAGAGACTAAGATAGTCCAAAGAGTTCTATGTATGTTTTACCCAGTTTCCCCCAATGGTTGCACCCTACATGATTGTAATATCTGGGATTTGGCATGGGTAGGAAGTGTGTACTGTTTTATCACATGTGTAGATTCATATAACAACGCGGCGCCCAGGATGCAGAACTATTTCATCACCACAAATATCTCCCTTACCTTCCCTGGCCCAACATCCTTAATCCCTGGCAGCCACCAATCTGTTTTCCAACCCCATAATTTTATCATTTCAAGAATGTTATCTAAGTGGGAATCACACAATGTGTGACCTCTTGAGATTGCCATAATGAATTTCACCTAATGTTCAAATAAAAACAGAGTAATTAGATAGTGAAACCAAAACTCGTAGATGATACTTAGAACAAAACTAGGTGACAAACCACAGAAACCAAAGAGTGGGGCCAAAACAACAGCCCCAGCCCTGCACAGAACCAGCATCTGTGGGAGAGGAGCAAGGGGAGAACGGTGAGCCGTTAGTCAGCTTGTCATCACTGGGACAAAAGGCCTGACCAGAACAACTCCAAGGAGGAGGAAAAGTCTACTTTGGGCTCTCAGCTTCTGAGGTTCTGTCCATGGTCAGCCAACTCCATTGCTGTGGCCGGAGATGAGGCAGAACATCATGGCGGAAGGGCCTGGAGGAGGAGCTGCTCAGCCAGGAAGCTGAGCAGGGCAGGGCCACGGACAGATCTAGTCAAGGCCACACCCCAGTGACCTATTTACTACAGTCACATCCCACCTGTCAACAGTTTCCACTCCGTGGTCCATTCAAGTTTTTAATCCATCATATGGATAATCCACTGATGAGGTTACAACTCTCCTAATCCAGTCTTTTCACCTCTCAACATTACTACCCTGTCCAAAGCATGAGCTCGTTGGGGGAAATTTTTAGATCCAAACCATATCATGGTGTGTCTGAAGGACCCAAGGAAAGGAGACCCCCAGACAAGTCCCTAAAAGTACAACTGGAAAGTGAGTGAGGGCATTCTGAGGACAGCTGCAGAAGTCAGGACGAGTTCTGGCCACCCTAGTGGCTGGTGAATACAGGGCCATCCCAGGAAGATCCAGGGCCGAGAAGCTGAGCACTATATACTCATGAGAGTGGCCTCCCAGGCGCTGGGCGAGGTGGTGCACCCTGTAATCCCAGTGGCTCGGGAGGCTGAGGCAGGAGGATCGCAAATTCAAAGCCGGCCTCAGCAATGAGGAGGTGCTAAGCAGCTCAGTGAGATCCTGTCTATAAATAGAATACCAGATAGGGCTGGGGATGTGGCTTGGTGGCGGAGTGCCCCTGAGTTCAATCCCTGGTACCACCCCCCCCCAAAAAAAAAAAAAGAAAGAAAGAAAAATGTTGAGAGTGTCCTCCCAGGACCTTCACTTTGGGGAGAAACTGAGGAGTGGAATCAAAGTCGAGCAGGTCAGGGACATCAGGACCAAAGGAAACACGAGAGCACAGTGAAATCCAAAGAGGTGGGGACAGGAGCCAGGAAATCCCAGAAAGTAAGCTCCCATTTACATGAGCACTGCACAAAAACAGAAGAGAAAACTCAGAAGTTTAAAAAAAATTATTTGAGGGCTGGGGATGTGGCTCAAGCGGTAGCGCGCTCGCCTGGCATGTGCGGGGCCCTGGGTTCCATCCTCAGCACCACATACAAACAAAGATGTTGTGTCTGCCGAAAAACTAAAAAATAAATATTAAACAATTCTCTCTCTCTCTCTCTCTCTCTTTAAAAACAAAAACTAAAAAAAATAAAAAAAATTATTTGAGAGGCTGGGGCTGGGGCTCAGTGGTAGAGCACTCGCCTAGCATGTGCGGGGCCCTGGGTTCCATCCTCAGCACCACATAAAAATAAAGACATTGTGTCTAACTATAACTAAAAAATATTTTTAAAAAAATTATCTGAGCCTCTCTATGTTCATAGAAATTAGTTTCATATAAAACAAAGCAACAGAAAAATATCCAGACGAATCCCATACAAAATTAGTACAATAAAACAGAATAATATGCAGAATGACATCCCTCAGCTAAAGAGCACACTCCAGGAGGAACCCACATAGTAGAACAAAACTAGAGCCTACTATTATAGGTTACAATAATAACCTATTATTGTAAAACAAGCTAAAAGACATTAAAATAGAATCGTATATGATATGGGGGGGAAAGCTATTTTAGATTTAGAAAAACTCAGCATGAATGACAGAATCCAGAATTAGAAAGAAAAGAATAATTTAACATTGAATAAAACAGAAAGGAGAATGAATAAACACAGATGATCCCCAAGAGAAATACAAGGTGAAGGTTTGTAAATTTAAAAAGGAAGAAGGGAGGGGCTGGGGATGTGGCTCAAGTAGTAGCGCACTCACCTGACATGCATGAGGCACTGGGTTCGATTCTCAGCACCACATAAAAATAATATAAAGATTGTGTCTGGGCTGGGGTTGCAGCTCAGTGGCAGAGCATTTGCCTTGCATGTGTGAGGCACTGGGTTCAATCCTCAGCACTGCTTAACAAATAAGTAAATAAAATAAAGGCAGTCTTTAAAAAAAAAAAGATATTGTGTCCACCTAAAGCTAAAAAATAAATATTAAAAAAAAAAAAAGGGGAAGAAGGGAGCCAAGCGAGGTGTAATCCCAGCAGGCCTGTAATCCCAGTGGTTTGGGAGGCTGAGGCAGGAGGATTGCAAGTTCAAGGCCAACTCAGAAATTTAGTGAGGCCCTAAGCAACTTAGCAACTTAGCAAGACCCTGCCTCAAAATTTAAACAAAATAAAATCAAATAAATTGAACAGCAATAGAAATAGCTTCAAAGAGAAGAAGGAGAAGGTGGAGGAGGAGGAGGAGGAAGAGGAAGACGAAGAAGAAGCAGAAACAGCCATATCATGGCAGCTGGGGTGAAGCTTGGTAGAGCACATGGTTAGCACATGTGAGGACCTAGGTTCAATCCCCAGCAGAAGAAAGGAAGGGGGTGGGGGAAGAAGGATCTGAGAGGAAAAGGTAGCAAATATTGAGGTCAGACCAAAAAAAAAAAAGCGAACATACATGTGATAGAAATACCATTAACATTAGAGAATAGAATAAACACTACAAACTGTAATTCAACAAAACTTTTCTGATATTAATTTTTTTTTTTTTTTAGAAAGACATTTTCAACTACACATGGAGAGAGCCAAAATCTCCATCCTCTTCTTGCACCCCGCCCCCAACCTGCATTCTGGGTTGCAGCATGCCCAGTGCTGTGAAGGTAAGGGACACCCTTTACCAAGGTGTCTCTGTGCTGTCACCAGGTAAATCCTACGCCTGAGGTATCTTTCCCCATTACTGTATGTGGCACATGACAGCATGTCCCCAGAACTAATTTCTATTATCACTTTCTCCATGTGCATCGCCCCGCCCCACCCCTTCTGGATCAATGTCCTTCTCTGTGTCTGTTGACACCCTGTCAGCCTGACTTCTGGCTGAGTCTTCTAGTCTTACTTGCAAAACTCTCCAGAGGTCCCCTTCACCTGGCACAACACTTGGCCACTAGTTACCGTTAAACTAACACAAGATAATGAATTTGGTGTAAATTACTATTAGAGAGATAAAATTGTTCGACTATTATTCCATCTGTTAAGGAGGTATGTGAGGAAGGATGCATCACCATATTGCAATTTTACAGACTTTATACCAGGAACATGTTTGCCCTAATCTAGCAAATAAATTAATACTATGACACCAATTTATCAGAAAAGGGGATCTTAAATAGACAAAATTTTAAAAAATGTATTAATAAATAATATGATGATTTAAAAGGTGATGTTTTCATTGATGATGAAGGAAAAATAGATGCAAAAGAATGGATATTTTTAAAAAAATTTTGCATTGGTGTTTCAAAAGCCGACCCCCTCTGTATTCAGGCCTCTACCCCCAACACTCACAAAGGAGCTAGCCAGCGGAGCCAGAATAACAAGAATGACCTAACAAGAATGACCGCTCTTGTTAAAATGACCGGGAAGACCCATTCATGTCTCAGCTCCTTTTACCTTAAATGCCTTTGAATAATACACTTCTAACAAAGAAGGTGCCAGACACTGATGTTTACCGTCATTTAGATATGATCTAGGAGGCAGAGCAGGCAAATCTATTGTCTTCCCTCATCCCCATAAAAAAATGCCACACTGGGGTACCCACAAGAGACTATGAAACCTGGAGAGCCTAATTTGTAATCCAGTGTGACGTAGAAACACTCAGTTGGCAAGAATTCATGTTTATGGCTGGTCAGAAAGAGCGGTTACTCCTCAGCAAGGTTGAAATCAGTTGGAAGAATAAAAATAAAGTTTCAGTTTTCTGGACACCTGAATCATGACCATACATTTCAAATATGCTACAAGAGGAGGGTGTGCCTTTTGTCCACTGTTCTTCCCAGACATGGGTAATAATTCCCATGTTGCTGAAGTTATTTCTTGTGGTGATAATCAGTTATGATGGAAAGTTGTCGTCTTACCATTAGCAATAACTTGAAGTTCATATCCTCACACTTTATTGGTGTTTTTTCCAAATGTTTGCTCACCCAAGAACTGTAGTTCATTTGCTAATGTGCTCGCCCATCATACAGCTTCATGACACCTTCCTGACATTTGTCCCCTCTTGCTTGCCACTTCATCTAATGTCATCTTGAAATCTGCTTAATTCTGAATCCCCTCTCCAAGATTTACGAAGATAACAGATACTACCGTAACTGCATTGGTTCTTTAGGAAACCACACGGAAACTTCTTTATCGAAGAAGAATCCATGACTTATGCCCCCTTTCTCCTCCCTTTCGGCCTGCACTTTTTCTCTTCCTATTTGAGTCAAATAACTTTACAATTTAACTCTTAGATTTTGTCATGTCCTCAAAAAGTTCGATGTAGAACTACCATAGGATCCATAGGACCCTACACCCTGAATTGAAAATAGGTACTCAAATTCTTGCATGCAAATGTTTATGTCAGGACTCTTCACAATAGCCAAAAGGTAGAAATAACCTAATGTCCATCAATGGAAATACATGCATACAATGGAGTATTGTTCTGTTGTAAAAAGAATAAGTTGCTGCTGGATACGTGGCACATGCCTATAATCTCAGCAGCTCCAGAGGCTGAGGCAGGAGTATTGCAAGTTCAAAGCCAGCCTCAGCAAAAATGAGGCACTAAGCAACTCAGTGAGATCCTGTCTCTAAAAAAAATACAAAATAGGGCTGGGGGTGTTGTAACAAAGGTTCACTAGATTCTTTGTCCATATCCCTTGTGGCTTTGAAACTTACACTTTTTTTCTTTTTCCCAATCTTCTCCTCCCTGATCTTCTTTTCCCTCCTAATCTCTCTTCCATAATCTCATTTTCTCTGAATCACCTCTTTAAAAACCCCTGTTCCTGCTGATGGGCAGAATCACAACTTTGGGGACTGGAGTCCCCTGTGTTTCTCCTTTGCTAGCAAAGCAAAATACTGTCTTTTTCCTTTTTCTCAAAATCATCTCCTCATTATTGTATTGGCATCAGGGACAAGGACCAAGCTTTCAGCAACAATGTGCGTGGTTGAGTGCCCCTGAGTTAAATCCCTGGTACCAAATAAATTAATTAACTAATTAAGAGGAGGGGGGAGAACGGGGGACAATAAGAACGTACGATAGTATTTGTCTCACGATAGTATTTGTTCTTGTTTGTGTGAGGAAGCTTAGGAAGACATCACAATGAAATGATAGGTCAGGGGTGGGTGGAATTGCAATTCCCCTAGTAGAATTAATAAATGAATTTGAAAAATCTATGTCAACTCCAGAGATGATGAATATGTTATTGATATTCTGATTAGTCAATGACATTCAACATTTTAAAAGACCAGCTGCAATCTCTAATACTGAGATTTGAGACATCAGAATACCAGCGGGTTTCCGTGTCAGCTTCTCAGTCATCTTCAGGAAGCACAACAAGTTTATGCGGACCCAAGATCACTAGGAGTTCTAAGAAAGGCTGCAGAACAGAGAAGGCAGCACTGTGCACAGCAACACCAAGGGAGATTCCGGTGCCCCCATTCACTGCCCAATCACCAGGGATGACAAGAGGCAGGATGCATGTGAGTCGCATCAGGTCAGGGAAACCCTGGGGCCCAGGGTTCCTGAACCTAAATGCTTTCCTGGTCACCGAGCTCCCAGAGGGAGGGGGCTCAGTTCTTATTCTTTAGTGCAGTTACCATCCTCAATTTCCTGGGACATAAAGCAGTCCTGACAAGCATGCCTGGACCATCCTTGGATCGGTGGTCAGGACATAGCTACCTGAGAAGGACCCTCATTCATCACCAATGGGTATGACTCTCCACTCGCTAATCTAAGGAATTCAGAGCAAGGTCAAACTTTCCTTGTGTGGCCCTGAACTGGAGAGGAAGATTTGTGTCCCAGCTGTGAACACTCCTTCCAGACAACACCCGCAGAGCTCTGAGTCTTTCCCTGCTTGGACTCTGCCAGGGTCTTGTGTGGCACAATGGTGCAGTTGGCACTTTTTGAGATGTTGGTAAATGATGAAGGGAAATGCCAACCTGTAAAAGAGAAGGGTCGACAGACACTGACCAGTCAACAATGAGGCAGAACAAGAGGAAGAAGATGAAGCAGGCCCAGCACGGGTGTTGCCTTTCAGGAATCGACAGGTGACTGGTTATGAGGCTCCATCCCTCACGGGTTCCCCCATCTGGTGTTCAGCTGGGAGTAGTTTGTTGTTCACCTTTACTCTTTGATGCTTCCCTAAGTCAATATTGAAGATTGGTTCAATAATTGTTATTATTATTCGGTATCAGGGATTGAACCCAGGGGAGCTTAACCACTGAGCCACATCCCCAGCCCTTTACATTTTTTATTTTTGGACAGGGCCTCACAAAATTGCTGAGGTTGGCTTTGAATTTGGGATTCTCCTGCTTCAGCCTCTGGAGCCATTGGAATTACAGGCATGTACATGGCCTCCGGCCTTAATTATTCTTTTCAGGGTTAAAGTCAAGCATATTTAGTTCTTGTTTCTCTTTTAAGGTTTAGATTAGACACATTCTCAGTCCAGAGATGCCCTTCTATAAGCTATAAGCTTGTACACTATAAGCTATGAGCCCTTCTTCAAAGCTATAGGCACACACACACACACACACACTTCAAGTTGTTCTTCCTCGAGCATGTTTTGTTCTGTTTTTCTCTCTTTAGCACATTTTCTCTGAATTTTATTTATTTATTTTTGCAGCGCTGAGGTTGAACCCAGGGTATTTGATTTTGGGCAGGGTCTCACTAAATTGCCTAGGCTGCTCTTTCAGCAAGAAGCATCTTGGAGATGTCATCACCTATTTTTCCATAGAAATCGACAGTGGGAAAACGTCACAGTGGTCCACTTTGTGCTTTGAATATAGCCCTTGCTGCTCTGCCACTGAAATTTATTTTTAAGATGGACATGTTTCTTTCTCTTCCTCTCTCCCTGCTCCTCCCTAATCTCTCCCTCTTCCTAACCTCAGGGGAACACATTACCTTTCTTCCTTATCTCAGGCAGACTTATCTATCCCTGAGTACACACCCACCCTAGGAATGAAATAATCCAGACTTTGGGGAATGGCACCAGAAGATCTCAGAAATGATTATCTCCCAAATTAACCAGTGAATTCCAACTCCAGCAGAGAACACATGGAATGTAGCCTTTGAATCACCTCTTTCAAATCTCCCTGTTCCTGCTGCTGGGCAGAATCAAAGCCCCTGGAACAGGAGTGTCTTGTGTTTCTCTTGACTAGCAAAGCAATAAAACTCATTTTTCCTTTTTCTAAAAAAAAAAAATATGTTGCCCAGCATGTCGTGTCCTCAAACCTGTGATCCTCTGGCCTCAGACCCCTGAATAGGCGGGATCACAGACATGTGCCACCACACCTTACTCTGAATTTTATTTTTATGCCCCAGGCCTGTCACATCACTCTGCTATCATGAAATCTAACTTATCTTTTACAGTTGTACTTTTGGTGTTGTATATGAAAACATTGTAGTGAGATGAACTCTCTCCCAAAAAGGTATGTGGAAGTCCTAAACCCTAAGCTCTGTCACTGTGACCTTATGGGAAATAGAGTCTTGCAAATGTCATCAGGTTAAGATAAAGTCATACTGGAGTTGGGCAGTCCCTAAATCTAGCAATGTGTGTTCCTGTAAAGAGGAGATTTGGAGATAGGCACACCGAAGGGTGGTGACCACGGGGAGACAAAAGACAAAAAATTGGAGTAATGGAGCCATCAACCTAGGACTGTCAGGACTGTCCGCGGCCACCAGAAACAAGGACAAGGGAGCCTTGCCTGGAGCCTTCAGAGGGAGCCTAGCTCTGCCAGCACCTGATTTCCCAATCCTCACCTCCTTAACTGTGAGGGAATAAATTTCTGTTATTTTAAGCCCCCTGGTTTGGGGTAATTTGTTGTGATACCTAGCTTAGGAGACTCATAGATATTCTTTGCCTTAGCTGGTCGAAAATAAACACGTCAGACAGAAATTACATGAACTGTTCAATGGGTTGTCTTTGTAAGCAGCTTACTTAATCAGAACCAGCAGTTATTTACAAAATCTAGGACCTAACAAGTCCATCAAATGCATTTCATACTAACATTATTTTCAAATGCGATAAAGTATGATTGTGGGAATGCAAATGATCAATCCCAGGAAGAAAAGGCAAAGCTGAAGAAACCAGTTGAATTGTCCCTTCTGATATGAAAGATGTTGCCACTTGGCATTGGGTAATGGAAACCCTTTTCTTATAAAAGTTTCCTTGCTAAGGCTGCAAGAAAAACCAATAAAGAAATGGTTGATTGACATGAGAGCACTGTGTATGAATTTAAGTCAAACAGACAGGAATTACAGTCTATTCTCATCAGCCTCAGGAAACCAGTGCCATCACCTTCCTCCCTTTGAGACCGTGAATGGTGACATTCTGAGGATTAGGTGAAGTGATGGTTCTGTCCAAAAGCCAGAGAACACAGCTGTGAGACCAGACACTCGAGAAAACTGAAAAGGTAATGGGCCTTTGCTGACTCAGGAGGATGATTGCTAAAGCGAGAAGAAAACTGGTACCTGAGAAATAAGGCAATGTGACTGCTAAAATGTGGAAAACTGATATCAATGGCCCATACATTTCCAAAATGAAGTTGAAAGAGTGATAGGCTCTGAAGAAGAATGAAAACCACACACATTTCAAGTCAGTATCACATATGAGAAAACCTACGTGACTTTGGGTTTGGCGGTAAATTTTTAGGTATAATACCGAAGGCACCATCCATACAAGAAAAGATAAGTTGGACTTCTTTAAAACTGAAAATATCTGCTCTATGAAAAACTGTTAAGAGAATGAAAAGATAAGTCACAGGCTAGGAGAAGATATTTGTAAAACACATATCTGATAAAGGGTATGCATCCAAAATATACAAAAGATTCTTAAAATTCAATAATAAGAAAGTAAACAACCCACTGGGTCCAGTGACGCAGGCCTATAATCCCTGCAGCTTGGAATGCTGAGGCAGGAGGATGGCGAGTTCAAAGCCAGACTCAGCAACAACGAGGCACTAAGCAGCTCTGTGAGACCCTGTCTCTAAATAAAATACAAAATAGGGCTGGGGATGTGGCTCAGTGGTCAAGTGCCCCTGAGTTCAATCCTTGGTACCCGCCCCTCCCCCCCAAAAAAAAAAGAAAGAAAGTAAACAACCCAATTTAAAAATGGGTAAGAGCTCTGAACAGATTCCTCACCAAGAAGGATATTCAGTATGCAAATATGCTATGAAAAGTTGTTCAACACAACATATCATTTAAAAATTGCAGATTAAAGCAAGATACCATTAAATGCCTATTAGACTAGCTAAAATCTGAAATGCTGGCAAGAGGAACCCTCACTGCTGGTAGGGTACAGCCACTTGGGAAGATAGTTTGCATTTTCATATGAGGTTCAACAAAGACTTACCATACCACCCAGCAATTTCACTTCTCAGTATTTACCCAAATGAGTTAAAAATTCCTGCTCCCTCAAAACCTGTGCACAAATGTTGATAGCAGATTTACTCATAATTATCCTCAAATGGAAGTCAATAAGATGCCCCTCTATGAGTGGCTAAACAAACTGGTGCATCCTTACAACAGAGTCAGTGTGCTAAAAAGAAATGAGCTATTCAGCTGTGGAAAGACACAGAGGAACTTTAGATGTACAGAAAAAAAAGAATTAAAAGCCTACATACTGTATGATTCCAACTGTATGACATTTTGAAAACGGCAAAACTATAAAGACAGTAAAAAGATCAATGGTTGCCAGGGGTGCAGGAAGGTGGAGCGGTGAACAGGCTTTTAGGATGGAGAAATGATTCTGCATGACACCGTGATGATAGATGACATAATGCATTTGTCAAAACCCATGGAGCTATGCAACAGAGAAGGAATCCAAATGTAAACTATGAGCTTTAGTTAATCAAAATTTATCAATTATTGCGACAATCGGAACACACATCGTTTCACACCAATGCAAGCTGTCCATAATAGGGAAAAGTGTGTGGGGAGGGAAATGACGGTGCATGGGAACCCTCTGTACTTTCTGCTCAATTTTTCTATAAACATAAAACTGCTTTGCAAAAATAGTCTATTTTTAAAAATCCTTAGCTACATATCATGTTCTTTGACACAGTGCAGTTGAATCTGAAATGAAAAAATAAAAGATAAATTGGCATGTTTGAAAAGTAAAAATGACTATAAAAAATGTATGGGTCCAAATATAAATGACAATGAAGATTTAGAAAAAAATATTAATGTAAAATTAAGATAGCCATAGCAAATGTTATGGGATGTAGCTCACAAGTGAATTTATGGTCTTCAGTACATACAGTAATCCCTCAGTATTGAAGGAGGGTTGGTTCCAGGACACCGAAACATACACTCAAATCCTTGAACGCCCATCTCACATAAGCCAGTGAAGTATTTGCATGTAACCTATGCACATCTTCCTGTATACTTTAAACTATCCCTAGGTTATGTATAATACCTAATGCAATATAAATGTCATGTAAATTATTATTACACTATATTCTTTAGGGCATACTGAAAGAAAAAGTCTGCAAATGTTCAGTACATTTGCAAATTTTTTCTGACTATTTTTGATGTGTTTGGTTGAATCTGTGGGTGTGGAACACACAGATAAGGAGGGGCAATTGTAACAGAAAAGGAGAAAAACTGAAAAATAATGAGCTAAGCTAAATAACTTTAAGAAGCTGGAAAAATTACAGTAGAATAAACCTTAAAAACAACAAAATCTAAAAGCAGAAAATAATTTTATTTTATTTATTTTTTTTAAAGAGAGAGAGAGAGAATTTTTTAATATTTATTTTTCAGTTTTCAGCGGACACAACATCTTTGTTTGTATGTGGTGCTGAGGATCGAACCCAGGCTGCACGCATGCCAGGCGAGCACGCTACCGCTTGAGCCACATCCCCAGCCTGGAAAATAATTTTAAAAAAAGAAAACAAGAAATAAATATACAGTAGAAGGTATCCACAGGACCAAATGTTGATGTAAAGGACTTAAAAAAAAAATCTTATGACAAAATTGATTAAGAGAAAGACCCCCCAAGAGTGAGGTTAGAAAAGATGAATGAGACATAACTAGAGACAGAGCAGAGATTTTTTTCTTAAATCTTAAGCCAAAACTATAAGAATATTTATGCTAGTACATCTAAAACAATAAATCAATCAAATTGCCTACAAACGGCAATTAACCAAAACTAAATGACAGTCTTTATTTCTTCAACAACCATGTTTTTTTTAAAAATTACTTTTATTTTTTTTTAAAGATGTTGATAAACCTTTATTTTATTCATTTATTTATATGTGGTGCTGAGAATCGAACCCAGTGCTTCACACATGCTGGGCAAGTGCTCTACCACTGAGCCACAACCCCAGCCTAATAAACATGTTTGTTTTTTTATGTGAACACTCCAAGAGAACTCTGATTTATTCTTATTTATTTATTTATAGCAGGTACACATCAGTCTTAGGAGAGAAGGCTTCCAATTCTGACACTGCTGAAAAGACAAAGCTTCCCAAATCTTTTCTGCTTTGATGCATGGGGTCCCTGGGGTGATGGTGGCCAACTTGACCACGAAGTGACAAGCTAATGGCTGAAGATAGCAAAGTGAAAAGACTGAAGTATCCTGTGTCCCTGCTTATCTGCACCAGCCTTGGAGCATCCCCTCTGGATTCCTGATCGCTGGCACTGCCAGGGTGCATGGGAGCAAGGGGGAGGACTCTGCTTAGATCACTGTTAGGCTTTGGGTTCTTACTGCCAAAAGCATTCCTAGTGGAGTACACGAAATCAATGGAGAATTTAAACAGACCAATAACCAAGAAAATTGTATTAGTAACTGAAAATCGAAACATACACACACACAGCCTAAATAGTTTAATAGTAATCCTTCCTGGATTAATAGGCCATTCTGCATCATTAAACCAATCCTTCTTGGTTTAATAAACCTCTTATTCTACTCATGTAAAGAACATATCGTTTCATTATTGCACAAACATATAAACTCTTCCAGGTAAGAAAAAGAGCTTCCAAGATCATGTAATAGACATAAAATACCTTTTTTTTTTTTTTTTTTAGAGTTAATCAACTGAAATCAGTGTGGGGAAGGAAAATGGCACATTCAAGTCACTTATAAATGTGTGTGTGTGTGTGTGTTAATTATGACCAAGGAGAGTTTATCATGGGAATGTAAGGATAATTTAATATTAGAAAATCTATTTAACATATTCATTGTATTAATAGATTTTTTTTTTTTTTAGAGAGAGAATTTTAAATATTTATTTTTTAGTTTTCGGCGGACACAACATCTTTGTTTGTATGTGGCGCTGAGGATGGAACCCAGGCCGCAGGCATGCCAGGCGAGCGCACTACCACTTGAGCCACATCCCCAGCCCAGTATTAATCGATTTAAGGAAGGAAAACTACACAAAATCATCTTTACAGAGAACGCATTTAATACAATTTAACAGTCACCTGTAATTTTTTAAAAAACCAGAAAATTAGGGGAGAAAACCATTTCCTTAACTTGATAAAGGTCATCCACTCAAACCCAGCAAACATTCACACTTAGAGGAGCATTTTAGGAGAACCTCCTCTGAAACAAGGCACAGTTGCCCACTGTCAACTCTTCTTGTTAACACTGCATGGGGCTGGTTTGAGTCTGGGGCGTCAGCAGTGCAGGCAGAAGTCCTACTTGGCAGGGCTGCAGAGTGAGATGCTACACAACCTCAGGTGCTTCCTCCCGAGGGGTCGAGATGAAAACTCAACCTGAATGTGGATGGCACTGATTTATTTCATGTCCAAGGCTCTCTGTCTTAGTGTTCCTTCTCCCCCATTACAACCCTCCCTTCAGGCTCACACACGCACCCTTCAACTCATTATTGTGATATAGACCCAGATCTGGTGTTAAGTCTTCCCTAGGGCTTGCTATTGGACAGAGTAGCCAGGAGATAAAAGTTCATAGACCAGGGGCTGGGGTTGTGGCTCAAGTGATACACATGCATGAGGCACTGGGTTTGATCCTCAGCACCACATAAACATAAACTAAAGATATTGCATCCACCTAAAACTAAAAAATAAATATTAAAAAAAAAAGTTCATAGACCATGCTAAAGAGGCAGTTGAGGGGCACAATCACTTTAAAACAACAGGGCTGGGGTTGTGGCTCAGTGATAGAGTGCTCGCCTAACATGTGCGAGGCCCTGGGTTCAATCCTCAGCACCACATAAAAATAAATAAATAAAGGTTAAAAAAAAAGAATCTACATTAAAAAAACAACAACGTATAAGCAACTGGATGACAGATGCCATTAAAAGGTGATGAAATAAAATGAATGAACTGAGTTTATAATAAACAAGATAAATATATTAAAATAGCTTAAGGAGGATATTAATAATACAAAATATAAGAAAATGAAATAGATATATATGTACATTCCTTCACTGTTATTTCTACCAATATTCAGACATTTTGAAGCTCTGTTATTAGATTCATGCACATATATGATTGTTGTCTTCCTGATGAAAATCAACCCTTTTATCTTATGAATATACTTCTTTATCTCCAATAACACTTCAAGTCCTGAAATATTTTTTGTTGAATGTACTGTTATCACTCAAGCTATCTTATGCTTACTGTTTGCATAGTACATGATTTTTTTAGTCTTTTAATTTTAATCTATCTATGCCTTATTTAAAGTGCTTCTCATATGGACAGCAAAAGGTCATGTCTTACATTTATATACCCTCTATAGCAATCTCAGTCCTTACTTGGAAGTATTTAAGTCATTTATATTTAATATAACTATGAATATTATTGGATTTAAGTCTTCCATTCTCTGCTTTCTTTTTATTCAATTTATTAAGTATATATTATACATATTTATGTATAATAACATATATTTTTTTCCTTTCTTGCCTTTATCTGAGTTAATTGGATGTTTCTATAAATATTTCTATTAATTTTTTCTATATAAATTTTTCTTTTGCATTATTTTATTATATTTGCTCTAGGTAAAAGATTTCAGGGCTGGGGATATAGTTTGTAGAATGAAAAAAAAAAAAAAAAATATATATATATATATATATATATATATATATATATCTCAAATATTTTTCTATCCCATTGTCTATCTCTTAGCCTTTTAGATCCTTTAGATCTCTTATCTGGTGTCAGGCAGTACCTCAGGCAGTACCTCCTGGTCCCCTTTAGGAATGAAATATATGTTAGGTGACTTGACATTATTCTACAATTCACTGAAGATTTGCATATTTTTCAACTATTTTTCCTCCCTGCTGTTCAGGTAGTTTTAATTTTACTGCTTTTTATTCAAGTTCACTCTTTCCTCTTTCATTTTCAATATTCTATTAAACTTATCCAGTGAGAATTGCTATTTGGTTCTTTCTTATAGTTTCCAGTTCTCCACTAAAGTTGCCCATCTGTTCCTTCATTATGACTATAGTTTCTTTTAAATCTTTGAATATACCTATTGGTATCTACTCTGAAATCTCTGCCTACTGATTCTAATATATGAGGTATTTCGGGGAAGATTTCAAATGACTGCTTTTCTTTTGACAATGGGTCACATTTTCCTTCTTGTTGGCAAGTTTAGCCATTTTTTAAAAAAATTATTATTCACTGCTCAGAACATAGTGAGAAGGGAACCAAAGATCCTTTCCCCCTTGAACAGGAGTAATTTTTCTGGGTTTTCAAAAAAAAGAAGAAGAAGAAGAAGGAGAAGGAGAAGGAGAAGGAGAAGGAGAAGGAGAAGGAGAGAAGGAGAAGGAGAAGGAGAAGAAGAAGAAGAAGAAGAAGAAGAAGAAGAAGAAGAAGAAGAAGAAGAAGAAGAAGAAGGGCTCTAACTACAAAAGTTGGAAGGAGTCTGGGGCTGGCACAGCACTGAGAAGACCACACAGTCTCAGGGCTGAGGATGACATGGCCAACTCAGGGGAGATGGGCTGAAAGCAAGGTGGGCACTAGAGTTGTGCAACAAGCCACCTCGATTTTTCTGCAGAATATTTTTAAAAACAAATTTTTATACTGGACATAATAGATAACAGTGTAGAGAATCTGGATTTTATTATCTTTCTCTAAAAAGTCTTTATTTCCAGGAAATTAACTTGGCAGTCATAAAATTTCAAATTCTGTGTCCCCTGGTATGGGCAGCCGCTAAGCTTTCTGTTCAGTTCTTCCATCTGCCACTCATTTCTTTCTGCTGTTTTTTGTTTTGGTTTCGTTCTGTTTTCTTCCTGCTGGACTGGCTGTGGAATCCCCCACTCATTCATAGGTCAGGAGTCAGCCAAGGATTTGTCCAAATTTTATATGCACTTTTAAGAAGCCTCGGTGGCTTCTTCCTTTCTTGGATTTCCTTTCCAAACCCCCTTCTCTGACTTGTCAAACCAGTAAGACTTGCAGCTTTATACTTGAAATCTGGCCATCCTGTGCTACTACTTCTGGAGAGTGCCCTCAGGCAAAATCCTTGCAATCACCAACCTTACCTGACTGCTGCTCTCTTCTTTCAGTGATTAACTCTCCTCTAGTCTCTGCCTGCTTTGGATCGCTCAAGTGCCTTCAGATAATTGTGTTTTTTGTTTTGTTCAGGGTTGACAGTGATTATAACACCACACCAGCTCCTCTCTCACCGCTGGAAGCAGAAGATCCAACTTTTGTGAAACACTGAAGCGAAGGTGTAGATATGTAGAGATTTCACGGGAGGATCCAGGGTAGAGCCCCACATTTGATGTTCATCAACAGAGAGATGGTATTTAAAACCACGAGAGAAGAAGCCCTAAAAGGAGAGCATAAATAGAAAAGGCAACCAAGATAGAATAATGGGGCACTCCAACATTAGGAGGGAGAGGAGAAGAAAAACTGGTGGAGGAGACTGCGAAGGGAAAAGTCATGTAGGGGGAAATTCTAAACTCCCAGAGACTCAGTTTTCATACCTGTAAAATTGGAATGATAATTACCTCACAGTGTGAAAATGAAGAATGATTGATGTACTTAAAGTACCCAGAAGAGAGCACCTAGAAAACATAAAAAAGAAAAGAAAAGAAAAAAGAAAGAAAAAGAAAGCAATATTGGCTATGAAAGATGTTTATTATACTTAGCTTTCTTATTTCATGCAGAGAGAATGAAGATCCCTCACATCCCTCACCAGAGGCACAGGGATGGAAGATACAGAAAGAATCCACAAAGGAGAAACAGGTGAGAGGGGATACTCATCCCACCTGGACTTTGTAGATCGATCAGCACCCAAAGGGAGGAAGTAAAAAAATGTCTCCACCACTGCAGGACTCCCCTTATCATCCCAAAGGATGAGTAGACAATCTGGTGGCAGGCGGTATCTGCAGGTCCCTTCAGGGAATATGCACCACGAAAGAAAACTATGAATCAAGTCAAAAGGGAAAGCTTTTCATTATTTATTTATCATTGCTTATTTCTATTTTTATCAGGTTATTTATTGGGCTGTAAAACCAAAGTATAAAATAAACATTCATGAGTCCATAGATATAAATAGTTGGAAAAAAAAATCTCCCATTCAGAAGGTCTCCAAGTAATTTATGTAGTTGTTCCTTCCTCAAGGAAGTCGACGGTAAACCTCCTCTGCAAGTGTGGGCTGGGATTACTGCCTTATTTCTGAAGACTAGTATGGAAAGGGAAAGAAAATAACTTTATGGTGGAGCAAACGAGCAAGCACCACCTGAGCCAGGTGACCGAGGCCAACATCAACAGTGACAAAACATATCGAGAGCATATAAACTTGAAAGGGTTTAATCAGAATGACACTATCCCCGTGGTCTTTCTCCTTAAAACACATTACAGCAGTCCCATAATGAGAAAAATATCAGATAAACCCCAAAGTGAGGGATAGTCTACAAAAGACTTGACCAGTACTCCTCCTTATTGCCAGTTCTGAGAGAGGACTGTAGGGATATTTCACTGTGAAAGAGGACAGGAAACAGGAGCAGCAGGTGGACTCCTGGTCACGTTCCAGTTAGTTGGGTAGAAACTATGGAAAGATCTCAGGGAGAAGCAGACGGACCCATATCCCAGTGCACCTATTTTTTTAAAATTGATGCTTAGGCTGAGCACAATAGAGGTAGTCAGACAGTGGGTAACAATGGTTTTAAAGAAGAGATGAAAGGAGGAGTAGGAGTTGACGGAGGAGTGGGGGGAGGAGGAGGAGGAGGGACAGGAGGGGGAAGGGAGACAAGAGATAGACATACTCCATTAAGAACAGTTACTCTCTCATGGGGCTGGGGATGTGGCTCAAGTGGTAGCGCGCTCGCCTGGCATGCGTGGGGCCCAGGTTCGATCCTCAGCACCACATACAAACAAAGATGTTGTGTCTGCCAAATGCTAAAAAATAATAAATATTATAAAAAAAAAAAAAAGAACAGTTACTCTCTCTGGATGTAACAGCATTTCACAATGTAGCCATCTCAGTTTGTTTTCCTGATCTCCAAGGACAAAACTATCATCTGGTTTCGCACTTGTTGCTTACTGGCATGAATATCCTTCTCTTATGAAACACGAAATGACTGGTGAAGAGGTGAAATGCAATTCTTCCTGACATACTGTTCCAAGGCCCGCACTATCTCAAAGATGAAGAGAACCAATGGAGAGACTTTCTTCTTCTCCCCACAAGAAAGAACAGTAAAGAATTCTGGAAGAGTTTCTACTTTGAAAATTTTCACATGAACTAAAGGTTCTGGACCAGCCTGTTGGGATGGGGCCTTAGATGGGAATAAGGCTGGGTCGCCTCTGTGGGTTGGTACTGTACCTAGGCAGGTCGAGCACAAGCTTGGGAACAGCAGCCCTGTCTAGTATTCCCAAGAGCATTGTCTTGTCTACAGTGTTTTGAAGCACTTACTGCTGCAAACACGTCAACAGTAGAACAGCTAACATTGACTGTGCACTCTGTGTGCCCTTAACCCTCACTAGTCCTGTGGCCTCAGCTTCTCTAAGATTCTATTGTGGAGAAGGAAATTTGCTTAGGGGAGTAAAATTCCCTGCCTCTAAACAATGGTGTGATGGTTACTTCTGTTTCAACTTGGCTATGCCCTGTGCCTGACTGTTTGGTTATACAATCTTCTAGATGTGGCTCTGAGGAAATGTTGTAGATGAGATTAACATTTACAGCCAGTTGGCTGTGAATAGAGCATGTTACCTGCCCTAATGTGGGTGGGCCTCATGCAATCAGGTAAAGCTTTAAAATAAAAGTTGAGGCTCCAGGAGAAGAAGGGATTCTGACTCAAGACAGCAACAAACAGGGCCTGGGTTTCCAGGCTGCCTGGCCTGCTCCAGGAATTTCAAACTTGCTAATGCCCCCATAATCATGTAAGACACTTCCCTACAATAAATATCTCTTGATAAATAGTAGATAGAGATTAAATACAGATAGATGATTGATTGATTGATAGGTAGGTGGATGGATGGATGGATAGATGGAGTCACAGGTTCTATACATATCCTGTTGGTTCTTTTTCTCAGAAGGACTCCAACTGATACATGTAGCTAATAAATGACAAACCCAGGACACAACCCCAGGTCTCTTTGGATACAAAGCCCATGCTTTTAAGGGCACAATCTGCTGTTACCTCAGACCCTCCCCAAGAGGCTGCAGATCCAGAGCAGGCAGGAGCAGGTTGTGTTCTGACTGCGCAGACTAACCCTGACCTGGATGGGCAGGGGGAGGCCCTTGGTCCTGCAGGCAGGATGGAGCTGCCTCTGGCTTTTAAGCGGGGGGGGGGGGGGGGGGGTGAGATGTCTCGGTAGCATTAGGGAAGAATAATCTGGCAGCAGAACAGGTAAGAAAGGGAGAGCCCAGAGGGAGGAATCTCTGCAGTGGTGCTGGCACAGAGGGGCCTGGACTTGTGGGCATGGCCCAGCTGTGGGGAGCATTCCCATGCAGGGCTCCTGAAGACATAGGTGAACAGGGGAGCAAGGTGGAGCAGGCAGAGGCCAGCGAAATAGCCCACCTGAGTAGCCCAAAGGTGAAGGGCACAGGGACCAGGTTAGGGTCCATTGGGAGCTGGTCTGGGCAGGTTATTTAGGAACGTTAAGTGGGAAGAGATGGCGTGGCGCAGGGTGGGATTCTGCAGAAAACCAACGAAGGCAGATCTGGGCTAGGCAGGTGGAGAAGGAGATGCAGTGGGCTGAGGGCCTCCCTCTCTGAGTCGGATCAGCAGCGGGAGGAGGTTAGACCAGTGGTGGGAATTGGAGAAATAGAGCAGAAGGGCACTGGGGTATGGCAGAGGGGCTCCCTGTCAAAGGGGTGGTTGCAGGGCCTGAAGAGCTGATCGAGCAGACACTGTTGGAGAAGGTAGAGAGTCTTGGTAGAAGAAGGGTAAAGACTGAGGGCAAATGTGAGGTGTTTGCTCAGAGCCAGGGGGAGCAATCAGAGAGGTGAACACAGAGTCTTCTCTTAAGACAGCTGGGCAGCGGTGAAGAAGCAGTATGGGAATCCTTCCTTGGTGGGAGGAGACGTGGTGAGCTAAGAACAGAACTGCTGAGGAGGACGAAGAGGAGATGTCAGGAAGACGGGGTGATTCAGAGGGGAAGAGGAAGAGTCCTCTGTTTCCTCGACTTCTCCCAAGTCCTTCTGTCCAGAAGTGAATCCTCAATCAATCACTAGCAAAGAAAAAAAGAATCACCCCTTGGTTTAGAGCATCCTGGGATGCCCCCTGGAGCTGGAGGGAAGGCCCACCTTCCCAAGCAAGCTGCAGCCTGAACCAAACGTGGGTTCCTTAAGCAAGACAGGACAGGAGCTGATGGTAGGTGACAAACTGTCAAAGAAGACCACAGTGAAGGTCCACAGGGCTTTTTTGGTGAAGGGTGCTGCTGCCCCAGGCCCCCACCTAGGACACAGGAGTTTCAGCCAAGACCAGGAAGCCTGTGTTTTGGCTCTAGCCTCCCTGAGTGCACCCAGCGGCCTCTTCCTGGACTTTGCTGACAGGGAGCTGGGCAGAGTCCCAAATGAACCAGGCACTTATGGGCCTCCTCCTTCTTCCCTCAGGAGAAACCTCCTCTCTAAGCCACGGTGCTTTTCAAAAGCACTTCCCTCCTTCACCCCAACTTCTCCCTGTCCTGGAGTCCAGGCAAAACATTCTCACTAGTAAGACATTGAAGAAAACAGAGGAACAGTTTTTTTTTTTTTTCTTTTTAATTTACTTTTTTAGTTGTAGTTGAACACAATTCCCTATATTTTATTTATTTTTATGTGGTGCTGAGGCTCAAACCCACTGCTTCACACATGCTAAGTGAGTGCTCTACCGCAGAGCCACAATCCCAGCCCAGAATAAGTATCTTGCTGGCAACTTCTTCTCTTGACCTCTTAACATGAGTCAGTCCCAAGGTCTGGTGGCTCTTTTGTGCCTATGGTGGTTGGGAGGACAGGCAGTAATTCAGAAAGAAAAAAAAAATAATAAATTAACCTCAATAAGCGATCATGTTCTTGTCATCTAATGCCTCAGGAAGGAGGATCAAAATTTCAAGGCCAGACTCAGCAACTTAGTGAGACCCTGTCTCAAGATAGAAATAAAAAAGGGCTGGGATATAACTCAGAGGTAGAGTGTTTTTGAGTTAAATCTCCAGTACCAAAAAAAAAAAAAAAAAAAAGAAAGAAAGAAGGAAAGAAAGAAAAGAAAAGAAAGCAACCATACCCCGTGTCATGGGAAGAACATCATGGTGGTAGACACAGGGGCCTGGTCTCAGTCCCTACTCTGGGCCTTCATAGGAAGTACTTTAGGGCAGCAGCATGCTAACCATGTTGCAAACTAGACGTAGAACACTCCAGAAATTCCATTTTAAAAAAATGCCCCAGGCAGACTGATCCCTACCTAGTTAGAGGTACCAAGCTCAGGGAATGGGGCAGAGTTGCAGGTACCCTGGGGCAGAGTAGCACATTTCCTACCCGCTCCTATCATACAAGGGGAGAGGTCAGGTGTTGTTAAGGACTAACAGAGAATACCTAAGGTCACATTTTAATACCTAGAACAGGTGTTCTTATCTGGAATGTTAAGGAATAGCAGAAAAGACTAAGGTCATGTTTTAATATCTAGACCAGGACTTCTTATCTGGAATTCATGAACCATAAATCGCAAGGCCCACAAACTCAAATTAAAAAATAACACCACTTTATTTCCACTCACCCCAATTTCCTCCGTTAGGAATGAAGTTAGCAAACTCTAGTCATATTAGCAGCACCAGTAGAAATCACAGAGCTTCTCGTATCCCTATAAAGCTGTAGGTGTCCCAAAGCATCATTTAGATTCATCTCTACTTCAGGTTTATAGTAGTGAGTAGGCCCACCACTAGCTCTTATAATTAGATGTGCTAATAAAGAAACCCACGAATTATCACATCCCACAAAAAAATTTGAAAATTTTTTGATAACTGGATCTCAGTACAACTTTCTTTGTCATCCTACGTATTTCATGCATTTAAAAATATTGTTTTGAGAAGGGGAACCATGGCACAAAGAAAGGTCAAGGGCCGGTGGCCGAGAGAATCCCTATTGCCACTCAGCTATGACCTGGCCCAGAGTGAGGGCAGCTGCTCAGGTGGCACCATCCCTGTTCTTCAACTCCCCACGAGGGCCTGGGAGTGACCATGACTGTGACAACTCACTGGATATTCAGCTGGACTGAGTGACGTTGGACTATGCCAATGGGAAAATCTGAAAATCCCCATCCTCCTCTCAAGGGATTTAGGGGGACCGAGGACGGAGCAGAGCTCACTGGGGATGAGGAAGGGCATGTCCCAGGGAATTTTTTTCCACTGAATGGAAGGACATGGAAGCCATGAGAGGGGAGAAAGGCCGGCAAGAGTCCTTCTCCTTCTCCTGCTGGGTTGTAGCACAGCCCAGGCCCCGAAGCCTGGTCAAGGGCACAGCCATTTCTTTTTTTCTGGTACTGGGGACTGAACCACTTTACCACTGAGCCACATCCCCAGCCCTTTTTATGTTTTATTTTGAGACAGGGTCTCCCTAAGTTGCTCAGGGCCTCACTAAGCTGCTGAGGCTGACCTCGATCTTGTGGTCCTTCTGCCTCCTCAGCCTTCTGTGTCACTATACAGGACCGGGGCCACTGCGCCTGGCTAGAGTAGACCATAAGCCATTGCAATGGGCCAGGAGAAAATTCAGCCTTGTCCCCTTTCAAGCTGATTTCCAGTCCTGGAGGCAGCTGGGGGCCACACCCACCCACTCACCCTGGCCAGCAGTTCTGTCTGATCCTCACACTAGACAGGCCCCGCCTTGGGACAACTCAGCTGAAACTGCTCTCAAGGACGATCCAGGCCACAGTGGCCTTGGGAGAGGGGCTGTTATTGTGAAAGGACACCCTCCAGCTCGCAAAGGAGGGAGTAGAGGGCTGCTATAGAATGTCCCCAGTCACTGTGTTTGCTTCCTTGTGTATTCTGCTTTCTGAGCCACCTCCTTAGCCACAGGGCAAAGCCCCACCTCATCCACCCAGGCCTGGGTCATGATTCCTGTCCTAGGGAGGTGCTGCCAGTCAAGAGCAGGGAAGTCGAGGCACCCCCATGCTTAGCCCTTTTGCCCTAGTCACCAGTCACCTGTTTCCTGTCGTGCTGGCTGTGTGCCCTGGGAGAAGCCCACCAGCTCCTCCATTAGGTGAGCACCTTCTCCGCCTTGGGGAGAGTTTCTCAGGTTTGAGATAACTGTGGGGGAAGGGACTAAAGTTTAATCCTGGAGTGAGGAATGGACTGGAGGGATGCTGAGGGGTGACAGGAGTTTGGGAGAGACTTTCTTTCAGGGTCACCCAATTCTGCCTCCTGTCACACTCTCTGCTGTCTTCAGTACCACCCTGGTACTGTAATGCCAGATTCGTGGGACCCCAATAGACCTCCAGGAGCCGAATCCGATGCAATCACACAAGAGTCTTTTATTGCAAGCTGGAGCCTGGACTCACAACCCTATTTTATGGGTTTGGGGGGGATACTCTATGCGTCACAACATCACACAGCAAATCATTCCATACCGGGGGAAAATCAAACAACAATTCTTAACATTGATTAGCACACTCACTGGCGGGAACAAGTTGGGTAGGGGTGATTGGTTAGTACAAGAGGGGGATTCCTTTTAACTGATTGGTTTAGGCCACGAGGTGTGTACGTGCTGAACTACATGGTTTCCCAACATGTTATCAACCACCATAAACTCTGGGGGGATCATCTGGCACCCCAGTATTTTCTCTGTCTCATGCTGATTGGTGGTTGCTAGGGGTTGCTATGGGTCCTCACCTAGCCTAACTGAGTCAGGGACACCTGGTGCAACAGATCTCTCCTGTTATTTTCAAACTACTCAGCAGGGTGGATATGTGCCTATGAGCTCTCTGTGGGTTTTTCCAAGGACAAGGGTCACGCCCCCTTCCTTGGACAGGCTTTGCTCTGAGGTAGAGGCTGGTTTCTCAAAAATGGAGTCACATCAGTTTCTCAGTACCACAACTGGTCTGATTGAACAGGAACATGATGTACAGGACCCTGGGACACCATGCATTCTTGCATTCACAGATATTGGTTTGGAGCAGGGGTTGGAGTGGGCATTGGAGGGGGGAGGCCTACCACACACACTGGACATGCTGCTCACAGAGGGCCTGGGGCATGAGGAAGCCCTGTTCTCTGAGGGAGGCCTGAGACAGTCTCAGAGGGTGAAGATTTCCCTGGGTGGAGGTGTTGCCGAAAACTCGGTCCTTGTCCCTGATGTCAATCCAATAATGAGGACACAGTTTTGAGGAAAAAGGAAAAAAAGACGGTTTATTGTTTTGCTAGCAAAGAAGAAACACAGGGGACTCCTGTTCCAAAGGCTGTGATTCTGCCCATCAGCAAGAACAGGGGGCTTTTACAGAGAAAATGAGATCAGGGAGAAGTTTAAGGAAAAGAAGATTGGGAAAAACAAAAACAACAACAGGCAAGTTTCAAAGTCACAAAGGGTGTAGTCAAAGCATCAAATGAACCCCTGTTACTGAGAGGGGTAGAAGGCGTGCTAAGCAGAGGGAAGTGCAGGCTCTAGGCCTGCTGGGGAGACGCAGTGTGGTGACCTATGAACTGGGCTGCGCTGAGTAGAGGGCTGAGTATGTGGCACTGTCAGGAGAAAATGAGGTCCTCTGGCTCAGCACATTTGGGAAGCTCTGGATTAAAGAAACTAGAACAGAACTCTATTTCTTTGGGACTTGTCAGAGCCTTTAACCTGATAATGTGTGGGCTGAGTTTTATGGTGGACCCCAGGACTGGTTGTCCTGCAGCAGGCCACACTGGCTTGAGGACCATGGGAGGCAGTGAGATTGGTGAGGTTAGAGAGGGTGCTGGAGGCTGTGAATGCCAGGCTGAAAAGGTGGGACCCTTTCCTTGGAGCTGGTGAGGAGTCTCAGAAGAAGACTTAGAAGGGTTTAGATTCATGGAACCTGGGTCAGCTTAGTAACCGGGAAGGCCAGAGCTAAGGCAGGATGTGGGCAGTCCCAGCCAAGGACTTGCCCTGTATTGACAACCATCTTCTCCATGGGAGAGAATGGCCCATGGACACAGCCAGCAGTGAAGGGGCTGGAGAGCCAGGCAACAGGAGGGAGGCTAGGCAACCCCAGGGACCAGATTTGTCTGGGGCCTTTGGCACAGTAGTCAAGCCTGCCTGGGTTCTTATTCTGTCTCCAGCATTTCCTAGCCCTTGGTATCTGACCTCATCTCTCTGGGGCCTCAGGGATTTTGTTGTTTACTAATCAACTTTATTTTTAGAGCCATTTTAGTTTTGCAGAAAGTACAAAGGGTTCCCCCATGTTGCACTAGTGTGATAAATTGTTACAAATGATAAACCAACACTGGTACATTGTTTTCCATTATTACCATCTTGCTCTGGTGTGGTGAATTGTTACAAATGATGAACCAAATCTGGTACATTGTTACCAACCAAAGCTTATAGCTGATTTGAGGGGGCATTGTGGTATGTTGAACAGAGACATCACATATACACTGTGGCAGGATGACACAGAAGAGATTCACTGCCCTAAAACTGCTCCATCTGACCTCAGTCTTAACATGAAGCCAGAGTGAAGCATATATGACCCATGCCACCCCCCAGGACCGGCGTCTTCCACTTTCTCACCCAGGCCTCCTGACAAAGTGGTACTGAAATCAGCTAGATGCTTCTCTAAATGAGGACTGACATCCATCAGAACCACTGGGCTTGAGTCAGCATGAGTGGTCCTCGTTCACATGTGCATTCTAGGGTCTCAACTCCAGGCCTGCTGAATCAGTATCCCTGGGCTAGGCCCAGGAATCTGCATTTTAACACGTTCTTCTGATGCCTGGGGCGGGAACCCCAGAGCAGGCTCCTGACGACTGGTACAAATGGGAATTTATTAAAGTTTTTCAAACCTGAACAGAAGAACCTTAGGCATTGTCAGGTTAAAGCTCCGGAGAGACAGGCCATCTCCCCAAAGGGGAAAGGAGCGGCTCAGTTTGCCATAAAGCCAAGCAGCAGCCCATTCCTGTCTTCTGCAGATCCCAGTCAACAAGCTGCTGCCAAAGCCTATCTGCTCGCCTCTTGCTCACCCAAAATAACCTGGATGCAACGCCTCGCCAGCTGCAGTTCCCTCCGCCACACTCTTCCTTTAGCAGCCAAACACATTTGGCTCCATACAGAGCACAAGGCCTGAGCACAGGGCCCAGGACTGGGTTGAACGCTGTTCCCCCCACCCCCCCAAAATTAATATCCCCGTGGAGCCTCAGAATATGACTGTATTTGAGAATAGTCTTTGCAGACATAATCAGGATTGAGATGAGATCATGATGGATTAGGGTGGACCTAGAAAATGACTGGTGTGGGCTGGGGATGTGGCTCAAGCGGTAGCACGCTCGCCTGGCATGCGTGCGGCCCAGGTTTGATCCTCAGCACCACATACAAACAAAGATGTTGTGTCCGCCGAGAACTGAAAAATAAATATTAAAAATTTCTCTCTCTCTCTCTCTTTAAAAAAAAAAAAAAATGACTGGTGTTCCCATATCAGAGGACAGACAGAGGGAGGCACAGAGAAGGCCATGTGAAGATACTGGAGAGGTTGGAGTGATGCCACTACAGGCCAAGAGAGGCCAAGGAATGCCTGGAGCAGCTAAAGAAGTAAGGAAGGACGGTTTTCTACAATCTTCTGAGAGAGGTTGGCTTCACCGACACCTTGATCTTGGACTTCTGGCCTCCAGAACTGTGACAGAATAAAATTTCTGTTGTTTTATGCCTCCTAGTTTGTGGGTGGTTGTTACAGCAGCTCTAAGAAACTGATACACCATCATGGCCATTGATGGGTGGTCCGACTCAGCCCAACCCTCTCAGCACCCCTACAGCTGGAAAGGAAAGGACCCCACACTCAGGTGATTCCCCAGACAGGCATTTTAATGCAACTCGTTTTGACCAGAGCTATTTCCTCCCCATCAACGCCACTGAATTCTATCTGGCCCATTCCTATGTCTGGGGAAGGCACTTCTATCTTCTGCTTGAGAGGCTATAATATGTGAAGGGTTGAGACTTTAGTAGTGACAACGAAATATTGGTTCTGGGGCAGTGTCTGGCTGGTGGTGCCACATGGTAGTCCCCTGGCTCAGCGGGGGGGGCCTGGCTGGAAGAGTCACTGCAGCCTCATGCCACTCCGGCGCCGCGAGTCCTTCCGGGCAATGGGGCTGAAGTTCATGATCTCCTTGTAGATGTGCTCTAGGAGAGACAGGGTGCTTTCAGGTGAGCGGGAGGATGCTTAGGAGGGAGCCCAGCCCACAGCCCGCATGGAGCATGAGATCAGTCCAAAGAGAAAACACACAGGAAATCATAGCCACTTGGAGGGAAGCGGGCAGGAGTCTCGGGTGGCAGGTGGGGCCAGCAGAAGCCAAGCATGAAAACAAGGAGACAGGCTGAAGGCAGAGAGGGAGGAGCTGGATCCAGCTCTTACGCTTCCATTCGTCCACTGTGAGTTTCTGGTGCTCTAAGGCATCGTCAAATGGCTGCTGGGCCTCAGTCTCCTCCTCAGGGTCCCGGAAAGGTTCAAAGAAGGGGTGGGCGAGGGCCTGTGAGGCCGTCAGACGCTTGTCCACATCCAGTTCCAGCATCTTCTCCAGCAGGTCTGTGGCTACAGAACAGCCATGAGCCTCCCACTCCAGGCCTGGGGGAGCCCCTGGGGACCAAGCCCAAGACTCACCCTGAGGGCTGGCACGTGGAAAGAGCTGAGTGAAGTCCTTCTTGGGGCTCTGTGGCAGGGCCTGGATGTAGGATTTGGCCTAGAAGATAGAAAAGCATGGGATTCCTCAGGCCTCAGGGTACCAAGCAGGGATTTCAGAAAAGTCCCAGAGCAGGGTTGAAGGTTTAGGCTGAGAGACTAAGGTGGCAATAACACCTGTCAGGGAAGAAGGACATGGTGGGAAGACACAGGTGAGCCCTCATTCCAAAGGCCCCCCACCCACCTGGCCCTGAGGTCAGCCAAGCACATAGCCTAGGCCCGCTCAGGTCATCTGCTACCCACCGCTTTGTCATTCAGCTTCTGCACAAACTCTGCGCCTGGCACCCCAGTCACTTTCAGGATCTGGGTCAACTGGTCCAGGTCTTGGCAGTGGTTAAGGTGCCCCCTCACCGCTGATGCGTCAGAGCCCACCCTCTCTGTGGCCATGGTACAGGCTCCAGACCTGCCTGACCACTTCCTGCTCTCAGGACAGGAGGCTCGGCCTTCAGACTGTCTCCAGAGGTTCTCCCGATGGGCCAGGCCAAGAAAGAGGGGTCCCTCCTGAAAAACGCTACCAGAGCACATGGACCTCCTAGCCTTCATCCCTCTCAGCCACCCTTATTTCCTTATCTTCTCCCCTGACCCTGGCACTGCCAGCTGAGCAGGACAGACTCCATGTCCCCTGTGCCTGCAAATCTCCATCAGTATGTGGAGTGCATCCTCTACGTGATAGTGGAATTTAAGGGCCTCATTTTCATTGTTCTGCTCATCTGCATTTTAAAATTATTCTACAGACAGTGGGTATTACTTTTGCACTAAGAAAGACAGAGTTATTTAAATAAAGTGTGTCCTGAAGGAATGGTCCCCAGTTGCAGTCTGGTGTTTCCAGGAAAGGATACAATCTTTCCCCTTGAACAGAGTTTTCCCGGTCAGCATTTCAGCCATGATGCAGCCGACAGACCAAATATCCACTGCAGAGGGAGGAAGGAAGTGTCACCTGGCCCGTCTGACCAGACCCTGCGATCAGTCACACAGAGTAACCAGATGACCTCAGGGAAGCTGACAGAGCAGGCCAGCCCCAGCCCCCACCCCAGCAGCTGACAACTGACCAGTCTGGTTATAATGCATCCAGCTGAGGATCACTTCAGGGGCCCGGTACCAACGGGTCACCACGTAGCCAGTCATCTCAGCATCCGCAGGCCGTGCCAGCCCAAAATCCAGGATCTAAGGCTCAAGGGACACAGGAAGAAGGAGCTGGCAGAGCAGGCGCTCTGGAGCAGCTCTGAGGAGCTCCTGCAAGAAGGGGCCCACCCCAACCCGGACTGGGCCTGTCCTCAGCCCACTCACCTTCAGCTCGCAGTCCTCGTTCACGGCCAGGTTGCCTGGCTTCAGGTCCTGGGTGGGAGGACACAGAGTGAGCACTGGGCTGAGAGACAGAGACAGAGCTCCTTCTGGCTCTGCCACCCCCAGCACGGTGGCCTTAGCCAGGCCCCTTGCCCTCTCTGGGCTGTTTCCTCATGTGTAAAATGAGGGTTACACTCAGTGTTCTCTAGGGACCCATCCAGCTCCACAGTCTCCTGATTGATTCCTGAAGCCTGACACCCCAGCTCAGGGCTCATTTTGTAACAATTCCCCCACAAAATTCTCCACAATACAACAATTTTTCCACACAGGCCTTCCCAGGCCAAGGCTGGGTCTGAAGAATCCATATTCTGTGCTCCTGAAAATCCTCCTCTCTCCCCAACTCTCCCAATTCCTTAGTTGCTATAGGACCTCACTCTTCCAGGAGTGGGTCAGGGACCCCTGAGAATCAAAGCAGAGAAAGCACTCACCCTGTGGACAACCCCAGCCGAGTGGATGTACTGAGTGGGAGAGAGAGAGAAGGGTGAGTCCTGCACTCAGGTTTCCAAGCCAGCTCAGCAGGCCGCCCCGTAACCTTCTTTGCCCATTAGGATGCCCTCCCTCCAGCCCTCCCTGAACCTTGGGTCTCAACACCAAGGAACCCTCTCTGCCATACTCATAGCCCTAACCCACCTTAAGACCTTTGAGCATCTGATACACCAGGTACTGGATCTTCTCCTCACTGAACTCCATCCCCATGATCTTCTGCAGGTCTGTCTGCATGAAGGGCATCACCAGGTAGCTGGAAGGCACGAGGACTTCTTGGCACAGCTCCAGCCCCCACCCAGACCCAGGTCTTGGCTCAGAGGTGGGGCACAGTGGTGGGGACAGAACAGAGCCTTAGAGATGATCTCAGGCAAGAAGGTGTAAAAAGAATCAGGCTCATACGGGCCTCAGGGCTCCTGGCTTCCACCGTCCCTGTGGCAGGCTGCCCAGCTGGCAGGGCTCAGGGTAAACATGGCATTGGAGCCTGCTCAGGAAAACCAAGTGGAGCTGTGTTCCCGCTCTTCAAAGGTGCCCTCTCCTTGCCTCCTTCACACTCCACAGCAAACCTCAGCTGGGAGCTAGAAGCATCTGCCAGTATTTCCTTCTGTTTCTGTCCAAATGTCTTCTCTCTCAGGGGTTCAGGCCCAGCTGAGCTGGCACCACTAACAAATGTCCGCCCTTCCAAGAAGGAAACAATACAACAATTTTCAGGAAGGTGGAAGAAGAAGGTGGCTGGGTTGTTGCACCCTCTTGTGGGATTACAAAACAAGTCATGGTCAGCAAAATGTAACTGTTACTCAAGGTAGTAACAGCAAAATTCCAGAACAAAAGACAACAGATTACCAAACAAATATTTTTTAAAACCAGACATAGTGGATGCCATCTCCAAGGGTCCCTAAATTCTTGAAGCCACCTTCTACCTGACCATACCCTCTCCTCTCCAGGACCTTGTTGCACACACAATCCCTCTGCTGTGTCCTTCACTTCTGCATGAACCCTGGTCCTTTCTTCTGGCTCACAACGTTGCTTAAGTTTTTCAACTTTGCTGCTTTTTTTTTTTTTTTCTTTTTTGGTACCAGGGATTGAACCCAGGGGTTCTAAGCCACCAAGCCACATCCCCAGCCCTTTTTTGTATTTTATTAGAGACAGGGCCTCACTGAGTTGCTTAGCGCCTTGCTGTTACTGAGGCTAGCTTTGAACTCACAATCCTACTGCCTCAGCCTCCCAAACCACTGGGATTACAGGCGTGTGCCATCAATGCCTGTCAATTTTGCTTCTTTAAGTGACCACTACTTCTTCCTCTCTTGCCACCAAACTTCTAGAAGGGTGTTCCATACTCCCTGACTCTGCATTCACACTCCATTCCCTGACAACCTGGCTTCTGTTCCTGTCCTATAGCCACATTGCTCAGCGATCACCCCACAAAGTCACAAGGATCCTTTTCTTGTTTTTCCTTTCACAAAGTCCAACACTCCTTGAAAATTCTCTGCCAACTCCCCTCTTTCTCTAATCATAATATTATATATATATATATATATATATATATATATATATATATATATATATATATATGGTGTGTGTGTGTGTGTGTGTGTGTGTCTGTGCGCGCGCACGCGCCAGGGATTAAACCCAGGGACACTTAACCACTAAGTCACATGCCCAGCCCTCTTTATATTTTATTTTGAGACAGGGTCTCACAAAGTTGCTTAAGACCTCACTAAATTGCTGAGGCTGGCTTTGAAGTCAAGATCCTCCTTTCTCAGCCTCCCAAGCTGCTGGGATTATAGGTGTGCACCACTATGCCCAGCGGATCAGCTTTATTTTGATTTGCTCATCCTTTTCTACCTTCCCTCTAATGTGGCTCTGAATCACATTATCATATCATGTTTTACACCTATTCTTGGGCTTCAACTACCATCCAAAGGTGATTATTCCAACCCAAATCTGTATCACTAATCCAATCCATATCATTAACCCTGAACCTCTCCCGAGGTTCATATTTATTTGCAACTCTGATTAAACACTTGAATGTTCAAGGTTCTATAAAAGTGAAGTGTCCAAAGTGAAGTTCATTATCTTTCCCCCAAGGTCTGTTCTTCCTCTGCCTTGTATTCCAAGCAGGAGCCCAAGCATCTCCCTACCTACACCTCCTCAGCCCCTGCATCCCAAAAGACACGATATTTTTTAGTGCTGCCTCCCAAACAGGTGTCAGGTCTGCCACCAACATTCCCTTCCCTTGGACTGTAGATCCAGGTCTGTTTCACTGGCCTCCATGTCTTCCCTCCTCTCTGGAGGTCCTCCCTGCTGCTTGAGTGCATCCCTCAAATTGCGTCTGACCACATCACTGCCCTGCTCCAAACCTCCATGGACTTGTGGCTGCTTGTGGAATTGAGTCTGGACTCGGAGCTGGGCCGAGCCAGCTGTTGGCCTTCACTCACATCCTGAACATCACAATATTGTCCAATCTGTCGCATCTCATTCAGACAGTGCAATAGCAAAGCCAGACACTCAGCAATTACATGTCCTGGTTCTGTATAACTGGCAAATACCCCAGAGGTAGCCAAGGGTACCTGATCCTCACTTCAAGCTAGAAAAAGGCCTATGGTCCAGAGCTACACCTAGGCCCCCAGGGAACGGTAAAGGGAGACAGTGCAAACCCTGTGGGAACTGGCAGGGATGCCTTTGTGGTGGTAAAACTGGGTAACAAGCAAAATAACTGTGCAGACAGCTCCCTACCAGGCAGGTACCACACAAGCCCCCCTCCCCCCCCCCCCCCCCCCCCGATTCTGCCTGCTTTTCTTCCACTCTGGGCTGATGCTACCTCTCCAGAGAGAACCTCACCTTGACAGCCCACAGGCACAAAGACTGCCAGGGCAGCAAGCCCTCCACCCAGGAAAGACCATCAGGATATTCCCCCAACTTACTGCTGAGCGGCAAGCAAGACCTGCAATTGCCCAGAACTCAGCGCAGCCTTACTCACAAGTCATGGAAGTTGCGCAGGGAGGAGGCTGGGGTGAAGACATCCAGGAGCCCAATGACCTGGGGAGGAAGTTGCCAGTGAGGACTAGACAGTCATCGCCCCTCCTCTCCACTCTGTCTGGGCCCCAGTCAAAAGAGCACCCATCCTGTCCCACTATACCACCTCGAGCAAGAAGCAGGTCCCCAAAATGCTTGGAAGCAGTAAAAGGGGCGAATCCCCCCATCTGGGAGGGAGCCTGTGATAAACTGTAATGGAGAGTCAGGCTGGGGAAAGGGGGAGGTAGGGAGAAGACAAGTGGTTGCTTCCACACCTGGTGTTCAGGTCAAGGGGCACAAACTCACTCTTGACTTAAAACCACGAGGGTTAAAAGAAGAAAAGGAGGGAAGGGGGAAAGACATCTCAGCCAGCAGGCTCCTGATCTCGACCTTGGATCTCCAGCCACATCTGTCCTTGCCTGCCATGGGGATAGTTCAGTCAGAGGCAAGATCACCCCTGACTGAAGGCCACAGAGGAGGGGTGTTCTGAAAGGGATGGGACTTAAAATGTACAAAATCCTTGGCAATCACTATTTGAAATGTTTGCCTCCAATCTAGGTATCCTGGAGGGAAGCCCTGTTGCCAGGTCCAGAGCTGGATCATTGGCTTTTCTGGTTGTTTCTATCAGACAGGATAGCCTAATGGTCATGTACTCAGTCTGGTTGGCTAGATCCAAATCCCAGCTCTGCTCTTGATGAACCACATAACCAGGAGTCTTTTTATGCTTCAATTTCCCCATCTGTGACACCGGGGCACTAATATTTATCTCCTTATGGAAAGGATAATATTAGTCAGTTCATGCAAAGATGTTACAATGTACATAGAGAGCAGTCAGTGCTCAATAAGTATATATTATTGTTGTTATCAGGGTCACTACAGGGCCAAGGCCGGCCCTCTGGGGCCTCCCTCCCTGCCTTCCCACCACCCAGGCTGAGCCTACGTTCTCATGCTGCATGTGCTTCAGCAGCAGGAGCTCTCGATAAGCCCGCTTAGCGAAGATCTCAGACTGGAAAGGCCTGCTCAGCTTCTTGATGGCCACCTTCTCCCCTGACCGTTTGTCGATGGCGGAGCTGCAGGGGCACAGGAAGGTCAGCGGGCAGCGGGTTTCCTCCTGAGTAGCACCTACTCCAGATCCCGGATGGTACCTCCTAGGCCACCCTCACCTCTGCACCCCAGACAAGGCTAGCAGGCTAGCTGGGAGGATCCAATGCCCAACACCCAGAACTTGGAGCGCAGCAGGAAGCTGTGGGAAATGGGTGGCAGCAACGGGGGCAGGGGCAACACACGGGGTGGGGGTGGGGGGCGGCAGAAACACTCTTATGCCTACAGGATTCAGGAATCTCACTATGCAATTTGGCAAGTTCCTTCCCCCTCTAGGGGCCCCGGTGGACCCAGCTGCAACGATGGGGATTTGCCCCATGAACTCTGGAGCCCTTTATAACATTAGAGCCTGGAGCACCGATCCAGTCCTACTTCAACCCACAGAGAACCCACGCAGCCACCCCTGTGCCTGGGGTGGCCCTGAGCCAGATTGTGCCGCAGCCTGAGGCTTCTCTCTCCTTTCCTGTCCGGCCCACCGCCCCTTCCCGGCTTCTGGAAACCACCCCCCACCCCGGGGAGGACGCTGGACCCTGGTGTCCTCGGGTAGTGCTGGGAAGGGGGCAGCCGAGGGCGGTCCGGGAGGACCAAGGCGTGCGGGGCGCCCGCCACGACTTGCTGGAGGAGCACGGGCGCCCGCCGAGCTCCCGCCTCGACGCCCAGGCGCCCCCCGCGCCCCGCAGCGGCCGCGCAGGCCCGGGGGTCTCACCACACGGCGCCATAGGCCCCGCTGCCGACGTGCGTCGGGCACAGGTAGGTCTTGGGCAGCTCCCAGGCGGTCTTGTTGACGTCCTGCTTGTAGAAGCCCTTTTTCCGGGTAAGGCTCATCCCGAGCACCCAATCTCGGCGGCCCCAGCGCGGCGGCTGCGGTGGCTGCCCGCCGGGATCCCAGCGCCCCAGCCCGCCCGCGGTCCCCGGCCGATCCCGCCCCGCGCCACCCGCTCCTCCCCCGCGCCGGGGCGGGGGCACCGGTCGGCGACGCGTTCACCTGCCGGCTCGCCCAGGTGCGCCGAGCGCCGCCACGCCCTGGCCCGCCTCTCAGCCCAGCGCACCCACGTTTCCGCCCGACACGCAGAGTGTGTGGCCCCGAGGCCCCGGCAGGTGCGCCGCGCCCGGGACTGCCGCCTGCTCCGAGGAAGGGGCGCCTCCCGGCCGTCGGGACCCGGTGGGAGCGGACGAGACCTGAAGAAGCCGGGCCTCGGTTCCCTCCAGTCCTGGTCTCCGTGGGACGAGCTGCCCCGGAGTTTTGAAGGCGATTTGTGAAAACAAACTCCCAAAGATAATGGGGTTCTCATGAACCCCATGACACTGTTCTTCAGCTTCAGCCATTACACCAACTCCACGTCCTCGTCGTCAATTTTATTTCCTCCACCCCCCTCCCTCGGCTACCTTATTTTGAAGCAAGACCCATGCATCATTTCATCCATATTTTTATATATTTATTTTTATATGGTGCTGAAGACGGAACCCAGTGCCTCACACGTGCTAGGCAAGTGCTCTATCACTGAGCCACAACCCCAGCCCTCATCCATAATTTTAAAAAAATCTCTGAAAACCAATAATCACAATATCATTCTCACACCTAAAATAAACAGCACTAATTTTATACCAAATGTCCACACAGGTACATATTTCCAGGTTTGAAACACAGATTTTGTTGGCTTCCTGACGCCCCATGAGGACAATGACAAACTAGGGTCATGCATGCACCTTTTGACTAATGGCGCCCCCCCCCCAAAAAAAAATTATTTTTTTCACATTAAATCTCTAGGTCCTCTGGGCAACAGGATAAGGGGCAGAAAATGGCTACAAATGCTTTGGGTGACCTGTGGACTTGTGGAAGGGGCAGGGACCACTTGCTTCATTTGTTAGAGAAAGAGTGTGTTTTTAAAGGAAAGGAATTCGTTAGATGCCTCGAGCAAGCTGGGGATCTGTACTAGGGAGCCCCCAACCCCTATGTGGAAACACCTCCTACACAGTCCTGTGGCATTAGGCACAACCTGAAGGACCATTTGGGGGTGGGTAGGGGATGCAAGATCCCCCAGAATTGTACAAAGTTATTGTGGGCAGAAAAATCTGTCTTCATCTCTGGGACAGGATAGAATATCAATAAATATATGGAGAATGAAAGGCAGAAACAGCCCATTTCTTGTAAAATTATACAATTTTATATATATGTGTGTATGTGTGTGTGTATGTACTTAATAAACACTTGTGTTTGCCATGTGCCAGTCATTATTTTAAGTGTTGTACATACATAACTCAGCCATGGTAAGAGGCCTGTGAGTCAGTACCATGATTAGCCTTACTTTAGAGATGAGGCACCCAAGGTAGCAAGGGGTTAAATAGTTTGCCCAAGGTCACTCTGGTGAGGCAGAGCTGGGTAAAGACACAGGTACAGGCTGATTCTAGAGCCCAGACTCTGGGCTACCAGGATATGCAGTATCTCTAGGAGGAGAAGCATTGCTCCTTAAAGGAAATGCCTGTGTTTTAATGATCTGCCTCACCTACACCATATAAGGCTGCCTACTGACCAAACCCTGCCTCCCTCAGGATACCCGCCCTGTGTATCTGACCCATTCCCTACCCCCTTTCCTTGCCCCCTCTTCTGCTCTGGCCCTGAGACACCTTGGGAGGAGAAGGGAAAGGGTGGAGACATACCTGGGAGTGCTGTAGGAGTTTGGGACCTTTGGGTTGGTGGCATCAGTGGAAGATGTCCTGAGTCTGAATTGAGGGTGGAATTCTAGAAACCTCATTCTAGAATTAGGCACAGACAAGAGAAAGTTGTCCAGAGAAACTTAGGGGTCTTGTTTGTTAATTTGTTTTGTTTTGTTTTCCCCAGGTAAAGGTTCCAGCAGGAAAAGGGGATGGTATTTGGACCTGACCCTGGGCAGAGGCTGAAATCTCTCTGTGGTGTGGCAAAGGGACCCAGGAAGGTGAGGAACACTGGGGACGCCGTCCCTGCCCAGGCAGGTGCAGTCCTTCCAGGGCACCAGCTGGCTACTCTGGCCATGGCTCTGGACACCTCTTGAGCAAGGGTCAGGAAGTGACTCAGGCCACACTGACTGTGACTCTGCTGGCACTGTCCCCCACCTTGGGCCTTGCTAGACCTGTGTTTACTCAGCAGCTTGGCAGCCTTGGAGGGAAGGGCTTAGAATCCAGTCAAGGAAGTCAGGAATGGAAGAGGAGGAACAGGAAGGTTGCTGAGGACATCTTAGGTACTCTACATCCCCAAGCCCTGGGCTCTTCTCCTTGTCTCCAAGGCCCCTTTGCTCTTCTCCCCAGACACTGCCTCCTTGTTGTCTGTTGGTTTCTGCCCTATAATATAGAGGCAGGGGCTCAGGAGACCAACTTTGGTATAGATACTTATGATGGCAGAGCTGTGGGTCACTGCCGCTGCCTAGCAGCCTGAGAGATTATACGGCATATGGCTAGCCTGGGGTTAAAAAAAAAATGTATAAAAATCTAGAGTGTGGTTGCTACTCTACTGAATGCATATCATTTCTATATCATTGTAAGGTAGAAAAATCATAAGTGGAAATATCTGTGTATTTAGAGTCTAAGGCGGGCAGCATTCCAAGTAAAGGTAACTATAGTCTTAACCACGGTCAGTTAGATAAGGGCTTTCAATGCCTCCAGCCACAGGTTGCCACAAATGCACCCAGGGTGAACAAGCTGAGTGAGTTACTCCTCGCAGCAAGGGAGAGCATGTGCTGTGGGGATCTCAGTGAGAGGGCATTAGGAAGGTTTTAGAAGGTTTGGGTGGTTAGGGAACTTGGGGGAGAGCTTAAGGCAGTGAGACTTTGTTCTGGACTGGATGCTGTCAAGAAGTGGAGCTGATTCTGTGACTGGGTGTCTTAATAAATCTTGCCTAAGGAGGGCAGTCTAGAAAGAGACAGAAGCTTTAGCTGGTAAAGAAGCAGCTTTTTTTTTAATAGTTCGCACTTGTAATCCCAGTGAGGATTGCAAGTTCAAGACCAGCCTCAGCAATTAAGCAAGACCCTGTCTTAAAATAAAAAGGACTAGGGACTTAGCTCAGTGGTAAAGTGCCCCTGGGTTCAATCCCCAGTACCAAAAAAAAAAAAAAAAAAAAAAAAAAAAGAAGCTTTTACTCTGATTAGCTATATAACAGGAGAGTGTTTGGACACTATTCATGTTTTGTCTCTGTTTAGATACATAATTATGAAGCAGTCTGTTTTTTGACTTGATCCATCCTGGTGACAGATGGCCTTGTTAGATGTTGATGTTTATGAAACTGTGTGGGCACAGACAGGACCAGGACTGTGCTGTGCCAGGCCTGATCTGAGCAACAAGGCTGGCTGAGAGGACCTGGGAGCTCACACATGTCAGGACTGTTTGGTCTATTGTTCCCAAAGTACAGATGAAGAGACTGAGGCCCAGAGAGGCTTAGTAATTTGACTGAGAATGTGGTGGACATTGGTTTCAAACCCAGTATCTGGCTCCCGAGTCTGTACATTTAAGCACCAACCAGGTTGCCTGTTACCCAGCAGGCGCTTGGCTGTCATCATAAGGCTGTGTCCCAAGCTAGGCTGTGAGACTGGAGGGCAGGGGCATGGTTTGGGACTGATGGTTAGTTTCATAGAGATGAGACAAAGCTCCACCTAATCATGAGGCCACATCCCTATACCACCCAGACTCCATCTGCTCAGGAATACAACAGCCCCTCAGATGCCATCTCTGCCCCACACAACAGTGCATGTTCTCACACTACTGGCAGGGGACCTCCACCTGGGGCCCCAGGGGGATAGAACAGGCCAAGGGAGCCTGCATGCTGTGGCCCTGCTCTGAGAGATGCCAGTCCTCCTGTGGAGCACCCAAAATGCCACAAAGCAATGAAAATTGCATGAAGTCAGGGAGATGCAGGAGAAAGGTGGGATTTTGTGTGAGGTGCTCTGTGACTTGTTAAGCTGTGTGACCTTGCTCAAGTTAGCTAGCCTGTCTAAATCTCAGTTTCCTCATCTGTGAAATGGGAGCAATAGCCACAGGGTCATCATGAAGACCAAAAGAGATTCCACGAGATGGGCGTCATTCAGGGCCTGCCAGATGTTCCTTGTCCAACAGGCTGTGAGCAGGCCCAGCTCTGCCCAGCACTCCCACCGCTCGGCCCAGCCCTTTGGCGGTTTTGTTTCTATCCCAGCATCAGCCCCCTACTCGGCTCCAGTCCACATCCAACTCCTTTGTTTTTTCCAAGGACCCAGTGCAAGGATTCATTCCTCCAGCTATTTAGCCTTCATGTACTGAGAGTCCACTGTGTGCCAGGGACTGATCTGGGTGTGGGGGATGTAACAGAAAAGGAACAAACGAAACACCTCCCCCTTGGGGCTGGCGCTCCAGTGGGAGGCAGAGGAAAAACCAGCAAACACCTGCGTGGTGTTCGGTTGAATCACACGAAATATCTGATATTTAACAATTTCATGTGATTTGATCAGATGCTAATTCAGGCCGCATTAAATGCTATGAAGAGAATAAGTCAGGGTAAAGAAGGCTGGGTAAGTCTCTAAAGAAGGGCTGTTGGTGCTGGTTAAATGGGGTGGCCAGGGAAGGTCTCTCTGGTGACATCTGAGCAACCCTGATGGATGAGGATGAAGCCCTGTGGATCTCCAGGCAAAGAGTCTGTTTTCCAAAGGAGTGGAGAATTCCACCAACCCAGGTGGGAGTTTCCCACTGTGTTCCCACATGGCCCTGCAAGCATGTGTCCCCACCTCCCATCAGGCCTCCAGCTCTTCCCTCCAGCACCCATCCCTTTCCCCAATTCCAGCAGCTTCCAGAAAGTTCCTTAGGGACTAGCTTGGAGCACCTGGGGATTCTTTATTGGCTTCTGGAAACCAATAAAGAATGTACCCAGGGTGAACAAGCTGTTCTCCCCATACCTCTTCACCTTCCTGGGGGCTCGGGCTGACCAGCAGGCGTAAGGCCTGAGCAGAACATTCATCCCACCAACAAAATAACAGATACCTCTCTTCTCCTGGGAGCCCCTAAACCACATGAGCCCCTAAACCACATGGCCCTTGCTCCACCTCCTGCTCTCAGCTTCAGCAGCCCCTGGTGGAGGACAGGGGTAGGGACAAGTGTGCTGAGGAAGCACCTCAGCCAGACTTCCCTTCTTCACACACCCGCCAGCTCCGCAGCCCCTCCACTCCTCCCTGCACCTGCGCCAGGACGGTCCCTCCATCTGATCCCATGACGTGGCTGGGGACAACTGCTGGGATCCTCAGCCACGCCTGAGTCTCCTCTCCTGTGACCTTTGCCTTGTCCTTGATAGCCTTCCTCGCAATTTTAATGAATCTGCATGTCCCCTGTGAGGTGTCTATCTCCACCACCACACAATGACTCTTGATGGCAAGGGCAGTGTTCTTGTCACTGTTGGACCCCCAGCACCCTGCCTGGCTCACAAGGCATAAATATTTAGTGAGTGAGTGAGCTGGAGATGACTGTGTCTCTTCTGGGTGCAGGAGGGGGTGAGGGAGATGGGGTTGAAGAACCCAATGGTGGAACTGAGGAGGTGCTAGTAGGAGGCATCTGTTTGAAACAGGTCAGCTGCAGGTGTCTGGGATGTGTGGTCACCTGTTGGTTGGTACAACTGAAGGCAAGCCCTTGTCCAGGTGGAGTGGCAGCCCGTGTGGGCTGGAGCACTGGCAGTGAGCGCAGGCCAAGGCTGCCTGGAGCCCGCCATGCTGGTGTGGGCCTGAGGTGCAGCAGGCCTGGGCTGAGGCAGGCCAGGGCGTGCTCACCTGTCGCACAGCAGCTGCCAGGCCCAGGCCCAGTGCCAACACCTGCTCCACACAGCACGACAACCCTGAACCCGCCCCTCCCCAGCATCCACAGTCAGCCAGCCCCAACCTCCTGCTTCCCTATGAGCAGCAGGAAAATAGAGCAGGGCACTCCAGACGGAGACCCGAGCACTGACCAACAGCGTTGCTACTTTTCCAGCATCGGGTTAGCACAAATTTGGACCAATCGTGTTGACTTGTGCGCTATATAAACCCCAAGACTAGCACGTTCAAGTGGCCACCCCGTGGGGTCCCCCTTAAACTTGAGAAAGTTCTTTCTTCTTCACATTTAAATGCATCCCACTCCTGTCCTTACTTTTCCTCTGGGGATTTCATTCTTTGAATTCACAAGACGAGAACCCAAAAAGAAGAAATTGATAGTGAGCTTCTGGGGTCTGCTGAAACACTGGAGGGCTGCTACACACCACTCAGTGGTAGCAGAGAAGAATCTGGCTTTGCCTGCTTTGACCACGAGAGCTGATGCCAGCAGGCGTCCCCTGTCTTGATGAGCAGCTAACACAAAGGCTTCCTCAGCTGCAGAGGCCTACAACGTCTGAAGACCCCATCTGCCAGTAGAAGCAGAGAAACTCTGGTTTCACAATGTCCTGGAACTTTTTTGGCTTTGCTCTGTTCTCTTCTTGCTTCCTGAGGTGAGGTCTACGACTGTGTGGCTCTCCAGTTCCCAGCAGGAGGCTGGACCTGTAGTGTGATAGCAAAAGAACCAGGCGTACAACCTGATCTTGGGGGGGGGGGTCTCTTCTTTCACGATGAATTGCCTCACACTTCCATTCCAAAGCTGGACCTCCCTGCCTCCCACTCCTCCCACTGAAGCTCTGGACAGCCAGAATTCCTTTGGAATTCCCCTCCCTCTCTCACTTCTTCCCTTCTTCCCTCCTTTCCTCTTCAAGGAGGTGTTCCAGAGTGAACTCCAAGCTCACCCCAATGCCCTGTGCATTTCCTCCCAACCCCGTGGCCTCGAATGTCCTCCCTACACGTGTGCCCAGGCTTGGTGACGTCCACATCCTTTGGGTGTGCTTGTTCTCCTGCAAGCCAGTGGGGAGGGAGCTGAGGACCGGAGATAGTCCAAAATCATGCCACTGCATACCGCTGTGTGACCTTGAGCGGGTGAGTGCATGTCTTACTGAGCTTCTTTTCTCTCAGTAAGATGGGAGAAGACCAGCTCTTAGGCAGGAATGAGACTGCAGGGTTGCAGGCATTATGCAAGGTGTCCTCTTCCATCCTTTGAGACCCTCCTCATCAGCTATGCCCTTAGTTGGCCTCATTATCCTTCAAGAACTTTCATATCTATTTATGTCCTTATCGATCAGCTGTCCCCTGCTACTAGAGTGCCAGGTTGATGAGGGTAGAGGCTTTGTCTATTTTGTTCATTGCTGAATTCTAAGAACCCAGAAGCGTGCCTGACACCTGTGACTGCCTGAGCGGCAGGTGTGTGTGGTAGGGCCTTTAGAGATGGAAGCTGTTAAATTTTTCTGTGCATCTGTCTCGTGGGAAGCTGACATGTTGGCCAACTCACTTCTGTACCTTGGGCAGTTCCATCTCCAATGACCTGCCAAACTGTGGTAATGGGTCACCATCCTGGCAGGACTTCTGTGTGCCCTGCCCCAGTCAGGGGAGAATGTGCACCTCAGCACTCTGCCTCTGCAGGACAGAGGCCTCAGGCCTGGCTGCTCAACCCCTTCTATGGAGGCATCTATGTCAAAACATGCAAGTGAAACCCGGGAGCTCTGTGCACCCTTGTCAGGGTCCAAGGGCTGCCTGCTGTGGCAGGGTTTGGGACTCTGATTTCAGCCCTACCTCTAATTTGCTGTGTGACCTTAGGTAAGCCAGAATGCCTCTTTGGATAATCAGTTTTTCTATTTATACATATTTTAAAAAAAAAAACAACACACAGTACACAGAGCAGTACTTACTTAGCATTTAATCATCCTAAGAATCCTCTAGATGGGTCAATAGTATCCCCCATTTTACACATAACAAAAATAAAGCACAGAGAGCTGAAGTGACTTGCCCAAGGTCACACAGTGAGGAAGAGCTGAGATTGGCGCTGAGGCAGGGCTGAAACCCTGTGCTTGGCAGCACAGTCTGATGCTGCAGAGGGCCATCTTTGCCTTTCAGAAATCTGAAATTAATTCTCCTGAGGGAGCCTCATTATTTGGCTGCACGCTCACTTTCCTGAGGATCCCATCTGGTTTCCCTAAGCAAGAATCTCCCCTTCCGTCCTCCTGGTATCTACTCACTGAATCTGTCTCCCTTCCAGGAGGAAGCAGCTGTGCTGTGCTGGAAGACAGGCTCCGGGTCGGGGCGCTGTGCATCCCCCCTGCCCTGGCCCACTGCACTCTAGCAGCCCGGTGTCACTGAACACGCAGTTGAGAAGAGACGCACAAAAACCCACCTCGAGTGTCACAACGAGCGAGTTCCAGCCCACCACTGCCAGCCCACGCAAAACTGGGACAACAGGGACCAGCAAGAGCCGCGGTGGGCACACACTGCCAGCTGCTGCCCGAACCTGGTGGCTGAGCTGCCCTGGCAGCTCCTCCCTACCTCACAGGCCCTGTGTAGCCTCCCACCGTCACCTTTGCCAGAGGCCATCCTTCCTAACTCATCTGGTCCCCTGGGAAAAGGGAGCACCTGCTGGGCAGCTTGGGAGAGCACAGTTCAGGGGTGACAAGCAGGCCAGTGGCCACCGGGTGGTGATTCATCTTCCTGATCAGGGCAGCCCGTCCGCCCACCACTCCCCACCCCTGCAGCTCCCAATTGCTTCCAGAACAAGGTCTCAACTTCTCAGCCTCCATCATCCTTGCCCGGCCTTTCTTACTCATTGGAGCCTCCCCTTGTCTGTCACAGACGTCCTCCGTTCCAGTCACCTCCCTGGTGCTCCTCACTCGGCCCTCTCACCACACCTGGGCGGAGCCCTGTGCTGCCTGTCTGGAATGTCATTTCTCTTTGGCCAAGGACAGGGAGGACCCTCATTCCTCCAGGCTGGCCTGTAGCCCCTCCTCTGGCTGGCCGCGCCCCCAGGTCACTTCCTCCCTCCTCAGGCTCCTGGAAGATCCGGGCACCGCAGGCCTGGATTTGGAATTGCCAGCTACCTTTCAGACCACACTAGGTTACAGGTTTCTTCCAGGGCAGGAGTGTCTCATTTCTTCTCTATGCTCCCGACCTGCTCAGCAACGTGGTGTAAAGATTTCATTCATGCCACCAAATTCTGCCCAGCAGCTGTCAAGACACTGAGGGTACATGGACAAACGTCACAGCCCCTGTCCTTGAGAAGCTCCTATCAGGGAGCCAAAGGGAAACAGAAAGCTACACCGTCACCCGTAGGTGGGATTGTCAAAGGTGCAGGCTTTAAGAACCATTTTGACAACTTTACAGAATGTGCCCGTCATTTATCCTGATAACTCCATAGCTGTCAATTTAGTGAAAGAAATTGAAACAGACAAGGGGCACACACTTATCACTGTAGAGTTTATCTATTAACAAAGAGAAGTTTCCAGCATTATAGGGGGAAAAAAAAAGAACCAGGGAAAAAATGCCCCGATGGGTCATCCCAGATTTGGAGGGTATGTCTGGGCCGGGCTCCCTGAACACCTACAGAGTAAGATGAGGATGAAGTTCATGGATTGATGGGGGCAGGGCAAGAGAGGGGTCCTCTTCAAGGTAGGCCCCTGAGCTCATTCACACACATGCTGTATTCACTTCTGCTATTTTAAATATAAAACATTATAGATATCAATAATTATTATAATAGCAGTGGCAGAACTTACAGTTCTTACTATGACCTGCTCCACAAAGGTGAGTTCATTTAATCCCCATACAACCCAATAAAGAAGGTTCTATCATGGCTATTGTCCCATTTTACAGATGTGATAACCAAGGCCTCAAATGATTCAGCATCTTGCCAAAGTTACACACAAGTAAGCCAGGGAGCTGGATTAGACCCCAAGCCATCTGCTCTGAACCACTGAAGCCCTTTCTTCCCCTCCCCAACCCCACGCCCAAGCTGGTGTGCATCCTTCCCACACCTGCTTCTCTGTTGTGCTGTGTATGCATGTGTGATATCAGACTGGATCATCCAACTTCCTTTTTCATTCGATTGTTGGTGAGATCTGCCCATGTTGAGTCATTGGGCTCAGGGTTTCTCAACATCAGCACCCCTGATATTTTGGCCCAGATAATTATTTGTTGCCGGGCTGTGCACTGCAGAATGTTCACTCACATCCCAGTGTCAACCCACTAGTTTCCAGTTGCTCACCACTTCCCCCAAGTGTGACAGCCATAAATGTTTCCTGGGGCACAGACAAAATGGGGCAAAGGAGGCAAAATCCTTCTAGTTCACCTGTCTTATCTGCTGGGAAATAGTTCATTGCATGAATGCACTAGAATGATTTCCTGTTCTATGGATGGTTGAGATTTTTTTCCCCATTTTTTTTCCTGCTATTACAGATAACGCTGAGTGAAAAGTCTGTATACTCAGTTCCTTGCAAACATGAGGAAGTTTCTGTAGAACAATTACCTTAAAGTAGAACAAACAGCAGGGTCATAAGCTATGTGAAGCTCTTGTCCTTAACTAAATCCTGCAAAACTGCTTCCCATGTATGGAAGTTCGACAACGTGTAGTCAGACTCATTTGCCTTTCCCTTTATGGTTTCTGAGTTTTGGCTTCTGAGTTTTGCTTTGAAAGCCCTTCTCCATTGAAATCTTCTTTCTGGAAATGATGGTGGCTAGAGGAAGAAAGTAGCTGTCCAGGTTTCAATGCGGTGTCCTGAAATGGATCACTGAATACCATGCATTTATGTTTGTGCTTTTCATCTTAAAGGTATGTATTTTTACAGATTTAGGAAATTTTCTAGGAATTACAGCAACCTTTCAACAGCTACTATTTCCAGGTAGTGAGATAAGGGATGTTATCTGGCTACACTGAAATTTTCTTTCGACAATAATCATGTTTTATTTATCATGAAAGAATTATAGTTAAGAAAAGTAGTGTGGTAAGTGCTTTGACACCAAGAAGCTCAGTGCAAGTCACAGAAACACTGGGGAGGGAGCCAGAAAGTGGGAGGATGTTTCTTAACCATGAGCCGGGTGGGGCGTGTGGGGGCAGAGCAGGGACTTGGATGTTTGCCTCCAGATGGGGACACTCCCCACCACAAGAACTTTGTCAGCAGCCTTTATCAGATAGTCATTGCCTCTGTCTCACCAGGAAGAACTGTGGTTGGCCAAGCGTTCTGTTTAGGACCATCGGCTCAGTCATGCCTGAGCAGTGGCCCAGAGGAATTGGGTCTTTATGTCATGGTGGTGATGACCTCACACTTCACACTGGAATGGATCAGGTCCGGGCAACACCCAAGAGGAATTCCATGTGAATTCCCAGTGCCTGTCAGCTGAAGGTGCTCAGAGGTGTGTCTGGCCCAGAAATAGTCTCCAGCAACTGCTGATCCAAGGTTCTACTTTGGGGCCCCAGGGGGGTTTTACAGTAGTTGTTCACAATTGTCTTCCCCCATTAGAATGTCAGCTTCATGAGGGTGAGAATGTAACTTTTATTCTTTTCCATATTTCCAGTGCCCAACACACAGAAGATAATGACTTCCAATTATTGTCCCCTGTCTTTTCCTTCAGATGTTTTCATTTTAAAGTGGGAGATGGATGAGGAATTATCCAAGAATTATCTGGACACTATGGAATCTTTTGATTCTTGTCCTAATTCATAAAATTGCTGTGCACCCAACATGTCACAAAACTAAAGCAGGATGTAGCACAGAGATTCAGAATCCAATTCTCCCAATTCTTGTCTCTTCTTAAACAAGAAGAATTCCAATAGAGTATGGTTTGTTTGGCAGGGTGGATAATCTGTATCTATTTGGTTTCTTTCTTTAGATGGTCTATTTCTAAAGATTGTTAATTGTAAAAACAGGAAGTAGAAGACAAGATGATCTGCAAATGATTAAAAGATGATAGTCATCTACTGATGTGATCAATAAAGATTGGTTACCTACTGTGTCAGATGCCATGCTCAGCAACATTAGCAAACAAGTCACAATACATGCCCTCAAGAATATGCAGTCTTGAGCTGATATTAAGCACTTACTGTATCCCAAAGGCTTCACATGCCTTAACTCAAATATTTAATTTTCACAACCACTCTATAAGGCAGGCTCCAAGACTAAGCAACTTGTCCCAAGTTTGTACCAGCAGGAAATAGTGGGGCTGGGATTTGAACTTAGGCCTTTGATTGCAAGCCTTTGTCCTTTGTGAGCGAGATGCAAGCTAACTAGGATCTTGAGTGTCCCTGACATACCAGACACACTGAAACAAAGCAGGGTGAACAGTGCCACCACTGACCAATGCAGAATATAGGGAGCACATGGAGGGCAAACCTTATCCAGGGTTGGGGATGGTCAGGGAAGATGGGCAAGGGGAGTGATGTCGAGGCTGAATGGAGGAACAACTGTCAGCCCGGAGGAGGAGGGAAGAAGGAGGGGGCTCTAGGGCAGGTGCAAAGGCCAGGAAAGAAAGCAAATGCGTTGTACTAACTACAGCATTGGTGGCATTGTACAGATAGAGCAGGATGTAGAGAAGAACCAAGGGTGGTTACGGGAGGCTGGAGAGAGAACTGTGCTGACTTTTAGGTGAGGTTAGAGGGCTGGCACATACTCTTTTGGCTGAAGGGGAAGGTGGCTTTTTCCAGAAACTGGAAGTGCCTCTCTGTCCCAGATGAGGAAGCAAGCAAGGGGGAAGGTCCAGGGACGAGGACCAGAGGCCTAGTGTGTGCTGAATGAGACAAGGCACCCAGTACCCACCTGTGGCTGCCATGGACTTCTCCCCACGGTGGCCAGGAAGTCCTGAGGAGATTATGCTGAATGAATATTTGTCTTGATTTTCTTTCAAAAACCAGTAGAGGCCTGGGTCAGGCCAATGCCACGTTAGAGCTAAGAGTCTTTCAAGGTTGATATTTTGAGTTGAACCCACCCTTAGTTGTAATGTGATTCTGGATGAGAATTCGAGAGATTTGTATTGAATACAAGTACAGTGCTGCAAATCGCCTCACATGCAGTAGGAGGTCCATAAAATAACCACTCTCTAGTAGGGAGGGAGGAGGGAGGGAAAGTGGAGGGACAGGAAGTCAGGTCTGTCCTTCAGAGTGTTTCACTTCTCAGGGCTCCATATGTCCCTTGAGTCATTTTGTCTGTCCGCAGTTCTCAGCAGGTGCATGTTGGAAACCCATGGGGTCATTTCTGGATGTCACACTGATCGGGGGCATTCCGGGGGCCACCGTGCAGAGTAAGATTCTCACCATTAATTACTTCATGTCACAAATGTCCTGCTGCACATTCATGTCAATGGGGAAAAAAAGAACTATTTATGATTATCCAAGTTGAGACTGTAACTTGATTTTACAAAGAAAACAAATATATATTTTTTTGTATTCACATACTAAATTTCCCAGGCGTGCAACTGAGTAAATTCAAATATTATAAAAATTGTTTTGTTTGAAATTTTACCAAGAAGTGTTTACCAATTCCAGAAAATCATGACTACTGTCAGTCACGGCATTTGAGTTGCCAAAGCAACACAATTACCTTGCTCTGCACTTACCGCTGTCATAGTCAAGGTGATGGTCTACAGGAGCAGGAGACATAACTGCTTTATTATGCCTTTAATGTTGTTTTGCTTAAGCATCTACATACTGAAATGTTTGTGTTTTTCTTTATTCATCATTTATATTAGATCATTGTATTTTTGTTGAAACCATGATTACATGAATTATATATGACTTTTGCCTCAGGATTTATATAAGGGATGTTATGAAATATTAATTACGCAGAGGGTGTTGAATCCAATGGGGCTGAGAACTGCCGGTCACTGTCAAGGATCTAGGCTGGGCCTAGGGTTTTACATCTTTTTATCCCTTGCCACAACTGACACTCAAAAGGTGGTGACATAATCTTATTCTTCGGTTACAATATTGGATTTAAGGCAACTTCCTTATTCAACTCTTGTCAGCTTCAAGTAGATTCACAATACAAGAGAATCCGACTGGCTATGAGTCCTCAGACCACAACTTCTAGTTTCAGTATCAGGCAATTTCCATAAACGGCCTCTGGACTAACTAGTCCTCAGGAGCTCTGCTCCCAATTGGTTCTCCAGGCTGACACTGTTCCTGGCCATAGAGCACCCCAAACTCACCCTAACAGGATGGTCTCAATGTCAATGTCAACTCAAGTGAGATGCAACCTAACCAGGATCTTGAGTGTGCACAACAGAACAGGCACACTGAAATTCATTTCATTTCCTCTTTGCAATCACCTGAAAGCTAGAAACTATTATTCCAAGGTTACCTACTTGACAAGAGGTCAAACTAAAATTTGAACCCAGGTCTGAGGCTTCACAACCCAGTATTCACGGTACTCCATAATCAGCCTAAGAAAACCCTGTAGTCATACTCCACTTTAATCTCCAGCTTTTCTGTGGCTATGGCCAAAGAGCTTCTGAAAAAAGGACGGCTTAGTTCACTCCACTCCCACCTCCACTGCTTTGTTTTGTTGAGAAATGAAATGGCCTTAACCTGGTACTGAATTTTCCTCTGAACTAAACATCTTCCTTTTCCCCCAAAATGATCTACTCCAGTCTTTACAAGGGCCATTCAAATTTGTACTTTCCTTCCAAGATACCAAACCACTTCTTTATGTTACAACTGGTTAGTGAGAGTTAACTCTTAATTATATTTTTCAAGAAAAGGGGCTTGGGTACTCTGTCAGATGAGAGGGAGGAAGCTTTAGATGAGTGATTTTCAACCGAGGATGATCTTGCCAACTGCAGGACATTTGGTAACATCTAGAGGGATCTATGGCTGTTACAACAGGTGGAAGGGAACATGTGTGCTACTGGCATCCAGGAGGCAGAGGCCAGGGGTACTCCCTAACACCCTACAATGCACAGGACAGTCCCTCACAACAAAGGATTACCTGACCCCAAGATGTCAATAGTGCCACAGTTAGTGCCCAAGATGTCAATATCCTGCCTCCTTAAAATACAACCTCCCAGTGGGGAAGAAACCATCGAGTCCTCCCAGCTGGGTGGAGAAGCCGCCAAAGTAGTGGGAGAACTCTGCCTGCCAGAGGCCTGACGGCTGGGCACAATCCATTACTAGTATGTTCTGTCTTGAAAAGCTGGTTCTAACAGGAAAAACTGAAATTAGCAATGGCCTCTCAGGTCACACAGAATTTTAAAACTCTTTTGCATCAGAAAAAAAAAAAGTTTCTGATTACCACCCCACAAAACAAAACAATAAAACTCCCAAATTCCACAGTATTTAAAAAATAAACATTAGATAAATAGCATAAAATGTTAAGAGCACACAATTCCACTCTCTAGGGATGGTCAATAGCAACATAAGAGGGTGTGCCTCTAAGTTTTTCCCAGCCATGTGCAGATGGAGCATATGTAATCCGAAAACCTGAAACGCTGTCATGTTGGAATGTCATACTTGACCCTCAAAAGCCTTAGATTTCTGATTTTTGGATTAGGTTGGGTACACTAGTAAAGTCTATGCAAATATTACAAAACTTGAAATACTTCTAATCCCAATCATTTTCGATAAGGTATACTGGCTTGGTTTGATCTTAATGTCCCCCCAAGTCTCATGTGTTGAAGGTTTTGTCTCCTGTGGATGGCAGTATTGGGAGATAGTGGACACTTAGGACATGGAGCCTAGTTGGAGGAAGTAGCCACTGGGTGTGTCCTTGAAGGGTCTATTAGAATCCTGCCTCACCCTCTCTTTCTTCCTCCCATGGAGTAAGCAGCTTGGCTGTACTACATATTCCCCACCAAGATATGTCTGCCTTGCCACAGGTCCAAAATGTTGGGGCTAAGTGACCTCTGAATATGTGAGCCAAAATAAATCTTTCCTCCTTTTAAGTTGTTTACCCAAGTCAGTTTGTTACAGTAATGGAACGCTGACTGATACTCAACTTGTATTTTCTATCAATAATAAATGGGTAAGAGTATACTATAATTTGCCACTTACTTTTTGTCCTTTGTAATGCACCTAGCACATTCACACATGCCTAGCTGCATGCTAGGCTATTCCACTGCCCAGATGTCCATCTTAGTCAATCGAGTCCTTATTGATAGACATTTAGGTTACCTACAACGTTTTGCTAGTACAAAGAATGTGGCACTGACCATCACTTTTGTGCACCCGTGAGGACTTCTGGAAGTCTAAATGCTACGTATGTTATTAAAACATACTGAATTGTGGATAAAAGGGGCCTTCATTATCAGCATATTCATTAACAAAAGCCTTGTAGCTACCAGGTTGTATAGAGAAGTGAAAGTCACTACAACATGGAGACATTCATGAATGAATTGACTACTTCTCTATAGTCCTTGCTTCATAAGTATCTAAACCCAGAGTGTATCCTGCCCCTTGAATTCTAGTCTTCTCTTGGTGTGTAAGGCTCTATTGTGAACACATGACAAATGATGCAAATACAGTGCAGATTAACTGGAATAATCACAAGTCTTACAAACGATATGGATTGGATGAAGTTGATAAATGCTAGAAAACTGCTCAAATATCAAGCAAAGTCTCTGAAAAATGGAGATCTGTAGACTCAGGCCAGTCAACAATAAAGGGAAAGGTGATGAGGTAGGTGCCAACAGCCGTAAAAAAGGACACTGTGATGATGAGGAGATTGAGAGCCCTACACAAAACTGAAGAAACCCTCAACTTTTGGGGAGTGTGTCTGGTACTGGTTATTGAACCCAAGGGTGCTTTACCACTGAGCCACATCCCCAGCCCTTTTGTTTTTATTTAAATCTATTTTTTAGTCGTCAGTGTACCTTTATTTTTATTTATATGTGGTGCTGAGAATTGAACCCAGTGCCTCACACATGCCAGGCAAGTGCTCCACCACACCTTTTTTTATTTTTTGAGACAGCATCTTGCTAAGTTGCTCAGGCTGGCCTTGAACTTGCAATCCTCCTGCCTCAGCCTCCCAAATGGCTGGGATTGTAGGCATGTACTACCACACGTGGTAACCTTTTTTTTTTGGTACCAGCTATTAAACTCAGGCATATTCAACCACTGAGCCACATCCACAGCTCTATTTTATATTTTATTTAGAGATAGTATCTCACGAATTGCTTAGCCCCTCATTTTTGCTGAAGCTGCCTTTGAATTTTCCATCCCCCTACCTCAGCCTCCTGAGCCACTGAAAAGGCATAATCCATTTTGCAAAATATATTTTTGCAATATTGGTTTCACTGGAGGAACAAACCCTTGTACCTCATGTGACAATTTGGGTCCTTTTCTCTTAGGGCAGGAATGGAGGCTGTGGTTGATTTGCTCTCTATCTCTGCCATTATCCTCAGTGGCCAGCCAAGGACTGGCCATCACAGGAGGGAAAAACCCAAGTTCACACTCTCAAGATCCTCCCAGGCTGGGCCTCACAATCCCCCTGAGGGATCTGTCAGGTGTCATTCCTAGGACACTGAGAAAGGAAGCATATCAGTAAGGACTCTGAGAACTTTTCTGTGAGACCCCATGCCCCTTATGATGCAATTTAGTAGTTCTGTAGAGTATTTTTAAGGGCCATTAAGACAAAGTACAGTCATAAAACACATTTGCCTAAAAGCTTTATAAATTATGTTATGCAGATATATACACATTCAACCTCCTCTTTAGCAATTTTAAAAAATAAAAATATACTGTTTGTAGTCTTAGAATGACCAAGTTGATTTCATTTTCTAAACATGTGGAAATTGAAGCTCTAGGCCAACAATCAGTCAGTCAATGTCTGTAAAGGGCCAAATGGTAACTAGTTTGCATTTTGTAATCTCTGTGGTCTCTGTTGCAACTACTCAACTGTCACTGTAGCACAAAAGCAGCCACAGACAATATGTAAACAAATGAGGGTGGTTATATTCCGATAAACTTTATTTATGGACACTGAGATTTGAATTTTACATTATTTTTCACATGCTACAAAAAATAATCTTCTTTTGATCTTTTTCAACCATTTAAAAATGTAAAAACCATACTTTGCAGGCTACACAAAAACAGGTGGTGGGTGGGATTTAGCCCTTGGGTCAGTTTGTTGACCCCTGTCCCATGCCACTTTTACACACAAATGTGATGCAGACCCTTCTGAGTAATACCTTATTTGCTCTTTGCTCTACCCATCCACATCCAAGATCCAGATTCTTTTGACCATAGATGTACAACTAAGGAGCGCTCTAAATATTGTCTAAATTTTAGGACCAATAGTAAGATCTGCCAGAAATGAATGCCAGGCCACAGTTGAAAGAACATTTACACAATGCCATATTGTGCACTAAATAAAAACAATCAAAAAAACAATAAATCTGAGAAACTCACTGAATTTGAAAAATAGGCTTTATTTTTACCAGTGGTGTTACCTGACATCCTATATGGCATAAATGATTACAGCCGAGTTTATGAACACAGATAAAATAGCAGTTTCCCTCTGTCTCTTTTGTCTTCTGTTTAGAGAAATCAGGAGATGGGAGCATCTTGCTCAGAATTCCAGGAGCTCTTCCACTGGCTCCAGTCAGAGTCCAGGCTCCGGGAGCACTCAGCTTCCTAACACGTATGTGGTCACATGTGCAAACCCCCCCTTTTTTGTTTTTTTAAATAAAATATTCAGAGCAGTATTTCTGTAGGAAATCACACTAGCATTATAACCAAACATGGCTGATGAAATTCATCTTGCTGCAGATGGTAAGGATTTGAACTACATATAAAGGAGACGTTCACTTTCCTTTAAAGGGAGCAGAATCCCAGGTGAGGTGGACTCACCATCAGCCTGCTCCTTCCTTCTGTCTCCAGTTGACTCAGGGGCTCTACCCTGTCCCTCTGGAGCACGTATGTCACTGCACAAATAGAGAATGGAGACACCTTGGCCTAAATACAAGATTTGTCACATAGCCAACGCTAGAATTGGCTTTTCACTTCCTTATCACACAGAAAGCTTAAATACACGGGCCCTTGTGAAGCACAAAATGCCTGAAATTCAGAAAATTATGAAAATGATTCTTCTCCACCCCTGAGGATATTCATCTTTATAAAGGTGAAAATACAAAATATCAAAATAATTTGCCCTTTCTCCCCCATCAAAAGGAATCACATTCTCAAAGGATTCCTGCAAAATACAAAATTCTGAAACAAAATTTATTTCTCCCCAAACCAAGATCAAGAAATTAATCAATGTTAAGCTGCCTAGAAGACCCTTTTCCATAGAGGGGTGGAAAAGACACCTTGTGACTGTTTTATTTTTTTTAATAAACATATTTAGAGAAAGATAGCAAAAGGAGTTTCTGGCCTCATGAGCTTTCATTTTTCATTTTGATTTTCAGCACTGGCTATTGGGAGTAAAGAGAACAACTAATTTTCCAAAGTTTGGGATATTCCTGGGAAAAGCCCTCGTCTTGTCCATGATAGTTCCCCAAAAGTCTGTTGAAAATCAGACAGCAAGACTGAAAATGCTATACATCCATCTATTCCACTTTTTTTCCCATGGTTTTTTTTACATCAAGAGCACCTGGAGTATCAATTGTGTTCAACACAAAATAGCGCTGGGGGCCGAAGAGAGGATGAAGTCACTTTCATAGCATCAGCTAAGGTGACACAGGGCTTGACTACCCAAACAGATCTTCACCGGCAGACTTGCCTGGCCCAGGGCCTCCTGAAGAGAACGGGACGAGCAGCTGTGCATGCTCAAACAGCGAGACGTGCAAGACACATCCTCACTCTGCTAGAAATAAAGAGCACACAGGAAGCGCACCGAGAGCAGGAACTTGCATCTGACTGCTGGGGCCAATACTCAAGAGACCTCTGCACAAAAGGTGAGGGGTGAGCAGAGAAATGGCAACAACACCTGGGGGTCAGTGAGAAAGAAAAGCACATATATGCATGCGCACACGTGGCCGCCTCAGAAGCTGCCTGGTTACTCCTGGCTCACAGCCCTGTCTACTTGCCTGGCTCAGAACTTCAGCAGCTGTGGTCTTTTAACCAACTACACTTTCTTCTCTCCTCTTAAGGCACAAACATATTTACAGTTTCAGACGTATTCTCTCAAGTTCTGAGGCCCATACTAAGCAAGTTACTCACAGGCTGGTACACGGCAGCCAGTTGGTCCTTTTTGGCTGTCTGCGTCGCTGGGGGGCAGTCAGAAGGTTCGAGCCTTCTTTCTATGCCACTGTGGTTGTGATCTAGTCTACCCCCCTACCATCAAGGTGGGGCCACAGGAGAGGCCAAAGTGGCAAAAGCATGACCAGAATAGGGGACATTTAAATTTTTTTTCCTTGCATTTAACATATCCTTAACAAGATGGCAGCTCTTATCTACCTGAGCCGACATTCAGAAAGAGCAGGCAGAGGCTGCCTCGGAGCATCCACAACTCCATGTAAAGTCACTGTGATCATAGTTTGCTCAGATTATGTTACTCTTCCACAAAGACAGACACGCACATGCACACACATTAACACACACACATGCACGCTGCACGCACACACACGCACCCCTTCCACCATGGAGGAAATCTTTGCAACAAGAGGCACTTGAATGATATTTGGAGAGTTCCCATGAAAAGGCCTTCCCCTCACAGTGAAGTGGGATCAACAACAGAAACCAGGCGCTCAGGACTCCATCTCTTCTTGGTCAAGGGGCGGCGGCACAAAGCTGATGACTTCATCATAGGTCAGGCCTGGAAGGTGGGGAGGAAAAGTAACATGTGAGAGTTTAGACTCTTCTTTTTGCTGGCAGGCTTTAAGCTCAGCTTCCTCCCATTCAGTGGTTGGTTGAGCTACTTCAAAGAACTTCCTCATTACTTGTGTAATCCTGGTGAAACACACGATTACACAGAAGCTCAAGGATACATGTATGAGAACCATTTCTTCTCATTTGTCTCATGGCTGTGTGTCTCTTCTTTTTAAAAACTCTCTGGGAAAAGTGCTCAAGGAAAACAGAGCACTCATTGCTGTAGCAGACAGTCCTGGCTTCTGAGATTTAACTAGAGTTCTGAACTTATATTTTATGGAAAGATTGTGAGAATGGACACAGGAGACGTGGGTTCCATTCCTGGCTGTGTCCTTAATGAAGTTAAAGCAATAGATAATAAACTCTCTTTGCTTCAGTTCTATCAATTATAAAACTGTAAAATCACTCTATTCTTTACTTATCTTGAGATATGATCAATGCAAAAACTCGGAGAATCATTTCAAAGGTCCAGAGAGTGTGGTCATCTACAACAGACAGAGTCCATCAGAGAATAAATTTATTCTGCACTAGGGATCTCAACTATAAGTTTCAATGAGTTGACTATAACCATTCATGAATTTTGATTTTTCCCATGGCATTTGGTTAGTGGTTTACCTAGAAAAGATATTTAAATGTAAGTTCTCAAGGTACACGTTTATCTTACTCTTAGGACTTACTTTTCCACTCATCTATTAGGAGGTCCCTGCTTTCAAAAGACTGATCGTAAGGATCGGCCACTGGTTCATCATCAGGATCATGATACTGAGCAAAGTAGGCGTGTGCAAGGGCTTGGGCTGCAGTAATTCTCTTATCTGAGTCCAATACAAGCATCTTCTCCAGCAAGTCGACAGCTTTCAGTATCAGAGATTGGAAGGAAAAATGGAGACTTTTTAACATGTTATCAAAATTATGCTTTAGTAATAAGCAAACACAGTTTTTACCCTTTATATCCAAACAAAAAATTCTCCAAAGTATCTGATTTAGGATATATTATCCCTTCTTTCTTTTGTGTGTGTGTTTGTATTTTGTATTTTTAGAGTACATTTCTGGCTGGGAGTGTGGCTTAATGGTAGATTGTTTGCCTAGCATGCAGGAGGCCTTGTGTTTGATCCCCAGCACTGCATATAAAAATAAAAAATAAAATAATAATAATACTAAAGAAAAAAAGGGAATTCATTTATTTTTAATTTTTTTCCATAGCTTTATTGAGGTAAAATTGAAGTGAAAAAAAGGGAAGTTAAATTTTTTAGTTATATGTGGACAATAACTTTATTAATTATTATTAATTATTCATAATCATTAATTATAAATTTATTATTTATTAATTAATGCTGAAGATGAGACCAGTGCCTCACATGTCTAGGCAAGTGCTCTACCACTAACTTTCAGTCCCAGTCCCAAAAAGGGAATTTTACTTTTTAAATTTTCACTACGAAAAATTTCAAACATACAGAATAAAAACTACAGTACAGTGGATACTCACATGTGCCCCACCCCATGCGAATTCAACAATTTACATTTTATATTTTGTATATATGTATTATTTTATGAACTGTTTTAAAATTATAGATAATACTTTATATATTTTAGAACAAAAACATCTTCCTACATAACCATAATACTGTTGTTATACTGAGTGATTTCCAAACATCATTTAAAATCCTGTTTATGTTAAAAGTCCTCAAATTATGTTAAAGTCGCCTTTTACAGATCATTTGTTGAAACCAGAATTCAGTTATAGACCATGCATTGCATTTGACTTGGTTTCTATAGTCTCTCAATCTAGAAAAAAAATCTCTTCTAACCCGTTTCTTCCTGTTTTTGATCTGGAAAGACACTCTAGTTGTCTTAGAATACCTGTTAGGAATGGTCAGGTTCCTTCTTTGTGCTAACATGTACCTATACCTTTGCTTTTCTCTATCCCCTCAATTTCCCCAAATCCAAAAGTTATATCTAAAACATTGGTAAGAATCAGGTTAGACATTTTTTGCAAGAATGAGTCACAGGTGATGCTGTGTACTTGAGAGTGCCTTTAAGGCTATTTGTCCAACTGTTAATGGTGTGAAATTTCATCAGTGGGTTAAAATGTTTCCCCTTTTCCCCAAGTAAGTAATCTGAGGGCATTTTGGCACCAGGTGAAAATCAGTTCTTTTCACATGGCTTTTAGCATCTACTGATTTTCATTCCCAAAGGCAGTGATTTCATTAGGAGGTACAAAGTGGTGATGCTTCTCATCTATCTGACAAGGATGCTCTGAGTCTTGGCACTGGGGTAGATGGCCACGGTGGTAACTCTGGTGAAGCAGGGTTTTTGAGACTTTGCAAAAATCTCTTCTTAAATGTGGAGAGGGCGGGGATGGGTACTAAAGAGGAGGACAGCTTCCAGAAGAGATCAACTGTTGTGTAACTGGAGGCTGTGAAAACCCGTCTTCCAGCCTGAGTCCAGAGTAAACACAGGAAAACATGGGTTTCAGGAGGATACAGAAACAAAGTGAATGTCCATGTGTTGGTTCAACTTCCTAAGCTTATACTTTGAAGTACTGGGAGGACTGCCTGGATATATATTCTTACCATATTCTTTTCTTCTTAGAAAAAGAAATCTTTTGAGTTTTAAAACTGAACATGGATTACAGGGTAATTTGAGGGTAGAAAGTGCCATGTCCTCAAAACCAATACTTTGATGAGTAATAAGGTTAGAGATAAGAAAATATATTTCTCAAAGATCTTTTAAAAAATATTTTTAGTTATACATGGACACAATATCTTTATTTTTTTAATTCATTTTTATGTGGTGCTGAGGATCGAACCCAGTGCCTCACATATGCGAGGCAAGTACTCTGCCACTGAGCCATAATTCCAGCCCCTCAAAGATCTTGATAGATATAAATAACAACAAAGGCAGTTTAAGTTTTAATTTGCATTTTGGAAAGAAGAGGGAGAGGAAGTCAGTGACTGACAACACAGCTGTCAATATTTAGATCCTTGGTGCCCTCCTGCTTAGCTGATATCATGGGTACAAGCTTGTGATCAGTTACACCACGTCTGCCCGCCAGGCAAGGGAGACTCTACTAGTCTAGCACTGTTGGGCAACAGGCTGTAAGAAATGTCTGAACTCTGAGAAACACAGTGTTGAGCACCAGATGGGCCAAAGCTTCCATTTGACTCGTTAGCAGTCTGTATTGCTAAGTGGCATCTAGTTCTTTTCACTGTTTAAATGTCATGGTTCCAGAGAATGTAATGACCTAAATAAGCTGCAGGACACACGCATCTTCCCTCCTCCAGAAAATGGAATTAAGAAGTCTTTTTTGAGGGCTGGGATTGTAGCTCAGTGGTAGAGCACTTGCCTCGCATGTGTGAGGCCCTGGGTTCGATTCTCAGCACCACATAAAAGTAAATAAATAAAGATATTGTTCCATCTAAAACTAAAATAAATAAATAAATAAATAAAAAGAAATCTTTTTTGAGTCTGTTAACAGAGAGGCTGACAGTAAGCACTGCCATGTCTAAAACTTGGGGCTGGTAAGATGAAAAAAATCAGGATGGAAGGACAGACAAGAAAGCTACCAGTACACATCTTCTCCCTTTCCACAGCCTCCTGGAGTACTTATGGCTTATAGAGAGCCTCTCATAGATCCTTGAACTAGATAATATGGCTCAAATAAATCACCCAAAGCCCAATGACAGCATGCCAGGGTAGATGCTAAACTAAGCCATACCCATGATGACCTACGGATTCATCCTTGAACAAGAGACTGAGCCACCCGAGATCTGACATACTCTCTATCTCCAAGGCTGACATGAATTCATCCATAACTGCCCAATGCTTCAAAAAGCATGTGCTTCATATTGTAAGAATTACTGCAGCCACACTGAGACTCTTCAGTCACTATAAAGTACTTCAAAAGGTAAACTACCTAGCTTTTACCCCAGCTTCTGAAGAGGTCACCACAGCTGTCAGTCCTCAAAAGGGTAAAACTAAACTTGAAGCACAGCCACCAGGACCCTCACACAGAGAGATGACCCACGGAGACTTAACACACAGAGACGAAAGACCTACCCCTATAATGTAATCTTCAGTGAAGTGGGAAGGCGGATTATGCTGGCTGTCAGCACCACTCCCCTCCCTACCCTAGGCAGGTCCTGGTCTATCCTTCTGCATCTAGCATTAAACATCACTATCCACTACACCCTCCTAGAGTCAGGAATCAGAGCCTCAGGTAAAACTGCTTTCTGACATCATCTGAAATACACATCAGATCCCGGCTTTACTAGAGGAACCCCTTTGTTAGCCAAGAAAATACATATTTTCAGCTGTCATTTCCTTTTGCCAAAAATCCTGAGGTGACGGGGGATCAGAAGGAATATGGAGCCATTCCTTAAATTTTGAGATGGCATATTAGCTACACAGAGAAAATGGTTAAGCTTTGAGGGGCAGAGGAAGAAGAGGTGAGGGGGAGAGTATTCAAATGTGGAGGCAATCAGGACCCATAGCCCTGGACAGTTACCAACAGGGCAGAGAACACTGCAGGGAGCTCCCAGGAGGGTCTGCTAAACACCCATATGTAATTCAGTTGATTCTATTCTCAACTTGGGGCACCAAAAAAATCAATGGCAGCTGTGTACAAGTCTCAGGTTTTCTTCTGTACCTCTTTCTTCCTGCTCCCCAATCTTTTCTCCCAAGATTCCCATTACTTTTTCTCTTTTCTTCACTGTACCAGCCCATTTCCCTCACCAAAATTTGTGATCTACAAATACATAAACATATAGTGTGATTTTATAAAAAAATCTAACAATACAAACACTGATAATAAGATTTAATTAGTGGCACTTTATTTGTTCAAAAGGAGAAACTCTTCTTCAAATTGCTAATTTTCACAACCAATTCAATACCATGAAATGAGGATATGGTCAACTTACCCAGGGGATTGGCACCAATAAATACATTTGCAAAGTTCATCTTGGGCATCTGGGTCAAAGACTGAATATAGTTTCTTGCCTGTAAAAACAAGGGTCTTCAGAATGACTTTGTTCAACAATGTGACTGCCCTTAAAAAGTCCTATTAAGGGATGAGTGTTAACTAAGAGTCTGATCACTAAGCCCAATGTTGATGACAACTGTTGATATTAAAGACTTCTCTCTCACTGTCTCCCTAACTTCTCCACTTATAATCATCACCTTTATATATTCCTGCTCTAAGTTATACTTCACGTGAACAAGACTGCTAACGAATTCAGTTCTAAGTAGCCCTTTCTGAAATCAGCCTTCTTAAATAGCTAAAACTGCTAGAGTTGATATTGAAAAGCAGTGATCTTTCTGATTTGAAAAGAAAGTTATAGGAATTGGTCGTATACACACATGGTTGCAATCCCTTTCTACTTGAGTGTGTAGACAAAAAGAGGAAGGGAAAACAGAGGTAAGAAGACCTGTCTCTCTCTAGAGAACAGTCATCCCTTTAACAAAGACGAATAAAAAGGCTGCCTGAATATAACTGGAATAGAAACAAAGCCATTGGAAAGGGCCTTCTGTGATGCTAACCTGCTTCCCCAAAATAATAAGGGCACCTTAGAAAGCAGTAGCCCCAGTCACCTCTGATGACAAAACTAGAGTAAGTTTAAATGGTTAAGAATCAGTAAAGAAAACATCTAACCCTACCTAAGTATTCATATTATTTGTGTATTTTCTTTTAAATATAGTATACCCCTTAGTACTGAGTATTTGATAGGTTTTTTTTATTATTAATGATAATCATCTTTTTTTGGTCACTAGAAAAAGCTGCTAATGATCTCTGGTTAACTGCCTCTGATGAAGTCACATCTGGTGTCATACCCTAACTAGAGGCACAGGACTTATGAAGAAACAGTCCCTTGAGCACTAAATTCATAAAATTAAATAAAAGGAACATCATTTTCTATTTACAAGCCTACATTATATTCTCATTCTCGATGAGATGATATTTTATCCCAAATGTCAACAACCTGCAATAGTACACAGGCGGTCACTGCCTTAGTAATCCTCAAGGCACATGCAAGTATTCAGTGACATTAAAAACTGTGCTGGTTATACAGGGGCAATAAAATGAGGATGTGGTCTTCTGAATTAGATACCCCTATACAGTCTATTTATTCTCACCTCATGGCTTGGCATCCTGTTAATGAGATAAGCAGGGGGTGTCCCCGTCAGACGCATAATCTGCTGAAGCTGGTTAATATCTTAGATGCCTAGTCAAGGGCATTGTTAAACATACAGTGCAAAAAAATAACTTTCAACTCAAATTTTAAGAAAGGTCAAAAAGCCACCTCAAAACAAAAAACCTACTCCCCACCCACCTTGGTCAGAGCCCAAGGTTGCATGTTAAAGCATGCTTTGGTGAATGGCATGAGTTATTAGGCCTGTAGTCAGTGAATGGCCATGCAAATAAAAAAAATTAATTTTCTTTGATGTTAACATCATCTTTATGGTTAAATATTTTAGATTCCCTGGAAACAGACTGCTCCTTGATCCAGGATGCCAGCCAGAGAACTGACTTCATGTAACTGACAGCCAACACCTGTTTGCCTGTCAGATAAATACAGATGATTGAGAGAATTTTGATTCAACTTTAGACAAGATAAAATATCTGATATAGTCATTCAAGGAATAGTTTAAATTTTATGGTACAAGTTCTCCAAGGAACCACCTCTCCAAATGAAGGTACAAGTGGAGTGTAGGTTGATAAGTTTCAAAGACATTAGTAACAGTACATTTAAAATACATGCCAAAAACATACAATGGTAAGTGAAGAAAGGGGAGATGGGGGGACATTAGAGGCTAATGGCAAAGACAAAAATAGAAGTCACAGGCCGCTGACAGTATCATAGCATGCCACAATTATCATTCCTGTTAAGTCTCTCCAATGAGTAAATACATAAACTTCACTTAAACAGCTGGGAGAAAATGGGCAAAACGTTCCGAAATCATCTGCAACAGCAGAACTGTGAGGTTTTCCTTACATACAAGCACATATTTAAGCTGCACTCCAAATTTCAGTTATTTATTTATTTATTTTGGTGCCAGGGATTGAACAGGGGCGCTTAACCACTGAGCCACATCACCAGCCCTTTTTTTGTATTTTATTTAGAGACAGGGTCTCACTGAATCGCTTAAGGCCTTGATAAGTTGCTGAGGATGGTTTGAACTTGTGATCCTCCTGCCTCAGCCTCTTAAGTGTCTGTAATTACAGGCATGAGCCACCGCACCCAGCTAAACTTCACTTTTAACTGTGCTTCCAATATTAACATAAATCCCTTCTTCCAAAATATGATAAAAACTATCAGTTTATTATGCATTCCTACTGAAAGTAGAAGTGATAGTATTTGTTAAACCTTCAAAATAATTCAATAGACTCCTTTTCTATTCCCTGTCTTGAAACTATCAATTCTGTCCTTCAGCTGAAGCATTACCTTCAGCAAGAACCATGGCCAAGTAATTTCACTTTTTAGTGGCTTCCCTGAATAATTTTTCCACTTCAGCTCATTTCCTGAACTCAACTCCCTAGTGGTCGAATTACTGCTAATGCAAGTTTGAGATTGGATCTGGGGACAGAGCTGGGGCCCTGTGTTCCACTCTTACTTTCCTGCTCCATAGGCCCCAAGATAGAGGCCAGCAAATTAAAAAAGCATTCTCACAACAAATGGTAGATTTACTTTAAACAAACTGCATAACCAACAGTACTTTGCATGCCAAGAGAAATAACAAAAGGGGGCTCACACAGTAAACCAGCAAGAGCAGGTTACGAGTCAGGTCTAAACCATGAGACTCCCAACAACTTCTCTTCTCCTTTCTGTGAACAGTACTTTGCCTGTACATGTTCTGCTTTTGTCTCCTTTAGTCAAAATAGGTGATTTATCCCCCTGCTGTCAGATTCAGATTATATTTCTAAGGAAAAATGTGAATCAGGCTTTGCTTTTTTAGTATTTTTTTTGCTTTCACTGGTTACTATAGGAGCTGGAATACTAATTAAATAAATTCTATATTTAGGCATCCATCATGACCATCTACTCCTTACCTAACTTGTTCCCTAGCCATTACTGTAGTCTCTTAATCAGAATTTCTGATTACTTATTGATTGAATTTCCTCAAAAAATGTTGGCACCACTATTCATTACTTTTCAGGGGTAATGAAAGCAGTTGCTTGCTTTCTGTTTACTATATGTAATGTAATGTCTCTTTTAATTTTTAAAATCTTTGAATAGTTTTACTCACCTGGCTTTGTTATTTTTCCATTCTGTACTTCACACACCATATGCTTTTAGGACAAAAAGGTCACTAACTTTGGACAGTGTCACTAAGATCAAGTTAATCTTGCCTACCTTTTTGAATAAACTACTTTTACCCACTTGCCACAGCTGTGTAGGGGGAAAAGTCCTTTCTTATTCCTATACCCAATACTGGTATTATTTGAGTAAGTTCTTTATTCTGGACCTCAATTTCATTACACCCAATGTGTACTAGTGCTGTTGAAATATATGATGTGTCCCATTTTCATGTAAGATAAAGACATTTCATCATTAGGCTATGTAAATAATATTTCTTTCTTTAAAATAAATGATGGATTAATGATAGATAAGTACAATTTTACCCATACTTTGCATTTCAGAACTTCTTGTAACTAATAGCAGACGGGTAGGGTGGGAGAAGGGACTGAGAGAGTTACTAGTAGTCATTCCCAGGGAATTCATTTGCTATCTCAGTCTCATTAGCACTATTCATTAATTGAGCTTCTTCTAGCCTCTGTCTCCCTTGTCCTTTTACTGACAATCTTTCTAAGCAAATGCTTTTAAAACAACGACAATCACCTGTCCATCCTAAGCATCATCTCATTTCTTCTTTGATTCACTCTAATCCAGCTTCTGCTGTTTCATAAAGGAAAAGAAACACCTTTCAGGTTGACACTGTGGTCAATAGTTCTGCTGATGATTTTCAAAATACTATACAATCACATGAGATTTACAGTTTGGATCGTGTTATTAGAACATCTGGGATCTGTACTCAGCACTGCCAAATGACTCAATGCATGACTTGGGCAAGTCACAGCTTTTCTGTGTTCTTACTTCCTTATCTTAATCGAGGAAATGAAACAAAATGAAACAGAACCAGCACATCCTTTTACATCCCTTGGAGTGGAAACTGAAAAACTGTACTGGGCATCATGGTCCTTTTTTGTCAGGGACATGATAACAGTTAAACTCACCTGTTCATGCCTGCCTGAACCCCCTGGCAGTCTTCCCAACTGCGCAAAGGGCCCTTCTGTCAGAAATGTGGGAAGGAGAATCCAGAAAAGTGAAGCTGGAGCTCCATGGCTCTTTATTCCCCTTTTGTCTGATTCACTGGCAGCCAATAGAGGGAAAAATGGGAAAAAGGCTGGCTTTCATAGCTTCTCTCCTATCTCTGGTCCCCCAAATGACCAATAGCAGGAAATCATAACCAAACTAAGCCAGAGACACATTCTCACGGCTTCTGTCTAAATCCCTGCTTAGAGAAGGAAAGTACTAGCTCTAAAGTCTTTTCTTGGGTTAGTCAATTAGTAATTACCAAGGAGAGCTATGGGAGGACGGATTTACAAATGTACTCCAGTGGGTCTGAGAGTCAGGAGTAGCAGTGTTTCCTCTGAGTGGTCCGAGGACCGGCAGGGAAAGGGAGGCCGGTTGGGAAGATGCACCTTGTATAGGATGTATGAGTTGTCAACTCTAAAATAATAAAAAGCAAGTAACTTTTGGAAAGGGACAACAGGATATAGACAATGTACATTTCACCCCCCGCCATTTCATTCTTTTAGTTATGAATTTACATGGTGAGGCTCATACTTTGAGACTGAACACTAACCAAAAAGTGAACAGAGCTTTTGAATATAAGTGAAATTTCTGTGAGAGATGAAGTCAGGGCTTGAAAACAGAGACACAAATTTTCTATAAAACTCTTGCAATGAACTTGAATCTCAAATCTCATTTTTACTAAGATACAATTGCCCACAGGAGGTTCCCATGATCTAAGTATATACCCAAACAGAGAGAGCAAAACACACTCATGCATGCAAGCAGGCACATGCATGCACACACAGATGTGTGCACACACACGTACACACAGATATACCTCATCTTGGAAGTTAGCACGCAAAGTGCACACGTGCTTACAAACATACTAGGGTCAAAGTACAGACCGCATAAGGCAAGAGGCAGAGACGCCCAACAGGGCAGATAATTACAATCAAAGCATCAACTCACAGACTCTGAGGAGATTTTCTTCAAAAGCTCAGCCCCTGGGGTTCCAACGAGTCTTAAAATGAGCTTCAACTGATCAATATCTAATGGTGGACTATAAAGGAAAATGTTGGGACAAAATAAAAATGAAAAAACAAACAATAACAAACAAAATAAAATAAAACAAACAAACAAAATACTCCAAACACAAAAATTAAACCCCCCAACCAAACCAAAATGTGAATTCATCTAGGTCAAGATTTCTGCAGGATGACCACAAGTAGGACACATTCCTCCTGTACAAAGGTTCAAAATGCTGCCACACACATATTCAACTCATATTCATTTTGTGCATCTGTCAACACCATGTATTGGTAAAGAGGTGACTTTAGTGGGTCATAGCTAAAACACAAAGGCTCCACTGAGTCCACACTTGGGCTACACCTACCTTCTCCCCTTCCATCAAAGTATCAGTTGTCAGTCAAGCAGACAGTACTGGAAAGTCAAGGGTTACAGAAAAGAAAAGAGCCACAGAGCACAGGAGCTGGGGACTAGTCTATTTGGGAATATTCCCCTAAGGCTTGACCTAAAGGGCTTGTAATATGACAGTGTGAAGCCTGCTAGGATCTGGAAGCATGACCACTTGAGCTGCCCTCTAGCTCCCACACCGGCGGTAGTAAGGAGTGACAGCCAGCCAGCAGAGGGCACTCTCCCACTGCATATTCTTTCAAGAGCACCATAACAGCTGAACAAAGGAGGCTGCAACCTTCTAAATGCAAAATGAAAACTGAATGCTTAACAAATTTCACATATCCAAAAGGCTCTAAATACTAACTCCCAATGCCCAAATCTTTATTCTGGCAGCCATCACTTTGATGTATACTTACGTGTATGTGTGCATATTAACCAGAAGACAAAAAATTGCCACTTGTCCTATTGTTTTTAACCTTGCCTAAGAAAAAGGAAGTTAAAGGAGAAAAAAAGATCATATAAAATAGCTTTTTAATATTTTCTGTGGGCATTTGAATAGCTTACTCAGATTTGTGCTGCCATTCTGGCGGGGGGGGGGGGGGGGGAAGAGGAGTGGAGGATGACTGTCTGACACCTGTCAGGTTTTTCACATGATTAGCTCCTTTTCAACTTTAGGTCTCAGCTTAAACTTCACTCTCAGAGAGGCCTCACTAGTCTGAGTGGTCTGAAGGCTGGGGAAAGAAGCAGCTCAGTTGGGAACACATCCCTGGTACAGGATGTGTGAGTTGTCAACTCTAAATGAATGAAAAAAATACCCCCACCCCCTTATTCCCGCTCTCAACACCATGCTTGGTGACATCATAGCACTTACACAGTCTAGAGTTACTCTGTGTGCTCACTGTCTGTCACCTCTTCTGGTCTGCAGCTCTGTGAGGGTGGGGGCCATTCTGCCTGTTCAACATCTGTCCCCAGTACCTAGCTTAACATTTAGTACACAAAGGGCACACAAAATAACAGAGGAGAGGATAGAGCAGGATGAAAGAAAATATTTTTGCTTATGATTATACATGTAAGGGCAAGAGGGTGTAACTTAATAACAATGGCTTCTGCAAGCCATAGTTGCCTAAGTTACAGTAATTACTTATGCAACAGGATGACAGGCATCTTGTTTTTTTTTTTAACTCCCCAGATCAGAAATCTACTTAAACAGAAGAAATTTCTAGACAGGAATCAACAAATCCCTTCTCACTGCCTGTTTGATATATAAAGTTTTGCTGGAATGCAGCCATGTTCATTTGTTTATATACTGTTTTTAGCTGCTTTCACACTAAAGAAAGTAAGTTACAGCAGAAACCACATGATTTCCAAAGCCTGAAATATTTACTATCTGGCCCTTTAAGAAAAGGTGTGCTGAAGGCTGAGGCAGGAGGATCCAAGTTCAAGACCAGCCTGGGCAACTTAGGGAAACTCTATCTCAAAAATAAATAAATAAATAAATAAAATAAATAATAATAATAATAATAAAATGGGTTGGAGATATAGCCCAGTGGTAGATAGATCAACCCTGGACTCAATCCCCAGTTCCATCAAAAAAGAAAGAAAGAAAGAAAGAAAAGAAAAGAAAAGGTATGCTGGGTATGTTTAATTCTAACTTAGACACAAATAACTGTATTCTATAAAAAAACAAGGATAAATTAAAAACAAATCCATCCACATAAGTTATTTCTAACTTTGTCATCTACAAATGACAAAAAGCAGTGTGGTCTGAGGGTAAAATTTAAATACAGCTTTTTTAGTTCAAGGTGTGATCAGAAACTTTTTTTTTTTTTTTTTTATACCAGGGATTGAACCCTGGGGCACTTATCCATTGAGCCACATCCTCAGTCCTTTTAAAATTTTATTTAGAGACAGAGTCTCGCTGAGTTGCTAAGTGCCTTGCCAAGTTGCTGAGGCTGGCATTGAACTTGCAATCCTCCTGTCTCTGCCTCCTGAGCCACTAGGATTACAGAGATGCGCCACAACATTTTTAAAAACATGTTCATGGGGACAGAGCAGGAGTGGGAGTGAGATGGATATTGTCTTACCCTAACACAATCAGATTAATTATAATGGAAATCAGTAAAGGATTGGTTAATTTCTCAACCTAACAAAAATTTATAAAGTTCTCTCACATTCTCTTTAGGAACACTTAATGGAATTGTTATCCTTCTGAGAAAAAAAAAACAAAACAAAACTAGACTACTTCAACTCTCAAACAGGTGGTTTTACAATACATACATCAAAATGAATCTATAAAAGCTGTTGAGACTGGTACTGTTGCTAAAAAGACTTCTTTCTGAGTACTCGAAGGGAATTGAATTTAATATTGCCTTTAATGGCCCTAACTTCACCCCACCCTATGTGAAGAAAATGCAGCTCCCACTGGCCATAGCAGCTCACTACACCAGCAAGCTGGGGACCCTGTATCTTTCCCCCTGTCTGCCAGTGTGAATCAACCTCAGGACTGGAGATTCAAACCCCAATTCCTCAGCTTCACATCAGTGGCCCTGGTAACAAGCCACTTTTCTGACTGCCTCAAACTAACATTCCTGAATGAACTCAATGCTTCAACTCACACCAAATATTCCAGGTGCTTCTAAGCTTCCAAGTTCTTATTTATGCAAGTAATAAATGAGAATATCCTCCACTGTCTCTTTGTGCCAGGCCTTTTCTCTTCCTATTTACCCTTCAAAATCCTCAAACAAGAACTCTGCCATTAAGTCTTCCTGGATATCTTGAATTTGAATTAATTCTTTTTTCTTCCAATAATCTATTAGTACCTTTATTATACTGTTTTTATCATTCCATTTTGTTTTATAATCAGGGACAGACATTTGTTCAAGTAACTTTTACAACTCACTTTTCACTCTGTCTGATCATTCTGGTTTTGAGGACTGGCACATTTTTACCTTCAGTACATTCAATGGAGTAGCCTGACAAACACTAGCTAACTTGAAAGACTTGCTGTAATATGCTTTTCAACCCCATTCTACCACTTCACGTTGTTCTCAAAATCCAGAATGACCACAGGGTATGGGGAGTATATGTACAAAGAAGTAGTCCAGAAAAATTGCTTCATTTAATAATGGCCTAACAAAGATCCACTCACTCACTGAGAAGTGTTTACACCATGAAGAGTATACAAATACAGTGCCATGAATCTGTAAGGGTCATGTACACAGGGTTGATAGAGCATAATAGCCAATGTTTAGGAGATTAGCAAACACATAATATAAAATGAAAATCTAGTTAGTACCTAAAAACACTTGCATGAAGGCAGTCAAAGCATGCAAATCTCAGAAGAAATCACCATGGGTTTTCCAAAAGATTTCAGGCAAATCCACTGAAATCCAGGCCAATCTTCCCACAGGACCAGCTACTGTAAGTCTACTACAATTTGTCCAGGCAGTTAAGGCCAGATGGAGCTTCAAGCAGCTATATAGCAGAGCAAAGCAAAATTTACTACATTATGACAGTTAGCTAATGCCAAAGCAAGCCATCTTTTAGGACAGGTTTAGCACCTTTTCCCCTAGGCAGAAGACCATGTTTACTGTTCGTTTAAAATGGGTTTTAATTATAATGATCATAAAGTCAAATTTTAAAATCATAAATCTCCAGATTTGTGTTTTAAACAAATGAAGAAAAAGATATTAGGCCTTAAGATTATGTTTTAGAGTAAGTTCTCTGTAACAGAAGTAAAAGATAGTCAAAATGAACAGGTAAGGACAAACAACAAAAACAAACAAACAAAACCCCTAAGGGTAACAGGATAATTAGAGGAAAAGTAAAAGAGGGATGGATATTCTAATCATTTCTAAGGGCTCTAGGCATATTCCTAGAAAACCCCCACAGGCCACAGAGTTGAAGATAAGCAGGATCAGTAGCGGGACCTGGCTGCTTGTGAGTTACAGTTTTCAATGAAATAAATCCACAAAAGGATAAATTACGGAATCCTTTGGGAGGGCTGAAGTCCTTCTAGTGACAAACAGAATGGACTCAAATGAAATCCAGCCTACTTCCTTCTCTTTTAGGCTGTCAAAGTAGTAATTTTCACTATAACTAATACACACACACACACACACACACACACACATTCTCTCTCTTTCTTAAGATATCCTAGGTTTATCAACAAACCTGAGAAGTCTAGCTTTTTCCAAAAATACATTCTCAATTAAACAACAAAGGGCAAAATGACAATCTAATAAAATATTTTTCTTCTTCAACATTTATTACAATATTTGCTTTTAGAGTCTACCATGAAACTGCTTTTCTAAAATGAGGAAGAATGTTTTAAACCAAGCACTGAAAGTGATGGATAAATGTGACTGAGAAGGGGCACTCCAGCAGCTTGGGCTCAGCTGCCTACACCATCCCATAAGCTGGTGAAGTGCACACAGGTGTTCATTATATTATTCTTTGTCTTGTGGTGTGTCTGAAATATTTCATAACATGCTTGGAAAACATCAAAAGAAGAAATGAGTAACCACAGAATTAACGGGACAACTTAATATACCAAGAAAATGCACATGAGCAGAGCAGCAGACATCCTGTAAAGTGGACTATGTGACTCAACAGCCCCATCGTCCTCCAGCAGATGTAAGACCATTTCTATAAAAAGAAAGAAGGGGCAGGGCTTTCATACATGAAGGGAGCTTACTTGATTACTTAGGAAAGGAAATGAACACACCAAGGCTGTGATCTCTGGTAGGAAAAACTGTATTTGACACATAATAGGACTATAAAATTCATTCTCTCTCTGCCTTAAGCTTAAGGATGTGTCAAGTGTCAGTTATAACATCTTCTGACTCACTTATTTCAAAATCAGCATCTGAATAAGTTAGTACTCACCTGAAGAGACATTTTGACTTCTCCCTCCCTATAATATTAAATTGTCAATTATGTTCATTTAAAATACCTTGTCAATTAGGTGTCTAGAAAAGGGCTTCCTTTTTTACAAAATAATAATACTATTAAGCCAGATGGAAGGATTTACAAGAATAGCAGATATTGGTGATGATTTCCCAATAATGTGAATGTAATTAACACTATTGAATTATGGTCAAAATGGTAAAATTTGTTATGTCTACTTTACCACAATAAAAATTAAAATGAATTTTATGTTTTGAATCACACAAAATATTTTCCATAAAGTTAAGTTGCACTAGTCAATTTCAATATCCACACAGGCTAGTGGCCACCAACACTATATTGGACAGGACATTTGCAACATCACAAAAAGCTCTATAGGACAGTTCTTATCTAGAAGCCAAGACTACCAGTTCCGAATACACAATAATTAATCAATAAGGAAAACCAGGAAAAACCTGTGCACTCCAATAAGCATCACTCTCTGGAGGCTGCCTCAGTAATCAGGAGCATTTAAAAATCATCAACAATCTGTAGCTGCATACTTTTAGAGCCAAACCAGCACCTCTTCCAAAGGTTTTGAAGAGATATTCTAAAAATCAAAGGACTGGAAAAGAATAGGATACTGGAAGGAACTCTTTGATCTCATCTGTATCTTAAGAAAAATGACAAAAACTAGTAACCTAAATACCCTTTTCCAGGATCAGCCATGGAAGAAACTAAATTCAACTGGGTTAAATGCTAGTTGTACTCAATCCTCTGCTGCACAAGTTAGAATCACCTGAAGACTTAAATACACCAAATCCTGTGCTCTGACCCACACCAACTGAAGTCTTTAGGGTGGTGCCCAGGCATCTAGAGCTTTTGTGTGTGTGTGTGTGTGTGTGTGTGTGTGTGTGTATACCAAGCCACATCCCCAGTCCTTTTTTTATATTTTATTAGAGACAGGGTCTTGCTGAATTGCTCAGGGCCTCACTAAACTGCTGAGGCTGGCTTTGAACTCATGATCCTCCTTCCTCAGCCTCTCAAGTCCCTGGGATTATAGGTGTGTGCCAACATGGCCAGCTTAGAACTTTTTTTAAAGCTTCCTCAAATGATTCTGATACACAGTGAAGATTGAGAAGCACTGTGCTAGAACATAAGTGATTGTACACTCCAGTCAAAAAAAATGGCAAACACTTCCCTCTCTCCTTCTTGTCAGGCAACTAAAGCTATATCTCAAAGATGATAACTGATAATAGGAAGATTAAGTATACTATAAATATAAATCCTTCAAATTCAATGTTTACAACCAATGATAATGTCCAGAAAAGAGCCAACTAGAAGGACATGGTGAATTACTAAAATCAGAATTTTCATGTATTAAAAAATGAATCCTGAGCTGGGGTTGTGGCTTGGTGGTAGAGTCTTGCCTAGCATGTGTGAGGCACTGGGTTTGCTTCTCAGCACCACATAAAAATAAATAAAGGCTCACCAACAAATGGTAAAATTAAAAAAAAAAAAAAAAACTGAATCCTGCCAGGCATGGTAACGCACACCTGTAATCTCAGGCTGAGGCAGGAGGATCACAAGTTTGAGGTCAGCCTGGGCAACTCAGTAAAACCCTGACTCAAAATAAAAATTTTGAAAGAATCTATCTCAATGGTAGAGAACCATTGGGTTTAATCCATAGTACCGCCCCTCCAAAAAATCCTCTATTAAAGTTTAAATATTAGGTATGCAAAAAAGGAACACTTCTTACAGAATGAAAGTTAGCATTCTAAAAGGGCCATATCACACTGCTTTGAACACTTTCTATCACTAGCCTGCCAAGGGGATCTATCCTTTACCACCTGCCAAAGAATCAATAATAACAATCATTAATGACTCACAGGTAGATAATAAAGCAGGTGGATGGAGGGAAAAATTGTTTTCAAAGACCACAATGAATATGATGCATCTACTGGCAGGCTCTGGTCTAAGTGCTGTCCACATAATATTTCACTGAATTCTCACAAAAGCCTGTGAATTATATTTTTACTAGCATTTTATGATTAAGGGAACAGAGACACAGAGGTTAGAAAATTTCCTTAAAGTTACACAGCTGGAAGTAAAAGCTAAGATCAAAACCCAGAATTTGATTCCAGGGCATGGGCTCCTATCAGCATCCTACACTGTCTCTCTGCCACTATGTGTGTCTATGTAGGCAAGTGTGTCTGTGACTGGCCAAACAAAAGCTGGAGATACAGACGCCAAGAAAAGGAAGGGGAGAAGGGAACAGAGGACAGCATCTGCTCCAGGGCAAACCAAGGGGATTACAAATTTCCCCTAATTCTCTCAACTTGGACAATAATTAATATACATATACCAGATTTCTAAGAAACAGATGTAAAACCACTTAAAAAAGATTAGGGAAACACACTCTATTAAACTGACTTAAAATCTAGGGGTGGAGAGTGATAAGGTGGGCTAAATACAGGCAGATTGAACTCTGTATCAATTCAGTAATACTCAGAGAGAAATGAACTGTTTTACCTGGGAACAAAAGTTTTTTTCCAGTTAACACGGAAAATACATTCTGTCTAGCAGAATACAGTTAGAATAGAATTTCTGAACAGACTATATTAACATTAAAATTACAGTTACCATAGAAATATATCCCAAACAATAAATGAAGCAAACTGACATTCTGGTTTGTAATCTTAATGGGTTTATTTAGGTAAGAGGCTAAAACAGTTTTTAGATCTCTAAGCATGACCACATACAGGTAACTGTAGCATTTCTAAAAGTCCACCAAAACCATTTGAAACTCAATTAAATTTTACAAAAGTCCCCCACACTAATTCTAGACATATATTTTAAAAATCTTTCTCCCCTAAACATCTTCCTCAAGTGTGATTGATGGGTGTTCCAACAAATTACATTTTGATGACAATATTACTACATCATGAAACAAACATATAGCAGTTAGGAAAGAGGATGAAATAAAAGGCTATGATGAGCCATAAACTAGACAATAAACTGAGGTTTCGCTACCATGTGGGATAAAGTTGTGCTGCAAAACAAAGGTACACGACATGGTGACCACTTCTTGCTTTTACTATTTGTTGTTAAACAACAAACATAACAGGGCCCAAACATGGCCTTTTAGTACATAAACCAAACATAACTGCAAGATACCCTTGATTTGTAAAGAGTATCTGTGCTCATGAAGATTTTGTACAGTCAACTAAACCTGTCAATGGGATCTACAGCTTCTCATGAGTTTGCTCAGGTCTTAGAACTGCTGTGGAAAGATTAATATAAGGGACTTGCTGTAAAAAGATGACAGATGAAAGGATTTTTCAGCTTATGAAAAGTTTTTCTTGTTAACAAAAATAAATTAAAGCCTCTTTCCTGGGGCTGGGGTTATGGCTCAGAGGTAGAGCGCTCACCTAGCATGTGTGAGGCACTGTATTCGATCCTCAGCACCACATAAATAAAATAAAGATATTGTGTCCACCTATAACTGAAAACTAAATAGTAAAAAAAAAAAAACAAAAAAAAACCACTTTCCTGGCAAGACAAGCTACTCAGCAAGAGGGCAGAATATCTGAAAAGCAAGAAATTGAGAGCCTTCTCTATAGATAAGTAAAGATAATACACAACCACAGACATTAGAATACAGATAAGAAATAAGAATCCAAAACTTTTTAAAAGGATACGGTCTGTACCAGGAAACAATGTTCTTCCAGTTAACAGCTCCGCCATTATGCATCCCACTGACCATATATCCACTGGCAAAATTAAAGAGAAATAAAAGTACATACGTACATTATCACTATTATTATGCTTGGTCACAAATGGAACTATAAGTAGAGGTGAAATATTCAAATTAATATTTAAAACATCTGAGATTCAACATTTTACTCATTTCTATACAGATAAATAAGATTGATACCTTCACCCCAGTAAAGAGCTTCACAGGCAGGGTAAGTCTAAACATACTTAAGGGAAAAGAAATAAACTGTTCACAAAGGGGAAAAAGGTTCTCAGTGGTAAAGTAGTGGATTCTCCCAAGTAACATAAAGAGGTTAAGATTATGAACCCATTATCTTCTGCTAGAAGTACTCAAAGAATTATGTTGAAAAAATCTAAATAAATAAAAATTCAATTACTAAATCACAAAGCTTAAAAGCTGTGTATAAAAAAGCTCCACCTCCCCATCTAAGCAAGTAAAATATTTTCTATTTGTAGGCTTTAAAAGGATCACTGAGGGAAGAAACATATTTCTTCCCACTCTACCGCTACTTCTGAGAATCCCAAATGTATCCAATATGGTATTGATAAGGCCATAAATAACCCATGTAAGCAATCAATACCTGTCTGGTTGTAATGCATCCAGTTCAACATGATCTCAGGAGCCCTGTACCATCTTGTAGCCACGTAGCCTGTCATTTCATCATCAGTATGTCGAGCTAGTCCAAAATCCAGAATCTAAAGGGAAGGAGAAAATCAGGCACTGGAACAGGCAAACTGCTAGGACTTTAGACAGGGAAAATTTCTGTTGCCTTGTGAAAAAGGAACAGTAAAGCACTTTCATAAGCAGATCTCCCACTCCATACTAAGAATGCATGGTGAACACACTATAAGAATTTAGAAACATAAAATTACAAGCAAAATAAAAAATGTGACTCCTAGGTATTTACTCAAGAGCAATAAAACATACGTCCATACAAAGGTTTAAAACTGAATATTCATAGTAACTTCAAATAGCTCCAAACTGGAACTATTTATTCACCCTAACAGGTGAATAAATATTCATATTCTGGTATGTTCATTAAACAGGGCAAGAAAAAAGAAGAAATCAAGTTCCAGAGCTGCTTACTCTTTTATATATGATTAATTCACTTATCTCTCTTTTTTTAATTGTTTAGTTGTAACTGGACCCAATATCTTCATTTTATTTATTTTTATGTGGAGCTGAGGATCGAACGAACCCAGGGCCCCGCACATGCTAGGCGAGCGCTCTACTGCTGAAACACAATCCCAGCCCCATAATTACTTGTCTCTTATTTGAATTATTTTGAGTAAGTTTCTAAGATTTTTCCTTTTAGGAATCTATTTAATCTAGTAATTACTGCTTCAGTATGCTTTGATAGTCAGACTATAGTTTTCCTTTATTATGAATAATAAGTCACATTTTTAATTTAACTTTATTTTAAAATGTAAACACCTAATGCCATTATCAAAGTCATTTAAACAGCTTACTCAGACTATGGTTTAAATTTCAAAGTCTGATATTCCTAAGGACAATATGAATTTTTCAGATAAAAAGTCATGGCCTATAAATCTGTCCCTGTGAAATTTGTCAGGTTTGTCAGGTGAAATAAACAATCACTGCTGTCGCTTCCTCTTACCTTCAGCTCACAGTCTTCATTCACAGCTAGATTACTAGGTTTTAGGTCCTAGGAAGTAAGTACACAGAAGACAGGATCAACTTTATGATCCATGATAAATTCTCTCTCCAGGTAATAATGAGGATCCAGACAACAGTAAGACCTCATCCAGTTATAAACAGACAGTCTCCATTACATCTAATGTTATGGTATCTAGACCAATTAGCCTTCATCAGGCACAAATTATAAATCTTTCTTCAATCATTCTAACCCAGAGCAAAGTTGCAATGGATCAATAGGTAAATGTAAAAAGTAAGTTTAGACCAAATCTTGGCAGGATGCCATTCTTCTACTCTCCCCACCTTACCGCCCTAGAATAATTTAATCAAAGTCATGGTACATACCCTGTGAATTATATCAGCTGAATGAATATACTGCCAGAGAGGAAAAAAAAAGTCAGTTAAATGAAAGTTACTTCCAGCCTCCCACTGCCATATTCTATAGTATATTTCCAGCACATTTTAATGAATCAGTAAGAACTACTAGTTCACAGTAAAATAACATCAGTAAAATTATCAATGATATATATATTTATCATAACAATGATTTCCACAGACATTGACTCCACTCAATCTTTCAACCTATCTTCTGGCTGGCACTTTGGGACTCAATAAGGATTCAAAGTTGCTAAATATCAAACATGGTTTAATTTTACAACACTGTTTCTCTGCTTGAGAAATTTTTTAAAGCTTCAATATTATACTAATCAGATATTAGACTGTATCAATAAGTTATACTTTTAGATGTAATATTGAAAAGTCCTTCTCTCTCTGATACTCATACTGAGGTATCTCTGGATGGAATGATACGATGCCTAGACCTGCTTTAAAATAACCTATGGCTTGAGAAACACCACAGAAACAAGGTTGGCCAAATGCTGGTAGTTATGGTCACTGAGTGAACATGATAACATGTGATAACGTGTGATTATCTGTTTTAAGCCCTAAATGGCAGGAAGGGAAGGAAGGAATTAATTTCTCAAAATTATTGCTGATATTGTCAATACCTTTAGACCTCGGAGAATTTGGTAGATAAGGAATTGAACGTGGTCATCTGTAAGCTTCTGACACTTCACTATGTTGTTCAGATCTGCCCCCATGAGATGGGTCACCAGATACCTAGAAATGAATGAAGAGTTACACAATAATCAAGAACCTGTAGGGAAATTCTTATCTTCACAAGACTTTCCAGAGTTTTTAAGGAAAGGCCACCCATTAAGTACCATAATGATAAATAAAAGCTCAACAAATTCTTGGGGGGAGGTGGTAGCAAATTTTTAACCCCACTATTCTAACTTTACCACCAGCCATCTAGTCTAAACATTTTTAAACTCATTCCTACTTGATCTATCTTTTCCCAGTTTCTCTAGAGAAAAAGAATTTACTAAATGATTTATTTAGATTTCAAAAATGAAAAGAAAAAAGCAAAGATGGAGATTAGGAAGATAAACGTGCCAGGATCAGTTTTCTTACAAAGGTCACGTTTGCAGAAGAAACATACAGTACAACTCAGTGCATAGCAACAATAAAGCATCTTATATTTTAAAAATCCACCACTATATTTTCATTATAAACCTTTTATGTTGCAGGTTTTGAAATAGGAGTATTTTTTAGATTTTCAAACTAGAATTCTCCTTTTCCAGGAGTGATTAGTAAAAGGATATTTTTCACTGACAATATTCCTACATTTACCTTAAAGGAAGAAGGAACACAATTGATCTGTTTGACAGGACAAGGCATTCCAGAACTCCCCATAGGTGTGGTACTGGTTATTAAATCTATCTTTATATGTTAAGAAGAGGGAATGATTATATTCAAGTCCAACAGGTTCACCACAGAAATTCTAGACACAATGCCTTAACCTACTTATTACTGCATTACACAGTATGGGAACACAAAAACCAGACTGGGACTAAAATCACTTTTATCTTTAAAAGTGTTTTCCTTCCTCCAAAAGGAATGAAACTTTTTTCTGTCACAATTTTCCTAAAGGACTATCATCATTCGTTCCCAATTTCATGAAATTGACAGGATTTCACCGATCTGTAACCTTAAGGTTAGATCTTAGCATTTCATATTTTTAAAACTCACATGTCTATATTGCCTTGAGGAAAAGGAGGACTCTAGACTCTTTATCTAAGGAGTAAATTAGATATTCTCTCTCTGTCTGGTCTCTGAGGGCTGGGGATTGAACCCAAGGCCTCATGAATGCTAGGCAAGTCAATTACTCATTGAAGTGTTTTTATAAAGGTAGTTCTGATTCAGAGATATTCCAAGCACAACATAACATGACCAAAGGCAGCTGGCACTGATTCTGTGCCAAGCACTTTGTAAGCATTTTTACTCCCAACACCTCCATAAGGTAGGCCCTACCAGCATTCTCATTTCATAGATGAGGAAACAGAAACCAAGGATTAGTAAGTACCTTGCTCAAGGTCAAAAGGATCAATAATGTCAGGAGTTGAGTCCAAACTGTCTGACCTCAGAGAGCACGATCTCAATCCCAGCACATATTGCCTCCAAAGTTTTCCAGCAGACACAGAATTTACACCAAGAAAAAGTTACTTTTAAAAGTCTTATAGACGTCACAAAAACAGGGAATCATTTTCTTCAGATAATTTCCTTAATAATTCTTAATATTTATTATGAAGGTAATCTTCGATAAGGAAGAAGAAATCTGGCAAGAATATAGCAATATCCTATCCTAATCACCAATATATTTTTAAACCTCAAATTGGCACATAATCTGATAAAGAAGAGAATTCTATGAATAATTTTTTTGTGCTTCTAGTACTGGGGATTGAACGCAGGCCTTGTGCATGGAGACAAGTGTTCTACTACTTAGCTAAACTCCCAGTCCTGGTTAGTGTTCTGAAATTAGGACTTTCCTTAAAAACCTGGGATAAATGTTGCCATAACAGTAACATCAGTTAAATCCAAGGCTCAGGCCAGGCCAGGCTCTGTGGCAACACAAGTTTGAGGCCAGTCTCAACTTCATGAAACCCTGTCTTAAAATAAAAACAAAAAGGGCTGGTGGTGCAGCTCACTGGTAGAGCACCTCTGGGTTAAATCCCCAGGACCAAAAGAAAAACGGGGAAAGAAAAGAAAATTTCAAGGCTCAGGCTGAGGAAGATAAAATCCAATTTCAGTCTTATAAGCACCCGACTTACAATATTCTACCATTCTGTATTTTCTCTCAACCCCTTCCCCATTAGAGACCATATTTTATCACTAAAATTTCCAGAACAAGGGTAAGACTGTCAAACCATTATATAAGTACAAAAAATGTATCAGCCTATATGGTAATAACTATCAAGCATTGCTAATAGGCTACAATGAAATCTACTGAAAAGCATTATTTATGTCAGAAGTCTTATAGGAATCAACCTAATCCCTATGTATTGTTTCCATGAGACCCAAAATCCAATTCATGAACATCAGTTCTCAAATTTCAACTCCCATTAGGAAGATTTCCAAAATAAATCTTGTAACAGAGGACAAAAGCAAGCATCATGCACAGTTACTGTTTATGAGAGACATATGGAGAGGAAATGTAGATGGTCACATTTTTAAAGTCAATTCCAGGGCTGACAATGTGACTCAGTAGTACAGTACTTGTCTAGAATGTGTAAGGCCTGGGTTTAATCCACAGAACCACTTAAAAAAAAAAAAAAAGTAAATTTCAAGAGGACATTAATGGAGAGTCACATAATTTCAATTGTATTTGTTTCAGGAAAGTAGATTTAATTACATTTTAGTGAAGACATGCCTAATATTGCCACTGCCCTAAAAATCTAATTCCCAAAAATCAAATTCCTAAAATGTAATAAAAATCAAATTCCTAAAATAAATTAAAGAAGGCCTGACTTGAGTACACTTGGAAAGCTGTGTTCTCCCATCTTTGAAAAGGAATTAAACCAGTCTTTGTTAGGCCGAAGACTGAGAAGATGATTTTATGGTCTGATATAAATCTTGTTTCTCACTTGTGAAGATGGTCTCCTTCAAATTTAATCGAAGTATGAAGAGCATAAATCACATTTCTCAAAATGAGTCTTATGAGTACTGTACCAGTGAGGAGGCAGAACCCTGTAATAAGTGGTTTTCAGTACTCCAGACGTGCCCCATTCTATGGCCTTTACTTACCAAGCACTCTTGGATAATACCCGTGTGTCAAGATCTCCCCCTTTTAAAAGCATGATATGATTAGAAAGAACCTATGTAGAAGAAAATCTCTTCTATATCTATAGATCAGTATCTCTACCACGAATCAGCCCTATTCAAAACAATTATAAGGGCACAGAGCATTTCTTCTATCTTTAAATGAGTATTTAAAATAATATTGACAATTTGTAACCACATGCTTCTGAGACTCATCCAGATACTTGGGACTCAGTCCAGTCTATTCTCAGCACAGGGGGCAGGGTGCTTCTTTAAAAACCTCAGATCATGTCACTCCTTTCCTCAAAGGCTCTCTACTGCACTCAGAGTAAAATACCCAATCCTTTCAGTGGCTCACAAAGCCTTTAGATCCTCCAGCACTTGGCCCCCAGTCATCTCTCTGACTTCATCCACTTCTCTCTGATGCTCTTAATCAGCTCCACACGGACTTCTTGCTCTAGTTCCAATAAAGAATGCAGCGTTCTCCACAGGACCTCTGCAATGACAGTTTCTTCTGCCTAGAATGCTTGTCCCCTAGATATCTACAGATCTAATTCCTTTAGTTCTTCCAATTTTTGCTCAAAATTCACCTTTTCAATGAGGCCCATCCTTACCCCTCTATCTAAAATAGCATCTCTCTCCCTGTCTTCATACTCCTTTTTTTCTTTTTTTGCTATACCATTATTGCTTGCTAATATATCTAAAATTTCCTTTTTTCACATGCTAATTATTATTTCCCTGTACAATGTTTGAGTAGGATATGGTTTCGTTTTTTTCTGTACAATACCTAAAGAACCTAGAACAACATCTGGAAGATAGACAGTAGGCACTCAATTACTACACAACTGAATGACTCAAGACAAGTCATTCAGCACCACTAGTAAGATAAGGCAAGGACATATTTTATTAAAATATGCATGCCCAAGATCTTATCTGTTAAGCAGACCAGATTGTTCTAATGTGTAAGGGGTGGAAGAATTATCCAGGAGCCAAGAGGGCAGCTTAACAAGCTTATTTCACAACACTATTCTCACTTGAAGCAACAATTACTTAACAGTGTCCTCTACATTACTGACATTGACTGGACTCAGTGTTCTATAGTAGAGGATAAATTCAAGAAAGCTAGTACTGAGCATGCTATCAGACAACCAAATTGTCACCCAATTATATAGCACAAGGTCATTATGACAGCACAAGGTCATTCATTCAATCACTCCATATTGTTGGGCACTGGGAATGCAGCAGTGGAAAAGACAGATGAAGAATTTGAGAGGAATGCATATATAAATACAGTCACAACAGCATGTTTTGAACTATAAAGGGGACATCAGGTGTCAGAGAATACACAGGAGAAGATTCCAACATGGACCGAGGAAGGAGTAAATTAGACAAACATTTTGAAAGACTCAAACCTTAAGCTAGGCCTTGAAGCTTCTTTACTTTTTTTAGAGAAAAGGGTGGCATTTTACGAATCATATTAGTCAAAAACTGAATGGTATTTCCTTCCTTCCTTGTCTCAAAAAACAAAACAACAAAACAAAAATGCTTGCAAACATAAATGTTAAGAGAACAAACTTATTCATCTTTCTCCTGGGCCATTTCTCTTCCTGTATTACTTATTTTGAGCACTCAGTCCAATCTCAAATAATAGAAGTATTTCTTCTGTAAGGCCAAACAACTGGGCTGGATATTTCTTTCAGTGACAGAGGAAGGCATAATTTCCAAGCAGACAGGCAGACACATACATGTGCACTCATAAGAACAAACCAGAAATGACTGATGTTTCATTTTTACACAAGTACCAAAAAAAAATGAATCAATGGTTATCTATTTTGTTAACACTCTTCATTCCATACAAACCTCCTCTCTGTACACTTTATACATTTCATTCATCCTGTCTCTGAAATAAATTTCAACCTCCACATCCTAGCTTTATCTTTGTGTTTCTTCAAACACATTACCTTCTTTACAGCCATCCCTATAACTAAGCTTCTCTAACATTATGAGTTCTCTTTATGTTGTTTGGATATTACAGATTTGACTTGATCCTTTAGTTACTTAGGTTAAGCATTTATACTTCTTCTCTTTAATAAGTCCTTGAGCCACTGGACAACAGAGACGGTCTTTGGTTTCAGCATTTTACATAGAATCTAACACAGTGGTTACTCAAGAAGGTTAGTAGACTTTCAAATGATAATCACAGCCTTGGATCAAGAAAAATGTGGTGAGAATTTAGAGCCAACAGACCTGGAATGGATGCAATTTTATATGTATTAGTATACAATTAGGCTCATCTCTCTCAACCTCAGTTTCCTCAGCTGAAATTAGAGATGATATCTACTTCACAGGGGTTGTTGGGCCAGATGAAAAAAATCACCTGCAAATCCTCTGTAAAACATAAGATGCTATTGAAAAAAATAAAGCAGTATTATAGAACTGCACATCCAAAGATACTTTTTCAAAAGTTCACTCACTTGCATAAGACCATGCTTTGGAACAAAGAACACAGATATAATGTCAAGAATTCAAAGAAAATTGAAATCAGATATTAATAGTGAAGAACATCATTATATTAATTTTAGTTCCAGGAAAACTTTTAAATTCATTTCAGATTCTTAACTGGTATACTCATCCAAAAAGATTTCTACTGTGTTAATAAGGATCTAAGAGAAAAACTGCCTCTGCTAAAATTAAGTCCTTTTCTTCCATTATGGAGTGTGTTGTGTGGGGAGGAGAGAGAAGATTTTAATTAAGTCATACCTCAGAAAAGTAAGAGCTTTCATCCTTTTTCTCAATCCCACCCTCAATGCTTACTGCCCTTTGATGTCTTCTCTGAACAACCTCCTTACTAAAGTTTAGGGTATGAAGCCCCAAATGACCTAGTCCTTCCCCATTCCAGCTTTATCTTTTGCCGTATCCAACTCTTTTCCTACCAGCCATAGATACCATCTTTGCCCAGAGGTGTCTCTTGGCCACTGGATGAACTTGCATTTTTCTCCTACCTCTCCAACTCCCACTTCACCTTCAAACTCAGTGTATGGTTTTTTTTTTGTTTGTTTGTTTGTTTTTTGCCAAGGCTCCCTGAAGACACCCTATGTGGGGAGATGGCCATACTATGAGTTCCAATAGCACTCCGTAACTGCCCTATTATGGCAATTCTTACATTCATCTGCTCAGCCAACAACACCTGAGTGCCTGTTATTGTTCTAAGTAGTAACAATTTAGCAAAGAAGAAAACAAATTGAGTTTACAAGCAGAGGAACGAGCCAGACAAGAATAAATACATGATGGTAAAATTTGCTAAGAACAAAGTAGGAGCGGGGTGACATAGCCCACGCCTGTAATCCCAATAGCTAGCGAGGCTGAGGCAGGAGTATCGCAAGTTCAAAGCCAGCCTCAGCAACTTAATGAGGCCCTAAGCAACTCAGTGAGACCCTGTCTCTAAATAAAATTCAAAAAGGGCTAAGGATGTGGCTCAGTGGTTAAGCACCCCTGGGTTCAATCCATAGTATCAAAAAAAAAAAAAGGAACAAAGCAGGGCAAGAAGTAGACAGTGACAGCAGGAGGCAAAAAAAAAAAAAGGAAAAAGCTTCTGAGGAAAAGATCCTTGAGTAGGGTCCTGAAGGAAATGAAGGAGCCAGTCATGTAGGTATGTGAGAAAAAGTGTTGCAGGCCATGGTTAGAAACCAGCACTGAGGTCCCATTGGGAATGTGGTTGTCTGTATCCAAGGAAGAACAAGAAGCCAAAGAGATCAGAATGGAGAGAGGACAGAAAGAAGGTTACATGAGACTAGATGAGGGTGCACAGGATCAAATCAAGCAGGACCTCTCTGAACTTACCACACTGTATTTCGTTCTATCTTTTAAATTGTTCTTCTCTTCTGTGAAGGGCCTCAACTCAATGATCAGGATTGTTGTATTCCTCAGAGATTAATACTATGACTAGAATAAGGTGGATGTTCAAATATTTATTGAATACAATCAATAAAATGTAAATCTAGAATTCCCTTTACCAATTCCATTTATATTGAAATGAAAAGCTAACTTATTAGTTGAACAATCATTTTTAGTAGGTGGGAGGCTGAGCTGGGGGCTCATGAGCCCTACCAGCATTCACTACAACCAAGGCTGCTGAGTGGGCTGTTGTAGATTTTCTCAAGATCGCAGGATCCAAGACCCCACTCATTCCATTTCGCTCTTAAGAGAATGAAGCAGAGATAAAGAATTCAATGTAAGAAATTCCCTGGAATGGGAAGGTGCAAAACGGGAAAAGTGGCAGAAGACTAATTTTCACTAACCTATGACAACACAGTTTTTCTGAAATCTGAGAGAACAGTTTCCATAAATAGTCTCAAAGCTTTCCACTGCTAGATCAGAAAACCACTATAGTAGGAAGAGGCAAGGGGATGTAGCTCAGTGGTACAGCAAGTGCCTAGCATGCTCAAGGCCCTTGGTTTTGTTTCTTTTGTAGTTGTTTTTGTTTTGTTGGATTTGCATATTATTTATTGAATATGGCACCAAAAATACAGGTAAAAATCAACAAGTGGGACTGTATCAAGTTTTTAAAATTTTGCTTATCAAGGATACAATTAACAAAGTGAAAATGTGACCCACAGAATAAGAAAAAATATTTGCCAACTCATTTATCTGGGAAGGGGTTAATATTTAAAATACATAAAGAACTCCTAGAACTGTGGGAATTAACAAGTATAGAGTTTTAGTTTTGTAAGAAGAAATAGTTCTGGAGAACAGTGAAGGCCCTGGGTTTGATCCCCAGTACTGCATTAAAGAAGAAAAAAGTGTGGGGGTGGCAATACTATTATTGGGAAAAGTTGTAACTTAATACTGAGTATAGGTCTGAATACTGGCTATTTAAAACTTTTACATATCTACTGATAACTAAATATTTATAGCACAAATATGCATATATATGTATTTACAGCCTCCTGACAAATATTGCCATTCAAGAGCCATTCAATGATTTGCAATCATTTAAAAAAATCTAGATATATCTTTATATAAATTTGCCACCTATACAATCATATCATATAGCAGTCAAGAGCACTTGTTAGTCTCATCTTTTTTTATTTTTGTTTTTGTTTTTTTGTGGTGCTGGGGATTGAGCCCAGTGCCTTGTGCATGGGAGGCAAGCACTCTACTGAGCTATATCCTCAGTCCAGAGTGGGGCGTTTCTTTTTTTTTTTAAGAGAGAGAGAATTTTTAATATTTATTTTTTAGTTCTCAGCGGACACAACATCTTTGTTTGTATGTGGTGCTGAGGATCGAACCCGGGCCGCACGCATGCCAGGCGAGCGCTAGTCTCATCTTTTAACTCCGCATTTTCCAAACACTATCTTCACTTATTAGATTGAGTAACTGTACATTGTTCCTAATGAACAAAACTCACTACCTATTGTTCCTTTCTCAAAGGTAGAGTCTTACAAATGAAGTATTCAGGGTACATCTTAACCTAGAAATTTAAAACTTGGTAAAAATTTAAATTGTGTGATAAAATGAAAAGTGTTAACTGAAACATAAAGGCACAAATACACAAAACACATGATTAAAAGTGAACCATACATCTGAAAAGTAATTAGAGATTTGCTAATTAGTACAGAAAATCCATGTTCAAAATTACAGTCTGCTGTAAATCTGGCAGTGTGCAGAATGCTCTAGCCTTCAATGTGTTTGGTTTGGCCAGAAGAGTGAGTTTTGTTTTAATGTGAATTTGAATGCTTTTAGGAGGTATAGATATATTTTACCACAAACTCCACCACTCACAGTTATATAACACTGAGCCTCATCTATGTTATTTGTTTAGCCTTGAAGATAGTTCAATTTGCAAAGCCTACAATTGTAAATAAAGTTGTTTAGTCTCTTACACATATTCTAAAATGACTTTGGGGGCATCAAGTGCCTGGATCAGTGGTAGAGCACTTGCCTAGCATGTGTGAGGCCCTGGGTTTGATCCCTAGCACCACCAGAAACAAAACAATAATAAATACTGAACTAACCAAAAAAAATTCTAAAACAACTCCAGAAAACACTGAAATAGCTACAATATTAGAAAAGCACTATTTTTTTTCAGTGACACAAACATCACAAAAGGTGAATAAGACATTTCTTAACAGCAAGCTCATCTTCTATTATTACTATTCTATATACTCATACATTCTATTATATATACATTATATATACATGTATATTATATATACATTCTATTATACTCATCATTCTATTTTCAGAGGTTTTCTGGGATCAGGAATCAACTGCCTCATTTTTTACTATTTCACAGGGAAGTCAATGGGGCCTAAAGAGGTAAAGTGACTTTCCAAGGTCATACAAAAATATTCTGAATGTTTCACCCAACTGTTTTCACCCAGGGTTCTGAGCCTGTTCCCACCAACTGCTAGGTATTTTGCACAATAGTCAGTAACCAACAAGTAGTACTGAGATTTATTTCCAAGAGATGAACTTAGTTGTTGCTAGAGTTGAGAGAAAAAAGCTGATGCCAACTCAGCAGTTATGGTGCTTGTTGAATGAATGGATGGATATATGAATCAATACAACTTTAATGTAGTTGGTGAGCCCTCATTTGGATGAAGAAGCCAAAGGTGTTATAATCCAGTTCCAGAATACCTAATTAAGTCAAACTTCAATATTTGCCCAAGCCAGCAAATCATGTTTTCTTTATTTGGTCAAATAAATACATCTTTATTAAATTTAAAATTTGGGATAGAGCTCAGACCTAACTCAAATGTTTTCCAAAGTAACTCACAAACATGTTGCTTTACTACCGTATTAGAGAGAACATCGAAAAACATTATTTTGCAACATTCTCTTTTCCAAGCATAGCCAGCAGCAGGTCTCAACAATTTGTGTCATACATGCCTCTGGGAGCATACAGTAATATTTGGAAGCCTCCATTATGGTGCCAAAGAGAACTGCAAGAAACACAGCTTATTATTGCCTATTTTTTCCTTTGCTTGTTTCTTAAACTTACATCAGCAGATTCAAGGTTAATGTAGCTAAGGAGTCTTGTGAGTGGACCAAATTCTGCTCTGTCCTCTCCTCGTCATACCATGTTCCAAGTATTAAAAAAAAAAAAAATTGTAGTTGTAGATGGACAGAATACCTTTATTTTGTTTGTTTATTTTTATGTGGTGCTGAGGATTGAACCCAGTGCCTCATGCATGCTAGGCAGGTACTATACCACTGAGCTACAGCCCCAGCCCCCCAAGTAAATTCTAATGGTGGAGAAATTATTTTTAGCTACCTTTCCTCCTTCTACCATTTCATCTTCTTCATTTCTTTTCCCCCACAATTTTCATAGAAAGAACTTATGAGCTCAAGCATATTCCCCAATTTGTTTTGTGGGAAAGGATCAAATGATGTTTATACACAGCACAGGATAAGACTGGGAGAAAAGGTTAGGTTCTGCACTGGCGGCAATGGGAAGTGCTACAGTTTGGATATTAAATGGCCCCAAAAGGCCCAAGTGTTAAAGGCTTGGACCCCAGGGTGGCACTACTAGGAAACAGTAGAACCTTTAAGAGATGGGGGCTAGTGGGAGATCTTTAGGTTACTGAAACATGCCCTTGAAGGAAACTGTGGTACCCCAGTCCCTTCCTCTTCTGCTTTCTAGCCATGAGATGAGCACTTTTGCTCTGACATATACTCCCCACCACTGCCATCCAGAGGAACGACCACCAGATGCCTAAAAGCATAACTACTAAAACCATGAGCCAAAATAAACCTTTTCTCTTTATAAGTTAATCAGGCATTCTGTTTTAGTGACAGAAAGCTAACATGGGTTAAGGAAAAGCAGTCATGATCTACAATTCTGTTTTGGCTTTTACAATAATCATCCTTTCCACTTAGGAGTGTCAAAATTTCAAAAGAAGCAAATGTGTAACTCTGTATTAAAGGTGTTCTGTCTCTCTTATGACATCTATGAACTGGGGAGATGCAAGGTAGGTAATTCAGATACTGGAGAGAACAACACTAGCAGAGGGTTCGTACACGCATGGAACATCTGCTTGGATGTGTCTTGCACTCATGAGCACACCTGGACAATGGGATCAGGAGCCAGTAGATGAATGCTCCCCATCTGAGATACAGTATGTATAGCTTCTCAGATGCTGGCAGTTTCCAGCCCAGTTGCCCAAGTGGACCAAATCATTAACGTATTCTTGTAGCACCTTTCTCTTCTTCCCTATTTCATTTTACCTAGCCTTCCCCTCGTGGTTCCTCAAACTTTCAAGCTCCATGTTCTAGGGGATCCCAGGTTAAAACAATAGTCACAAAATTGGGAGAAATCTTTCTCAACTTGTAGGGTATGCCCTTGTCTTGGTGCAAAAATCTTAACACCTCAAAGATCAGCATGCGGTTCTAGTATTATTTCCCCATGCACATAGGATAAAAGAGCAAAAAGCTTATATGGAACTAGGCTCCATTATATTTCTTGAAGAGTACCTCGGAAAGTTAGACAGGCAATTTGAGAAGAAAAGTCACAGGGGAAACCCCCTCTACCCTCTTCTCCATGGAACTTTTGTAAGGACTCTCCAAATGGGATACAAAAACCTGAAATGATGAAAACACTAAAATGTGCACACATAATATGCATCTTCTGTATCTACCCCAAACCCCCAAAGAGCCGGATAACAGGAATGAAGAATCTGTTGAAGTCCTGTATAACTACCAAATGATTCAGGAACAGAAACAGGTTGCTAATCCTCCTCCAGCTGAGGAAGGCAAATGCAAAAGATATACTCACACATCATTGAATTCCTCCAGAGATCTTGCAGGTGTAAACACATCCAACAGACCAATCACCTATTTAAAAGAACATAAATATTGTACAGTAAATAAATATTGAATTTATAATACCCATCAAGTCATAAATTGTTTTACATTGGATAAATTCCAAATCTAGTCACCTAAATTAATAAAATCACAGCATCATATACTTAATAACTCCAACTGTCTATCCTATTTTGTCATCTAAAGTCTTGATTTTTTAAAATTTAGTCACATAAGTCAGTAGTTTCTCTGAAGGAAACAGGATTTAGGATTCCTGCCTTATGTATGTATTAAGTCTAATGAACAAACAAACAGGAAAAAAGTCATGCTCCTCCAATTATTGTCATAGTATTTTGTTTTTTAAAACATATTTCATAGAATTATGGCCTACAAAACCGACATTTTTAAAAAGTATTATCTCAGTATACTGTTGATGTTATTCTAATAATCTAAGATAAATTTCTTAATTATCAGATATTGAGATCAAATAATTTTAAAATGAAAAAGGAAAAGACTATCTTTATACAAGGATAAAGCAAGGAGCTATGCAAAACTCAGTAACACATGTCTTTGAGCAGATTTTTCTGGTCATAGATTTATAATACTGATTTAGTCACATACAGTACCCCCCGTTTCACCAGTTCCACTGAAAACCCAGACTGCTCATTTCAACAAAATTAGACACTAAAAACAAGAAATACCATAATTTATTTGTAATATGCCCAGCCAGTTTTAAGGCTGTCTAGATATGAAATGAACAAAAGCTAAACGACCCTCATGAAAACCAAACCATGACTGTGGCTTCTTTTGTATGTTGCTCTAAACAATCAAGTTAAACAAATACCTCCAAAAGTAAGACAAAATACTCAAAACACTGTCATAAAAAAATAAAATTTTTATTTTTAACACTATCATGAAAAATAATACTAAGTAGGATGCTACTTCACTCATCCAAATATCAACTTAAAAAAAAAAAAAAACTTTTATTTTATTTATTTACCTTTATGTGGTGCTGAGGATTGAACCCAGGGCCTCACACGTGCTAGGTAAGTGCTATACCACTGAACCACAACCCCAACCCCAAATATCAACTTTTAAAAACAAATTCAATCATACAACCTGAACATGAAGGGGAAGAGGTGAGGAGGTCCTTGGAATTCAAGGATCGCTTTTTAAGTCTATGCAAATTGTTCCAAAGGAAAGACACAGAGTCACTTTTCAGACCCTTCACCACACAATTATATGCAAGAAAACCAAAACTGCCTATAATGGTAAGCCATTATAACAATCCTTAACACTTTGTGATATTTTCTTTGATTCTTCTAATGTGCATAAGTTAAATTGGGATTATACTGTGCATAAATTTATATTTCCTACCTTTCTACTTAACATCTACGTAACTTATTTTTCATGTCCTTATTATTCAATAATATTTGTATACGCTGTATTTATTATTTCTATATACCATATTTTAACATTAATATTTGGTAATGAATTTGGTTTCTGAGCTCCATTTACCTCAAATTAAAAGCATGGAGCTTCATTGCTTATTTTCATAGTACTGTGGGGAAGATTAAATAGACAAGGTATCTGAAGGCGACTAGGGCAAGGGACTAACCAGCTGAGGATTGCCTACATACACAGTGATCATAACCCATAGAATTTCATTAAAAATTACAAAGTATAACACATACATGAGCAAGTTTTTGAAGCAGCTACTTCCAGTAACAGAATTTGAAATGTAAAGCTAAACTATTCAAATGATTTGCTATAAGAAAGCGAAAAGCTTTGTATGATTTATATGATTTAATTTTAAGACGTACACCTAACACTGCCTTGGAAAAATAATACAGAAAAGCAGACTAATAAATAACACCCTATCAAAATCTAATTTCCTAAAAAGGAAAATATTTACAATATTTAATGTATTTAACACAAGCACACCAAAACAACAGTATGAAACTACCCAAGTTACATCAAAGTATTTTCTGTTTATTTGTTTGCTTTGTGGTGCTGGGGATTGTGTGCCAATTTAATAAAAATGTATTATTTCTATGTGTCATCCTTTGGATTATTATAGGATGATCATTAGAAATATTTGTTGCATAAGTATCATAAATGTACATTCTAAAAATTTCCAGGGCCCTGCACATGATAGGCAAGTGCTCTACCAATGACATTACGGGGGGGTGGGATGTGAGCTTTTGCAAAATACCTTTCTTACATTAATTGTATTTATGAAGTACAAATCCTAAGGAAAATATTGCAAAACATAGGCTTCTCAGCTTTATCTGGAGAACACTTTAGAAATATTCCATATATATTAATTTCTCACTTCTTAAATGGAAATTCCCTTTCAATTCAAGTCATATTTTAGCCTATCCCCTTAATCCTGCCATTATCTGGTTTCAGTCACCTAAAAGTAACCTAGGATTAAAATTTTTAGAATGTACATTTTTGATACTTATGCAACAAATATTTCTAATGATCATCCTATAATAATCCAAAGGATGACACATAGAAATAATACATTTTTATTAAATTGGCACACACCCCAAAATAAACAAACTCTACAAAGGCAATATTTAATATCTTTTAAAATAACCACAACAAAACAACCACAGGGTTAATCACAGTAAGGTCAAATCTAAGCTTCCCCAATAAAACTTCTGGAAGAATTCCCATAATTATTTTTAATTTAAGATGTACAGATCTCGAGGCACATAAGTTGGCAATCTAAGTAACTGCCCAGACAGCAAAAGGATGCAGCTGGCAATCTGCTTCTAATCACCCCTTAGAGCAGGTGTTAATGAGGCAAGGTCAAAAGTTCAATCAAGAACGGGCCAGCTGACTTTGTTCAGAGGAACTATCACAGTCACAGTAGTCATCCCCTAACTCCAGTCACCTATGTAATAACTGTGTGGTTGTCATTTGTTATCACTGATAGAAATAACTCAAGATGAACTACCCCTGAGGTCAGAGGCATATCTGTGTAAAAGATTACATATGTATCTGGCCCCTAAAAAAATCTGTCACCAACAAAGTTTTCAAGAGTTTTAAGCTGTTGGGACTGCTACCTTTGGAGGCTGCGCAGCTAGCTAAAAACCAGATGGAGACTCAAAGCAGTCATTAAAAAAAAAAAGAAGAAAAAAAGAAAAAGTATAATGAAGAAGAGGAGGATGTAGGAGAAGATTCCTTTGAAAAATCCTCAATTAAATCTACTAGAAGACTTGGTTCTTCACTGTGTAAAACTACTTTTACATTGTAAGCACCTCACAGATGTTGACAGAACAGACTACAAGGCAGAAAATGTTCTTCATGAAGTCAAAGTCTTCTGGCCTCTTCTCACCCCCGCTCCAAATGTGTCAAGAGAATAGAGAACCATGAGACATTCAACTATGTGCCTTCTTTTGTTCAAAAATACAAGTCACTAATATCTACGTTTAGATGACCCTCTACCGATAGAACCTAAACATCTTAATATAAAAAAGATGGATAGCTAATAAGCAAGGTGCTTAGAAAACAATTTATATAAATTAAAATCCTGTTTTTCATCAACCCTCTTTTTAAAAAAAATTTTTTTTAGTTGTTGATTGACCTTTATTTATTTACTTATACGTGGTGCTGAGAATCAAACCCAGTGCCTCACACGTGCTAGGCAAACACTCTACCACTGAGCCACAACCCCAGCCCCAACAACCCTCTTAAGAGTCCTATAGTCTTTCTTAAATTAGAATAATTGTATCCTATCATTCTGTGGCCCCCCATACCTCTACAAGCAAATTATAATCCAAATAGAACTAGCCCAGTATCATGTAATATATCAAAGTATCTCATTACAGAAAATTTAAACATTAAAAATTAAAGATGGGGCTGGGGCTGTAGCTTGTCTAGCAGGTGGCGAGGCACTGGGTTCAATCCTCAGCACCGCATAAAAAAAATCAATAAATAAAATAAAGGCATTGTGTCCATCTACAAGTTAAAAAAAAAAAAAAAAACCTAAACTAAAGATGGTTATTTTTTATGATTACTAGAAAAACCAAAGCGGGTAGATTCAGAGAACCCAAAATAATTTTTGTCTTATACACTGGCTAAAACTATTTGTATGAAAAAAGCAAGACAATGAAGTAATGAACTGGTAATCTCCTAAACCAGATGTTCTTAAATTAGCATCAGTGAGATACTTCAGCCTCTGGAGGTATTTTGGGGTTCCATAAATGTTCAGCTTGCATTCCATTTTTGAAATATTCTTCTTACTTAAAAAACTGTAACAATGTCTCTGTCACATTAATTAATGTGTAATGAAAAACAGCATACACATTCAAATGTGTTATAAACCAAATGTAAACACATCAGTTAAGCTGCCAGGCCACTTTGATTTTATGCAGACCTGGGAATAAACTTTCCCCTGCCAGCTTTTTCCACATATCTCGACTTCTTGTAAACATGTCATGATTAGGAAGGCTGCAGCTCTGCACTAAACTGGCCCATCCTGCAGTGCTGAGGATTGCACCCAGGGCAGCTCTGTCACCAAGCCACATGCGCAGTCCTCTTTTTATATTTAATTTTGAGAAAGGGTCATGTTAAGTTGCCCAGGTTGGCCTCCGACTTGGGATACTCCTGCCTCAGCCTCCCAGGTCTCTGGGATCACAGGTGTGCACCACTGTGCCCAGCTTTCTGTACTGAACTTTTTAAAAACCCAGATTTGCAAACATCTGCTCATAAAAATCAAACTTAGGAATAGAGGTTACCTGTAGAAAAAGGATTTTCTTAATAGTATGCACTCAAAATAAAACATGGAACAAAAAGATACAGCTGTTTAAAAAAGCATCCATAATGTAATCACAAATGTTAAGTCTTCATGTTCTCAATTTAGAAAGAACTTGCATCAATGAGACAAATGTATACTAATCAAGTATCCACTAACCTGTTTTTTTTTTCCCCCTTACTGTGGAGAAAAAAGTTCAATCATTAAAAAAGAAAGATTCTGAATTCCCAGATTTTGAATTTTTTTTGTGTGTGCACAGTAACAACCGATAGGGCCAATGACTCAACATCTTTCTGGCCCTTGTTTCTACAATGTTACAAGTTTTATAGTACCTTTTATACAGCAGTCACAGAAATTCTTCTTGATTTTGAAAGTCAAAAAATTAAGTGACATTCGTCAACAGTTTTTCACTTTCAGTTAATAATTCAATTACATCTACTGATTTGCCATATTAGGACTTATAATCACTCCTTTGCAAAAGGGCATTGTTCTCAAATTACTGAGTTGGTAGAAAAGAAAAAGTTATATTTAACTTAAACAATTATGTGACATTTATTAGAATAAAAGTCTCTTGAAGGTTAAAAAGAAAAATTATAATATCAAAGTACTGTACAGTCATCCCTTGTAGAGGACAACCACCGTCCTCCCATGGTTACCAAGATCTGCAGATGCCCACACTCCTTCTATAAAATGGCATGGTGCAACCTGTGCATATCCTCCCATCTACTTTTAAGATCATCTCTACATTACCTATAATCCTAAAGTAAATACTATGTATATAGTTGTTATACTGTTTTTTGTTTTTGTTTGGTTTGGTTTGGTGCTGGGGATTGAACCCAAAGCCTTGTGCATGCAAGGCAAGCACTCTACCAACTGAGCTATACCCCCAGCCTTACTGTATTGTTTAGGGAATAACAAAAAAGTCTGCATGTGTTCATTAGAGTTCAAATCTTTTTTTCTCCAGAATATTTTCTATTTGTGGTTGGTTTAATCTATGAATACACAGAGCTGAGGGCACACATAAAATAGCCATCTTTAATAGAACTTTCAGTGAATCAAAGCAGTTCCTCAAATTTTTTTACTAAAATAATCCATGTCAACAGAAAATAGCCATGAACCCCCCACATTGATAACATAGCCTTAAGCAAACCAGGCAAAGAGTAAAAAAATTTCCTTTTTAATATCGTTTAAACATTCCTAAGAAATTTGTGTTGTACTTTATAATGTACAACTTAAAAAAAAAAAAAAAAGCTTTCCCTCTAAAAATCTTTGGGTAAAACTAGAACTCCAGGAAGATGCACCATTTTTATTTCAAGACTCTGACTTGACAACCCAGTGGCCACTAACACACAGCACCCCGAGAAGCAGGAACCAAACTTCAATGCACTCCAATGTATTTCCACTGGCAGGAATTAAATCACAATTTTTCCGGTCTACTCCAAGAACAGACTATATCTTCGTTGAATGAATAACTTACATTTTCATGTTTCATGTGTTTAAGTAACCGCAGCTCTCTGTAGGTCCTTTTGGCATGAATGATGGACTGAAATGGTCTGGACAGCTTCTTCACTGCCACACGTAACCCAGTTTTTGTGTCAAAAGCAGCACTAAAGAGGAGAAAAGGGGGGAAAAAAAAGTCCCACCATTAAAAGTGCTTTAAATACCATTTTTGAATATTTACAAAGTTATTTCATTTCCAAATTAAATGGGTCTAAACAAAATAGAAAAAGGGGGGAGAAAACAAAAATACCTATAATCTCACTATCCAAAGACAGCTTCTATTATTTTTGGTGTTTCCTTCTAGTCTTTTTCATGCATCTAAATCAGTGGTTGGCAAATTTTTTCACTAAAGGGCCAGACACCGTGCAGCCCAAGGCCTGTCATCATGGCTCAGGTGTGGTTGTTTATAGCTGGAAAACAGCCAGATAATAAGTTAAAAAGCAGGTGTGGCTCTGTTCTAATAAACTTCACAAAAACAGGGAGTCAATTGATCCAAATAAGCCAGCAGATTGATAATCACAGTATTGGCTTTTCTGTCTCCTCTGCCTGGGCCTCACTTCATCTGCCACCATAAGCGGACGATCAGAGTAAAGGCTTTAGAAAATACTGTTTTCAGAAAAATGAGCTGGTACTAATATTTCCTGTGCACTTACAAAGTACTTGGCACTTTCTAGAGGGTGAGATACAGTAAGAAACAAACCAACAAATCCCTGCTCTGGGGAGAGAGAAGACCGGGAGAACAATAAAATAATTTCAGATAGTGATGGGTGTTGCAACAAAATGAAATGTTGATGGGAGAAAGAGTGAAAGAATGACAGGAAGCCAGTGCAGTTACACTACTTTAACTAGGATGTCTGAGGAAGAACACTTGCGCTTAGAACTGAACTAAAACCAGCATTAACCATGTGTGTGAAAATGAGCTTCGAGCACAAGAAATAATGATAAAAATCAACATTCTGCATCTTTACTACATAAAAGAAACTATTCTGAGCCCTTTATATTATTTTCTTAAATTAGCTCTTTTAATCGCAACACCCCTGTAAAGTAAGTATTGTCATTCCCTCACTCACAAACAAGGACAGTGAGCACAAAGAGGTTTTAAAGGGTGGTAAAGCAGAGAGACTGAATCTGGAGCTCTATGCTTTTAATCACTTGGCTAAGATGTCTTGTAAGAGCAAGTGCAAAGAAACAAATGGAAAAAGAAACAAAGGCAGACAGAGCATGGCAGGCTGTGTGAGCAGCGCTCAGGGAGCCAGGGGAGAGCACAGGGAATGAGGTCAGAAGCCGGCAGAGGCTGGACCATGCAGGACAGCTACAGCAAGAAACGCGATGTGTATTTTAAGTATTTTTGGAAATTGAGCTAATTCCATCATTCCTCATATCTCAGTCTAATGGGCACCTAAGACTTTCTGGTCATCTATGATCACCAAATTGACACCAAACTTTCTCTCACCGCTCTCTGTAAGTATTCCAGCTGTTCCTCTCCCTTTACGACCTTGCTTATGCCCTCCAATCTTCAACTCCCAATTCATGATACAGTCCTGTAAACCTTCAACCTCTTTTCTGAACTTTCCTGCCTCCTTGTGAGACGAGGCTGCATCTTGCAGACACTCCTCTTTCACAGCCCTCCATCAGAGGGGGAGTGCTCACCCAGCCAGCTTGTTTCAGGGCTAGCAGGCAGGCTGGGTGTTTTCCTTGCCAATTAGCACCACTTCAAGACCACTACTTTCCAACTGTTTTCTAAAGGCCTCTGCTCACAACCCTGATAAACCACCTCTCTCAGCTGCTGTTATCTACTGACCTGGAATTTTCCATCATTCACCAAAAAGAGTTCCCATCTGAAAGTCTCTCTCCACTTCCAACTTTCGTCATTACTCCTGGCAGCTTCAGCCTCCAGGTGGAGGGCGTATCCAACCTCCTGTTTCCTGACCACTCTAGGAAACTCCACCTCATCCAACCATCTTCACCGTCACTCCCCAGGTCTCCCTCCCCACCAAAAAGTGCCCTGCCTACAAAACTCTTTTCCCATCACAATCCTCCTCTCTTTAGTTCACTTGTACCTTGGCTAGGCAATTTGTTGACCTAATCATCATTGCTTGTTTCCATCCTTCAGCCCTCTCCTGTCCTCATTTCCTTTCTTGCTCAATGATGATAATTGCTACTTGTACCTCTCTCCCCCCAACCCCACATACTCACTGGATAAAGTCTAATCTTAGAAGCATTTAATTCCCCATGTCCAAATCCAAGGAACTAACTGTGATTGAAGATAAAAGGAACAAAACAGCACACAATTGGCTGCATTTTAAACTTCTGACCTTAACTTCAAATATGCTCTCAATAGTGCCACTCTTTTCTAGTGAGTTCATTTTTGTACTTCAGACTGATCATTTGACATCTTCTCTCACAAACCTCCAACTCAACCACTTCCCTTAAGAGGTACCCTTGCCTTCAATGGGAAAACAGAAACCATCAAAGGAGAGTTCCATCTGTCCATCACCAAATCTATAAACACATAGCACTTAGACCAATTCTCTCAATCTGCCCTTTTGCTAGAACAAAGGACACATGCCCTCCTTATCAAAGACCAATACATACTTCGGACCATCCCCCTTATCTTCAAGGGACTTCACTTCTTTATTACTTTTTTTTGGGGGGTTGGGGGGTACCGAAGATTGAATCCAGGGACAATTTACCACTAAGCTACATTAGCAGCCCTTTTTATTTATTTTGAGACAGGGTCTCGCTAAGTCTCACTAATGTACTGAGGTTGGCCTTGAACTTTGGATCCTCATGCCTTAGCCTCCTGAGTCACTGGGATTACAGGCATGTGCCACTGTGTCTGGCTGTATCATTCTTACCAGCATAAATATACTCTAGTTATTCTCTATCCTCAACAAAAACTTCCCTTGATGGCCACACATCTCAATATTCTCAAAAAAAAAGTCACCTATACCAGAAACTCCTAAAGTATGGGAACCAATATCATCAGTTTCACTGTGAATTTATAAGAAATACCCCTTTATTTAATTTCAACACACACTAAAGTATAAGAACCACTAGACTATACATCTGCTATACATCTGTGCTCCATGGACTAGTAGCATTGGCATCATCTGAGAGAACATCAGAAATGCAGAACCTCACACCCTAAAGGAGAATCTACATTTTTGTCAAGATCTCCAGGTGATTTACACAGCTCCTAAAGTATTGGAAAGCACAGATCTACACGACTGACTCATTTCCTCAATTCCCATCCTTCCTTCAATCCATTCCATTCAAACTGCTGTTTTTCTTTTTTAAATATTTTATTTACATTTTAGTTTTCGGCAGATACAACATATTTGTTTGTATGTGGTGCTGAGGATCGAACCTGGGCCGCACCCAGGCCAGGCGAGCACGCTACCACTTGAGCCACATCCCCGGCTCCCAAACTGCTGTTTTTCAAGGACATTAATGACCTCTGTTATCAAGTCCAATGACCACTTTTCAGGTTAGCAACTAATATGACTACCACTTCCCCTTTACTAAACACTCTCCTTCTATATCAACATTTCTACTGGTCCAAGGACTTCCCTGGCAGTTCCTTCTTTGTATCCACTGTATGTACCTCCATCCACAGGATGCAGTTCTTTAGGGCCTGGGCATGGGACCTCTTCCCTTCTCTTTCCCGCATTCTCCTAGACGATCTCATTTATTCGCATAAATTCAAATTAAATGCCATTTAATGTATTAAAAACTCCCAAACCTACATCTCTTACTGGAATCTCTTCTCAGAATTAACTGTCTGCAATACATTTTCTTATGAAAGACACATAAGCACCTTAAACTTAGCAAGTTCAAAATACCCACAACTATTCCTTTCCCTGTTATCTCAACAAATGGATTGTCCATCCAGTTGCTAAGGTCAGAAACTGGAGTATTATCCTTGCTTTCTCCCTTTTCCTTCAGCTCCTGGCCCCATCTAAATATATCAGCAAGTCTTGTGGGTATCTCCCTCCAAAATACATCTCAAATTCAACTTTTCTTCATTTCGCCACCATCATGTTAGCCATGTCATCCTCATTAGTCTGTCTTCTGACAGTAGACCCCCTGCTTCCTGTTTTGCCCCCTTCTAATATATTCTGCATTCCATACAATATTTTAAAAATACAAATCATTCATCTGCTTCAAACCCCTCAGGGAATTTCCTTGGCATACAGAATAAAATGCAAATTTCTTATCATTCTGAGTTACTTCTTCACCCCCTCGCCAGGCCTACCACTGTTCAGAACATGCTGGCTCCTTTCAGTTCCTGAAACTATTCAGACAGGCTGTTCCTGGTTCCCAAGATTCTCTTCACCCCTGCCCCCATGCCACCCCATGTCTACATCCTTATCTTTCAAGTATTGCCTTAGTCACCCCCAAGAGATGTATCTGTGAGGACCTAGCCAGTTACTGTCTGCCTCAACAGCTTCACTGACTTCATCCTTATCCAACAGAAAGGATGGGGGACTTTCTCTTCTCCTCCCCTTGCTTCTACTAACCCATATGATAATAACTTCTTCCTCTCAGAAGTACCACGCAGATGTTTACTCTTCTCTAAACTCAGTTCTCTAAACTGGCTTCAAAGCAGGGAAATGATCATGGCTCCCATGTGACTCAGCTTCTTCAACTCCCCACCTCAGGGTTTGCCTGCATCCTACAGGCTGAGCACCTTCTCTCTGTGGCTGGGGAACAAGGAATGCTAGCAGTTGCTAGCTGTCGGCTCCTCAGTGAGAATATAAGTTCAATTCGGAGAAGAAACAAAAAGCTCACCTGAATTACCTGTCCAAGCCATTCTCCATGCTAGCATTACCAGGAATAAAGTACATATTTTTAATCTTTATTTAACTCCTATTATCTACTCAATAAAAGAGACCAAGATTAATCAGTACCATACAGACAACAGTAGTCACAAATTATTATTATACATTTATTAACCATCCAGCAAAGTGGTTCAGCAAGGACTTGGGTTTAGGGATTAAAATTATCTGTATTTTGAGCTGGGGTTGTGGCTCATTGGTAGAGCACTTGCCTAGCATGTGTGATGCACTGGGTTTGATTCTTAGCACCTCATGTAAATAAATAAGTAAAATGAAGGTCCATCAACAATTAATACAATTTTTTTTTTTAAAAAAATTCAAATTCAATAAAATATAAATAAAACAGATAAAAACAGATTATCTGCATTGTAATTCTTGTTCTAACACTTATAGCTATGCAATCTTGAAAAAGTTAATTAAATTCTTTTAGCCTTATATATGAAATGAGGATAATGTTTACATTTAATCAGCATGGTTATCTGTTAGATTAAGATTAAAGGTGATAAAATATATGAACTCTGCTTCTTCTTAGTTTACAACTTAGTATAACTTGGTTTAGCAAAGAGCCTGGTCCATGGTAAAGCTCAAATATCAGACATTATTAATGTCTTTCCCACTCATCCTAAGCATCTTGAGGGCAGGAAGTGTATTTGTTCTACTCATCACAGTACATAGGACTTAGCACAATGCTTGGCGTGTGGTACATTCTTGAGAGATGCTTAACAAAAACACAGTACATAGAGTATTTTATAATGTAGCTATTTCAAAATACAAAAGGAAAACTTCAGTTTCATCATTTAGTCCTCGATTTTTATAAATTCAATAATATCCATCAAGAAATTGGTATTAATGTTAAAAACTAACATTTATTGAGGGCTCATTATTGCTAGGTGCTTTTTAAAAACATAAACATATATGAACATCCTTATCACAACAACCTTAAGAAAAGACATGATGATAATTCCCACTTTTCAAAGGAGCAACCTGAGGCTCAAAGAGGTTAAATAATGTGTCCAAGGCATAAATACAAAACGTCAGAGCTAGGATTCAAATCCAGGTGGTATGCTGCAAGTGTGACCTCTTAATCACTACAGCATGATGGACAAGCAGGTTCAACTTTGCTAACAGTTCAGTCTACTCTAAATATATTCTAATACATGAACTCTGCTTCTTTTCAAAAATGCTTTCCATTATAATTAATTATACTTCACAAGGGAAAGATTCTTCCTATGATCTTATATTGAACTCAGGGTAGTACTAATGAAAAATACTTTCTAAGAAAGAATTTTCACTCTATATATTCTATATACATTTCTTTATCTTGGGTAAGTTTTCAGTGACTCATGTTCTGCTGTTCCTTGTGTCAATGTGGCATTTCACAAATACAAAAATATCACTTTATAAATACTTACTGAACTGCCTTCTCAAGTGATTTTTTATGGATAAAAAAGAAACATTACCATCTGAAATGATAAAATACACATGAAGCAAAGTGCCCAAGAAAATAGTATCATTATAAAGAGTTGGCCAATTTCCATAAAGTTGGACTCAAAAATATAAAAATTGGACTTTAAAGTTTATATGCAAAAACATGTAAGTTGGATTCAAAAAAGTTGAGTTCAAAATAAATAAATGTCCACTGCAGCCTGTTCACAATAACAAAACCAGAAACTATCTGAACATCCAATGAGGAATAATTAACACAAATCAAACAGTACATTCTCTTTTTTTTTTTTTTAAGAGAGAGAGAGAGAGAATTTTAATATTTATTTTTTAGTTTTCAGAGGACACAACATCTTTGTTTGTATGTGGTGCTGAGGATAGAACCCGGGCTGCCCACATGCCAGGCGAGCGCGCTACTGCTTGAGCCACATCCCCAGCCCCAAACAGTACATTCTCATATCCCACACTGCAGCAATCAAGAATCTCCATATGCTTATATGTACATGCTATATTATGATGAGAAAAAGAACAAGTTTCAGAAGAGTAATCCTGTGGGAAAAAGAAATTTATACTCATTTTCATATATTTGCATTTTACATATTTCTATTTATTTTTTAAATGTAAACTTACATCTTTTCTTTTTTTTTGGTACCAGGAATTGAACCCAGGGTCGCTTACCACTGAGCCACATCCCCAGCCATTTTTTAATATTTTATTTTAAGCCAGGGTCTCACTAACTTGCTAAGGCTGACTTTGAACTTCCAATCCTCCTGCCTCAGCCTCCCGAGTGGCTCAAATTACTGGCATGTGTCATTGCACCAGACTGAATTTACATCTTTTAATAAGGTTAGTAGTAAAGTTAGAAACTTAAATCATCTGTGTTGTTTTGTCACTTAAAAAAAGCACTCTAAGTTTAATGAAACTACTATTAACAATTATGTTTCCTTCAAATGACACATTCAGGGTTAAAATCACAGTATATAAAGTTGTATCCTATAAGCATTTTTCATTTTGCTATTCAATTTTCAAATCTGTCATTTATGCTGGGTGCAGGGACCTGTAATTCCAGCTGCTCAGGAAGCTGAGGCAGGCGGATCATAGGTTCAAAGACAACCTCAGTAACTTGGGGAGGCCCTAAGCAACTTAGGAAGACCCTGGCTCAAAAAATAAAGGGCTGGGGATGGGGCTCAGGAGTTCATAGGCATTACAGCCATTCCCTTCAAACACACACACACACACACACACACACACACACACACACAATGTAAATACTACTACAGTGGATATCTTCATATGTACACTGCTTCTCCCATAATTGTATCACCCTAAAACATACTAATTTTTACTTCAGAGGACACACACTCCCCACTTTTAAAAACATGATACTTGCAAGAGATAGCAGGAATTGTTCAGAGAAACTGTTCTCTACTTATTAGCTAGTAATACCTATAGAAAAAGCTGCTAAAGCAAGGAATACATGATCCACCCCTGCCCCCAACTCATTAAGCATTTCAATGTTCTTCCTAGCTTGCTGTTTCTACCACTAATAATATCTGTAGAAGGAAAATTACATATTTTGTTCTAAACTTCAAATTGTAACTAACAAAAGCATAAGTTCATATTTTAAAACTCATAAACCAATTGAATGCTCCAAGAGGAAAAATCTCAAACTTACTGAATATCTGATTATGCCATATATTCTTTGGGGATTGTTTAATCCTCGTAACTTGATAATGTGATTATATTTATTTTCCAAAATGAAACCATGGTCAGAAAAATTAATAAATCAATTAAGGCCATATAACTAGTGTGCAGATGGTTTTGATATCTGTATCTAATTTCAACATACACTCTTTTCCAGGACACCAACCTAATGCCAGGGGATGAGGCTATTGGTTTTACCTTAATGATTCACTTACTGGTATTACCAGTTAGGAAGTCTCTTCTTAATCACATTTTGAAAACTAGTGCTACAAGTAAAACCTATTTTCATGAACAGTATCAACAGTATCATAAAATGGAATCATCTTTATTATAATCAGGTTCTCCAAACTAAAATTCAGGATACATTGTTTAACAAGTTCTCCCTCCTTTGTAAATTTATACAAAGTATTCCAAAGTTATAAAATTATCTCATATTTTATAAAATCACTCAAATGGTTTTAAAAACCTACAAGAAATATAAAATTCATTAAAGAGGATTATTATAATATCAAGATGTCAATGTCACTCAGCTAATTGCTGACTATAATTCAGTGCCTAGCATACAATAATATTCATTAAATAAAACTGAATGTTTGTTTTGCTATTCAATTATACTTGCCTCCCCAGACCTGCCACTGGGAGAGAGAGAGAGAGGAAAAAAAAAAAAAAAAAAAAAAAAAAAAAAACCTCACTGAATTCTTAATATATTCTAATACAATTTCATTTTAACTTCTAAATTTACTTATGTATACTCTACTATATTATACAATAGGTTTAAAGCAGCCTAATGATGCAGGAAGTGACTTAGGGAGATAAATAAGATAATAATGTCTGTACCAGTGAGGTTAGCATATACCAGGAGGCCCTTTCTAAATAAATGCCCGTTAGAGGTGGGCCTCATATTTGGCTCTGAGCCCACTACAACCAAGATTAAAGAGAACACAACCAGTTAGGACTTGAGTCACAGGAGCCATATAATAAAAACAAACCAGGTACTCAGAAGAACTGAAGAGAGGCATAATTATTCCTGTAATAAAACCAGAGAAAAGTTCCTCCTGTGTGTATTTATGAAGGAGACACTGTATAATGTGGTAAAAATGTCCTAATCAACATCAATCAACATCTTTACAAAAATTTAATAGTGGGTTTCAGATGGTTCTCTTCTTAAGCCATCCATCAGTACAGACTGCTGTCATAAAGCCAAAATAGAGTCCATTATTAGCAAAAACGGGGAGGGGAGAACAACATAGCTCAGACAGACCTAATCCAAAATAAATCTTAAGTGTGTTTAGAAAAATAATAAGCTTTATATTCTTCAGACAATCCTCCAAAGATCTATTAAGAGCACTTTTACAGGTAAAGAAATGGGGAATTTGTATATTTATGTTTCATGAGGCACTTGGCTTGCAGATTTTCTGTTATAGGGTAAAGACAGATCAATATGCTTCAAGAGTTGGCTGAGTGGAAATAACTTCTTAAGAAAGGTAAAGTGCTAGGCCAGATGTGGGGGCAGATGTCAGTAATCCCAGAGACTGGAAGGATGAAGACAGGAAGGTGGCAAGCACAAGGATAGCCTCAGCAAACTAGCAAGGCCCTAAGCAACTTAACAAGACCCTGTCTCTAAATAATAAATTAAAAAACAAAGGACTGGGGTGGAGTACAACGGGGGCACTTCTGTAATTCCAGCAGCTCAGGAGGCTAACGCAGGAGAATGGCAAGTTCAAAGCCAGCCTCAGCAGTTTAGCAAGGCCCAAAGCAACTTAGCAAGACCTTGTCTCTAAATAAAATATTAAAAAGGTCTGAGGATGTAGCTCAGTGGTTAAGCCCCACTGGGTTCAACCTCCAGTACCAAAAATAAATAAAATAAAAATAAAGAACTGGGGATATAGCTCAATGGTAAAGCACCCCTAGGTTAAATCTCCAGTTCAAAAATAAGAATAAGAAAGGTGAGTGCTGCCTTAGTACCTGTGTCCACAAACAGTATAAGGATACAAATGACTATACCAAGATTTTCCTCAAAATACAAACTGGATTTTCCAATAGAATGAAGAATCATCTAGCAAGTCTTGATAATTTGTGGGAATCATAATTGATTTCACCATTTCTTCTTCCCTCCTCCCCCTCCCCCTCCCCTCCTCCTCCTCTTTTTTTTTTTTTGTGTGTGTGAGTGGGGGTACTATAGATCATATATATGCCTCATATATGCCAAGCAACCATTCTACCACTGAGCCACATCCCCAGCCTACACTTTCTTTAAATGGGCATAGATGATTCTCTAATTCCCTAATCATGTTAATAAGCAAAAACAAATGTGCAATATAGTTAATAAATACAATGTTACTTTTGGAAATTACTAGAAATATTTAAATATATTAAAATCTAGTTACACTGAATTAGCAAAGTCTCATTAACTTCATTAAAATATCTAAGTGGGAAGAAATAATGTGCAAAGACATGACATCTTTTCTTCAGATCATATGAACCCAGGCTTTTTTCCAGTCAAATTCAGGTTAACTGACAATAGCCTTCAAAACTTGCCTTAGTTACTCAGAAGTAATTAAGTAGTTCAGACTAGTTGAAACTTTCTCTTTACCTATTATACTGGTTACAAATTTCAAAAATTACCATACTGGAAATATTTTTGTTCACAAATCTCACAGAACCTAATTTTTCTACCTTTTAAATTTAGATTAATGTGCAAATATCACTGTAGTTCTGCAATGGATGCTCTGTCCCTTCCATTCCAGAAATAATACTATGAATTGAGGCAAATTTATGCACAAACAGGAACTAAAGTTTTGATTTTGAAACCTTCAAAAAACATATTGTTCAGAGTAGTAAGAGATTCTAACATATCTTCACTAACTCTCAGTATCTTGTTTTAACATCTAAACATCACTAATGTTTTAAAATTTTGACTATTTTCATTTTATATATAGTTTTATATATAGTTCCATTCTTAAATGGAATTTAGTTTCTTAAAATAGAACTTTCACATTGACAAGAAAATGTTATTAATACAATTGTTATAAGTAACTAGCTTTTCACTTTCTAAACTTTCCTCTCAAAGAGGCTTAAAACCTCTGTAAGGGACATACAATAAACCTCATCGATAGATACTTAGTCCAGAATGGAAAAAACAGCAATTGATTTCTATTTATAGAACATATAGTTCAAAACACTTGCATGAAAATTAAGTATTTTCATGAAAATTTCATTCAGATAGAAAATGATATTTGTGATAAAATTTATTAGGGACATTAACTGAGGACCTGGGATTCAGGGAATGGCAATACACATTAGAAATTTGCCATTCCCTATTCATTACAATTTCTGCTGCAAAAGCTTCTAAGATAGTGAAACAAAAATATTTTAACAACTACTTTAATTTTTACAAGGGCTGATAAAAACTAACATCCAAGTAATGTAGAAATTCACTTAAATATGCAATCAAAAACTTTTAAAACCTGACAAAATGTAATTAATCTGTATTGGTACATGTTCCATTTGAAAATACAATGATTTTTAAAAATTCTTCTTCACTGGAGCTTTAAAAGCTACAGTGGTATCAATTTAGTAAATATTTCTTTGATTGCCATGTGAAGTGACATATTTCTTCATCAATAGAAATAGTTATCCCATAATGATTGCAAAAATATTACATATGATTGTTTTTCTTTTGAGATTATTTTCTAAAGCCTCAATAGGATTTTATCACTATGAATAAATCTCTAATTTTGTGTGTTTGAAATTTTCAATAACACCCATAAATCAAAGGCATTTCTGTATATCAGCGATAAATCCTCCGAAAGGGAAAGGAGGAAAACTACCCCATTTACGATAGCCTAAAAAATAAAACAAACAAACAAACAAAAAAAAAACCCCTTGGGAATGAACCTAACAAAAGAAATGAAAAACCTCTACAACGAAAACTACAGAACACTAAAGAAAGAAATTAAAGAAGACCTTAGAAGATGGAAAGATCTCCCTTGTTCTTGGATAGGCAAAATTAATATTGTCAAAATGCCCATACTACCAAAAGCACTACACGGATTTAATGTAATTCCAATCAAAATCCCAATGACATTCCTCATAGAAATAGAGAAAGCAATCATGAAATCCATCTGGAAAAATAAGAGACCCAGAATAGCTAAAGCAATCATTAGCGGGAAGAGCAAAGCAGGTGGCATCACTATACCAGATCTTAAACTATACACTAAACAGCATGGTATTGGCACCAAAATAGACTGGTAGACCAATGGTACAGAATAGAGGACAGAGACTAACCCCCATAATTGTTATATTAGACAAGGTGCCAAAAACATACATTGAAGATAACCCTTCGACAAATAGTGCTGGGAAAACTGGAAATCCATATGCAACAAAAATGAAATGTATTCCCATGCACAAAACCCAACTCAAAGTGAATCAAGAACCTAGGAATTAAACCAGAGACCATGAGTCTAATAGAAGAAAAAGTAGGACCAAATCTTCACCATGTCAGATTAGACCCTGACTTCCTTAATAAGACTCCTACAGTACAAGAATTAAAATCAAGAATTAATAAATGAGATGGATTTAAACTAAAAAGCTTTTTCTCAGCAAAAGAAACAATCAGTGAGGTAAATAAAGAGTCTACATCTTGGGATCAAATTTTTACCACTCACACATCATAGAGTGCTCATCTCTAGGGTATATAAAGAACTCAAAAAGCTAAACACCAAAAAAATAAAATAAAAAATAACCTAATTAATAAATGGGCCAAGGAACTGAACAGACACTTCTCAGAAGAGGATATACAATCAATCAACAAATATATGAAAAAATGTTCATCATCTCTAGCAATTAGAGAAATGCAAGTCAAAACTACTCTAAGATTTCATCTCACTGTAGTTAGAAATGGCAGCTATTAAGGATACAAACAACAATAAGTGTTGGTGAGGATGTGGGGAAAAAGGTACACTCCTACATTGCTGGTGGGACTGCAAATTGGTGCAGCCAATATGGAAAGAAGTATGGAGATTCCCTGGAAAACTGGGAATGAAACCACCCTTTGACCCAGCTATCCCTCTCCCTCAGTCTATACCCAAAGGACTTAAAAACAACATACGACAGGGACACAGCCACATCAATGTTTATAGCAGCACAATTCACAATAGCTAAACTGTGGAACCAACCTAGATGCCCTTCAGTAGATGAAAATGTGGTATATATACACAATGGAATATTACTCAGCAATAAAAGAGAATGAATCATGGCATTTGTAGGTAAATGGATGGAGTTGAGAATATAATGCTAACTAAAGTTAGCCAATCCCAAAAAACCAAATGCCAAATGTTTTCTCTAATAAAAGGAGGCTGATTCATAATGGGGTAGGAAGGGAGAACATGGGAGGATTAGATGAACTCTAGAGAGGGCAAAGAGGTGGGAAGGGAAAGGAGGGGGGATGGAGGTAGAAAAGACGATGGAATGAGATGGACATCATTACCCTAAGTACATGTATGAAGACAAGAATGGTGTGAATATACTTTGTATACAACCAGAGATATGAAAAATTGTGCCCTACATGTGTAATACGAACTGTAATGCATTCTGCTATCATATAACAAATTAGAATACAAAATTTTAAAAAAAGAAATTTTTAATAGCAAATATTTTTGAAGTTATCAAATAATTTTAACTCCTTTCAAGAAATTTGAAATGGTAAATAGACTAATCATATGTTACACTGTAATTATTTAGTACTGCCTTGCTGCTACAATTTAAAGGCTTTTATAGTAATAATGTTTATGGGCTTCCTATCCACTCTACAAATACATGCTATGCACATGACTATATATAAGTAGCAGGCACTGGTGTGTCTTAACAGTTTGCAATTTCTCAGTCTGTAACTCTCCATTTTATATTATATGTACATTTTATAATAACACTTAGTATATTAGTTATCTATTGCTAGATAACAAATTACCCCAAAACCTGGTGGCTTAAGCAAGATTTAATTATCTCACACTTTTAGTGGGTCAGGAATTCAGGAGCAGTTTAGGTGGGTGGTTCTGTACCTTATCTCTCATGAGGCTGCAGTCAAGATCATGGCCACAGCAAGTCATCTGAAGAGCTGACACTCTGGAGGATCTACCTTCAGAATGGCTCACTCTCATGGCTACTGGCGAGACTTACTCCTGCCACAAAAGGATGCTTCAATGTTTTTCCAACATGGCAGCTGACTTCCCCTAAAGCAGTGGTTCCTCAACAGAGGGCCATTTTTGTCCCCCAAGGGATATCTGCCAAGGTCTAAGACATTTTTGACTGTCACAAGGGGGGTTTAGAGGAAGTGCTACTGGCATCTAGCAGGTAGTATCCAGGAAGGCTGTTAAACATCCAACAGCAGATAGGACAGCAGCCCCAACAAAGACTTATCTGACCCAAATGCCCATCAGAGTCACAATTGAGAAACTCTGCTCTACAGCAAGTAATCTCAGAGAAATCGCAAGACAGGAGACAAAGTCTTTTACAACCCACCCTCCAAAGACATACTCTATCATTTTTGCCACATTCTATATATTAAAAAAATAAGTCACTAAGTATAATCCTCACTGAAGGGGAGGGGAGGGGAATTAAGCTCCACCTCTCAAAGGAAGAGACAATTTGTGGTCATATTTTATTTATTTATTTACTATGTGTGTGTATGGTTCTGGGGATTGAACCCAAGGCTTCCTGCATGCTAGGCAAGTGTTCAATCACTGAGCTACATTCCTAGCTCTGTGGTCATATTTTAACTCAATTACACTTAGCAACTTAACTCTTATCAAAATACAGATGGTCCCCAGCTTACAATGGCTTGGCTTTACAATGACACAAAAACTATGAGCATTCAGTAGAAACTATACTTTGAATTTTAAATTTTTATCTTTTCTTGGCAAGTGTTAAGCTGTGAGCAGCAACAACTAGCCACAGCTCTCAGTTTGCCAAGCAGCTCATGAGGGTAAACAACCCACACTCCACAGTGTACTATGTTTCTAAGCGATGATTCTGGGTAAAGGTTATGTGTATCTTATGCATTTTTAATTTAACAATATTTTCAGCACATGATGGGTTTATCAGAACATAGGCCTAATGTAACTCAAAGAGCACCTATACTTAGATATTTCCACGGTATCTCTCTCTCTCTCTCTCTCTCTTTTTTTTTTGGTGTATGTGTGTGTGTGGTGCTGGGGGTTGAACCTAGGGCCTTCTGCATGCTAGGCAAGCACTCTACCAACTGAGCTATCCCCAGCCCCCTAAGATATCTCATTTATATGAATACTAGATCAGAATCCTTTTGTTGCACTAGAAAAGGCACTGACATTCTACCTAACAAGGCTACTTTTACATCCTAGTGAATGGTCTCTGCAGTATTTTGATGATCTGATCTTACCAAATTCTATTAAACATAAATATACAAAGTATGATATACAGAAAAGTAAACCAGTAGTCTAAAGATTTGAGTTCTAGTTTTGCTTTTGGCACTTCCTAGCAGGTGGTCTCAGCCAAAGCTTCTACAAACCTGTTTCCTGCCTATCTCACAATGCTGTTTTGAAGCTCAAGTAAGATAACTATGTGAAAGTGTTTTATAAACCATAAAAGTCAGGAAGTCTGAAATACTCCAAGTCAGAATGAACATACTATTATAAAATAATCTCATGGTCAATGCTGTATCTGCAACTTTTGGCCTGGGGTTTTCACATAGTGAATTCTCAAAATACATTTTGAGATCTCTTACCCTCAAATTAGATGTTGAGTCTATCTTCAAAATAATGGTAAAACAGGCAGATTATTAAAACAATTGAGAGTCCCAATCCTTGGTCATTTGTTGTCAATCTATGGATAAATGTTGTAGTTCCTTCAAGTTAAAATGCACATTTATTCAACAATTCTTAGATAGGACCTAAGTACCACAATCAGTAACGTATTGTAGTCAATACTTACAGACATTGAACTCAAAACAATTATTCCTTTATATATTTGTTTCCCAATTTAAGCTATGAGGGAGACCAGAAACTATGTTTTATCTTTTTATCCTCAGAAGCTGGTGCAGTGACTGGTATAACACACACACAGAAATAAATACATACCAAAAAGGAGAGTTCTTTACCTGAAGGCGCTGAGAAATCCGGGGAGTCAGAATGAACAGAGGTCTACATAAACAAATTGTTAAAAACTTTTTCAAAGTAGCATATTTGCTTCATCCAATCCTTTTTGTATAGTATGTTTCAGCCAGACTGATTTTATTAGTAGCAGTTTGTTTGTCTGTTACCAGGGATTGAGTCCTGGGGCATTTAATCACTGAGCCATCCCCCCGGCCATATATATATATGTGTGTACACACACACACACAAATATATGTGTGTATGTATACTATATATATGTGTGTGTGTGTGTGTAAATATATATATATATATATATCCTTTTTTTTTTTTAATTTAGAGACAGGGTCTTGCTAAATTGCTTAGGACCCCTCATTAAGTTGCTGAGGCTGGCTTTGAAATCACAATCCTCCTGCTACAGTCTCCCAAGCCCCCGGTATTACAGGTATAAGCCACCATGCCCAGTTTAAAACATTTTTTTACTTGGGGCTGGGGCTGTAGTTCAATGGCAGAGCACTTGCCTAGCATGTATGAGGCACTACTGGATTCAATCCTTAGCACTACATAAAAATAAATAACAGGCACAGTGATGCATACCTGTAATCTCAGCAGCTCGGAAGGCTGATGCAGGAGGATCTTGAATTCAAAGCCAGCCTCAGCAAAAGTGAGGTATTTTCACTTAGTTTATGTTTTTTCCTGTTGTCTAAAAATGTTCTCTTCCCAAACATCACCCATCCTTCAAAAATATCTTCAAATCTTTCCTCCTCCATGAAACCGTTCTAACTATTATAATCAACAATACCTCACTTCTGTATACACATCTTCTCATGTATACAGTTCATTAATATTTCATGTCTATTTCTTCTATACACTGGTGGGCATGGACCACTAATGTATGATAAACAAATTTCCTTCACTACAATAAATCTAAAATATAAACATAAATGTATATAAACATGCTTCAAACTTTCAAAATTATGTTGTCTTAATACATAGTAATAGAAATCTTCAAGCAATTGGCTGATTCCCTGATTGAAATTTTCATGACCATTATCATTCATGAATGCTAACAATAAGATTCCTTCAAATGTCAGCTTTTCATTTATCTAAAATTGAACCATACAGGTACATACATGAATATTATACAGATGAATCCATTTCAAGGGAAGCTAGTGCTCTATTTTCTAATACTATATCTTTCATGAGCACACTAACGTATGTAGAAAAGGGAAAACATGAAACATTACATATCAATGTATTTGGAATCCACATGGTTAGGCATACTCAAGATCAAGATATACCAATTTGGAAGTATACTACACAAATGAATTGTTGAAACAGAATCAGATAATTAAAAAAAAAAAAAAAGACCCTTAGGGCTGGAGACATAGCTTAGTGGTAAGTGCTTGTCTAGCAAAGAGGCCTGGGATTTGGTCCCCAACAAAACACATGCACACACAAACACACTGACCAAAAGATGAAATAAAATTATTAGAGAAATAAGGAAAAATCAGAATAAGGAGTTATTAAAAAATATTTAAAATACAGTTTTTTAAATTGAAAATTACATAGTATGACACTAAAATCAGTAACTATCTTATAAGCTCAAAGTCACTAAAGCACTGCCATAGATCATTCAGGAACATCACAATATGTCTTATAAGGTATCAGAATATAATGTACCAAATGACACAAGAACAGAGCTGATCCTCCTCAGTTACTACTACCTGTGATCCACAAGAGTACTAAAAAAATTCACTGTTGTTGTTTAATTTTTTTAAATATTTATTTTTTAGTTGTAGTTGGACACAATACCTTTATTTTATTTATTTATATATGGTGCTGAGGAACGAACCCAGGGCCTCACATGTGCTAGGCGAGCGCTCTACCGCTGAGCCACAACCCCAGTTCTGTCATTGTCTAATTTTTAAAAACTAAGCAAAGCTTAGCAAGAACTTTCAAAGATCTAGATTTATTTAATAAATGTGTAATACTACTTCTTGTTCTTTAGTTTAACTGCAGCTCCTTTGTGGTTTTCTAATAGCATTATATTTCCAGGAGTTTTCAAAAGCTAGATATTGCAAGATAACTGAGAAAAGATACAGAAAAATGCCAGAAGAGACAGTGGGGCTAAACATCACCTACCAACAGTTTTCTTTTCCAGACACATTTAAAAACCCTAAAGTAGGTCATGAAAAAAAAAATTTTTCACAAAAAAGTCAGCTTTCCCCCAACTATCCCTGGTTGTTTCTCAGCTGCAAGGTGATATGCCGGGCCCCTGTCAAACACAATATGCAAGTTCTCCCATCTATTAAGCTCACTGTGTTGTTTCTAGGCTCTTGCCCCTTAGGAATGCCATTATTCTCCTGGAAATAATGAAAATCATGTTTAGAGAGGTCCTGATTTATAAAGCAGCAAGTAGAGCATTTCTATCTTTTTACAGGCAGAAGATTCAAGTTATACTATCTAGTTTTTACTCAAGGCCATTAATCTAGATATACATGGTTATATAAGTAGTTTTGAACTAAGAGTGATTTTCATCCCTGTGCCTCCCTCTCCCTATACGTGGCACTGCCCACAAGACATTTTTTGGGTGTCATAACTGGCAATTGCTATTGGTATTTTGTAAGTAGGAGCAAGAATGCTGCTAACATAGAATACACCAGACAGACCCCACAAGAAAGTATCACCCCACCCAAAATGAACACAACATGGAGCAATCCTGTTTCACTATATTTTGGAATGAAAACACAACTTAATTGAATTACTTACTGTTTGTTCTCTTAATCTGCTAATTTTCCTCTTTTTCTCTAGTATCACTATCATATAATACTGAGACTGCTAATTTCAAAACAGATAATTCAAAGCATAACATCCTTAAAACACTGAATTAAGAATCAAAATGAGGCAAGCCAAACTGTAATATCAAATAAGGGGATGAAAGAAGAAGTATATCAATATAAAATACTGCAAGATAACTGAGATCAATATCAGCTAACATCAATATTCTGCTCCAATTCGATACAATGAACACTGAGGAGTCCTGAATGAGGACTGAATGAGGACAATAACTAAGATTTTCACTTCCTCGGGTAGCCTGGAGAAGAAAACATAAATAAAAACTATTTATTCACAAGCCTAAGGTCAAGAAGTTTCAAGCTAGCTAAACCCTAAGTGAAGGATTTAACAGGGGGAAAAGAGAAGCAGCTGTTGAGGCTATAAAGAATAAAGCAATCATTTCTGGGAATCAAGTTAGATCTATTATAGGGATGAGGAAATACAAGAAAGATGAGTTCAATACACACTTACATAATAAGCTAGACACGTCACCCAAGCTAAGAATGAGGGCATGATTATGGGTACAGGATTTGTAAGCAAGAAGACTTGTCATAGCAGGGATATTTCCCCAAGAGGAAGAATAGAGATGGGTTAAGGATCCAGAGGACCTTTATCCTCACAGTCCCTTTCTTCTTCTAAGCCTCTCTAAACCCTGTACAGAAAAAAAAAGAAAGAAAGAAGTAGTAGTTCTGACCTCTCCAGAGTACATGCTGATGTCATCACTTTCTAGATCTGAATCACCAGATGGAAAGGTATCTCTGACCCAGACAGACAACACATATCCTTGCATAAGGTGTCCTAAATACAAAAAAGTGACCAGTAAGTCACTACATTTGAGAAAGTCATAGAAGAATTTAAAAAGCAAAGTTGATTTGAGACAACTTAAGCTGAAAGAGTGCAGGAAAGGAAAGCTACAAGAACTTCCAAAGCAATCTGTGACCCTTCCTGGTTTTTTAATCTTTACAAACATAATACCTAGTATAAGCCTAACATTGGCAATACTAAATAAATGAATTTATGGGAAAAAAGGAGGAGGAGGGACACCTCTTTTTTGTATGGATATGTATTATGTGATGTTTAAACTCTGGTTCACAATCTTGGCAACACAATCAATGCATATTTTGGAGTAGACTAACAATAAGACACAAATGCACACCTTCATTCATGTCAAAGGCACAACGATAATACCACCAAGGCCTAGGAGGAGGAGGTTTTTGAAGAAAGCAAGGAAATGTGTGACAGCATCATTTAAAGAAAAAGGAGTCAACGTGTTCAGGGTCTACAGTCAGTCAAACAGCAGATCCAGACAAAATAAACATTTGTTCTATTACCTTTTTGTTAGGTTGCCATAGGAATCTGTGTTTGCAGGAAAACTTAGTTTCTGCAACCAGATGATAGAGTAGTAAGGGGGGGAGGGGTAGGCCTGATGAAAGAAAGGCAAGGAAGACAATAAATAGTATGGGCTTTTATAAGGTCACATATCTATAGAGTCTTTCAATCTAATTCATCTTTTCAAGTTAACAGAAAAGTCCTTTGGGCCTCGTATTCAAGATAATCCAATCTCTACTAAAATTATTGTAGTGAGGGAAAGGTAGAGAAAGGGACAGCAGACACAGAGCCAAATAAGACAAAATAAATGAGATCTGAAGTGCTTAAATGTTTAAGGAAGGTAAAAACTACTTTTAAAATTTGACCAAGTAATAAGAAAAAAACCTAGGTTCCCAAGGAGTTAGAAAACACTCAACCTGCCAGCAGGCTAATCTTCCTTTTTCAGCTGAACTCTAGAGCTAATCTCTTTGCTCCTTTCCTTTTGGCAACAGATATCTGGAAAAGTAAAGTAACCCCATGTTATTTAGAGAGCTGGAATAGAGTACTCTGAATTTCTAGGGCCTGGCAAAAATATGGTCTCAGGCACTCTTAGAGTGCTGAAGAATTGTGGGCATAGATCAGGGCTTTGCACCAATTAATCTCCCCCCGCCCTCATTCTATCCTAAACCACAAATACCACCTGTAATGGGTAAGAAATAGAGATGAAAATATAGGAGCCTCAGAATGGAGTGCTCTACTAAAACACAAATTATATCATCTCTCTCCTCTGGCCATAACTCTCCATGGTTTTCCCTCTACTAAGGCAAAAATAAGATCCTTGCCCGCCCCTCCCCCTCCACCACTGCCCATTCAGCCCTAGCCACACTGATCTCTAGCTATTCCTGGAACACAGGATCTTTGCCTCAGGGCCTTTGCATTTGTTAAAGCCTCAGCATGGAAAGTTCTTACCTCCCCAACTCACTCCAGTGATTGAAGTTTTCTACAATAGCTCCATAGGGTCTTCACTCAACTATCACCCCATCAAAGAGGCATACCCCATCCAACCTACTTAAAAGTACAAACCAGGAGGGTTGCTCATGCCTGTAATCCCAGAGGCTTCTCAGGAGGATCAAAACAAGGAGTTCAAAACAAGGAGTTCAAAACAGGAGTTCAAAACAAGGCTCAGCAGCGGTGAGGTGCTGAGCAGCTCAGTGAGACCCTGTCTCTAAATAAAATACAACATAGGGCTGGGGATGTGGCTCAGTGGTGGAATGCCCCCAAGTTCAATTCCTGGTACCCTCCTCCCACCAAAAAAAAAAAAAAAAAAAAAAAAAGTACATTACTGTCACCCCAGCACTATCTCCTTTCAATGCTTTATCTTCTCAGCAGCTCTCATCATCTGACATATTATAAATTTTATTTGTTTACTGTCTACTTCCACTATCATCTTTTGTTTCTTAAAGGTAGAAATCTGGGTGTGTTTTGTTCATATTCCATGTCCAACACCTAAAGAGCAACCTGTACATGCTAGGTACTCAGGGTAACTATACTGCCGAGTTACTTCCTCAGGGAGACAATATGAACCCATCTTCCTTCCTCCCCCCACCCCCGCCCCCGACAATCCTGTACCTGTAATACTGCAAAGTTCTGAAACGAGCACTAAAATGTGTCCATTTTCCTAACACCAGAAATTAGGGGTCATCCTAGTCTTGTCACTCACCTCTATCTTGTCTCTCCACCAAGGAGCCTGGGAGCCAAGCCTGCCCAGAATCCAGGACCTATTTGTGAAGTATTTATAGAACACCTTCATATTCTCTAGAATAAATTCTTACAAGGATTGAACACTGGAAAACTGGTTAATCCTTAACATATACATATTTGATTTGTAGAAGCATCATGAAAGACAACTACTTCTAATACTGAAAGCTTCTCTTATTTAAAAAAAAATTTTTTTTAAGTTTAAAGAGATTTTTGTTTTTGTCCTTAAAAATCATGTGCATGACTTAGAAGTATGGCAACCATGAGAAGAAATACCTTGGGGGCTGGGGATTCAGTGGTAGAGCACTTCCCTACTATGTGCAAAGCCCTGGGTTCAATCCCCAGTACTGGGAGAAAAAAAAAACAAAACACCAACCTAGGTTCCAAGTTAGAGAAATCTACTTTATAGTGAGATTTTTTTTTTTTTTTTAGCACTACAATAATTAAACCTCTTAGATAAGAACAAATCAGCTTTATCCCAAATTTCACAGTAAAGAATAAAAGTCTGATGTATTTTTAAAGGTCTAAAGAGGCATGGTTATATCTTTTTATATCGTATACTTGTAAAACCCAAACATAGTCAGACAGTCCCAATTTTATATAAGTGCACACGAAGAAGATTCATAAATTCAGAATTAACTATTTGCATGATCTAAAAATTCATTCCGAAAAAAATTTAAACAATGAGTTCATTTTTGGTTTATCAATTCTGAGGAAGAGACATGACTTTCACATTAATTAATTACCCTCAAATTAGCTGGACATGACACTGGTGGGACTGCTTTCCTACAGTCACAGCTCTATTGCAAGTGACTCAGCAAGCCTCCTCTTCATGAGAGGAGGAAAACTGCACAAAAGGAGGTGACACCACACAACCTCAGAAATCCACAGCTACAGGAAAGGAGACCACTAAAGTGCAGAAAACCCAGGCCCAAAGCCAAAGAAGCACTAACAAGTATGCCATTCCTTTAAAGAAAGAATCTGGGACTGGGGATGTGGCTCAAGCGGTAGCACACTCGCCTGGCATGCATGCGGCCTGGGTTCGATCCTCAGCACCACATACAAACAAAGATGTTGTGTCTGCAGAAAACTAAAAAATAAATATTAAAAATTCTCTTTTTTTAAAAAAAATAATAATGAATCTGGCTCCTTATTTATAAAACTGAGTCAATAATACATTGAGGCTGCCAGTGTAGCTCGTTGGTAGAGTGGTACGTAGAATGTACAAGGTCCTGGGTTCAATCCGCAGTACCAACACACACATACATACACACACACACTGGACTTCATGGAACTAGGGAGGACTGATTGATAATGCTTTGAAAGAAAACACTTTATAAACTGCAAAAGCCCATAAAAATGTCAGTTAATATTAAAGTGAGAGTGCCAAATGAATTCTACCTTTGAATCCTGAGCTCCAAGGGCTCAGCACCATCTGCACAGTTGCAGGTGAAAGGCAAAGTCAACACAGATCATCTCCAAAGCTGAGCTAAAAGGAAATCAAAAGCACAGCACACCATAATATCAAAAAATTAAACTGGGGGCTAGTGTTGTAGCTCAGTGGTACAGTGCTTGCCTAGCACGTGTGAGGCACTGGGTTTGATACTCAGAACTACATAAAAAAATAAATAAATACAATAAAGTTATTAAAAAAAATTAAACTGGCAGAATTGAAAAGCCAGTCCAGGATACTCTTTATTTTAAATGGGAGCCAGTGGAAAAATTGATTCAATGAATAAAATGATTATACAGCCAACTTGACTGAACTTCTTGAAAGTTTTTCTGTAGCAATAATACAAATATTTGTCATTAATTATACTTAAATGTTTTTTGTTGATTTGCATCAGTAATATTCAGCCGACTACTTTGCTTTTGCTTACAAAGAAAAGTAAATGGAAGAAAGATCCGTTGGATTTATTATCACCACTAGGAAAGTGAAGGGCAAACCCTTCTCACTGATCAGGAGTCATCTCTGCATACCTAATAATGATATAGTTTTATTTTATTTATTCTGAATTTTATTGTTCTAAAGTGTGGTAAATTTTGTTGTGTAACTTTACATGGTTAAGTAAAATAGCTTATAAAATTCACTAAAAATAATAAATAACCATTCAGTTATTTTTATTATATTTATTGGAAGAATCTTATTCCACAAAGCACTTGAGGAGTTTGATTTCTTAGCAAATTTTGCCATCCTCTTACTACAAGTTTTATTATTCACTTTATATGCTGATGACAAATACAAAATACCCAGCACAACACCTAGAACATAATAAGCAACCCAAAGAATGTACTCATTAAACCCAGTAGGCTACAAATTGCATGAAGAAATGGACTCTCCTGTTCTGTGTTGTTCAGTCTTTCTCAAGAATCCAGTGCACTATTTGGCTTACAGTTGGTATTCAATAAATACTGCTGAATAAATGGTAGAATATGATTCAAGAGTAATTTCCAATTCTCACCTATTTTATGATTACCAGAGCCCCATCTTTCATCAACAGCAAGGGTACGGAAAAACCATACCCCAGAGGAAAGGCACTTAAGTTCCTGTTTATATTTCCTTAAACTCACCACAAAGATTCTCTCCCCTTCTGTCCCAAAACCACAAAATCAATGCTTTGCAACTATGTATCCTTAAACAGTTTTGCATCATTTCCCCTCACAGACAATGTACAAAGTTCCTTAAAACTGCAAGACTTAGTTTAGTTCCCTTTACCTTTTAGAAAGATATTTACAAAACCCTATCAAGTCTCAACTTTCTGGTCAACTCCTTGATCTTTGAATCATAGTTGGTTGTCACACAGGCTTATTTCTTTTCACTATATATTTGGTACAAATTAAATTAAAATAAGCTTAAGTTTTTTAATATATTAAAGTTATATATCAAATTTCACTATACTTCAGAGCAATAAACTTGAGAAACTGACACATATTTCAATGATGTTGCATTCCTTAAAATAAAATTCAGAGATTCTGGACCTTAGGTCCAGATCAACACGTCACACACACACACACACACACACACACACATAAAAAAAATGTGTCATTGCAATTATAACTCCTATATCATCTAAAACAGTATCACCAACTTGACTGCCTAAACTTTTTTATCAGGTACAGATCCAAATTCCATAGATTATTTGGATTCAATTTGACTTATTTATTTATTTATTTATTTATTTATTCTCTATGTTCAAATATCTGCTCTCAAAGGATGAGGAAAGAGAAAATCAACACAAACTCCAAATTGGATTCAAAAAGAAGTTTCAAAAAATGTTTTCCAATCATGTCTGAAAAGTTGCAAAGTGACAGAAAAACTTCAAATAGCCACAGTACTCTGAGAGGCACTTGTAAATCTAAATTATGGTATTTCCACTCTGAAATCAATTTATACTGTTTACAATCAATTGCCATATATAATTTCAATTGTCTTTTCCTCCAATGAGAAAATATTATTGGTTACACCTTAAATCTCTTTAGAAGAAATACTAATACTAGAGCAACAAGAAGCAAACAAACAAACAAACGAAAAAAACAAAACTCTGCCTCCCTAGAAAGACACACTTAAGAAACATAATAGTGGTTGTCTCTGAGGAAAGGAACAGTGCAGCTGGAGAACAGATTTTCACCAAATATCTTTGAGAATTCTATACAAAGTGAACATGTAAACACCTATTATTAAAACTCCATTTAACAAAAGTACTTTCAATTTGTTAGATGCTGCTGGCTTCTGTACCCACATAAAAAGATAGTATTAAAGACATACTGAAGGAGTTCATCTTAATGGCATTTTACTGTGAATCCGGACCATCTATTATTATTCCAGTGCAGAACAACTCACACTAATAGTAGGAAACCCTGCAAAGAATTCTATTAAAATTCATCTGAACTCTCTACAGTTGAATTACTTGGCTGTATCCCTCCATTAAAGTTCAAACATCATTGGAAACAAAAACCTGATACTGTAAGAATTAACGTATCAATTCAAGAAAAAAAATGGAGGGGCACTAATGAGTTATTAAATATTAAAGGAGGAACACCCAAATACACCTTTGAAAATTAGCAACATCAAATAAATATATGAAAAGCAAAATGCTGCAAATTCCTTTAAAATGTAAACTGTCATGTTGCGCAAATAAGTGAGAGATGTCAAGCCTAGTGCCATCTGCAACATAATTTAAGCAGCTTGAACTTGAAAGTGCAATATGATCTGTTGCTGAACACAATTGCACAATCTCAATTACCCAGAAGATTCTACCAAACAGGAAATTCTTGATGTGACTTTGAGAAACACAGAATCAAAGATTAACACATCCAGAGCCTGGAATTTATTCCAAAAAAAAAAAAAAAAAAAAAAAAAAAAAAACCAAAAACATTTCACAGGCTCCTTTTCAAATAATACATGCACATGTATTACTAAGACATAAAAAGGCTAATTACTAACTTATTACTAAACATAGAAAATTAAATTTGATACTTAATTTCAGACCAGGACCTTTCAAATTATAGTAAATCTAAAATACGAGTATAAAGCCTTAGAAGTTGGAGAGAAGTTAGTAAAATATTTTAAGACAGGAAATTTTATAGTATGGATTTAATTGAAAACACACTCATGGTGTAAATTAAAGCTGGAAAATCTCTCGTCCTTTGCTATATGTTCCAGATCCTCATGAAAACCATCGTATACCTCAGGCTGTCTAAGTGTAGATAAAAGTTCCCTGCAAACTCTCTAAGGGACATTAAAAACACAGTATTCACAGAGATTATCTCAATTAAAAAATATTTACAATACCTCCCTTCACTGTTAACAACTTTTTGATCTTGAGGGCGCCCAACGGATCTGAATCTCTCCTGCTCCACATGAGAAAATTGTTTTGTCAAACAATACTTAAATGAGCAGTGGTATGTGACTAATCAGAGGCTGCCGGTTTCTCAAGCTGCAGTGTTCTTGCAGGCACTTCCACCCCCTCCACGAAAAGGAAATACGCTTTCAACTGAATCGGAAACACACCACTCAAGCTGGCACAGCGCTCAGCGAGATAAAGTCGGTATTTTAAGCTCTATGGGTAGCTGCTAATGCAAGTGCGAATTCAAAAACGACGCTACTCAAAACGGGATTTCGACAGAGGCTTACAGAAAAGCCCAGAGAGCCTTTCCTCGCCAGTTTTGTTCAAATGACCGCAGTCCCCGGGTCGGGCTTTGCTCTTTGGCGTCTCCAGGCAGCTCGCTAGGTCCGTCTGCTCCGGGGACAGGCTCTGACGCCCCAGGTGGGCACAACCCGGGACAGGGTCCTTCAGCTCGACCCTGGCAGGAGAACCCCCGGGGAGAATAGGCCTTCCCCAGGTGCCAGCCCTGGGAGTTGCAACCCCCCGAGAAGAGAATGCACAGGGTGTGAGCCAGGGCCGAGTTCCAGCAGCACCACCACCGCCCACAGGGGACCTGCGTCCTGCACACGCGGCTAACCCCCTACCTGCGTGTGCAGGGTGAGGGGTGCAGGACAGACAGGACTCCAGGAGCAGCAATGCCCTCCCCCCAGGAAAATTCCTGCCGCTTGGCGCACGCTGAGCCATGGGGACAGGCCTGGCCCTCGGGCATGAGAGACCACCCGGTTCTCCTCGGCCCCAAGCCCAGCGACACTCACCACACGGAGCCATAGGCACCGGAGCCCACCGGGGACAGGTTCTGATAACGCTCAGGCACCTCCCAGATTGTCTTGTTCAGCTCCTGCCGATAGAACGTGGGCCTCTCTTGAGACATTTTCCAGCGGCGGCCGCGGGGTGAGGAGGTGGCCCTGCTGGGCCCCCGCCTGCACCCGCACCCTCTCCCCGGCCCTCGTTGCCCGCCCGAGCGGGCGGGGACCCGGCGCTGGCCGCCCGCGCAGGTGTGGCTCGAGACCCCGCAGACTCCCGCGCGCCCGCGCGCGGCCCCTGTCAGCTGCAGCGGCTGGATGCGCCTCAGATACCCAGGCAAGCCCAACTAAGGGCAGGAGCACGCTCTGAGGCTCAAAGCTGCGCCTGTTGCAGTCTCGCTGCACCAGCTCCCGGACTAGGCCGACGGCGAGTTGCGCGACTGGTCACCCGTTCCAGCTGCAGCGGCCGCTCAGGCTCCAGTGGTCGCAGTTCCAGAGCCAGCGAACTGGAGCCTCTCGCCGTTTTCTCGCGAGAACAGATCCCGGGACTCTCCGCGAGCCGAGATTTTACCCAATATGGAACCTGCCAATGGGAGGGGGTTCCTCGGAGGAAAGACTAGGAGGAGCAATTCTCGCGATAAGAGAGCAACAGCTGGTGACCAGAGGCAGGAACTCCCTGGAACTGTTCTTCGGGGCTCCAAAGGCGGACCCGGGAACATAAGCCGCGTGCGCCTCACCGTGGTCGGCGGGGAAATCCCTGGCTCGGTGGCGGAAAGCAGTAGTCACCAGCAGACGAGCACCTGATGCGCAGAGCCTGCTATTTCTAAGAAATTCTTGCATAAATATGCAGGTTTCGTCCAGAAAGGCTATTGCATCGCGGTCTGTTCAAGGACATATGGCTTACTATATGGAACTCTGTCGAAATCCGTTCAAAAGGCAATTATTAGTCCTTCATCAAAGTTAAGGTTTTCCATCCAAACTCTCCTAGTAGTTCTTAAACTTTTACATGCACAGTTTGTTTTTTAAAAGCAGATTCCCAGGATCCATCGGAAGTTTAACTGGGTATGTCAGAAGTAGGCATCAAGAATACGCACTTTTATTATATACATCCAGGTGGTTATGATTCAGGAAAATCTCTGCCAACCCTCTTTTAGATGCATTTTAAAATAGAGTTGCTCTGAAGGTTTGAAAGTGACTCTGCCCTGAATAGCCGTCCAATGAAGGGGATTTTTAAAGATCTAATTCATACCTCTCAGAACAGGGGAAGGGGTGGTCTTCTGGCGGTGTCACATTTAGGCACACCAGTTGGCCTTTCTTAGACCTTAATTTTAGCTTCTGCAAGGAAATTTCTGCTCCGTTTTCAACTAATAATGTCGTTTGTCAAGAATATAAATGTGAGCCCGGCATGGTGGCTCATGCTTGTAATTCCAGCAGCTGGGGAAGCTGAGGCAAGAGGATCGCAAGTTCAAGGTCAGCCTCAGCAATTTAGAGAGACCCTAAGCAACTTAGCCAGACCCGGTCTCAAAATTAAAAAAAAAAAACATAAAAAAGGTCTGGGGGGTGGTGGCTTAGCACTCCTGGGCTCAATCCCTAGTGTCAGATAGACAAATATAGATATAGATATAGATGAATAGGCGAGATATTATAACCCTATACCTACACCCACTACTATAAACCTTTTCCTGTTAAGCTTGTTAAAATGTTAACGTACAGCATTTACAATGTTCAATGTTAACAAACTTAATGTAGGCATAAGTTTATGATAGTGGGTGAAGGTATGGTACCTTATAATGTTCTCTTAGCTATTTCTAGAAAGAACTAGGTCCAAGCCAGAGAGGGTTCCGAGGGGCTCCTGCGGCCTGCTACGGGGAGAGCAGGGTATGGGGAGAGCATCCAAATACCCCTCTCTCCACCAGCTGCCATGCTCCTCTTTCTCGCCCCACTCTTGTCCCCCGCCCGTCCGGAACGCCTGCGGGTTCGGGGGCAACGGCTCGGGAACGGCCGGAGCCCTGTGAGATCCCAGCGTCTGCACTCCGCCCCCTCCGGGGCATCAGGTGAACGGCTGCCTGGAGAAGCCAGGGAGCTGAGGGCTGCAGGTTGTGAGGACGAGACCGCGGCGCGGGTCCCAGGGACAGGGCTGAGTCGGTCACAAGCAGAGCAGGCACGTCGCGGGCCCTCAATATTTGTGCAATGAATGAACGACCGTCGCCCCTGGGGGCTTATCGCTCAGGTACTGTCTCTCCTTTGAAACGCCGTGTGGAATGGCAATGACAAGAGACGGGTCCTTTCACAATCGCCTGTCTGTTGTCAAAAGCCACTGAACTGGCCCGCTGCCCGCGCTTCACCGACTACCGCATCCATCTCCTCTGGCCTTAAGCCCAGGCTCTCCTCGTCCTTTCAGATCTCACTGCTTTTGTTCATTTTGTTCCCCAATTCCCCACCCCCTTGCCCCTTCTCTTACCCTCAAATCCCGTTTATGCATCTGTGGCCCTCTATGAAACTTTCTCCAACAGCCCCATCTCAGCAAGTCTCTCTCCCACACCCGCTGATATTACACTCACCGCATCTACTTAAAGAAATCGTCCAGTATTTATCTGTCCCGTGGTCAGTGGCTTGATTGTCACCTTGAACAATTATCCATTTCCAGCCACTAGACAAAGTTACTGAAGGGTACTAATGGTAATGAAAGCTCTTTGCTTATGCCTTTTCTAAATTTCCAGTTCATTCCCCCAAAAAACTTAGGTGGTTACAGGCAAAAGATTGTTGCTGAGGGAATTACAAATGCTTATTTTTAAAAATTTAATACCAATCTCCAATTAGTATTTTTGCCTCAGCCCTCCTATCCCCAGCACTGCCCAACAGTGCTTTCTGTAATAATGAATATGTTTTGTTTCTTTTTAAAAAAATCTTTATTTTTTATTTATTTGTTTATTTTTACATGGTGCTGAGGATTGAACCCAGAGACTCATGTGTGCAAGGCAAGCTCTCTACCACTGAGCCACAACCCCAGCCCTTAATGAATAGTTTCTTATCTGTACTATTCAATATGGAAGCCACTAGCCACATGCAGCTGTCAAGCACATGTGGCTGTCAAGTTGCTAGTGCAGCTGAGGAGTTGATTTTTTTTTATGTTTATTTTTTAGGTGTAGATGGACATAACACAGTGCCTTTATTTTTTTATGTGGTGCTGAGGATTGAACCCGGGCCCTGCCCATGCTAGGCAAGAACTCTACCGCTGAGCCACAATCCCAGCCCCTGAGGAGTAGATTTTTAAAAAATTTTAATTAAGTTTAATTTAAATAGCCATGTATAGGCAGTGGCTAGCATGCTGGACAACACAGCTCCAGACCATGTCACTGACCCAATCAGTCTTCTCCAAGTATATATCTCCATGCATATTATTGCTCTTGCTCCAAGACTTTAAATAGCTAACAAATCTAGGTTCAACCCAGCATTCAGGATCCTCTGAGAAAATTTTTCAACATACTTTCTTAAATTTAACACTGACTTGAACCCAATCTGTTCAATTACTTGCCTTTTATTGCCTCCAATTTTAACCTGTTCTTTCCCTAAAATACCTGTTCCTCTTCCCTGCTCTCAATTAAGATAGAACTTAATTAAGAGGTATTTCCTCCATGAGAGGTAGTATCTTACCCATCCCCCCATGCTGGGATTCTTAATACCGTTCTATAGGAGGTTATATGGTATTAGGATGTGGCATTTATTTTGGAATGAGAAAGACTGGGCTCAAATTATTGTTTTGCTCTTTAATTGTTCTGTGATTCTAAGGAACTGACTAAACTCATCAGAAAAATAAATATAATTATTACCAAGAAAAGACACCTACCCTTTGGAAGATATTGGTATAGGGCAGGCCAGCAGGAAGTGCTAATTTCTATTTTTTCTACCTCTAAACTCTCTCAGCACTATATTTTTGTATTTTTATTCTCCTAACTTTAAAGTCTGTTCTTTTGTATCCCCAAAGCACTAGTATTCAACAAATGTTAGTGGAGCACTAGGTTACTTGACCATGGGGGAAGTAGCATTCTTGAGTTTGAAACCAGTGAGTGGATATAATAGCAATTTATAAAATTATGAACATAAAAGCAGATGAGCCCACCAAATCCTAGTTTGATAGATGGGAGCCACCTCTTGTTATATAAACAATGTACACTGAAAGCAATAAAATGAAATTCTACTTTCCATAGCAAATTAATAAGATATCATAATCTAACGGGTACAATAAGAAAATATAAATATTTCTGCTTCAAAAGGATATTACAAGAATTCCTGGGAGATAAACTATAATTTATAATGAAAGGATATGAGAATATTTTTCTACACTGTTGGTCCCCAGACCACATCTAGCTTGGCGAGATGCTTTGTCAGATGCGCACTGTGTTTTAAAAAAATATGTAATATAGGACTGAAGGATGTAGCTCAGTGACAGAGCACTTACCTAGCATGTACGAAGCCCTGGGTTCAATCCCCAGCAACACACACACACACACACACACACACACACACACACGTAAAGTAATGGATAACATTTACAAGTCAGATGATTTCACATAAAAGTTTGGAATTATGGCTTCTTCTGGAAAAGACCAGCTCTGGACTCACTGGACCCACCAAGACCCATGACAACAATTGCTGGAGCTAAGCCAGCTGCTGCCTTCACCAGTTGCCACTGTCCCTGCCACGCCCCAATGTCATACATTGCCGGTTTCATACCAACAGGGTCTTGGTGCCACGTACAGAACAAAATGAAATTCTAGATTTTGGATCTGACCTAGGAAAGCAATTTTTATAATCTCAATATTCTTAGCAGGTTCCTTAGGCTTCCAGGAACAAGTAAACTATAGTAACAAGTTTATTTGGAAAATTACATGGAGAAACTAAGAAAGATTGGGCCAATATTCCTGTGAGCAGGGGAAAGAAAGAAAGAAAACCCTTATTTACATTTTAACACACAGTTCTACCTCTTTTTATTTTTTTTATCAAAATCATGAGATTCTAATTCTCTTAAGTGATACATTGTTAAGTTCCTCTCTCATCCTCTTCTGCGTTCTTCAGCCACCTTCTCACTGCTTTAGTGAATTTGTGATCTTTAGTTCCTGGGTGTTAATCAGCATGCTGCTGCTAACCAATGATTTGAGGGTAAAATGCAATATACAATTGTGGGCCAATTACTTAGCTTTCCTCAAACCCCAGTTTCACCCCTTGTAAAACCCGGGGGCAGGGGGTGGCTAGTATTAAGATTATTGTGGGGATTTAATGGAATAACTCATGAAAAGAGTGCCAGTGCAATGCCTGGCATGTAATAAATTCCCCACAGACACTGCCAGGGCTGATGATGAGGATGAGCACAGTGAAGATGCCCTTAGCGTGCTGCCCTTAGCGTGTTGTTTTTTGGATGGGGAAACTGAAATTCAGTTTCTAAGAAACTTGCCCTCAATTATACAGCTAGCTAGAAAATAAGCCAGGATTAGTACCTCTGTCTCCTGACATCTTCTGCGCTGCCTTTTCTGCACACCTTAATGCTATCAACTGCAGAGCTGACAGTCAGGCAAGAGATATTCACTGAGGGCCTGCTAAATGTAAGGCACTGTCCTGGGTCCTGGGGATACTATCATTAACAAAGTCCTCCTGCCTCCTGGCCTTAGCCTTTTATGGGGGAAACAGGCAAAAGAACAAATAGACAAATGTTCAAGCAGGAACTGTCAAGCACTCTCTTTAGATAGGGAAAGAATTCGAAGACATTATCATGAGCACATAATCCTTAGCATTTTCTGTGAATATTGGTGATTACTGCTGACTTTTCTTCTTAATCACTTTCCTGCCACATAGAAACACAATTGAATATAAAGGAAACCATGATTCCCAGCAGGACATGTGGATTCTAGTCCTGGTTCTAATTCTTAAGTGACCAAACTGTTTAAACCTATGAGCCTTTGTTTTCTCCATTTGGAAAATGAGAATAATACACTCTTACATTCATGATAGGGTGGTTTCAAGTATAAAACTGTATGACATTGAGAAAGAGTTTAGTAAAACTGCTATGCAAGTGTAAAATATCTCTGTGGAAATTTTATTTCCTTAAACATGTGCTGAGGGTCTAGATTTTTTTTTAATGATTTTTTTCTTTGTTCTTTTTCCATGCATTCAGGAATAACGCAACCAGAGAGGAGCAGCCAGATTTACAGCTATAAGTACTCCTCTCAAAATTCTTTTTTGTATGATGTTAAGCGAGAAGTGTACAATGAGGAGAATTTTCAACAGGAACACAAAAGGAGGGTCTCTTCTTCCGGGACCATGGACATCAATATCACCACCTTCACACATAATGTTCAATGCAGGTATGTGTGTCCAATTGTTCTACTCAGGCCGAGCTGGGCAAGATGGAAACCTATCCTGACTCCTTTGCATCCTACTTCTCTCTTCCTTCTCCTGAATCCCTGTGATCAGAACCCTGCAGTTTATTGTGTAATTTTTCTTCAGTTTTTTTTTTGTGTGTGTGTGTATGAGTGTGTGTGATTTGACTTGTAGCATTTTCTTGATTGTAAACTTTTGGGTCATTGCCTTAACCCATTTTCTGTTACTATAACAAAATACCTGAGGCTGAGAAACTTACAAAGAGGTTTGTTTAGTTCCCAATTCTGGTAACTGGAGGGTTCAAACAGCATGATGCAGATGTCCTGGTAAAGACTGCTTGATGGCATCACAACATGGCAGAGAAGTGGTTTTCCCATGCATTCAGGAATGATGCAACCAGAGAGGAGCAGCCAGATTTACAGCTATAAGTAAAGTTCGTAGCAACTTGCTTTCATGGTACTAATCTAAACCCATGAGAGCAAGAATTCCCACGAGTCAGCATTAATCCATTCATGATGATGGTGCACCAACAGTCTAAGGAAGGCCCCACCCCTTGAAGGTTTTACCACCTCCCCAGCACCACCACACCAGGGACCAAGCTCCCTTCACGTGAACGTATGGGAACAAACCACACCCATAAATACTTTGGGTGTCCCCACAATATCTATGGATGATGTTTAATAAATACATTGTTCATTTAATCACCACTACCAGTCTCCTCACAAAAAGTAAGGCAGCTGTGGTGGACTCAACTAATAACAGCTGAATGAGACCCACCCAGCTTCATAGCACCAATGCTCTTGGTCATCAACACAGAGCCCCTTCCCACCTCTGATACTCACTGTGACTAGCTAGGCTCCACTATGCAGGAGCTCTCAACCTACTTCTGTGCTGTGACCCTTTTAGCAATCTGATAAAGCTATTTTTAAAAATATTTTTTTTACATTTTTCTAAAATTGTAGTAAAATATACATAACATCAAATAGGTTACATTGACCATTTTTAAGTATACAATTCAGCAGAATTATTGACATTCACAATGTTATACAACTATCGCCACTATTTATTTGCAAAACACTTTTATCACCTCATATAGAAACTCTGTACTCATTAATACTCATTAAGCAATAATTCCCCATTTTTCCTTCCCCCCAGCTCCTGGTAACCTCTCTTCCACTCTCCTTCTTTGCAAATCTGCCTAATCTAGATGTTTGGTTTAAGTAGCATCATACAGTATTTGTGTTTTTTGTGAAATAACCCAGACAAAAAAAGCATAATGTTTTCAAGGTTCATCCATGTTATAGCATCTATCAGTATGTGATTTCTTTTTATAGCTGAATAATAATCCCTTGCATTTATACACATTTTGCTTATCCATTCATTTCATAATGGACACTTAGGTTGTTTCCATCTTTGGCTGTTGTAAGTAATGTTGCTAGAACATTGGCATAGGAGATCTGTTTGAATCCCTGTTTTCAATTCTTTTAGGTATATACCTACGAGTAGAATTGTTGAGTCATAGCCTAACTTTACATTAATTTTTATAGGAGCTGGAAAACTGTTTTCCATAGCACCTGCATCATCCACTTCCTCTCCAACATTGATCATTTTCCTTTTTTTTTTTTTAATTCTCACTGTAGGTATGAGGTGATATCTCATGTGGTTTCTTGTTTTTATTTTGCACTTTCCTGATGACTAAAGATGATGAGCAACTTTTCGTGTGCTTATTGGTCATTCATGAATCTTCTTTGGACAAATGTCTGTTCATTTCCTTTGCCCTTTTAAAAATTGGACTGTTTGTTTTTATTGTTGTTGTTGAATTGTAGAAGTTCTTTAAACATACTCTTATCAGATATATGACTTCTAAGTATTTTCTCCCATTCTATAGGTTGTCTTTTCACTCTATTAATACTGTCCTGATGCATAAGTTTTTAGTTTAATGAAATTCAATTTATCTATTTATTATTTTGTTGCCTGGACTTTTGGTGTCATATTTAATACATGATCATCAAATTCAAAAAATGTATTTTCTCCTCTATGCTTTCTTTTAAGCATTTTATAGTTTTAGCCCTTAAATTTCAGTCTAAGATCCATTCTGAGTTCATTTTTGTATATAGTGTAAAAAGTCCAACTTCATCCTTTTGCATGTGAATATTACATTTTTCAACCACAATTTGTTGAAGAGATTTGTTCTTTTTCCACTGAAGGGTCTTGGCCAATATATATATATATATATATATATATATATATATATATATATATATATATATATATATATATATTTTTGTATCAGGGATTGAACTCAGAGGCACTCAACTACTGAGCCACATTCCCAGTCCTATTTGGTATTTTATTTAGAGACAGGTCTCACTGAGTTGCTTAGTGCCTCACCATTGCTGAGGTTGGCTTTGAACTTGTGATCCTTCTGTCTCAGCCTCCCAAGCCACTGGGATTACAGTTGATAATTGTTTATTATATAAAATAAACAGGATTATAAAGAAAATGGTTATAATAAAATGTAATTACCAAAATATGAAAAATCTCTAAATTGTGTTAATAATGTGGGTCTCATATCCACCATATTTTTAAAGTGATGATGAATGTAAATAATAATTTGGGATACCTGTAGCAATTATAATATGAAAATATCTGTAATTTCTACTTGTGACAAAGTCAAGTTCTGCTGATTCTATTGTGGTTTGTTATCAATATCCATAATTGAAGGAAATTCTATTTTTCATTCAGAGGTTGGCAAAAAAAAATGTTTTCCTATTTAAGTTCACCTATACCTCCAAAATCTGTCTACAGACACCTGTGGTGGTCCATAAACTTAAGGTCAAGAATCTTTTGTCGGGGCTGAGGTTGTGGTCAGTGGTAGAGCACTCCCCTAGTACATGTGAAGCCCTGGGATCAATCCTCAGCACCGCATAAAGATGAACTTTTATTTATTTCATTTAAAATACAGGTATTATGTCCATCTAAAACTAAAAAAGAAAAATCCTTTGTGACCTCTGTCATGATAATGACCCTAATTACTTAAGTTGTCCTCACCCCCACTCTGTATTTATTAGTCCCTCTCATCTCTGGTTTATCACCCACAATTGGCATGTGTTGGGCAGGGAGGAAGTACTCCACACAGCCCTATTTCATTTCCTCCCTGAGGCACATTTCTTTGTCCATATCTTGCTTTTTACAAGTGAAATGTCCCTTTCCAATTCTATGTCACCACTTTGATTTCTTTGGCTCCAGGATATGTGTCAAAAAGAGCATTTTTCCACATTGTGTTTCTCTCTGCAAAATGATATGTCTTTCCTAACTTTACCCTCTTATGAGTATCACTAAAGAAATTTCAACCTAAATTCTCTGCACTGTCCCAGCCTTGCCATCTGGACACTTAAATTCAACCCATCTGCCTTTGGGCTTTTATAGTTGTTCTGTTCTCATCTCCTGTTTCTATTTTTTTTTTAATTTTTAAATTTTTTATTTTTTTGTGTGTATGTATGTACTAGGGATTGAACCCAGGGGCACTCAACCACCAAGCAATATCACAACATCCCGGCTCATTTTACTTTTTCATTTTGAGACAGGGTATTGCTAGGTTGCTCAGGCTGGCCTCAAACTTGCCAGTATCCTCCTACTTTAGCCTCCTGAGTCACTAGAATTACAAGCATGTGCCACTGTGCCCTATTTATGTATCTTTTTTATTTCATTATTCTTCTTTATATATCTATTACTTCCGGAACATAATTCCCTCCATTTCTGAATTTTAACCAGAAAGATAGCACAGCTTAGTGGTTAAGAGCACCATTCTGATGTAACAAAGAATCCCCTCATTATGTATAATTTTAATGCAATAATAAAAAAATTGTAAAGAAAATCAGAAACCTTCAAAAGCCTAAGAATCAGTAATTAAAAAGAGCAATATTCTGAATCCAGGCTGCATAGTTTTAAATTCTATTCTACTGCTTTCCAGCTATGTGACCTTAGGTAAGGTAGTCAACCCTACTATGTCTTGCGTCCAAATGTAAAGTGGGCATGATTATAAGGATTTGAAGAGTAAATATTTGTAACATGCCTAGATAAGTGGGTTTTTTTTAGTAAATAAAATAATCTTTTAATTCCATCTCTTCATTTTTGCAGAAAAGTTCTTATCTCTTTCCTCTTAGCAACTGCAAATACTCCCTTTCATGTCAAAAACCCCTCCTGTACTTTCACATCAACTCTTATCATTCCTCACTATTTTTATTTAATTTTTTTATAGTTTAGGTGGATACAGTACCTTTATTTTATTTATTTATCTTTATGTGGTGCTGAGGATCAAACCCAGGGCCTCACACATGCTAGGCAAGTGCTCTGCCACTGAGCTACAACCCCAGCCCGCATTCCTCACTCTTAAGATGCCTTAACTGAGATCCAAATCACGTCTAAATATATACTTCTCCCTTTCCCCCATTAGGTTCAGTTTCTATTCCTCTAACTGCCTCTCTGATTCCATTCATTCGTAGATCCTCATCACTCCATGTCAATTTTATTTTTCACCATGCCAAAGAACTTTGATGACTCTGCACAGAGTAGCTGGTCTTGAGCCAAGTGGCACGTGGCAAGGAGGGATGACTGGACTTTGTGAAGGAACAAACTGTTCCAGTGCCATACTCTCCTCTCCCCCAAAAAGACTCATAATTAAAGAGAACACTCTTTGTGCACCTGCCTCAAACACACCAATCTCAGAAGAATAGCAATGTGATGTTCCTTCCAAACCAATGTACTTGTTCCTGAGCAGAATTTCACAGCTGTCAGGAGGTACTGTGGAGGTCACAAGAGTGAATAGAACACTGGCTAGGGAACCAGAAGACCTGGCTTCTAGCCCCAGCTCTGCTCCCATTTACTACCTTGACCTTAGCAAAGTCATTTATACTTATTTGGCCTTACATACCTTAGAGATAGTTAAGCTTACAGTTGAAAGATAAAACATGTGAAATGACTTCTTTTCTGAGCACACTACAGTTATATTTGTTGTTATAATAAATCCCAACTATCTAGCACAGCTCTCAAGTGGAAAAAAAAAATCTCCGTATTCTTGGCTTACAACTCATGCTAAAATATAAAAAGCAAAAGGCAATTTAAAACCAAATTGGTTTGATTGATTCATTGACTAGTGGTGATTCTGCTCATTTAGATGTAGTCTAAAGGTTAAACCAGGTTTATTCAATCTCAGCAACATTGACATTTTGCTTTTGTTTTGAGATGAGCTCTAAGTTTCCCAGGCTGGTGGTAAATTATGAGCTCAAATGACCCCCTGCCTCAGCCTCCCAAGTAGCTGGGACTACAGGCATATCAACCACACTCAGCTTTTAACTTTGACATTCTGTACCGGAAAGCTCTTTCTTTGGAGAGATGTCCTGTCCATTTTAGGATTTTTAGCCATATCCCTGGCCTCTACCTATTTTATGGCAATTATGAGAATAAGATATACTGCCAAATATTGGCAGACATACTCCGGGGAACAAAATTGCTTCTGGTTGAGTTCATTGGGTTAAAGGATAATATATATATATATACACACACACACACACACACACATACATACATACACATACATATACACACTACGTATATATATACATATACATATATGTATGTATGTGTGTGTATATATATATATATATATATCATACATTTGTACATATATTTTACACACACACACACACACATATGTATCCTTTTTTTTTAAACTGAGGGTTGAACCCAGGGACACTCCACTACTGAGTGACATTCCCAACTCCTTTAATTTTTTAAGATAGGATCTTACTAAGTACTTAAGACCCTCCTGCCTCAGCCTTCCAAGTCACTAAGGATTACAGGCTTGTGCCATAGTGCCTGGCTATAAAGTTCTTTCTTTACATAGCTAACTCCTTAGGCACCGAATTCCATATTCTATATTTTCCATAAATTTCTACATATCACAGATCAATGCCAGACAGAGTTCATGTTTGGTAAAAACTTTAGTATATGGGAATGATATGAATGTGTTAACTGCCCCCCCCCATCACATCTTGAAGAACTGTCCCTATCATGAGGAAAGCAACAGCAATTCATTTTTCTATTAGAAATGGGTATGTTTAATCTTTACAAACTAAAACAGAAATAATTGTACAAATATGTATGAATTTTAGTTCTTGACATTTACATAGCCCTGACTGTCCAGGTGATTTGGTAATGTCTGGAGATATTTGGATTGTCACAGCTGGGGGAGGAAGGATTACTGACATCTAGTGGCTAGAGGCCAGGGATGCTGCTAGACATCCTGCAATGCATGGGCAGTCTGATGGGTTAAAATGTCACTAGAGGGCTGAAGTCATAGCTCAATGGTAGAGCACTTGCCTAGCTTGTGTGAGGCACTCGTTTCAATCCTCAGCACCACATAATGATAAGTAAACAAAATAAAGGTATTGTGTCCATATACAACTAAAAGTATTAAAGAAAATGTCAATAGAGCTGATGTGAAACTCTGCTATCTGGAAGCACGGGTGGTGCCCTGTGCCTTTCTTGACTCCGTGGGCATACTCTTTGGAGAAGGTAATCAAGTCTCTGTTCTTCTTTCTCACAGCTGCTCATGGCACAGGTTTCTAAGATGTATGTATATGATCTTTCCCTTCCTCGAATGGACATGTTTGTACCGATTTAAGGATTGGCTTCTTGGAGATTTACTTGCTGGTTTAAGTGTTGGCATTGTGCAAATTCCTGAAGGTAAGGACAATTCAAAGCCTTTTCACCCAAAGACAGACTATGGAAACTTTTCTGCTTTCAGAGTAAACAATTACTAGTGCTAGGGAAGAAGTGTGAATATCACATGTTCCCTTCAACTGCCAGATTTCTAACCTCTCCAGGATGGTTCCAAAAGTCTTAAATTAGCTTACAATTAGCTTGAACACTTTTCAGAATATTTATAACACCCACTTTTGGTCACCTTTTGCTTAACTAATGCTTTCATACTCTCAATTACAATAGATCGCACTTGGCATTGGTTTTTACTAAGAAACATTTGCCAGCATCTCTCCAGCAGACACAGCATCCCAGAGGCCACACTCAACTGGCAGTTCAGATGTAAGACAAAGTCACACAGATAGAAGTGGGAGCCCTCTGGGCTTTAGAAACCTTGTTTCCCAAATAGGAACCAACAACTTTTTTAACAAATCTCTTCCAAGGTCCTAGAAGGGACACTCCAAGATATAAGAGACTCTATGTCTAGAGAAGACCAAAGCTAGGGCTTCCCACTGGATATTTATCTTTCATTCACAGTCCTTGAGGTCCAGATGGAGTGCACTAATTGAGCTCATGTTTACCATGGCTGGTAGCACAGCTGACATTCTGTTATCACGTCTCCAGGGAAACAATAGAAAGTTAACCCAAGGGCTGGGGATGTGGCTCAAGCGGTAGCGCGCTCGCCTGGCATGTGTGTGCCCCGGGTTCGATCCTCAGCACCACATACAAACAAAGATGTTGTGTCCTCCGAAAACTAAAAAAATAAAATAAAATATTAAAAATTAAAAAGAAAGTTAACCCAAGACCAAATTTGTCCGGAGACAAGACTCACAGAAGTTCTCTGTTCTCATATAGTCTTTTTTTTTTTCATACTGGAGATTGAACCCAGAGCCTCATGCATGCTAGGAAAGCATTCTACCTCTGAGCGTCACCCCCAATCTCCTACATAGTGATTAAACATCCTCATTTCTCTGTTATTCTAGGGCCGACCAGCAGGGCTGAAACTTGTAATTGCACAGATTGTGCAAAACACAAAAGAGACCAAACAAAAGGTCAAGTGGTGGCTGAAATTCAACTCTGGCATAGGGATGTTAATTGGGGGAAAATGAAATGCCTTTTAAAATATTTGTTTATTTATAAATTATCGTACAGTAAATTTATTTTCCTTTTGGTATATAGTTCTGTGAATTTCAATACATGTACAAATCTGTGAAACCACCACCACAACCTGGATACAGAGTCGTTCCATCACCCCAACATCTCTTCTGTGCCTTCCCTTTTTAGTCTCCTACTCCCCTGACCCCTGTTAACAACTGCTGTGTTCACCATCACCATGGTTCTGTCTCTTTGAGAATACCATATAAATAAAACCATACAGTATGCAACTTTTGAAGGCTAGCTTAATTTAGTATTATGCCTTTGATATTCATGCAAATTGTTGTATATATCAATATTTGCATTTGTTTGCTTCCCCCCCCCCCTCCTGGGCATCAAATCCAGGACCCTGCACAAACTAGGCAAATAATGTTTAAAATCCCAGCCCTTTATATTTTTATTTTGAGACAGGGTCTCAATTAGTGTCTGAAGCTGGCCTCAAACATGAGGTACTCCTGCCTTAGCTTCTTGAGTAGCTAGGATTATGGGGATGTGCCACCACAACCAGCTTGATTTGTTCCTTTTTATTGCTGAATACGTCTATTTTAATACACTTTCTATAAGTACATTACATTTCACAATAAAAAGTGAATTAGTAGGGGCTGGGGATGTGGATCAAGCGGTAACGCGCTTGCCTGGCATGAGCGCGGCGCTGGGTTCGATCCTCAGCACCACATAAAAATAAAATAAAGATGTTGTGGGCTGGGGATATGGCTCAAGCGGTAGCGCGCTCGCCTGGCATGCGTGCGGCCCAGATTCGATCCTCAGCACCACATTCGAACAAAGATGTTGTGTCCGCCGAGAACTAAAAAAAAATAAATAAATATTAAAAAAAAAAAAAAAAAAAAAAAAACTTGCTCTCTCTCTCTCTCTCTCTCTCACTCTCTCTTTAAAAAAAAAAAAAGATGTTGTGTCCGCTGAAAACTAAAAAAATAAATATTAAAACATTCTCTCTCTAAAAAAAAAAAAAAGAATTAGTTACCAAAACTATTTCCCTACTAATTACCAAAAGAAAAAAAAAAATGTAATTAAGACTGTAGTATTGCATGAATCAACAACTAGGCCAATGGAATAGAAAAGAGAGTGACACATATATGAATCATATGATTTATTTATTTATTTTGTAGGAGTACTGAGGATTGAACTCAGGGGCACTCAACCACTGAGCCACATCCCCAGCCCTATTTTGTATTTTGTTTAGAGACAGGGTCTCACTGAGTTGCTTAATACCTCGCTTTTGCTGAGGCTGGCTTTGAACTCGCCATCCTCCTGCCTCAGCCTCCGGAGCTGCTGAGATGAATCACATGATTGATATCATATGTCACTACAGAGATGGCTTTTTAATGATAAATTATGTGAAAAGTTGGATACTAATATAGGAAAAAACATTATATCCCTATCTCACACCATACACAAATGTCAACTCCTGGTGGTTTAAAGACTTAACTGTGAAAGGTAAAAAATAAAGATTTTTTTTTTTTTTAATAATGGAGGAAATTGTATTCCTTCACAGTCCACCATCACAATCTTAAGGTAGAAATGAGACACAAAAAGCAAAAGGAAAGGACCAAAGAAAAAGACTGACAAATTGAATTAAGTAAAATTTAAGAACTTGTCTATTCTAAGCCTCTATAAAGATTGAAAAGCAAATCATAGAGCTGGGGACATAGCACAGTAGTAGAACACCGAGCGTGTATGAAGTCTTGGGTTCACTCCTTAGCATAACAAAAAAGGAGAGGGAAAGGAAGAAGAAAGAAAGAACAAAAGAGAAAGAAAATCACAGAATGGGGGAGAATATTTGTAATACATAAACACTACAAAGATTTTATTTATAATAAAGATAAGACTCCTTAAAAAATCAAAACAACTATATAAGAATGCTCAAAATTACAAGTAATTGATGAAGTAGAAATTGAAATTAAAATGAGTTACCACCATACACCCTAAAATTAAAAATCTGACAGTATGACGTGCCAGCACAGATGTGAACAACAGGCGCTCCCGTATATTGCTGGCGGGAATATAAATTGCACAACCATTTGGAAAACAGTTTGGCATTATCTAGTAAATGCCCCAGAAGTTATAATTAAGGGTTTATAATCTCAAGGAACTTGTACCTCTGTGTACTGGGAGACAGGTACAAGAATATTCAGAACACTACTACTCATAATAGCCTCGAATTGGAAACAAAGACATGACACTGTTCAACCCTGGAGCAAAGAAAAAAAATGGGGGAAATAGCTGCCTTGGGTCCTGATGCCCTTTTGGTCCCAGTCTCTGATGACGTCCAGCTACTCTTTGTACCCTTTTAAATTTCCTATTTTGCATAAGCTCATCTGAGCGTGTTTTCTGTCTCCTGCAAACTATATAACCATGCTTAAGGGGAAAAAAAAAGTGTGAGCCTGTAAATTATAATGGACTTGAGATATTTCGATTGGGGCCATATTTGGATCTTGATTTAACAGACTGTGAAATATGAAAGCAAATAATAATTTGCTAAAGATTGCCTCAAAACCCACCCTACCTCTGGCTGGAGGTCTCTCATAGGGCTACAATCAAGCTATTAGTCATTTTAAGGCCCCACTGAGGCTGGAGGACCGTTTCCACGCTCACTCATGTGGCTGTGGACAGAACTCAGAAGATCCACTTACAAGCTCACTCTCACGTTTACTGACAGGCCTGAGTTCCTCCGCATAGATGAAGATGCTTGAGCATCTTCACAACTTGGTATCTGGTGAGACCATCTGCAAGTGTGGGGCCCAAGACAAAATGGAAATGCAGGGCCCCTAGTGCAAAACTTATTCAGAAATTCAAGATAGTGACAGCAAAGCATTAAACCAAGTGTTAAATTCAAGATAGTGACAGCAAAGCATTAAACCAAAGCATTAAACCACAGAGGTCAGACACCTTTGAAGACAACACTAGCAATAAAGATGGAAGCCATAGATTTTTTTCCTTGCAGCCTTATCGGGGAGGTGACATCCTGTCGTTTATATTGTAGTATGTTCCTTAGAAGCAAGTTATTGGGTCTTCTCACACTTAAGGCAGGAATACCAATTGCCCATTGTGTATCCTCTTAGAGACCCTCTACCACAATGACCATTTATGAGATAATTAAGGATGTTTGAACATTGAGTGGATGGTAATGCTATTGTAGTTAAAGTATCAGAGCCATCTTTTAGAGATACATACTGAAATATCTACCAATGAAATGATTTGGTATTTTGGATTTGCCTCAAACCAATACAGGGTGGGAGAGGATTGGGGTATAGGTGAAACAAGATTGGCCATGGGTGGACCATTGTTGAGGTGAATGATGGTATACAGGAGTTCATTATACATGCTCTCTACTTGTATATGTTTGAAATTTTCCATTTAGAAGAAGCCTTGTTTGTATAACATGATAAAGTAGCTGGCTGAACTCATAACTGAATTTCAATGAGTATATTGGTAACATGTAAGTTGAGGAAAAGCCCTTAAGCCCAGGAAGTGTGGACTTGAAACATCAAAAGGATGACATCATGCATGTTATTATCTTTGCTTTAAATTTTCCAAATTCTCATGGTGCATCTTAGAAAAGGAAAGTGTTGAAGGAGCTAAAGGAAGAGATTGGAGTGTTGGGCAAATAGAAAAGAAATAGCACATATCAACTTGGAGTCAAGTCAGTTAAGTGTGATTCTTGCCTTGCCTCCAGCTCTATCTTCAGCCCTGGAGGGTTCCCAGGGCCATCTTGTGCTAAACTAAGGATAGGGATGGTACTTCTGGACACTGGAACTCCGAATTGTATTGTCATGGTGTTTGCTTTCCTTATTTAGTAGTAAGACTTCACAGTGAAATTTGTTTCATTCTGTGATGAAGAACTGAGGTGTCAAATAACATGGTAAATCAGAAAAGGAAGGTAAGAATTGGAGGAGATAATAAAAGGTATTCATTAGAAGTTGTTGTGAAGGGATGCTATTACCACATTCACTTGGCTGTACACATGGATCTTCTTGTTGCTGTTGTTGTTTGAGATTGGGGTCTTTCTGTGTTGCCCAAATTGGCCTCCAAGTTGGTATCCTCCTGCCTCAGTAATCCTGAGTAGTTGGGATCAGAGTAGCTGGGATTAAGTCATAAGCCACCATGCCTGACTTCACATGGACTATTTTTATTTTAATTATTTTTTTACAGTTTCTATTTAAGGTGACTTTTAAAAGCCAAACTACCTTTTATTATTTACATTATCTTTTCAGGTCTGACACTTTCTTTGATGACAAGACAACTGATTCCTCCTCTTAATGTCGCTTACACAGCTTTCTGTTCTTCTGTAATTTATGTAATTTTTGGATCATGTCATCAAATGTCCATTGGTGAGTTCAATACTGGAACCAAAGGAGGTAGATGAAATTTCTTCCTCAATCATTTACTTATTGCTAAGAAATCTGATTTAAAGTTATCTTTAAGATAGAAAAGAGGCAGAAGATAAATAGTTGGTTAATACAGTTAGTATTTACGTTAAAAATATAAATACTTCTTTTAGTGTGTCATTACTAATGTCACCTAGAAAAACAGGCCACCAAGATGTTTCCCAAAGGAATTTAATGGCAAAGGTACTTCCTTGGTGAAATTGCCACATCTTGGAATTTGTCTGCCCACTACCCAAACACCTAAAAATGATTCGGCTAATATTCCAGTCTTTAGCCGGACCTATAATAGCCCAGTTCCATTGGGCTGGTTTATAATACAGCCAGTCAGCTTATTAATTTACAATGAGAAAATTCTGTCCTTGTAATCAGAACACTCAAGCCCACAGATAAGCACGTTTTCCTTGCCTGAGTCAAAAGTCCATCTACTGATTTATAATTAGAAATGATTGTCAGAGGGACCAGAATAGTTATAAGTCGCCCAATCATTACATTTACTTAACCTAGGTAACACTGAATTAATCACAAAATGCCCCAAGAGGCTTGGAAGGGCATCGAGAACATTCACTCTGTGAGGTACCTTTTCCTGGGCTTCCCCTTTGCACAACTTCTAGTGGCAAACTTTGAACATTCTTATCGACACACCCATTCTCCAGATATGTTTGTACATTCTGTTGGTTACTATCCAATTCTTTTAGATGTGGAATGTTACTATGGCTTTTTGTTTTTGTTGTTGTTGTTATAAAAATGTTTATTATTTACCAAAACCAGTGGACCTCTTATCAAATGTTGCTTGGTAACAAAATATTGGTACAGCTTTAATTAAAAGAAGAAGAAGAAGGAAGAGGAGGAGGAGGAGGAGGAGGAGGAGGAGGAGGAGGAGGAGGAGGAAGCTATTTGGCTCATTGTCATTAATTAGACTTTCTGCAACAGTCACTTAATCCAGACTTGTTCAGGGCATTACTCAGATGTTTTGTACTTTACTTAATTAACTCCTTTAAGTGTGGCTTTTTACATTCAAATACTATTCCCAAGTTCCTGGGGCACCTCACAAACATTTCCAAATTCTGACAGGAAGACCTCTTATAGTTTAAGTACTTTAAAGGAAGATTTGCCTCTGCTCCCATGTGCATATATGTCAATATGAGGAATAAGTGAAACACTGTTTGAAACAGGTTTAGCATAATGTTGTCTTGCACATAGTAAGACCTCTAGAAGTATTTGGTACTGAGATAGGTGCAGTGACATGCACCTGTAGTCCCAGCTGCTTGGAAGTATCAGTTGAACCCAAGAGTTTGAAGCCAGCTGGGACAACCTAGCAAAACCCCACCTCAAAAAAAAATTGTGGGGTATTCTTCCTATTATTCTTGTAGCTTTTTTTTTATGACCCTTTCACACCATTTTACTTTTATCTATCTCTAAGTACAGGTGCAGTGACTGAGCCTGATATCCATTTCCAGTCAATTTCTCTTTGACTCCCACCCCATATGCCCATGATGTAAATACCTGGACCACCAGCATCTAAATCCTATGAGTTGGTGACAGTATGTGGAGTCATTATCCTCTTCCCTGCTCTTTCTTACTTCCCAGATCCTTCTATGGCCACTTGCAAATAAGAAAGTCTATTCAAGTTGAAGACAATACAAAATAATCAGGCCAAGCCTTGCTTTTGTCGGTACCTGTCAGTTTACCTGGATGTAAAACCTCACCTTCTGTCTAATATCTTCTCCCGTAGGTCCCTTCTTCCTTGTGAATGCTCTGATGATCAACGTCCTGAAGGAGAGACCATTCAATTATGGTCACCTGGTCATGGGAACTTTTATCAAGGATGACTTTTCTTCCCCCACCTACTTTCTCAACTATAACAGATCTTTAAATGTGGTGCAAACTACAACTTTTCTGACTGGGATTTTTCAGGTAGGATCTGAGTCTCTGAACTCCTGGAAAAGAAAAAAGTAAAGGGTTATAAATGGACCCCTTCTTTTAACTGCTCCTGTGGCCCATGGTGATAGATCTGGAATGTCAGTCATTTAGTTGTGGAATGTATAGATAGGCTGTCTCCTCAGTGATGAAACTTCTTCTGAAATAATCCACCACTAATTTAGGAAAAGATACTGACTGAACTTTCTCATAAATCCTTTCTCCTCTGAGACAGAGAAGGGTTTTAGGGTCCAGAGTGACACTCCTGATTTTTTAAAAAAATTATTCTAGGGGCTAGGTTTGTAGCTCAGAGGTAGAGTGTTTGCCTCACACATGTGAGGCACTGGGTTCAATCTTCAACACCACATAAAAATAAGTAAATAAAGGTATTGTGTCCATCTACAACTAAAAAAATTTAAATTATTCTATATTTTTTATCAAGAATAGGACTCCTGCCAGGTGCAGTGGTGCATGTCCATAATTCCAGCAGCTTAGGAGGCTGAGGCAGGAGAATAGTGAGTTCAAAGCCAACCTCAGAAATTTAGCAAGGCCCTAAGCAACTCAGCTAGACCCTGTCTCTAAATAAAAGATAAAAAAGGGCTGGGGCTGGGGGCTCAGCGTTTAGGTATATCAAATCATGATGTTGTAAGTGAAAAATAGAAACAATTTCTTCAATTATACCTCAGTTAAGTGGAAAAAAGGGATCAATCTACCAGGAAGACATAGCAATCCTAAATCTAGATGCACCAAACAAGAGAACTACACATTATGAGAAGCAAAATTTGATAGAACTGAAAGGAGAAATTGACAAATTCATAATTACAGTTCATAATATCAACAAATTACAAATTTATAATATCAACACTTTTCTTTCAACAATAAAACTAGACAAAATTAGCAAGTATATTAAAAAATTCAACGATGCCATCAAATTAACAGAATTTAAAAGATATTTACAAAACACTCCACTCAATAATAGCTGAATACACATTCTTTTTAATGACCCACGGAACATGTACCAAGATAGTCTAATACCCAGTGATAAAACAAACCTTAACACTTAAAAGAATTTAAACCAGACAGAGAGTATTCTCTGAGCACAGTGTAATCAAACTAGAACACATTAACAAAAAGTGAACATAAAAATCTCCAATCACTTGGAAATTGAACAACATATTTATAAATAATCCATGGATCACAGAAAAAAAAGATCAAGGGAATTTTTTAAAAGGCATTTATCAAAATTTGTGGGACACAGCTAAAGCAGTTCTATGGGTGAAATTTATAGCACTGAAATACAAGCGAAGAAAGGAAGTCTCTATAATCTAAGCTCCAACTTCAAGAACTTACAGAAATAAGAGTAAACTAAACCTAACACAGACAAAAGGAAAAAAAGTTTTAAAAAAAGTAAAAATCAATGAAATTAAAAATAGGAGTGTTTACATAATGTGTAACTCCACATATGTAGCATTCTTGAAAGTGACAAAATTATAGAAATGAACAGATAAGTGGTTGCTTGGGGGTTAGAATGGGGTGAGAGGGATACGGGGACAGTCATAACGTGGCTTCAGGAGGGGTCCTTGTAGTGATAGAATTATCCTGTATCTTGGCCATGTCAATGTTAATCTCCTAGTTGTGATACTGTTTTACAAGATGTTATCATTGGGAAAAATTGGATAAAGAGTATATGGATCTGTCTGTATTGTTTCTTAAGTCTGCAAGTCCATCTAACATTTAACTTAAAAATAGAAGTCTGAACTAGATAATAGCTAATATTTATTGCTGCTCACTGTTCTAAGCATTGTACATGTACTACCTCATTTGATCCTCACAGTAACTCTCTTTATGAAGGTATATATTAATAGTGGTCCTTATTTTATGGACCCAAAGGCAGGGAGAAGTTAAATAGATTGCCCAAGGACACACAGACTCAAGATACCAAACTCAGATTCAGTCTCAGGGCTCTCAGCCTCCAGAATTGGTGCTCTAGGTAGTGTTAAAGCATAAAATAATACTTATAAAAGTGGAGACTGTGCCCGTGAAGTCAAAGAATAACCTTTAGTTGGAATGGAGTTTTCTGGGAAGGAAATAACTATCTATTGAGCCCCTCCACATACACTTTTTTTAAAAATACATCTTTTTATAAATTTTTTCTATAAAATTCTTTCATATAAGTTTTGTCTCACAGGCTGATTCTGACTGGTTGATAATGGCTGCTTAGAATTTTATGCCAACACAAAACCTGATGCCATATCACAGTGGGCCAGAGGGAATTCTATGTTGATAGTGGACATTTGCCATTTACAAGGTAGAAGGAAAGGGTGGTATGAAAATGAGTGATGAGTATTTGTGTCTGTCACTATTTTCATATTTGAGCAAGGTGTTGTACATATGTTACATAATTGAATCCATATCCCTCTGTATTTGGTATTTTTTCTACCTCTGCTTTTTTATATTTGTTCTTTTTAGTTATACATGACAGTAGAATGTATTTTGACATATTATACATACATGAAGAATAATTTTCCATTCTTGTGATTGTACATCATGGGGATGTATGTAGTATTATTCATGTTTTTTAATATTTATTTTTTAGTTGTATATGGACACAATACCTTTATTTATTTATTTTTATGTGGTGCTGAGGATCGAACCCAGGGCCTCGCATGTTCTAGGCAAGCACTCTACCGCTGAGCCACAACCCTAGCCCTTATTCATGTTTAAAGATGACAAAAACCAAACTTCAGGGAGTCAAGGTGTCCACACTTGGTGAGTTGGCAGGACCCAATATTGAAGCTGGGTTCTCCAGACCCAAGAACCATGCTGTTTTCACCAAACCCCCTAAGGAAGAAGAATTGGACTGAGCTCTCGAAAGAGATAGTGAACCTATATTGGCCAAGATGGCAAAACAGAAGGGTTGGTTCATAAACACAGAGGTGGCAATCAGCCAACCACACTGACAATAAGAAGCAGCTTGCTCTACCTGGAGTTAGAGTGTATTGGGCAGTACTGACAGATCAAAGGAGACACAGGGCAGGCTGATTGAGAGTTTTGAAACAAAAATCTTTTAAAACCAAAGGATTTATTGTTCTAAGTTTGTTTTCTGAGCATTTTAGTGCAGTGAAGGATGAAGTGATAACAATAGTTAGCTTTTAAACTTCCATTTTGTTCTATCTTCACCTTTTCCTGAATTGTTTTTGTGAAGTTGTGCCAGAGTTCTTAACATACCCTATTATGGGGGTTTGGAATGTACCCTGTATGCACCCATTTTATAACCCTAGGGGTTTTTTTAAGTATAAAAAATGGACATACACATTGAAAAAAACCTCAAAGAGTGAAAATGTATATAAATTGGTGTCCTCAATCTCTAATTTCATTTCCTGAAGTTTAAGAGTTTGATGTCATCCTTGAAGATCATTTGTGTATATGTTGTATGTTATATAACATGTTTTTATCATATATATATATATATATATATATATATATATATATATATATATACACACACACACACATATGTAAAATACACATTTAAAATACAGGTTAAGGGCTGGGGTTGTGGCTCAGTGGTAGAGCACACTCGCCTAGCACGTGCGAGGCCCTGGGTTCGATCCTCAGCACCACATAAGAATAAATAAAGGTATTGTATCCAACTACAACTAAAAAATAAAATATTTTAAAAAAATAAAAATAAAGATATTGTGTCCACCTAAAACTAGTAATTTTTTTAGTAATTTTAATAATTTTTTTAGAGAGGAGAGAGAGAGGGAGAGAGAATTTTTTAATATTTATTTTTCAGTTTTCGGTGGACACAACGTCTTTATAGAACCCAGCGCCCCACGCATGCCAGGCAAGTGCGTTACCACTTGAGCCACATCCCCAGCCCAAAAAGTAAATATTTTTAAAAAATAAAAATAGAATAAAATACAGGTTAAGTATTCCTTATCTGAAATGCTCAGGACCAGAGTGTTTTGGATTCCATATTTTTTTCAGATTTTTTGATTATTTGCCTATACATGAGGGGGATATCTCAGGAATGGGATCTAAGTCAAAACATGAAAGTCATTTATGTTTCATATACACCTTGTTCACTTACCCTGAAGGTAACTTTTCTACAATATTTTTAGTGCGCTCACGCTTTGCAGCCCATCACGTAAGGTCAGGTGTGGAATTGAGTTGGCACTCAAAAACTTGAATTTTGGAGCAATTTTTGATTTCAGGTTTTTGCATTTGGGATACTTAACCTGCATTATATCTTAATTATGTGTTCAGGATTACATGAATCCTGAAGACATAAATAGATTCAGTTTAGTCATTCTTAGTAAAGGTAAGAGTCAAAGGCCAAGGAGTTTGAACTGGATGCCAGTTTATTGTCCTTTCCTCTGTGAAAAGCTGCATTCCTCACAGGGATGCTAACATACGAAAGGTTTGAAAGGATAAAGGCTTGTTGCGGTCACCTCTCAGCATTTCCTTCTTGTCAACCTAGAGGGCAGTAGATTCTAGAGCAAGAACCTGAGAGCTGACAGTGCTCGGGAAGAAAGGAGTGTGGTCTCATGCTCGTTGGGTACTTCTGAGCCCACAGGCCAGGGCCCAGCTTATTCCGTGAGTCTCCATTCACTGGGGAAAGCAAGGCAGAAAAGTTCTCAAAGGGGCCTACCGTAACTTCTTGGTTGGAAACTCTTCTTTCTGATAAGGAGTCGTGGGGGCCCCTGATGAGTGTCTTTGGTGCCATTTCTGGTTTGATGCCCCTTTCTGGCTTTCTTTTTCCATCTGAACCCCTTGCAGATATCTATGGGCGTGCTTGGTATGGGCTTTCTGTCTGCTTACCTTCCGGAGGCGCTGATCAGTGCTTACCTAGCTGCTGTCGCTCTGCACATCATGCTGTCCCAGCTGACTTGTATCTTAGGGATTGTAATTAGCTTCCACGCTGGTCCCATCTCCTTCTTCTATGTGAGTAACTTCACCCCTCACCCAGCTCCTGGCCTGCAAAAACAAGTGGACCAAGTAAAGAGACTTCTGCCCTTTCCCAAAAGGAGATGTGGCTGAGAGGCAGCTCAGTCAAGCAAGTCGTAGACTTATTAGAGTCTTGGTTAACTGCAGATAGTCAGTCGGACCATGTTCTCAGTTGCAATAACCATTTCAGCCTAGCATAATTTTCATTATAATTTGGACTTTAAGTTACTACTGTATCTATCATAATTCTCCCAATACATGCCTCATTACAGACACATATCCTAAAACAATTGCAGGATATAAAATACAAAGTAGTCCCTGAATGTAGGAAAGAAATAGAAGCTCAGTTAAAGAACACATATGGCTTGGGAAAATTAATAATGAATAGGCTAATAAGTAGAACTCCTAGGTTTTTGTTGTTGTGTTGTTACACTGAAACATAAAGTCACTTTATTGAACTATCCTGTCTCTTTTGATCTTTTTTTTTTTTTTTTTTAATTTTTCAAGGTACTAGGGCCTTGCACATACTAGGCTCTACCAACTGAACTACACCCCCAGCTCCTTTAATATCTCTTATTTAATTTTTAAAAAATACATATCAGCTTCCAGCCCCCTCACTTGCCCTCCTTGTCCTAGAACTGCTTGTTTTGTAACTAATCTAGAAAAAAAAAATGTCCGTTTCTAGATGTAGGCAATTACTATCTCTTTCTAAGCCTCTGTAATTTTGTTTTCTTTCAGAACATAGTGAACTACTGTATAGGTCTCCCCAAAGCTAATTCCACCAGCATTCTACTGTTTCTAACTACTGCTGTTGCTCTGAGAATCAACAAATGTATCAAAGTTTCTTTCAATCAATATCCCATCAACTTTCCAATGGAATTAATTCTGGTAGGTGTTTTTGATGTCCCAATTTCACGATTCACATCATTTTAAATATCTACTTTTAAAGTAAATAAATAAATAGAAAGCAAATAGCTCAGGAAGGCAAAGGTTCATAGAGTAATGTAAAATTAAGAATTAAAAAAAAAAAAAAAACAGTGAGGGTTGTAGCTCAGAGGCAGAACACTTGCCTAGCATGTGTGAGGCACTGAGTTCCATCCTCAGCACCACATAAAAATAAATATAGTGAGATCTCTTTTATTTGCCTGTTGTGGTTTTTTAAAATATTTTTTAAGTTGTTCATGAACCTTTATTTTATTCATTTACTTATATGTGGTTCTGAGAATCAAACCCAGTACCTCACACATGCCAGGCAAGTGCTCTACCACTGAGCCACAACCTCAGCCCATCCTGTTGTGTTTTTTGTAACATAAATATTTCAAGATACTTAAATGTGTCAAATTTTCTTTTTTGTGAGTCTGGATTTTAAGTCAGGAAATTCTTCTTATCCCTAGGTTACAAGGGAATTCACACATTTCTTTTTAATCCTGATAGATTTTCAATATTTACATTTACATCACTGACCATTTGTAGTGTGTTCCTGCTTAAGGAATGGAGTTTTAGCTCTTCCTAATTGACTAACAGGTTGTTCCTGCATTATTTATCAAAAAGTTCATCTTCACACCTGTGGTTTAAAATACATACTTTATCACATATTTAATGTTCACATGTGAAAAAAAATATGTTGAATTGTGTCAAAGCCAAATATACCCTTAGTTTAAAATATATGCCAACATTGGTAAAATGTTTATTTTCTTTAAAAAAATTTTTTTGAACTCAGGTATAGTTGACAAATAAAAATTGTACATTCTTCCTGTGTACAACATGTTTTGAAATAGTCAAAATAAGCTGATTAAAACTGCTATTACCTTATGCAGTTATCATTTTGTTGTTTGTGAGAACATTTAATATCTCTTGTCTTAGCAATTTTCAAGTGCACATTATTATTAACTGTAGCCACCATTCTGTACAATAGATCTCCCCTCAAAAAAACTTATTTTCAAAGTACTTTTAGCTGGGTGTGATGGTGCACAGCTGTAATCCCAACAACTAGGGAGAGTGAGGCAGGAGGATGGCCTCACTCTCAATTCAAGGCCACCCTTGGCAACTTAGTGACACCCTGTGTTCAAAAAATTTAAAATATAAAATAAATAAATAAATAAAAACCCTACAGGTTAGTGATGTTGCTCAGTGGTAGAGTGCCCCTGGATCAAACTCCCAGTGCCACACACACACACACTAATATAATGATAATAAATTTGTTTAAAGTACTATATTTATTGACTTTTTTCTTATAATATTTTTTAAATAGGGTTTTTCCCCTTATGAAAGTAATACAGGTTCATTCTAGAATTTTTGAAAAATATATGAAGGTTTTAAAAAACAGGGGGAAGAAATTCCTATGGTTATAACTGCTCAAAGTCAATTACTATTAATACTTTTGTATTTTCAGTTATTAATTCCTTTATTACTTCCAACACACAATAGGTGTGTGAATATAGGTATAGTATATACCTATATAGTATAGGTGAATACTGACAATTTTCCCATTTTCTATGCAGAAATTTTGTTTCTGTTTTGATATAGTTGCAACCACAGTGTTATTCAGCCTTCTTTCATTTATACAATAAAGAAAATGGGGTAGATGGGATCTTGATTTTTGCCTGATCCATGTGACTAGTAAATAGCAGAGCTGGGGATCACTGCTGTCCAATTAAAAGGTGGCTTGTTTCTTTCTTTAAATTTGCAAAGAAGATTTATCTTTTGTAGTTATAAATTAACATTTCTACTGTGAAGAAGACATTTTCAGAAATAAAGCTCCGTATTTTAAAGTCAGCATTAGCATTTTTCACATTGGGATTGCTGTCCCTGAGAATTATTTTCCCCTTAAGTAATGTTCCGTGGTAGAGACACAAAGTTCACCAAATATCCACATGCCCCCTACATTTCCCAGTTGTTGTCCCTGGACATTTCATTAAATTGTAGCATCACAGATAAGCCAACTGCTGCCCTGCTCTGTGTCAGGTTGAACTCTTGGAGCAGATGCTGGGAAAAAGAATTATGTGTTGAGAGAGAGAATGGAATAAAGCAACAATGTAATTATTATCTTAAAACTTGGTACTTAGCATGCCTGAGGCCCTGGGTTCCATCTCACAAACAAACAAAATTGAGGCATTGAGGTTTCTTGTCTCTGGTTTATTTTGCTTTGATGTGAAACCTTTATGATGAGGTATATGGCTTACTAGACTGTCTATTTTCCCTCTAGTTGAAAGTTGGGGACTAAAGAGAGAACTGCAGTTTTTACAACAAGTTTGGGGGTGGGGGAGAAAACAGATAATTACTTTGCTAAAGACATTCTTCTTGATGCTATCAAATGCTGCTTTCTATTATTAAGGGTTTGACATTCAATTCTCACTAATATACCTCAACAATTCCTTAAAAGACTTACCTATATTAGTACAATATACCTGGATCTAAAAACTTTTAAAAAGTGAGACCTTGATACAACCACTATGTGGCAACATGTTCATATTGCTGTAGTCATTTAAAGGTTGTGGGAGAGATAAATTTAAGTCCATGGCATCCATTTGTTCCCATCATTGTGGCAGAGATCAAGGCTGACCTTGATTTGGCTACAATGTTAAAAGGATTTTTAGAGAATCAAAAGAATCAGGAAGGACCTCTGCCTTCCCTGTCCCACTGAGGCCTCCATCTAGTTCTTGTGCAAGACTTCACTTGCTTCTTTTCCTGCCCTGCTAGAGGCTATGAGCATCTCTGATACTGGAAACAATGCATGATCTTTAGATAATCTTATGCTTTTTTTTTTTAACTCCCTGCAGATTCTTGGCTTCACTGTACTTGCTCACAAGATAAACCTGGTCACAGAAACCAGCCGTAACTTCATTGAGATCATTCCATATAGGTTAGTAATTCTACTCTTCAGGACTACTTTCCCTTTTCTGATACCCTCTCTTAGCCTCTGGCCACACAGTCTTAATGATATTTTCTACAAATAGTATATGACCATGATCAGACTCATTTTAGAACACTGAGGTTCATGAGCTGAGGAGGGTTAGGATGACTCTTTGTTCTTTCTCAGGTGGGTCTCTGTCTCTCATGGTTGAGCTGATCCCCTCACCCAACCAACCTGTTGAATGCCCAGAGACTCACATTTGTTTCCATAGGTATTGCAAGTCTTCTCAACCTCCATACCTGTCAGATTAACTCTCAAAGGTGGACAAGCGGTACCTCTGTTTTTCCAGCCTCTCTTCTGGGACTCCATGTTCAGGAGAGAAATGTGCTTTCTGCCTTCACTCACTTAAGACTTAACTTGTGTTGTTGAGCACTATGCTTTTCTTTTCTTTTTTTGGTACTGGCGATTGAACCCATGGGTGCTTTGCCACTGAGCTACATCCTTTTTAATTTTTTTAAAAAAAATCTCTCCCTTTCTTTTTTTAAATATTTTTTTAGTTGTCAATGGATCTTTATTTTATTTATTTATATGTGGTGCTGAGAATTAAACCCAGGGCCTGGCCTCACACATGTTAGGCAAGCGCTTTACCACAACCCCAGCCCGAATCTCTCCCCCTTTTTCACCTTTATTTTATTTATTTATTTTTATGTGGTGCTGAGGATCGAATCCAGATAAGTGCTCCACCACTGAGCCACACCCCCAGCCCACAAGTTTTGAGACAGAGTATTGCTAAGTTGCTGAGGGTCTTATTAAGTTGCTAAAGCCAGCCTCAAACTTGGAATCCTCCTGCCTCAGCCTCTGGAGTTACTGGGATTTCAAGTGTGCACTACTATGACCAGCAGAAACATTGTTTTCTTAATCTGGATACAAAGTTACCTTCAAATGTGTGACATAGAATTCTGAAGGACTCACAATTAATTTTCATTATAATTCCTACCAGTGACTCTTGCTTCTGTTAGAAAATTATAATAATTTATAAGCCTTGATCAGGTGAATTGCATTAGCTAAGAAAGGAGTAGACCAGAAGGGTTTTTTTGTTTGTTTTGGTTTTGTTGTTGTTGTTGTTGGTTTTGGGTACCAGGGATTGAATTCAGGGATGCACAACAACTGAGCCACATCCCCAGTCCTTTTTATTTACAGAGGCTCATTAAGTTGCTTAAGGCCTTGCTAAGTGTGGCTTTGAACTCAAGATCCTCCTGACTCAGCCTTTTGAGCTGCTGGGTTTACAGGTGTGCACCACCATGCCTGACTATAGTTTCTTGACTCACAGGTAGGCTTTTGAAGAACACTGTTAATTTCCTTGAGTTGGACAGTGGGGATTGCTGTGGAGTCAGGGATATCAGCTACAACTCCAGGGTAACAAAATGTGGCCAAATTTGATGAAACCAAATTGAACTAGTCTCATATTCCACTAGTTCTCAATGAAATCTGATGATGGCTAAATCCATTTGAAATTCAATAGAATTTCAAATAGACACCACATAGGTACCAGGGAATACAAAGATAAGCAAGATGTAGTCTCTATCCTCTGAAAAAATAACAAGAACAACAAGAGGATTGGCACTTATTTATTTTATTTCATTTTCTCCTCACAGTAACACTGTGAGGTACATATTACCTTCTCTTTATGTTGGAAGAAGCTAAGTCTTACCAAGTTTAAATGACTTTTCCAAGATAAGACAGGAAGATAGTGGAAGAGCCACCATTGAATTCATTTCTATTTAATTCCAAGTCTATGAGCATAACCATACTATTATTCTTACTCAGTGTGCTTCTATTATTAATGACTTAAAAGCCACACAGCCAATTTTTCTTTATCTTTTATCATAATTTGTAAAGGTAGACACAGACAAGTCAGCATTTCAAAAAAATCTAGTTTTAAGCATTACTTTGCTCTTTGTTTTTAAAGCCTTTATTTTATTCATGGTTGCTAGGGACTAGTACAATTGAGCAATTTAAGTTAGTTCCTGCCATGTCCATGTTCCCTCTTAACCTAATTTGCTAAAAAGGGTTGAGTGTCACAGAGAATAGTAGGAAGAAAAAAAATAGCAGTTTATATTGTTAACGCACTAAACATTCAGTCTTTACTAATTAGATTTGAATAATAAACTACACTTACTGTGTACCTCTTTGGGACAACAACATTCTTACCTAACTTCTTAAAAAGGAGAAGAAAAGGGTTGGGGCTGTAGCTCAGTGGTAGAGCACTTGCCTAGCACGTGTGAGGCACTGGGTTCGATCCTTAGCACCACATAAAAAATAAACAAACAAAATAAAGGCATGCTGTCCATCTACAAAAAAAAAATAAATAAATAAAAAAAGAAGGAAAAAAAAGGTGAATTTAACAAAAACTTTAATATCTGCCTCTAAGCATTCAGGTATGTTCCTATCTAGCTTATTGCCTGGAAATACCAAGGTGCTTGGAAGTTATAAAGTAGGGAAGTAAAGTAGACAGAGTTGGATGGCAAAGAAAAAATATTCAACCAAGCATGGTGGAACATGCCTGTGATCCCAGTGACTCAGGAGGCTGAGGTAGGAGAAATGCCAGTTCAAAGCCAGCCTTAGCAACAGCGAGGTACTGAGCAACTCAGTGAGACCCTATCTCTGAAAATACAAAATAGGGCTAGGGAGGCTGGGGTTGTGGCTCAGTGTAGAGTGTTTGCCTAGCATGTGTGAGGCACTGCAATTCTTAGCATAGCATATAAATAAATTAATAAAATAAAAGTCCATCAACAACTAAAATATATATATTAAAAGAAAATAGGGCTGGGGATGTGGCTCAATGGTCGAGTGCCCCTAAACTCAATCCCCAGTATCCCCCCGCCAAAAAAAAAAGTTAGAAAGAAAAAGATATTCAAAAATAGAAATTTAGGGGGCTGGGGTTGTGGCTTAGTGGTAGAGCACTTGCCTAGCATGTGTGAGGCACTGGGTTCGATTCTCAGCACCAAATATAAATAAATGAATAAAATAAAGATCCATCAACATCTAAAAAAATTGTTAAAAAAAATAGGAATTTAGATTTGTGCACACAATAATGTGAGAGACCGGAAGATAAGAGGAAGTAGCTGTTCAAGATGCTAAAAATGGGTCAGGGTCAGAGGCCCTCACCTGTAATCTCAGTGGCTCTGGAGGCTGAGGCAAGAGGATCACAGGTTCAAAGCCAGCCTCTGAGCTTAGCAAGGCAGGGAGACCCTGTCTCAAAATAAAAAATAAAAAGGGCTGGGGATATGGCTTAGTGGTAAAGTGCCCCTGGGTTCAATCCCCTGTACCAAAACAAATATTTTAGCTCAAATGCTAAAAATGGATTCTGTCTACTGAAAGGAAAATGCAATTTAAACTGCATGAACTATAAAGAAATTTATTATATATGCTATTATTTACTTTGTGGTACAAAAATATACCACAAAAAATTTTAAGAAATTTTATCAAATGGATTAACATATTGTTCATTTTACTCAATTTGGATCTTTACACATTTTTTCGGAAGTAAATCAACTACTGAGTCATTGATTAAGTAATAAAAGACAATGAAAAGAATAAACATTTCAAATAGCAAACCTTATCTAAAACAGGAGATTTATTTTCTGACTTAATAATCTAGAGGAATGGAAAATGAAGCATATTTGTGCTCCCGAATTAGGTTTAAAGAATTATGCCAGTTTGGATCTATTAAATGCTTCCTCCAAAATCATCAGATTTCTCTTTCTTCTTTAATCAGTTAAATCACTTTAGAATGTTAGACCAAGGTTGCATGGGGATAAACCCCATTTGGTTCCCATATATTATCAAATATGTTAATCTGCTGAAATAATAAGAACTTTTGCATTTATATTCATGAGAAATATTGGTCTGAAGTTTTTTTTTTTTTTTTTTTTTTGTAGTATGCATCTGGTTTTAGTATCAGAGTATGTTGACATTATAGAAGGATTTGGAAAATGTTCCCTCGTTTTCAGTTTCTGGAAGTACTTATAGAAAATGGGCATTATTTCTTCCTTAAATATTTGGTAGAATCTACCAGTGAAGATATTTGGGCCTGGGGCTTTCACTGTGGGATGCTTCTTAAAAAGCAACTTAGTGAGGCACTTAGCGACTCAGCAAGACCCTGTCTCTAATAAAGTATTTAAAAAGGTGTAGGGGATGTGGCTCAGTGGTTAAGCACCCTGGGTTCAATCCCTAAACAAACTATAATTCAAATTTTAATATACTACTTATTAAAAACTATTATTAAATTATGTAATTATCTGATTCAGTATATCTACTTCTTCTTGAGACTACTTTGTTAGTTTTGGTCATTCAAAGAAGTTGTCCATTTAGTCTAAGTTGCCAAATATACTGGCATAAAGTATTTTATAATATTCTCTTGTTATCTTACACACTATAAAATTAACTCTTTAAAAGTACATAGTTAGGGCTTGGGATTGTGAAAGTACATAGTTAGGGGCTGGGGTTGTGGCTCAGTGGCAGGGTACTCGCCTAGCACGTGCGAGGCCCTGGGTTTGATCCTCAGCACCACATAAAAATAAATAAATAAATAAAGGTATTGTGTCCAACTACAACTAAAAAATATTTTAAAAAAAATTTTAAAGTGTATAGTTAATTTTCGTAAATTATTGAAGCACTACCACTATCTGATTTTAAAACATCAACCCTTCCAAAGAAATACTTGTTAGCAATCACTTCCAGTTGTTCCTCCCCAGAGTCCCTGATCATCACTTATCTACTTTCCATCTGTGTGGATTTCCCTATTGTAGACATTTTATATAAATGGAATCATACAATTGGTCTTTTATGTCTGGCTTCTTTCATACAGCATAATGTTTGCAAGATTTACCCATCATGTACATTTCCCATTCATGGCTGAATACTATTCCATCGCACAAATCTACACATCTTTCTTTCTTTTTTTTTTTTTTTTTGTGATGCTAGGGATTGAACCCAGGGCCTTGTACCTGTGAGGCAAACACTCTAACCAACTGAGCTGTATCCCCAACCCAAATCTACACATTTTTGGTTTATCCATTCATCAGTTGATGGACATTTCAGTCATTTCGACCTTTTGGCTATTGTAAATAGTGCTGCTATGAACATTTATGTGCATGCTTTTTTTTGAGCATCTACTTTCAATTCTTTTGGGTATATATCTAGGAATAAAATTACTGGGTCATATGGTAAGTCTGTATTTAATTTGTTGAGAAATTGCCAAAGTGTTTTCAATAGTAGCTACACAACTTTGTTTCTAACAGCAATGATGCCCAAGGATTCAGATTTCTCTATATCCTCACAATACTTATTTTCTGGTTTTTTTTTTCTTATTATACTAGAAGATATGAAGTGGCAAATCAGTCTGACTTTGACCTGCATCTCCCTAATGACGAATGATGTTTAACATCTCTTCACGTGATTACTAGCCATTTGTACATCTTTTTTTGCAGAAATTTCTATTTGAATCCTTTGACTATTTTTAATTGGGTTGCTTGTCTCTTTGTTGTTGATTTGTAAAGGTTCTTCCCGTATTCTGGACACCATAGCTTTACTAGATATTTGATTTGCAAGTATTTTCTTCCATTCTGTAAGTTGTTTTTTCCTTTTACTGGTACTTTTAAGCATAAAAGTTTTCAGCTTTGATGAAGTTCCATTTATTTATTTTCATCACTTGTGTGGATCTAAGGTCTTGAAGATATGTCCCTCACTTTTCCTCTGAGAGTCATATGATTTTAGCTTTTAAATTTAGGTGTTTGATCCTTTTGAGTTAAAAAGGGATTTTAAAATTTTTTTTTAAATTTTAAAAGGCGTTAAAAAAGTATATGTTGTGCAGTAGGGGTCTAACTTCATTCTTTTGCATGTGAGTACCTTGTTATTCCAGCATCATTTGGGTTTATTGCTAAACTCTCAATTCTGTTTCACTCATCTATATGTCTACCCTTAGGACAGTCTTGATTGTTATAGGTTGTTTGTAGAAAGTTTTGAAATTAAGAAATGCAAGTCCTCTTGCTTAATCCTTCATTTTCTGAATCACTTTGGCTTTCAGGGTCCTTGCAATTTCATGTGAATTTTAGGGTTGGCATCTCCATTTCTGCAAAAGGGGCCAATGGGAATTTAATATGATTGCACTGAATCCATAGATTACTTTGAGGTTTTTACTGGCCAAAGACATCAAATGTGTTTAAAATCATTACTATGTAAAAATTCTAAATAAATAAACTTATTTTTTCACCTTTGGAAGTTGCTAGGGAACCAACTCATTCTTTCAAAAATTCTAAAATAAAAGAGAAAAATCAGGCATTTATTGTGCCTTTCCTGTAAGAACTGCTCTATGGAACATCGAGACAGTTTATAATAAGACATTTAACTTTATAGAAGTAGTTCAGCTAAAAAAGGGAGAAGGAATTATAAAATTAGAATTATGGAATATTACCATTAAGGGATATCAGCATATCATCTGCCAACATTAAAAAAAACTGTTTTTTTGTTTGTTTGTTTGTTTTACCTCCTAACAGAAATACATACCACCACTTATGAAGCATTTTGCCTTAAAAAAAAAAAAATCGTCTGGCCAAACCTGAAGGGCTAACTACCAATTTATAGAAAATACAAGGAACAGAGGAACATGTTAATTGCAACACAGGGATGGTAGGAAACACAGTAGGATGGAATAGCAGGTTTCTTTAACCAATAAACAAAAAATTGCGAGGAAGAAAAGAAAAAGATATAGAGAGGGAATTAACCCATTAAGTCCCAAGTTATCAATTATGTACATATTTCAATGAAATTGACATAGTGTAGGGCTGGGGATATAGCTCAGTTGGTAGAGTGCTTGCCCTGCATGCACAAAGCCCTGGGTTTTAGCCCCAGCACCACACACACACACACACACACACACACACACACAAACACACACACACACACACACAAATGCAGATGCATTAAAATAGTTTGGAAATAATACTCTAGAGCTTATATAGCCTTTATATCTATTTACATAGACATATGAAACTTTTTTTACACTTTCTAATCATTCACCTCTTATCTCAAAAAATAGATCTCTAAAAACAGTGATTATTTCAAAGTTACCATAAGTGGGATATTTGTTGATCACTTTAAGTTTTCATAGATGTCCCCTATCTAGGATGATGGGAAAAATCATAGAGAGATTTAACAGACACAGCAACCAGTTGCAATGCATTGACCTTATTTGGATTCTAATTTGAACAAATTATAAAATATATATTTGTAAGATATTTGGGAAAGCTTCAAAATTAATTGGTTATTTGATAATATTAAGACAGTAAATTTTTGTTGTATGATTTTTTTAGGGAGGTACACAGAAATATTTACAATTGAAATGATAAAATGCCTAGAATTTTCTTCAAACTTATCTTGCAATAGGCAGTGGATAGTGGTACAGATGAAATAAGATTGGTCATGAATTATATGTTGAAGGTAGGTGATGGGTATAGGAGGGCTAATTATAACATTCTTCTTTCTTTGTGACTATTTCAAAATTTTCTACTATAAATATAAAACATCAAATATTTGTGAATGATCCTAAGAACACAGGACTCAGGAAGAGACAGTTTAAAATTGAGTGCACAGAGCTGGGTGCAGTGGCACTCACCTGTAATCTCATCTGCTTAGGAGGCTAAGGCAGGAGAATTATGAGGTCAAGGCCAGCCTCGGCAACTTAGGGAGACCCTGTTGCAAAAGAAAATAAAAAGGGCTGGGAGTATAACTCAGTACTTGGCTAGTGTATACAAGTCCTGGGTTTGATCTATGGTATTGCAAAAATTGACCACACAAGCTGACTTCACAGATACTCTGGACAGCAAGGTAAAATTACAAAACATGAATAGTCATGAATAGACATGCATGAATAGATAAGCATTGATTCCTTTGAGAATCAGGATGTTCCTCAGTTCTTTGGATAGTGATCTGATGGGTAATACTGATAGAAGAAAGTTTATTGCGTTAAACAAGAGTTTCCCAGTTAACAATGGAACAGGAGATATACCTGGGAAGAAGTTTTGGCCATGGTTTAAATGTGTTTGGCAATGTTTGCTATGATAGGATCTTAGTAAAAATAGACTGTATTGAATTTGTAGAAATAGATAACAATGATTATCAGCAAAATGGATATAATACTCTAGAGCTAGAGTATTATAAATGGGTTCAACATTCTGTTGACCTCAAAACTACAGGAGGGAAAGCATGGGTAGGAATGAGAACCCATTTATACAAAGGACAATGACTAAAATTATACCCTGAAGAATGCAAGTGTGACTAAAAAGGAAGTCATTGGGCCTTTCAGCTCTAAAACATCTTGATGTCATATCTACCTATGGTCTACTCATGGGTACAGTATCAAGAGTAGAGTTCTGTGATTTTGACTGTCATCAAATAGCAGAAACTTGGAATTAGAAGACAACTTAATATGCTCTTTTGATGGATTTGTAACTTGGCTTGATTTGCTGGCAGTTTTGGCAAGCTGCTGCCTCAGTTGCTCTACTTCTTCTGTATTCTTGGTTAGAAGGGGAGGAACACTGGGCTAGCCCTGGAGGAGAAGGATGAAATGGCAGGAGTGCCAGTAAAGCACACCTGCTATCCAGGAATAATTCCACTATTTTGTTTCAGCTTCCTGTTTCCTTCACTACCAAATTTCAGCAACTTTTTTTCTAGACTTATTTTACCAGCTATATCCTTATCTATTGTGAGCTCCTTTATGGTTATATTTCTGGGCAAGAAGATTGCTGGTCTCCACAACTACAGAATCAACTCCAATCAGGTGAGAAGACCATTGCTTTTTCTGACCTGTAAGTCTTCTCTCTAATCTGAGCCACCTGCCAACGTGAAGGCTAGATTCTTTAACCAAAGAGTTACTCGGACTATAATTTTGGACTGAAGTCACAAAAGAGTTTTTGAGAAGTGAGGAATATTTAACTTTGAAGCCACTTGAAATTTAACATAAGTGTTGTTCCACAGGAACAGATATGGCGCAGAGAGACAAGAAGATGACATATGGCATCTCTTTGCTCGGCCAGCAGAGTTCCTCTCATGTTAATTTTATCTTTCTGTCCACCCTGTCCTTAGAAGCCAACCACACACTGAGGCATGATAAGAAATGCTGTGGAGGGCTGGGGTTGTGGCTCAGTGGTACAGTGCTTGCCTCGCACATGTAAGGCCCTGAGTTCGATCCTCAGCACCATGTAAAAATAAATAAACAATAAAGGTATTGTGTCCATCTATAACTAAAAAAAGAATAAATTAAATTAAAAAGAAATGCTGTGGAATATAACATGCAAAACTCTCTACCAATATATGTAATTAAGTTGGCCTCTTTGTCTTTTGGCCTATTTATTTATTTATTTATTTATTTATTTATTTTTAGGGAAACTCTCCCACTTCTCTGAGTTTGGTCCTTCCCCTGGAAGTCAAGAGGGAACTATTTGGGAAGAAAGCATTTTCCCAGTTTGACATTTAGGTAGTATAGAAAGAAGGGAGAAGAATAGCACTGCTAGTCTCCCTATCGTTCAAAGTCCTGGCAATCACATGAAAGAGGATAAAAAGGAAAAGGCCTCATTTTATGACCTTGAAGAAGAGTTTTCCTGATGATAACTAGCTAAAATGAAGATGCAATTTAATCTAGATAATCATATTTGCTTGTTTCCTTTTGTTTTCTTTTTGTTTCCTTTCTAAGAATATTCCCATCTATTGTTTGAAACAATATAAACAATCTCTCTTCAGACACAAGAAATAAAGAGCATGCTTTTTGCTCAAAATCAAAATTAGTGGGCTGAGGATGTGGCTCAGTGTTAGAGCACCTGCCTAGCATGTGTGGGGTCCTGGGTTTAATACATAGCATACCAAAATAAATAAATAGCTGAATAAACAAAACAAGTTGTATTAGTTTTTTTATCAAATTTTTTGAGATTTTATATATTATCCCACAGTCTTTAACAAAAAGTAGGCTTTAAGTTTCTGCATTTCTTTACAGGATCTAATAGCCATTGGCTTTTGCAATATTGTCAGTTCATTCTTCAAATCTTATGTATATTCTGCTGCTATTGCCAGGACTATTATCCAAGATAAAGCTGGAGGAAGACAACAGGTATGTTTAAAAAGAATTTTATCTCTACTTGTGTCGATTCATATGTATATTCATAGAATAGGACTATGTGGACTTAATTTTGTCTTGATGTTTTGCTTGATGGGGAAGACATCTTGGAAGAATTTGGATTCCACACTTGCCTTAATTCCTGCACAGATTTTGTTTTAAAAGTTATTGGTCAATGTGGAATTTGAAAGTCATTTTCTATGGAAATATTACTATACAAAGAGATTTTATATATTATCCCACAGAAACCCATTTTGCACATAATATACTAGAAGAACAACAATATTTCAGATAAACTTACCATCAGCTATTAATTTTTTTTCCTATAGAGAATGCATTCTCATACATTGTTTGGAAAAGCAATAATACAAATGAAACATTTTCCTGGCTTCTTCAAAGGGCATGCATGGCAAGGGGGTTTCCTGAGAGAGAGTCAGGTGTTTGTCTAGGAGAGCCTAGGAATTTATGACCATTCTCTCTCTGTATAAGAGGAAATGACCTACGACAGATTCTCTTCAGGTATTCTGAAGTAATGAACTAATCGTTTGGTAAGCTGAACGATACGGTTGACAGAAAAGATTCTAAAAGCAAACTCCCCCTAATTGCAGGCATGGAATTTTGTAAGTCCTGTGTTTATGAGTTTTGAACTGACTAAATAAATGTTACAACATGAAAGCATGAGAGGCCTCCCATCTTAGTTCTGTGGCGTGATGAAATGGCAGGGAGTTATCAGAATTGGTGCCTGGGCAAACCCAGGGAATGAGTCAGGGTTCAGTTGGTGAAACAACTGGCCAGAAGCCAAAGAGAAGCTCATGCCTCACAAGTATAGTGAGAAGGTAGAGCTGTGGTCAGAACCTGATGTATCAGAAGGATGGAAGTTCAATTTTAATAGGGAAAGATAAAGTGTCATAGTCCATTGGCAAAGATAAGATGAAGTTTGGGTGAAAACCAGTGAAAGCCAGAAGGAAGATTAGGCTGGGTGAGAGCAAGGGGCTCAAGTAAGGCTCCATCCTATCATTTTATGCAGACTGAGTTTTGTGGTCATAGAGCTTCCTCCTGGCACACTGGAGGAAGAAAGAAGGAGCGTAGGCTGTATTAAAAGGAAGAATGTTCTATACAAGCATGCAAAATCTTTGGAATCAAAATGAGATGGGTTTATGACAAGAAGAAATGGAAATGGCAACCGCAGAAATTAGTTCCACTAACTTTTTATGACACATACTTTGTTTATCCAGTGCCCATAAATTTGGGAAGGCAAGATATACACAGCTAAATCAAAGTGCAAGGAAAATCAAGTGCAAATTGAGCACAATTGACAAAAAAAGCACCTTAAGTATTATGAGAAGGAGATTGGTAGAGGAATTGGACCTTTCCCAGAGTCCTGAAAGTGGTTTAGGATTTGCACCGATAGAAGAAAGAGGGCTTTGGGTCAACCTCAGAGTTGTCTTACAGGCAGGAAATCTATATGTGGTGGGCTGGAGAAAGAATAGATTTGCTGACTGCACACATTTGAGGAACAGAGAAGCCAAGCTTGGAAGAACTTTGGCAGAAGATGATGGAATTTCTAATCTCTAAGCCAGTCCATTTTACCATTTTAGTAGGCAGCTTGTGGCTCTGTTTTCTGCTGCTGCCTGTTGATCTGTGTGGCACATTTCCTCTGAGGGGCATCTCTCACTGCACTGTGGTGGCCCTCTGTTGGGAAGTGTGTCCCCAGGGATGCTAGTGAACACTTCCCTGATATGCCCAGTTCAACTTGCTGGCTCAAGTAGAGAAGTTGTGGGCCCTGTCTGTACACATTGGAGCTGTCCAGATTCCACCAGGAATTTCTAGTCTGGACTGGAAAAGACCTCCCCCCCAGACTCATTTAGCCTTCTGTCTTCACACAGCTGCGGGTGTTCTCTCTATTCCTTCCCTCTGGGAGTTTTTTATTCACTCTGCCTGAGAAATCTGGGGGCTGGCTCTGAATGTCCCCCAAATGGCCTGCCATTGATAATTTTATTTTTAGTTTTTATCTGGCATAAATTCAAACTGGGTCTACGATCACATTTCACTTTATTGTTTCCCTGTCTAGAACCCATTTCCCTCCACTGTCATAACAAAAAGCAAAACCTACTGGTCCTCCCAGCCACAGCCTCAACCTGAGGTGTGGGAAGGCCTGGCCCATGGCAGAGAGGATGAGATGAGCCCCAGGTCTGTGGCCAGTTAGAGTGTCCCCCGCTTCATCTTTCTGTTCTGTATAAAAATCTAGGTTTTTAAACAGTTTATTTTGGCATCTGCCAGTTCCGACTACTGTGCTTCCCTGGTCTCCATGTGCCTATCCTTCTTCCCTACTTTCCAAGGAATGGCTTTCTTGCCTTGTCCCCAGGCTCCCAGAACTTGGTAAAACTAAGTTATTACAAAAGAAAGAGGATAGTTGTGTTAGTTGTGTTCTTTTTAAGGGAAGCAAATGAAGCAATGGTGAGAGCCTAGATTTTGGAATCAGATGGTCCGGGTGTAGGAACCAGACTCGGTGCTTCCTAGATGTGTGTGACCTTAGGCAGATGACTTTTGTTCTCTGAGGCTCTCATCCGCATCCATAAAATGGAGATAAAACCAACCTTTCAGTTGTGAGAATAAAATTAGATGCTAATAGTGTCAACCACAGTGCGTGTCACTTAAGAGTTATGTTAAAAAATGATAGCCCCCCAGTCCCCAGTGCCCAGGCCTGTGGTCAGCAACCTGCTGTCCTGATCCCATTGCTTCAAATCACTAGAGATAAGCCTGGAAGAGTGGTGTAAAATTGGAACAGAAAAGCAAAATATGCAGAAGATGTGAACTTTAATAGTGCTTGCTGTCCAAGAATCTGAGAGTCATTGAGCACCTTTCTGAGGCACAATGTTACCAAGGCTGGTCCTCTGACCCCAAATCCCGTTCTTTTGAATGTACCACTAAGGAGGACACACAGTTATCACAGGCCTTCCAAATGTCTCAGAGCAGTTACTTTTATGGTACTCAAGATTCTACTTGTGCTTATTTCAATCTAGGTTTATTTTGGCATCTGCCTGTCTGAAAAACAATAAGAATAAATAATCAGAGCTAGGAACAGCAGCACATACCTGTAATCCCAGCAGCTCAGGAGACTGAGGCAGAAGGATCATAAGTTCAAAGTTAGCTTCAGTAACTTAGCGAGGCCCTGTCTCAAAATCAGAAATAAAAAGGGCTGGGGGTGTGGCTCAGTGTTTAAGCAGCCCTGGGTTCAACCAAAAAAGAAAAAAAGAACAAATAATCAGAAGAATTTTGGAGAAAAGAAATGGGAGGCAAGAAAAAACCTGATATACTTTCCTGTTTTAATCGAATTAGTTTTTTACTGCTAGAGCAATAAATCATATTCAGCAACTGGTTGACCTGAGGATTGACTGGAGGGGCTTAGGAGGTTGATTACCTAGTATAGTTTTATAGCATATAAAATGTTCACTGTTAGAGCTTTCTGAAGATCAGGAACAGCATGGGCTGGGGATGTGGCTCAAGCGGTAGTGAGCTCGCCTGGCATGCGCGGGGCGCTGGGTTGCATCCTCAGCACCACATAAAAACAAAATAAAGATGTTGTGTCCACCGAAAAACTAAAAAATAAATATTAAAAAAAAAAGATTGGGAATAGCAATTCATTTTCCTGATCCTTCTTCCTACACGTCTGTCTTGTGGTTCTGCTTTTCCATGTTTTGCTGCTAACTTTTTTGTTTTAATTTTATTTATAGCTGTAGTTGGACAAAATATCTTTTTATTTTATTTATTTTTATGTGGTCCTGAAGATCGAACCCAGGGCCTTGCACATGCTAGGTGAGTGCTCTACCACTGAGCTACAATCCCAGCCCTATGCTGCTCACTTTAATTGTGACCCCTGAGGGGGCGGGAAGAACGATATAGGACACAGGCCACATTGGTCTTCTTTTCAGTGTTAAGCTGATTTGGCAAATGACAGTGAGTAGCAAGAGAGCCCAGCGGGAAGGTGTTTTTTCTTTTCCCAGATAAAAATTAAAGAGCAGGGGCTGGGGCTCAGCGGTAGCCACTTGCCTGGCATGTGTGAGGCACTGGCTTCGACTCTCAGCACCATGTATAAATATATTAAAGTCTATCAACAAATATATATATATATATATATATATATATATATCCCTTTAAAGGGTAAGATTTGAGGGACTCTCTCAGTTCTTGGTTATACAGGCCATTATTTTGACTTGTGCTTACAGTTTTACCTTACTGCAACTCCATTCCCCGTCACGGTGGGAAAAGACATTGCTTTGTATTATTTTTTTTTCAACTAGAGGCTTAAAAATGGGAATTTGCCAATAGGAAATGTCCTGAGTTCAAGACTTATATCCAGAGAGCCTTGGGTTATAAAGGGAATTGTGTTCCTCGGCTTCATTTGATGAGTGAGCATCTCTGTTTACCAAGCCCAGAGATAGGACTGGGATAGGACCCAGAGTAGCTCTATATAGGCTTGACTCATGTTGGTAACCTTTTTGATTGAAGGAGAGAGAAATTGAAGCCAGAACATGAAAAGTGATCATCATTGTATTTTCCAAGGTGAAGCACCATTGAAACTGTTAGATAGGAAGTTTTCAAGCTCCACACAGGAGAGTGAGAATGGTTATCTGCGTGGAAAGTAGAATGGTTGGGATTCTAGGGCTATCAGGGAGGAGTCTAGTGTTTTCATTTTCTTTTTCTTTTCATACTGGGGATTGAACCCAGGATGCTTAATCACTGTGCTACATCCTCAGCCCCTTTTAAAAATTATTTATCTTGAGACAGTGTCTCACTGAGTATTTAGAGCTTCACCAAGTTGCTGAGGCTGGCTTTAAACCCGGAATTCTCCTGCCTCAGCCTCCCAAGGTGCTGGGATTACAGGTGTGCACCACCATGCCTGACCTACTGGGGGTTTTATATATTATGCAAGGAGAAATTAAAGTCTTGAAGAAATGCATGGCATAGTTTAGGAGACTTCAGATAACGTATCACAGAGCTGGGACAGTAAGGATTCAAATGCTCAGGAAAATTTAGGACCTTTCAGATAGCATTCACACATTCATTCCACAAGTACCTATTGAGTGCCTCCTGTGTTTAATACTTTGAAAAGAACGGAAAATGTCAGCTCCACAGAAATGCACTTATTCTGAACCCAACTCCTTTGAAGAAAAAAACGGCATGCTTCTCACAGAAGGCCATAGATGCAGACAGGGACCGATATGTTCCTGATGGTTTCTCTCCAACTGGTTCTGTTTCCTCAGTTTGCATCTCTGGTAGGCGCAGGTGTGATGCTGCTCCTGATGATGAAGGCGGCACAGTTTTTCTACAAACTGCCAAATGTGAGTAGAACTTATCAAATAACTAAGTTTAAGAAAAAAAGATAGAATGTCTGGTTTGCATCCTGGTGGGGCATTTTTGCATGGATAATTGCATGCAGCTTATCCCCAGAGGTTGCCCTGACCTATCTCTTGCCCTTTTTCTTTAAAATAATAGCATCATACAGTTGGAGTTAAATGAAATAATATGAGATATATTTGTATATTTTTATATCAGATATACTGAAGTGTGTTTATATATATTTAAAAGAAGATAGTGTTGGGGTAATAGTAAGCACTCAAGAAACATTATTGTTATTATCATTCTTATCTTGTTATTGCTTAAGTTATAAAATAAGCTTTGTAAATAAGGAATCAGTAAAAAATTACTAACATAGATTTCAGATGCCAGACCCCCGTTACCAGTACGGGCTTGGAAACTCACTGTGCAGGCTTGGAAACTCATGCCATCTGTTTTCCGGAAGGCCTTGATCTGCCTTCCGTGTGAACACAATCCTCCCATTGCTGCCTCATTGCCTCTTGGTTAATTCATAACACTTGAAGGTGGCCTGATAGTTGAGTTTTAACTCTGTCCAACTAGGATGCTTCTGGATATGAATGTGCCATTTCTTCCCTTTGGATAAGACTGTTTACCTGACCCTTAAAGATGCCAGTTGTGTTAATCACTGTCTGTACTCAACTTGCTCTAAGTTACAATATAGATCCTTGCTCAGTTTTCTGTATTGATAAACAATATAGATTTATGTCTTAATGTTCCCTTAAGCCATTTTATAACATACTTAGGGAGGTGGGGGAAGGTTTCATTCCTGGTGTAACAGTTTCATTACCCTGAGGTGGCCATCCCCAAAGCTGGAGTGATTGTAGATGTCATCCCCATCTTCTTCAACACTACCTCTACCTGGTGTCAGGTATCATTAAAGCAGGTCCACCATAAGGTTGCTGCTGCCTTCTGCTCTTGTGACTTAAGGATCTTGGAGCCTAAGCATGGTATCTTCTCAAGGAGGGTGCGATTAATAAGCTTGTCCTTAACATAGGAGCTGTTCTTTGATTCCCAGCAGAAGTCCTCTCCAGAACTCAGTTTACCCAGTATCTTCTGTGTTGTAACTGCTGGAGTCTGTTTTAGAAGGGTAACTCATCAATTTACTCTGAGCAGTTGTATTTTTTCTTTACTGCTAAAAGAAGCAGAATATTAAAATTCCAAACAAATAAAACTGTCAGAATTCACTGAAGGGTAGTAATAAAAGTAGGTAGCACTCCTTTATTATAAATCTGTTGGAGCTAGGATATCCTTCACTTTTGCCTGGCCATGTTGCACCACATTGTTCTTACTGTGCCTTTGTGTGTGTGTGTGTGTGTGTGTGTGTGTGTGTGTGTGTGTGTGTGGTGCTGGATATTGAACCCAGGGCCTTGTGCATTCGAAGCAAACACTCTTCCAATTGAGCTATATCCCCAGCCCTCACTGAATCTTCTTTTAAAGTATTTTTCTAGAGGAACACATACCTTTATTTATTTCTATGTGGTGCTGAGGATCAAACCCAGTGCCTCACACATGAGGGGCAAGTGCTCTACCACTGAGCTACAGCCCCAGCCCTGTTCTTACTTTATCTTGTTAGCACATTTCTGAGTGAGAAGATGTGAATACAATCTGATGAATGAAATATATGAACTATTATAACAATGAGGTTGTACAGGTATTAAACTATGGATCATTTCTTCTTTCCTTAAAAGACTGCAGATGGCTCTTTGCAAAATCCTTATTAGAATCATTAGAGGAGCCTCCTGGCTAGCATCTCAACTAGTTACCAAAAGACCAACATAAATTTGGAAAAGCATGATACAAAATAGTACATTTCAATGTAATTTCCAATTTTGTGTGAAAAAAAATATAGAACACGCCAAATTTTTTTTATTTTAATGTTTATTTTTTAGTTTTCGGCAGACTCAACATCTTTGTTTGTATGTGGTGCTGAGGATCGAACCCCAGGCCGCACACATGCCAGGCGAGCGCGCTACCGCTTGAGCCACATCCCCAGCCCCCAAAATGTTAAAAATAGTTGTCTCTTTGATAATGGAAATGATGAAAGAGTGTAATTCTTTTTTTTTTTAACAAAATGAACATGTTTTACCTTAATGTTTACAAAGGTAAAAGTTTTTGTTCTATATTTTTTTCTGAGATTTTTTCTTCTCCATGCCCTCTGCCTCAAGTCAAAACTTATACAAATCTCTGATGAAGTTAAATTTCTTTTCCTTCCCACCAAGTCTCTGCAAATTGTTGAGAGTTTGGAGCTTCTTGACTGGAAAGAAGGTGGTATGGTGGAAAAGAACCATACCTCAGAAAGCCAGAACAAGCTAGGGCCCAGCCATTCCTAGTGGTAGAATAAGCTCTCATTCCCAGACAGAGTTAAAGAGATGGGAATTAGAAAAAGCCTAAGAAATGTTTAACCAACTCAGGGACTTTGTGAACATACAGAGAAAATTGTCTTAAGGTATGTTATATTCTCCTTTACGGCCCCGATAATTTTTATATCCTTATAAGTATAAATCTTAATTTTCCAAAATATAGGAAATATTCTTCCTATTAGAAAAGTAGTCTCATTTTAAAAATTTTGGAAAACACACAATTGGTAAAAATGTCACCTGTCACCAATAATTACAAATAAATCATTAACATTTTGTCATATATTTAACCAACCTTATTTTTTTGTTGTTGTTATTGATGCTTTATTGCTAAGCTACATCCCCAGCCCCCCTTTTTAAAATCATTTTTTACTATGAGACATGGTATCTCTAAGTTGCTAAGGGTCTTGTCAAGTTGCTGAGACTGGCCTTGAACTTGAGATTCCCCCTGCCTCAGCGTCAGGAGTCACTGGAATTACAGGCTTGCACAACTATGCCTGGCAAACCAGACATTATTTTCTGTGAATAGATATCATTTTGCATAGTTGCAACCTCACTCTACATACAATTTTGTATTGTTGATTTTTAAAAATCTAGAACACAATATTCCAAAATTTCTACATGACAGTGTATCACTGTGTCTTGATCTATTGCCAAATGATTTCCCAAAAGGGCAGTGTCCTTTTATACTCAACAATCATATATATGGGGTGTTATCAATGTTTTTAATTTGCTACTTTAACTTGATTGATAAAAAAAATAGTATCTTGGGGCTGGAGATATAGCTCAGTTGGTAGAGTGCTTGCCTTGCATGCATAAGGTCCTGGGTTCAATCCCCAGCACTGCAAAAAAAAAAAAAAAGATCTAATTAGTAAGATAATGATAGCATATCATGATTAAACTTGAATAGAAACACATGATTTTAGAATTTCTCTGAGTGGAAGTTCTCTTGATTTATCATCCCATTTGAGAATGGTTTCTAGATGATATGAGTAACAGATTTGTCAAGCAAATGAGATAAGGCCAGGTAGCCAAAGAAGCCAGCTTCCCCATAGGTCCTGGTGTCACCACAGTGACACCACTGATGTTACCTTTGGCTACTCCTCCTCTGTCTCTGTGAGTAATAAACTCTCTGAAACTAAAAGGGGTCCCTTATAGCTTTACTGCCTGAATCTATCAGGCCTTGAGCTTGGCCTGACCTTGCCTCAATGTCTGACAAATCATAAAGGAGAGTAGAGAAAGATGTGGAGAATATTTATTTGGGCTGACCCAAGAGTTGGAACACGTATATGGTATTCATATGAAATATCAACATAAAATATTTCTGAGTGGCAAGGCTGACGTCTTGTGGTTCCTTTGTAGGGGTGGGAGCTCTAACTCCACCCATCCACCCACTGAAGGGAAATGAAGCTGGGTTTATCTTTTCCCCACAGGCTGTGCTGGCTGGAGTTGTTCTGAGCAACGTACTGCCCTACCTTGAAGCCATTTACAACCTACCCAGTCTGTGGAAGCAGAACCAATATGACTTTGTGAGTGTAGATGCCCTGGCTGAGCAAGGGAAGGGAGAGGGGAAGGTTAGAGAGAGAATGAACAGAAGAGATGGGTCATGGATATGAATAACACAGCAACTCTAGTGCCTTGTATTCTAGTTGAACCCCAGGGTGGTTTATCACTGAGCTGCTCCCCCAGCCCTTTTTATTTTTTATTCTGAAACAAGATCTCACTGAGCTGCTGAGGCTGGCCTTGAACTTGCAATCCTCCTGTCTCAGCCTCCCAGGTCACTGGGATCACAGGCGTGTGCCACTGCACCTAGCCCTTGCACTCAAGGCTATTGGTGCATGAAAACATGGAGTCCTTATGTTATAGTTAAAGCTTCGTCCCAGGGTTTCATAAACTGACTTCCAGACCACTCACGTATAATCAAATCAAGCCTTTATTGAAGCACACCAGTGGCGGCTGACCAGAACATAAGGCTGTTCCCCTGATCAGCCCTGAACAATTGCAAGGGCACTCCTTATAAGCCTGAAAACCGCAAAAGGGATGTTCAGGGGGTCTAGCCAATGCAAGCAAGCCAGGTTACAGAAGCGGGACAGTGCAGTCAAGTGGAAGGGAGCCTAAACAATCACAGTTAGCCCAGTCACCCCAGTTATAGAAACAGAGCTCCGTTACCCTAGTTACAGAAACAATACCCCATTAGGTAGTTCCGTATTCTTAAAGGTTTCTATAGCAAAAGGAAAAGAACATCTTGCTCCAGTCATGACTCTTCTACTTGGCATGGTTGTTTTACAGGATGAAGTCATAAAACAAAATGGAGTCACATTTGCTCCTACTACCACATTCCCCACTGGTTTTAGTAGGTTTGATGTCAATCTTGCACATCATTAGGCCTCAGTTTTTGTTCCAACCTTCTGTGTCTAAGGGACTATACTGGGCTCGCAAGACCATAAGTCTGACCTCACCTACATTTTTGTGTATATGGTTTAGGAGGGTTTTTAAGAGGCAGGGTCCTATAGTAATACCAATCAGGAGAAGGACTTGGGGCCCAACTATGGCTGAAATGATGGTAGTCAATCAAGGGGACCATTAGAATAGGTTTTGGAACCAATTGTCTGAAGTTTCAGAAAGAGACCATCTAGACCTCATCTGTTTTGTGAGACTATTTCTGTCAGAGAGTCTAGTGAAAGCTTTACTTTGGAGATTGACCTTTCTAGTTTTTCCTAAATCTATATTTATTTGATGGCTGAGGGACTTAAAATTTTTAGAGCTTGTTAGACCTGCAGGTCCTAAAGCAGTAGATCCAGCTATTCCCAAACCAGTTAGGAGGGGAACTAAAATGGGGGCAGCCAGTCTATGTTGATAAATCAGTGGGCCCTGGCCTTTTAATAAGTCCGGGTGTTCTTTTCCTTTTACTCCATCAAAATAGTAGGTTACATAGTTTAGAGTTATTGACAGTTTGGAGATATAGGCAAGGACTTCAAAGTGAGACCCGGGAAGCACAATTGTTGGTGAACGGGGAGTTGTCCCACTTATAAGTTGTGTTGTGGAACAAGTGTCTCTTTCTGGGAGATCACCCAGGGTGATCTTGGGAGTAGTTTTCCAGGTACATCTTCCTGAGCTAGACATATTGGCGAACATCTATGTTGACCGTAATTTTTTTCTCTAATATTAGGGACTTCCAACTGCCGTAAGGGAAAAAGGCGATGACCGTTCTTGCTACTTCCAGCTGAAAAGGGGTGGTGTGCAGTGGGCACGCAGTTTGGAGTCCCTTTTTAGAAACTGAGTGGGTCAAGGAGTCCATGGTAAAAATCTGGTTCAGGAAGAACAGGATGTAAAGTCACCTAGGGTGGGCACTTCTATGAGAGAAACAAAAAGACATGAGTGGTGAAGTAAGATTAATACAAAATAGCAGTTGTAGCATCTGGAACCTGTCCATGAATATCATGAAAATGACAGAAATTAATTATTGTTTACCAGGAGGCGGAAGACCTGAGAAAATGTCCCAATAACAAGGCCTAACAAAGCCTAATAAGGCACTTTTTTAGGGAACATAAATCTTTAACTATGCAAAATTAAATGAAAGGGATTGATGAAATGGCTACAGTTACACACAGACCTAGTAAAGAGGGTTTGTCGTTCATTGCATATTCGAATGACTTTTAGTCCAGTTAATATAAATATCTTCCTGGATAAGAGATACAAGCTGGGGTTGTAGCTCAGTGATAGAGCACTTGCCTAGTACTTGGAGGCACTGGGTTCGATCCTCAGCACCACGTATAAATAAATAAAGGTACTGTGTCCATCTACAATTAAAAAAAAAATACAAGTTCTAATAAGAGAAGGAGGTATCTTACCAGACAGAATGTCAGCTGGGGCACAAAACCAGAGAGCAAGAAAGAAAAGATGAGGGGCAGAGTGTGATGACAGGAGGAGGACCCAGTAGAGGAAGAGAAATAGAGGGGGGCAATTTGGGGAACTGGATCCCTGAGAGGCTCAGGGGGATGTGTTTCAGTGCACAGATGGAGTTTCTAGTCCAGGAGGAAGGCTAGTATTCCCACCTGACGAGAGAGAACAAGCAAGAGTTGAGTGCAGATACTGACGAGTGACAGCGGGGTGGGGGAAGGAAATAGGTAAGAGAATTTCAGCTTATTTTTTTTCCTGTGAAGATGAAGGTAAGGTCACTTGCTGAGGTGGTCAGGTAGGGACTTGAAAAAGGTGTTAAAATTTTGCAGTAACTCTTATAGTTCTTAAAATAACTATTACCCTGGGATGAGTTGCTGCAGTTTGCTAGACAGATGGGATTTCTAATCTCAACAAAGCCTATAAGATGGAGATCTTTATCACTATTTCGCACCTGAGGAAACAGAAATTTCAAGAGTGAATTGACTTTCAGGCAGCCTTGAGGGCCCACAGTTGGAGATGACCCCAGTCCCTGCGCCCCAAGTATGGAAGGGAGAAGGTGGAGGTCATTTGAGAGGTGGGACTGGTATGTTCTTGATTTTGTGAGTTTTCATGGTCTCCCTTTCCCTTCACCCCCTTTTCCACAAGGTTGTCTGGATCTTTACATTCTTATCTTCGATTTTCCTGGGATTGGACATTGGACTACTTATGTCGATAGTTTTTGCTTTCTTCATCACCACTCTCCGTTCACACAGGTACTTGGTCTCAGGTAATAGGAGGTTAGCCACAGCAAGGTAAAGCCACCTTGACCTAAGGCAAGTGCATTTCCTTTCAGAACTAAGATTCTCATCCTGGGTCAGATCCCTAACACCAACATTTACAGAAGCATCAATGACTATCGGGAGGTAAGAAGACAAAGCAGCCATTTCTTGACCCAGGGGATGGGGTACACCGAGCCTGGTGCTTAGTTCTCTACAGAACCCCTTTTGCCAATGTCAGCTGCTCTGCAGATACACACTCACAAAGGAGGGGGAGGCAATGAACAAGGGGCAGAGGTGGGTGAACCCTTCTCATGCTGCAGCCAGCTAAGAATCACTTTTGAATGAATTTTAAGGAGAGGAAGACCAAGATCAAGAGAGGAGTGAGAAATGGAGGTAGGGGGAATCAGGGATGGAAATGGGAGAAAAGAACTTTCTGGTTCTTGCATATGGATTCTCCTGAAGGTTCTAAAGATGAATTATTCTTTTTTTTAATTTTATTTTTTAGTTATAGTTGGACACAATACTTTTATTTTATTTACCTATTTTTATGTGGTGTTGAGGATGGAACCCAGGGCCTTGCACATGCTAGGCAAGTGCTCTACTGCTGAGCCACAACCTCAGTCCCTAAAGATGAATTATTCTTGTTGCATGAAATAATTGAGAAATTTCCTTCAACTTCACATTTTGCCTTGGCAGATTACAACTATCCCTGGGGTGAAAATTTTCCAGTGCTGCAACTCCATTACATTTGTAAACGTGCACCACCTAAAAAACAAGCTGTTAAAGGAGGTAACCCCTCTGTTCCCCACCTTTCTCCATTGGCTCTGCTGGCCTTCAAGCAAATCTCTCCCACCCTTTCACATTTCTTTCCATCCTTTACCCTCTGTGTGAGAATCCTTTTCTATCTTTCAGGTAGGTATGGTAAGGGTGCCTCTTAAAGAAGAAGAGATTTTCATGCTGTTTACTCAACATGAATCCCGCCGTCAGGAAAACCCTATGTGTAGGTGTTCCTGCAACTGTGATGAACTGGAGCCACCACCTAGGGTCAGAAATGTTTCTTTTCTGTATTTGTCTCCTTTTTGTTTTGTTTTGTTTTGTTTTGGTACTGGTAACTGAACCCAGGGACACTTAACCACTGAGCTACATCAACAGCCTTCTTTTATATTTCATTTAAAGCCAGGGTCTCCCTGAGGTGCTTAGGGCCTCACTAAATTGCTGAGGCTGGCTCCTGCCTCAGCCTCCCAAACTGCTGGGATTATAGGCGTGCACCACCATGCCCAGCTTTCTTCACATTTTATGAAGAAGTACATTAATATGGCCCGGCGCGGTGGTACACATCTGTAATCCTAGCAGCTCAAGAAGCTGAGGCAGGAGGATTGGGAGTTCAAAGCCAGCCTGAGCAAAAGAGAGGCATTAAGCAACTCAGTGAGACCCTGTCTCTAAATAAAATACAAAATAGTGCTGGGGATGTGGCTCAGTGCCCCTGAGTTCAATCCCCAGTATACTCCTCCACCACCAAAAAAAAAAAGTACATTACTGCTGGGCACAGTGGCGCACACCAGTGACTCTGGAGGCTGAGGCAGGAGGATCACAAGTTCAAAGCCAGCCTCAGCAACTTTGTGAAGCGCTAAGCAACTTAGTGAGATGTCTCAAAATAAAAAATAAAAAGCACTGGGGATATAGCTCAGTTGTGAATCATGCCTGGGTTAAATCCCCTGTACCAAAAAAAAAAAAAAAAAAACCAAAAAGACACACTATTAAAGTCATGGAAGGAACTTTAGATGAGCCACAGAGAATTGAAAATCCAAAATTTCAAACAGAAATGACATAAGTTCCCCTTTGAGGTTTAGGTAGGAGGAGAAAGTAGGTAGGAGGAGATGCCTTGACTACTATTGGTGACAAGAACACGGTTTGCCTGTTGAGACTGTCAGTGTTCATCATTTCTAACCTGAACTTAGTCTCAATAGTGCCTTCCCACCAGGCATAGCTGTTCATTTGTGGCTTTTGAGTCTCCCAGTGATCCCTTAGTCTAGACCCTATCCGCTAGAGGGTAACACTATTTACACACACCTCTGACAGCTCCCGTCCCCTGCCAGGCAGGGACCAGCAGAACACTGAGCACACACACTTGTTCCCACCCACTCTAAGAGAGCTCTAACTGAGCTCCCTGAAAACTACCAGCTTCCCTGCCAAGAGAACAGAGTGATCACTATATGTAATTTTAATTTTGTATCCACACAGTGCTAAGTATTGCAAAGAACATTTATTTACAGGACATCAGCAAATACACTTTAGAGTAGAATAAGATTTTTATTGATCTCCTAATATGTCCCCAGAATAATGACACTATGAAAAATGAAAAAGAAGGAAGTTTTAAAGTTTTATCTTATTTTTAATTGAGAGATATTTCTATATTTTATGGAGTATAATGTAATATTTCAATACAGGTATACATTGTAGAGTGATTTAATCAGCCTAATTAACACAGCATTCACCTAAATGTTTATCATTTCTTTGTGGTAAGAACATTTAAAATCCCCTCTTTTGGTTATTTTTACCTATAGTCACCATCCTGTGCAGTAGAATGCTAGAACTTTTTATAATACCACCAATAAATAGTCTATGAGGGTTCCCATTTCCCCACCTTCTTCCCAACATATATTATCTTGCATCTTTTTATAATATCCAATGAATGGGTACATAATATTATCTCATTGTGGTGTGAATTTGCATTTATTTGATGGTTAAAGATATTGAGCATTTTTTCATGTTATTGGCTACTGTATACCTTCTATTGAAAAATGTCTATTCATGTCCTTTGCCTATTTTTTTTGATGAGGTTATTTGTTTTCTTGTTCTTAAGTAGTTTGAGTTTCTTGTATATTTTGGATATTAGCCCTTTATCTGATGTATGATTGGTAGATATTTTCTCTCAATCTGTGAATGTCTCTTTACTCTGTTAATTGTTTCCTTTGTTATGCCGAAGCTATTTATTTATTTTTGTTACCAGGGATTGAACTCAGGGGTGCTTAACCACTGAGCCATATACTAATCCCTTTTTATTTTTTATTTTGAGACAGGGTCTTGCTAAGTTGCTTAGGACTTTGCTAAATTGCTGAGGCTGGCCTTGAACTCCTTCCTCCTGCCTCAGTCTCTTGAGTGGGGGGTTACAGGCACGTCCCACAATGCCCAGCTGCAGAAGCTTTTTAGATTGATGCAATCCCATTTGTTTATTTTTCTCTTGTTGCCTGTGTCTTGGGGATCATTAAAAAGAAAAAAGAAGAGTCTCTGTTTCTGTCTTCAAGTAGTTTTTTTTCATTGTGATAAAAAATAAATAACATAGCCGGGTGAGTGGCACACGCCTGTAATCCCAGCAGCTGGCGGGGAGAGGCTGAGGCAGGAGGATTGGGAGTTCAAAGCCAGCCTCAGCCACATCGAGGCACTAAGCAACTCTGTGAGGCCCTGTCTCTAAATAAAATACAAAATAGGGCTCAGGATGTGGCTCAGTGATTGAATGCCCCTGAGTTCAATCCCTGGTACACCCCCCGACAAATTAAATAAATAACACAACACATGCTATCTTTTTATATTGTTATTGGTACATTATAATTATCCATAATAGTGAGGTTTATTGTGACATATTCATGTATGGACATAACATAATTTGCTCCAGTTTCATTCCATAGTGCTTCCCTTCCCCTTCCTCCTCTTCCCCCTCCCCATCTTCTACTCTATTATTTTTATTTTTTAATTGGAGTATTATAATTATAATAAATGTGTGATTCTTTGTGATATATTCGTATGTGCACATAGCATGATTTGATTGATTTCATTCCCCAGTTCCTCCTCTTTCCCTCCTCTCCTTCCTTTCCTTGATCCCTTTCTTTACTGTTCTCCATTCTCTCTGTCTCTCTCTTTTTTTTTTTTTTTTTCAATTTCTTTTCTCTTTACTTCTGCATATGAGAAGAAAACATTCCACTCTTGACTTTCTGAGTTTGGCTTATTTCAATTAACCAGATGTTCTCCAGATCCATCCATTTATCAGCAAATGACAAAATTTCATTCTTCTTTATGGCTAAATTAACTCCATTGTGTATATATATGCCACTTTTTTAATCCATTCATCAGTTTGTAGACACTGATGCTGGTTCTGTAACTTGGCTGTTGTGAATCACACTGCTACAAACCCTGAAATGAATGTATTACTATTGTATGCTGACTTTGGTTCTTTCGGATAAATATCAAGGAGTAAAACAGATAGGTTATGTGGTGTTTCCATTCCTAGTCTTTTGAGGTGTCTCCACGCTGATTTCCATAATGATTGTGCTAATTTACAGTCCTACCAACAATGTATAAGTTTTCCTTTCTCCCCACATCCTTGCCAGCATTTATCATTATTTATATTCTTGATGCTTGTCATTCTGAGGTAAGGTGAAATCCCAGTTTAGTTTTGATTTGCATTTCCCTGATTGCTGAGAAAGAATATTGAACTTTTTCACATATTTCTTTGCCATTTGCATTTCTTCTTTTGAGAAATGTCTATTTAGTTCATTTGCCCATCTACTGATTGGGTTTTTTGTTGTTGTTTGATGTTAAGTTTTCAGAATTCTTTATAGGTCCTGGATATTTTTTAGAATATTTTTTTTAGTTGGAGATGGACACATTACTTTTATTTTGTTTCCATGTGGTGCTGAGGATCAAACCCAGTGCCTTCCACATATGAGGCAAGCACTCTGCCACTGAGCTACAACCTCAGTCCAGATTCTGGATATTGATCCCTTGTCAGAAGAGTACCAACAAAGATTTTCTCCCGTTCTGTAGGCTCTCTTTTCATGCTCTCAATTGTTTCCTTTGCTGTGCAGAAACTTTTGAATTTGATGCAATACCACTAATTGATTCTTGGTTTTATTTCTTTAGTTTTAGGAGTCTTATTAAGGAAGTCAATGTCTGAGTCTACATGTTGGAGTGTTGACACTATGTTTTCTTCTAGGAATCATTTTTCTGGTCTAACTCCCAGGACTTTGATCCACTTTGAATTGACTTTTGTTCAGAGTGATAGATAGGAATCTAGTTTAATTCTACTACATCTGGATATCCAGTTTTCCCATCATCATTTGTTAAAACGTCTGCTTTTCTCCAAAGTATGTTTTTGGCACCTTTGTCAAAGATGTGATGACTGTATGAGTTAGTCCTTATGTCTTCTATTCTATTCCATTGGTCTTCATGTCTGTTTTTATTTCAATACCATGTTGTTTTTTTTAGTATAGCTCTGTAGTGTAATTCAAAGTTGGGTACTGTGATGCCCTTCAGCCTATTATTGCTTAGAATTGCTTGGGTTTTTGGGGGTCTTTTATTCTTCCCTATGGATTTTAGAGGACTGTTTTTTCCACTTTTGTGAACAATGTCATTGATATTTTGATGGAGATTGCATTGGATGTATAGATTACTTTTGACCATTTTAATGATGTTAATTCTGCCTATCCAAGAAAATAAAGGGTCTTTCCATCTTCTAATGTCTTCTTCAATTTCTTTCTTCTGTGTTCCATGATTTTTATGATAGAAGTCTTTCACCTCCTTGGTTAGATTTATTCTCAGTTTTGTTTTGTTTTGGCTATTGTGAATGGAATTGTTTTCCTAGTTTCTTTTTCACTGGGTTCATTATTGGTGTAGAAAAACAGGAACGTAGAGTCTATGAAAAAGAGATCAGAGGAGCTCTCAGGAAAAAAAAGTTCCTCTATCTGGAGAAGCTTGCATCTCTCTGCCACTGGGAGAACCCACACCTGTCCCCCAGAAGTCTGGCCTCAGTGCTTTTCATGTCTTGAGGAACAACTCTTGCAGTTGAGCTATCATATTATCATCTATCCATACCATTTTTTTTTTTTTTGCTACACAATATATACTACCTTGAATGGCTTTTATCTTTAATTTTTAAAAATTAATATCTTTTCTTCCTTCCTGCTGAGGAACCCAGGGCCTGGCACATGCTAAGTCTACTCTCTACCACTTAGCTAAACCCACAGTTCTAAAGTTTACTTCACAAGCCACATTATTAGAATGATAACAGAGGTTTTAAATTTTTTGTTGGGTTTCACATTTATTTAATTTTCCTTTCAGCTTCACATTTTGTCATTTTAAAAAATTAAGCAACTTATTTAGACTTCCATGTCAGAAATGATTTTGGCATATTAAATAACTTTCTGACATAATAGTGCTTTTCAAATTATGTGAGTCAGGGTCAATTTAAGGAGTAGAGGACATATCACCTGGAAATCAGGTCCTAGCTAGGTAGCAGCAGTAAAAGCTTAGCCATCAGGGTGCTTCAGTTGTAACACATCATTTTTCCATTGTATGTAGTTTTCTTGAGCATAAACTACCAATACCCTGGTTATTCTAGAAGGTATATCATATCACTCAACAATCATACTGTGGTCAATCATTTTTCCCAGTGACAACAAATTTTAAAAAAGAAAAAGAAACATCACTCAGAATTATGCCGCTCTAACAATCAAATTGTTTTCATTTTCCCATAAACCTGACAATCCTCATCTACTCATATTATGTATTTGTCTTTTTAATGGACATGTATACTCCCCCCAGGTAGAATCCCATCCCTGTGAATGCAGGGGTCACATTCATATCTTGCATATAGTTGTATTCCTGGTCCTTGCTGCTGTCCTAAAGCTACAGAAGGCGCTTGGGACTATTAAGAGAGTGAAAGGAGTACCCTGCTCAAGTAAATTTGTGTCTTCTAAACAAAGAGTGACAGAAGACTGTTGCACTGATAAAAGAAGAAGGTGATGAAAAAAGTCCCAAGAGAAAGGTAGAGTCTGAACCAAATATTTGTAGACATTGAAGACTTAACGAGGACCCAGAAACAAAGAAAAGGAACAAATCAAGGATGATTTTAAGTCTGGCTCACTAGAACAATAATGTCATCGATGGACACAGGAAGTTGGGAAGGAGCCCCCGTGGGTGGTTAGGATGAGGAAAGATGAACGTAGCTTTGGCCATGAGATATCCAAGTAAAAAATACACAGTGGTACCTAGTCCAGGGAGAAATTTCATAGGAGAGAGGGAAGTGAGCCAGTACACAGAGTGTACTTCCAGCCCTTGTTTGAATGTTATCTCTATTCTCTCAGATTGTCTACACAGAACGATTTGAAAATAAAGAGGCTCTTGATGCGTCCTCTGTTAACCTGGTCCGCTGCTCACATTTGGAGAGCATAAATATAAGCCCAAGTGTATCTGTTGAACAAATGCCAAACACCGGATCTTCGTCGTCTCAGAGAATTCAAGGACAAAACTACGGGCATATGGAGAAAGTCCGGATTGCTAACCACCCTTCAAGAAATAGCTTGCTTCCACCACCTGATACTACAGAAAGTCAGGAGAGATCACTCATCCCTTACTCAGACATGTCTTTTCAACCCAGCACCCACACCATTATCCTGGATTTCTCCATGGTGCAATATGTTGATTTTCATGCTTTGGTGGTATTAAGACAGGTAAGTCCCTGGGGGGCTTTGCCAATACCTCCGATCCCCTCACACCACCCACACCCACGCCCATCCCCATTTTAATCCTGTTAGCCTCTGATTAGCTACTACATGACTGCTAGGCTAACAGAAACTTGAACACAGATGGTAATTTAAGTCCAATCAGAATAAAATGAACTGGGGTTGGTTCAATAAACAAGAGCCATTTATTATTTCTCCAAGAATGCAAAAAAGAAAATTCCCAACACCACCGAAGTAGCAATCTGTGCCATGTCCCCTGTGTAACTCCCATTACATTTGAGTGGTACAGAAAGAATTTCACCAAGAATTCCTACTCTTCAGCTGCTCTGAGCCAGACACTGGGTTGTCTAGTAATCAAATATGAAAAAGTTGGAATGAAATGATACCCCAAGCCTGGAGTTACCAGTCCAGTATCTGCTGCAGATACTGCCCTGTTCATTTTCTATCTTCATGTAGAAAAGGATAGGGAAGATTGTTTTCCTTCAAAATTCGTGTCGCCAAGACCTGACTCCTACTCTCAAGTTCTTTGACTTCTGATTTCTCTCCTTCCTGTACACAGCAGACAGTTCATATGCACAGTTCACCACCCTGGTTTCATTGCTCAGTGTCTCATAGGTACATTGTACTTTCTTCAGCCAGCTTATCTCTGTTGATAGTGCTCTATCTTACCTTTGCCCCTATTGGAAGTGGCCCAAGTTTAAGCATCCTGGGCACTCACTTCCTGGTTCTGACTGCAACCACCCTTTTTTGAGATATGCTGATTTGGTTGGTTTACTTTCTTTTATCCTTTTTTTAACCTTTATTTTATTTATTTATTTTTATGTGGTGCTGAGGATCGAACCCAGGGCCTCGCACATGCTAGGCAAGCACTCTACCACTGAGCCACAACCCCAGCCTCTTGCCTTTTTTTTTATCTTTGAAGTCTACTTTAGCATACATTTTTCTAACCAAGGGAATATTATTCTCTTAAGTGAGTCCAGATCCTCTTTATTCTGAGGCAGTAGCTGGGAGAACTTTGGCTGCCAGTCTGGAAATGTGTGCTCTAGTCTAGCTTCAATACTCACTGTCTGTCTGACCCAAGGCACATTACTAAATTGCACTGAGTCTGTTTCCACCTCTTTAAAATATTCCATAGAGAAACTGTGCTTTCCTCTCCTCTCTTCCCCACCCCCCATCACTTACTAAGGCACCATATTTTCTGGCCCTTGTGGATGACTGTCTGCTCTATCCCCATAGAGGAAATGTCAGGTATCTTTTTTTTTTTTTTTCCGGGGGGGATACCAGGGATTTAACTCAGGGGCACTTGACCACTGAGCCACATCCCCAGCCCTAATTTGTCTCACTGAGTTGCTCAGTGCCTTGCTTTTGCTGAGGCTGGCTTTGAACTCACGATCCTCCTGCCTCAGCCTCTCAAGCCTCTGGGATTACAGCTGCACCACCGTACTTTTAAAATCCCATTCATCCATTTTTATTAGAGACAACCACTCAGTTTAAGCTTCTTCTAAATTCATGGGCTTTCCCTTTCTCATTGCTTGTCATTTAGAGTATGTCTGTTGAAGCCCTTCACCAAATGACTTCATGATTTCCCATATGATCAAAAATGACTTTGTGCCTGGGGTGCACTGTAATCCCAGCAGTTTGGGAGGCTGAGGCAGGAAGATTGCAAGTTCCAGACCAGCGTCAGCAATTTAGCAAGGCCCTGAGCAACTTAGTGAGACTCTGTCTCAAAATGAAAAATAAAAAATGGGCTGGGGATGTGGCTCAGTGTTTAAGCACCCTTGGGTTCAATCCCTGGTACAAAAAAAGAACTTCCTGTTTCCTCTTGGTACTGATAGAAGCAAAGTCTGTTTTATTGGTTTCTTTTAACATTTTAATTTGGTTCTCAGGGCTGAAGTCTATGCAATCTTAGACTCAGTATTGACTTAGTTAGAAGTGACTTTCAAATTATTTATTGGCTGAAGTAAACTTGAGGTTTCTAATGCAACGTTGCAGAACAGCTCTGAATGTGACCCCCAGGATTTTTGAATTCTGTTTCCCAGTGCATCACTTGACCATCATTGAGCCACATCTCCACCCCTCGGCCTGATGAACTCCAGGAAGCAGAGGGTCACACACGAACATTAAACATTATTCCCAAGCTTTTCATGGCGATTTCCAAAGTGTTCCCGTCATACCCATACACATCTCTATTCCAAGGCTTTCCTCATGCAAACATTTACGTGAACTGTTACCCACCTCAAGACTGTGAGCATCCCTCCCTCTCAACCTCCACCCCCATGAGATGGTCTGACTTTATTTTGTGTTCCCTGGAGTACAGAAGTCCACTCATCAAATATTTGTAGAGCAGAATTGGGAGGCAACTGTATTTATATCCCAGATGAGCCCGTGGCCAAAGGGGTTTGAAAACTCAGCTAATTAAAAGTTTCTTTTTTAGTGAGCATGAAGCTCTCTGATGCATTTACTCTCTCCCTGCAGATGTGCAATTCTTTCCAAAACGCCAACATTTTGGTGCTCATTGCAGGGTGTCACCGTGAGTATCCTTTACTCTAGGAGAGGGCTGTGTCTTGCACCCTGGGGGCCTTGCTCCCCAGGTGTCTGACGCTGTGTGTTTTGGGTTTGGTTTGTAGCCTCTGTGGTCAGGATGTTTGAAAAGAATGACTTCTTTGATGAAGGCATCACCAAGGCCCAGCTGTTCCTCAGCCTCCACGATGCTGTGCTGTTTGCCTTATCAAGGAAGTTTCCAGAGCTCTCTGAGTTAAGCGAGGATGAATCTGAGACAGTGATACAGGAAACCTACTCAGACGTGAACAAGGTTGGATGATGCAAAGCACCAGGATTGTGGGGAGGCGTGGAGAAGGGTGAGACCCCTGATCCGATAGAGATGAATAATGTCCGGGAAAGGTTTTCTAGTATGGCTGTACCAGAATTTGAGATGTTGAAAATGCTTTCTTACCAACTCATAAATAGCAGTGTACCTGAGGCTCCAAGTGCCCCTACTGCCATGGCATCTGGGTGCCATCCAGAACACTCTTCAACTGAAGAGAGGGTTAATCCAACCCAGCAGCAACCTAGAGCCTCCCTTTACATCAGCCTTGGTTAGTGCCACGCCAATCACTCAATATCTTAAATATCTCCCTTAGATAGACCTTTAGAGCCTACCCCACCCCCGCCTTTAGGATGAAATATAAAACTCATGAATTAGCTGAGGTAAATATCTGTATGTCTAATATTTTGACTATTATTTACCTTGTGAGAAATAGAAGATTTATTCAATCTGACCAAAGGCGAAAAAATATATATATATATGTCAGAAGTTTTAGTCATTTATTAATACTAAATAAATAACTGTTCTGCTAAGCATTTTCAAATTAGTATCTGTGTAGGTCAAAGTTTTCAAAAAAAAAAAAAAGAAAAAAAATAAAACACAGATGGGCATCAAATACTATTTAAAGACTTAGGAATTATTATTATTATTTTTTTAAAGTCGGGGGGGAAGGGTTTTTTTTTTTTTGAGAGAGAGAGAGAAAGGTAATTTTTTAATTTTTTTTTTTTTTTTAGTTTTCGGCAAACACAATATCTTTGTATGTGGTGCTGAGGATCGAACCTGGGCCACACACGTGCCAGGCGAGCGTGCTTCTGCTTGAGCCACATCCCCAGCCCTATTTTTCAATCAAATCTATGATTCAAATTTCTAGATTTCAATAATGTTTGAATTTTTATGATAAGAAAAAATACTAAATAAAAAATACTAAAAGTTTTACCACATTAATAAGTGGGTTTTTTTTATATTTTTGTTATATACTTATTTATTATGTGGTGCTGAGGATTGAACCTGATGCCTTATGCATGAGAGGCAAGTGTTCAATCACTGAGCTACAACCCCAGCCCCTAATAAGTGTTTTTAAAAATTCTAAGAAGTAAAAGATATTCAGGCTTGTAAAACATAGTTCTTTTCTTTCTTTTTAAAATTGTTTTGTTGTAGATGGACAGAATACTTTTATTTTATTTATTTTTATGCGGTGCTGCCTCACATGTGTGAGAATCCAACCCAGTGCCTCACATGTGCTAGGCAAGCACTCTACCACTGAGCTACAGCCCAGCCCTCTTATTTATTTTTTTATTTTTTGTGTGTGTGTGTGTGCTGGGGATCAAACCCAGGACCTTTTATATGCAAGGAAAGCACTCTGCCAACTAAGCTATATCCCTAGCCCCTTTCTTTCTTTCAGCAATATATTACAGTTATTTCCCTTGTTTTGATGAGAATTCTCCCAAGTTATGTATCTCTGTTTTATCCAAAATAATTTTTCCCTGGTAGCTAGACCTGATTTTTTTTTTTTTTTTTTTTTGTCTACAGTATAGTTCACTCCCATTTATAAAATCATAGACTTAGAAAACCTTTCCGGGCTGGGAATGTGGCTCATGCGGTAGCGTGCTCGCCTGGCATGCGTGCGCCCAGGTTCGATCCTCAGCACCACGTACAAACAAAGATGTTGTGTCCACTGAAAACTAAAAATAAATAAATAAATAAAAATTCTCTCTTTAAAAAAGAAAAGAAAAGAAAACCTTTCCATCAGAAGGGACATCAGAGCTCATCAAGTTCACCTCTACCCAGAACAATAATTCTCTTGACAATATCTCTGCTCAGAATTTCCATTCATTTTTAAACTTTAGTATACATCAGAATCACCTAAATGTGCTATTAAAACAAAGACAGCTAGGCCCCTTTGTACCCCAATCCACTGAATTTCTGACTCAGCGTGTCCAGGGTAGGTCCTAAGATTTTGCATTGCTACCCAGTTACCAGATAATGTTGATGGAACTAACTGGTACAGGGACCACATTTTGAGAATTACTGCCTTAGAGATTCGACATACACCCTTCACTGTCAAAATCTAATGTGCCTGGTAATCTTGTGTGCCAGACATTGTATTTGGAAAATGTTTATAGAAATAATGTGTGGCCTAGGAGGATATTTCTCTTCCAGAAATAAATGGATTTTTTTTGCCAGATACTGGAGGTTCTAGCAATCTAGAATTACTTTGATCTGATATCAGGACTTGAGGTTTTCTTTATCATTCTGATGACCCAAAGGCCAGTTATAGTTTGTGAGAAAGTCTGCCATAACCCCTCCCTAGCAGACTATGGAATGTAATTTTTGCAACTCTGAGCCCCTAAAAATATCAAAAGTACTGCTTCATGTGATACTTCTAGATCATGAAATACTTTCATGACAAAAGTGGCCCCAAATGCTAGATTCATCTCCCTAGGTTTTCAATTCTTCCCATTCTTGGCCTGATAATTCCTTTTAATCTTGTTAGCATTATGGTACCCTCAAGCAGAGTTTTTTTTTTTTTTAATTCTACCTAATTGTCCACATGGGGAGGGTTGGTCTGAGTTATATAATCTGCTTTTACTTTAAATGGATGTTTCTCTATTTTTGTTTTTTATTTATAATCATGATTCTCTTGACTTTTTTTATATATTATATATTATATCGTGACATCTATTAATCTTTCTTTTTATTTTCCACTTATTTTTGCTTATGAAGTTATTCCCACATACAAAATAACATTTTCTCCTACATTTTATGATTTCATTTTTCATATGTTATGACTCTTTAATCTATCTAGAATGTATTTCAGTACATAATGTTAAAGATAACCATTTTAAAAAATCTATATAGCTAACTATTTTGAGCTCTACCATCTGTCTCAGTCCATTTGTGCTCTTAGAACAAAATCCCAGAGACTGGGTAATTTATAAATAACAATATATTTTTTTGAAACATCAAAGATCAAGGTCCCAGAAAGTTTGGTGTCTGGTGAGGGCTTGTTCCATCATTGGCATCCTCCTCACATGTAGAAATTCCCTTCTGCCCCTTTAGGAGGAATTAGTCACTTTCCAAAAGGCCCCACCTCTTAATACCACCACTTTGGGTATTAAGTTTCAACATGAATTTTGGAGGACATACATGCAAACCATAGTACCATCCAACCATCTCTTGAATAAGCCTTTTTTGCCTCACTGATATCAGATGCTATTTACATTAAGTATGATTTACTTACAAAAACTAAAACCTAGGAGCTGGGATTGTGGCTCAGCAATAGAGCCCTTGCCTCACATGTGTGAGGCGCTGGTTTTGATCCTCAGCACCACATACAAATAAATAAATAAAATAAAGGTATTGTGTCTAACTACAACTAAAAACAAACAACAACAACAACAACAACAACAAAAAAAACCTAAAACCTATTTCTTTCCTGGTTTTTGGTTTCATTGTTCTTCATAATTCTGGTATCATAATATTTTGATTACTACAATTTGATAACACATTTTAACATTGACTTAAGAAGTCCTGTGTTGACAGGCATGGTGACTTATGCCTGTGATCCCAGTGACTCAGGAGGCTAAAGCAGGAAGATGGCAAGTTTGAAGTCAGCCCATAATTTAGCATGGCAATAATTTAGAGCAATAATTTACCAAGACCCTCAAAATAAAAATTAAGAAAAAGGGTTTAGACTGGGGTTGCGGCTCAGCAATACAGTGCTCGCCTAGCACGTGCAAGGCTCTGGGTTCAATCCTCAGCACCACATAAAAACAAATAAATAAAAACAAAGGTATTGTGTCCATCTACAACTAAAAATAAATAAATAAAAATAAGAAAAAGGGTTTGTGTGTAGCTCAGTGGTGGAAGGCCTCTGGGTTCAATCCCTAGAAAACACACACACACACACACACACACACAGAGTCCTGTGTCATCAGCATTGTTTCAAAATTTTCTAACAAAAAATTTTTTCTCTAACTCATAATCACGAATTTATTCTTTCAAACCAACTTTTGAATCTTTATCAGTTTCTACTCTGTACTCTCAAAATGCAAACAAACAAAACTAAACAAACAACAAAAAAATCTGTTGGAATTTTCTTTAGAATAACATTAATGATATGAAATAATCTGAGAATTTATATCTTTACATTATCTGTTCTTCCTATCCAGGAACATGAACTGTATACAATTATCCAATATTTTTAAATGTTGCATTCATAAAAATATTTTACAACTTGCTTCATGTAGACAAATCCTCATTATTACTTTATATGTAATAACATGTATTGCTTTTTAAAATAAATTGTCTTAGGCCACACATGATCGTATACACCTATAGTCCCAGCTACTCAAGAGGCTGAGAAGGAAGGATCTCTTGAGTCCATGGATTTTAAACCAGCCTGGGGAGCATAGCAAGATCTCGTCTCAAACTAAAAGCAACAACAATAAAATAAATTCTCTCTTCTATTAAATGGTTCAACTGGCAATTTCTAGGATATAAGAAACTCAGTGATTTTTTTCGGGTTGGGAGTGAAATGCTAGGGATGGAACTCAGGGCCTTGCTTATGTTAGGCAAGTACTCTACCACTGAGTCACATCTTCAGGCCAACTCTTTGATTTTTTATAAAATTATTTGGCCTAAGAGATTTCATTGTTAATTCTTTGGGTTTTTTGTTTGTTTGTTTTTTGGTACCAGGGATTGAACCCAGGGGTGCTTAACCACTAAGCCACATTCACAGTCCCCTTTAATATTTTATTTAGAGATAGGGTCTTGCTGAGTTGCTTAGAGCTTCCCTAAATTGCTGAGGCTGACCTTGAACTCAGGATTCTCCTGCCTCAGCCTCTTGAGCTGCTGGGATTATAGGTGTGTACTACCACACCATGCCTCTCTTGTTTGGGTTATTTTATATATAAAATGTGTACTAAAAATAACACCAATCTCTCATTCCCTGTTAGAATTCTTATTTCATTATTACATGTTATTACATAAGTTAGATCTCTCAAAATAATTTAAACAATAGCACTGAGTCTTGTCCTATTCCTGGAGTTGATGAGAAAGCCTCTTGTGAGCCTGTATGAAAGCTAGTGGTAACTGTGGCTTATGATGGGCATTGTTGACTGTGTTTTTTTTTTAAGTATTTTTCTAATTTATTAACATTCTTTTCAGGACTTATATTAAGAGTTCGTATTGAATATATCAGTTTGTTTCTGGCATTTAAGACAGGAAAGACTAGAAAAGGAGCCAGATTAAAATTTATTAAAATTTAATACAAATATTTTATTTGTATTAAATTTGAGATGCCTACTAAACATCTAAATGGGGATGTCAAGAATAGAAGTAGGGCCAGGCATGGTGGCGCATGCCTGTAATCCCAGCAGCTCAAGAGGAGTGAGTTCAAAGCCAGCCTCGGCAAAATCAAGGACCTAAGCAACTCAGTGAGACCCTGTCTCTAAATAAAATACAAAAAGGGCTGGGGATGTGGCTCAGTGGTTGAGCACCATTGAGTTCAACCCTGGTACCAAAAAAAAAAAAGAATGGAAGTAGGTATAGAACCTGCTGATTAGGGGAATGGTTACAATCAAAGAGTCACTGGCATATAGATGGTAATGAAAATTATGGGCCTAAATAAAATTACCCATGGGAGAGAGTGCAAGAAGAGAAGGGTCCCAGGATCAAGACTTGGAACATGCCACCATTTCAAACTCCTTCAGAGTTGAGCATGGTGGCACAGCTACTCAGGAGGCTTGAGGCAAGAGGACTGCAAGTTCAAGGGCAGTCTCAGCAACTTCTTGAGCCCTGTCTCAAAAATAAATTTAAAAAAAAGAAAGAAAGGAAGGAAGGAAGGAAGGAAGGAAGGAAGGGAAAGAAAAGAAAAAGCTGAAGATGTGGCTTAGTGGTGACTTGCTTCCCTAGCATGTGCCGGGCCTGGAGTTCAATCCCCAGTATGGGGGTCGGGGTGAATCCAGCAGAAATAGAGAAAACAGCATAGAGAAGCAAACCAGGAAGGAAGAAGGAAAAGTAGACATGACCCTTGGTGAAAATAAGCAAATCTTTGGGAAGGGTGAAAGTGGTAAATTTCACAAGACATTGCTGCAGGGATGATTCACCAACTCTTGCAGGCACCTGCTATGGGACAGATTCAGTGCTTGGCACTGGGAATATCAAGAACCAGGCACTGCAAGGAACTTAGAGCCTAGGAAGGGGTAGGTTTGTAAATAAGGGAATATATTACTGGTACAGTGATAGAAGTGTGGGTGAAGTATAGTGGAACACAGAGGAAGCTGGGATCCTTTGATCTGAATCTGGAATGATAAATAAGTATATGTGGACAAGATGGAGAAGGTCAAGGCAGGAAAGAGGAGCAGTGTGAGCAAAGGTAAGCAGTAGTCAGGCAACTCCGGGTAGCTGTATGGCTAGAGCAAAGGGTGGGTACCACAGGTGGAGATAATGCTGAAGAAGATGGCAAGAGGCCAGGTGCAAATAGCCTTACGTGCCCTGTCAAGAGTTTCAACATGGATGGCAAGGTAAGTAAGATCAAGAACACAAGGTGTTTCGGAATGCTGTGAAGACCATTGCTGTTTAAATGGTTGATCACATCATCCAGTCTGGCTAGAAAAGCCAGAGATCTGAAGGTAGGGATTGATTGAGCCTGAAGAATAGTGAGTGACTGAGAAACTGAGGAGTGCAAAGAAGATAAAAAGCAGATTTAGACAAGAAATATTTTCTACTTTGCCAGGAACATGTGGTCTTCTGATATCTTAAGTCCTATTATATTTTGATATTCTTTGACTGCTTGAAAGTTAAACTTTAATTGGAAATTTTACCCCATCTAATTGTGTATATTTCAGAATGACATTCCAAGACACAAAAGTAGTAACTTTCCAGAGAGCCACAAAAATCCAAGTCCAACATTTGCCAAGGGCCAGGCGCCAGTAGAAGAGGAGTCAGAGTTTGATTTGGAAATGGAGCCCATGCTGGGGTCAGAACGAGATGCAGGGCTGGATTCGTACCTGGACCTTCCATCTGAGATGTACCCAGAAACTGAGCCTGAGTCCGAGCTGGAGCTGGAAGCCCAGAGTGATGTGGATCCCAAGACCCCACCAGAGACGGAGATAGAGACTGATCCCGAGATGGAGCTGGAGGTGGAGAGGGTGCCCCAGCCCAAATCCAGGTCAAGGGCTTACACGTACCCTCAGCGGCAGCAGAGGCAATCTTACTCTGAGGCTACCCAAACCCAGTCTCAGTCTCGGCCTCAGACACCGTCAGTGGAGAGGAGAGGGCAACATATGGATTCATACTCACCCAATGCCTATGACGATGAGTCCCCCTAGGAGGTGAACTGGAAATAAGGGGTCAGAAAACAGGCAAATCTTTCCCACCCAAAAGGGGCCACTTGGTTAGGAAGCCTAGACTTGGTACATACTAGCAGTACTTGGCTTTTTGACTCCTCCACCTACTGTCTCCTCACTGGGCACTGGGATTACACTCCCAGGCCACATTACCAAATGCCAATGATGCTCTCTACCTTCCCCGTCCAGACTCACCTTCAGCAGATATCCCAGGAAAGGGTTTCCTTCTTCAAGCACCCTACATCTCTGGGCTTCACGCCAGACTACTTCTGACTGACTTCTCTCATTTCTGTTTCCCCATCTCCAAAGAGATGAGGCTCAAATAAAATATATAACTCTAATTAAGTTTGGATCCTTCCAGCACCTTCTCCCTTCTCTGTATTTTGTATCCCTGAGGAAATGTCAAGTGGGGAGGGATTCCAGAAGGGAGTGAACATGTTAAAAGAAAACATGGATAACATTTCTATTTTGTATGTAAGATATCTAGACTGTACTAATTGGGGAAAATAGAAAGGGTAAGCAGGCCAAAGGTAAGCCAGCCTGTGAGACTTGTAGCACAGAGACCAGCTAAGCAGAAAGCACTTTTGCTGTCACTCCCAGTGGTCAACGTTTTATCCTGACACTGGTTTCCTATGGCTAATCAGCTGTACCACTCGGGGAGAATGTTAGCGTTGGGTAGCTCTCTTTGGTCTTCAGATTCACATGCCTTCACCGCTTCTGCTTTCTTGCAGTTTTTAAAGCTATAGTTTTTTAAGCTACATGGAATTGGTATTCTTGGTAGACTAGACAGACACAAACCTCCTAGGAGCAGGAGAAGACAATCAATACTAGTTTTGTTCAAATTCATTCAAATAATTTCCCCCTTCCCCACGAAAAAAATGTCTAGTTTTCAATTCAATTAAGCCCAGAAGAAAAATATAGACACCTCGGCAGGCAAAGGTATATAAAATGTTGAATTTTATTTCCAACTCAATAAACATAACTCTTTCTGCTTGGGTACTCAATTTTTCTTTTTTTGTTAAATGAAATAAATCTCTGTTAAAATATAGATTTGTCATTACAAGAGATAGCATATGCTACTCACTCTATGAAAACTTTGCTAAGCTTCTGCTACATGCATAGCATCTCAAACTATGGGTTAGATAAAACAATATTCTCCCAACTTTACACACACACAAACTAAGATTCAGAAGTTTTGTAACTAGCTCAGGTCCTATACAATATGATCTCATATATACAAAAAAAGAGGTGGGAACACAGATAATTTTGCATTGCTGTAAAATACCTGAGGCAGGCTGACTTTATATAAAAAGAAGTTTTATTTAGCTCACAGGTTCTGGAGGTTCAAAGTCAAGATCAATGGGTCTCATTAGTTTGGCATCTGGAGAAGACCTAACCACGGATAGTATAACAAGGGTGGAAGTGTGTGTGGGAGGAAGAAATCACATCTCCAAAAGGGAAACCAAGGAGCAATTCAGGGATTGTGCTTACTCTTACAACAACTCACTCTTGAGAGTTCAGGAGTCCAAGAGAGCTACCTTATCCCTTCTAAGGGCAGCTCCCCCAGTGATTTTAGGTCATCCCGTGAGACTCTGTTCTTAAAGGTTCCTCACCATCTCCCAACACTTCTACTCTAGGTCCAGGCTTCCAACACATGAACCCATAGGGGACAAACCACACCCAAACTATAGCAGAGTCCAAGTCACAAAAGCATCCTTTTTTCGTGTTTGCTTAATATAATGAACTCCTACTCTGTTCCAGGTATTATCCTAGGTGCTGAAGATACAGGATGAAGAGAACATACAATAAAAATAATTGTAGGGGCTGGAGTTGTGGCTCAGTGGTAGAGTGCTTGAATCTCACCTGTGAGACCCTGGCTTCAATCCTCAGCACCACATAAAAATAAATAAGTGAAATAAAGGTGTTGTGTCCAACTACAACTAAAAAAAATTTTTTTTTAAATTGTGATTAAATACCTTGAAGGTAAAATACAGAAAACTCTGAGGGCATACATTAGGGGGACCTGAGCTAGCCTTGGGTGTCAAGGAAGTTCTTCCCATGGCAATAACATAAGACCTGGGATCTGAAGGATGAAGAGGAGTTAGGTTTATAGCAAATTCCAATGGCTCTAAGAAGGAAACCAAATGGGGAGCCAAGAGTGGTGACTGAACAGAAGTTGAGAACCAGGGGACAAAGCCATATGGAACCTGTGTGTAATGACCATGGCACAAAGGGCTCAACTAGAAACTGAGTCAAATCACAAACAAGTTGTCAAGGTAACAGGGTCAGGAACAGATCTGTCAAAACCAAGGCAACATTTAATATTTATGACAGGAGACTACAAAGTGCATGGAGAACCCATTTTCTGTGCGCTACAATCTTCTTACTCCAGTTTCCCTCTGGTCCTTTGTTTCCATTAGAGGAAAGTCTTTAAACACTTGGGCAATAAGTGGTAGAATCTGCACTGTGTTCCTTTCTGCTACAACAGAAAGGAACATTTGGCAATATGGCAACATGGCTAAATCTTGACTTTGATGCATGACTTCAGAAAGACCAATCAGATCTTGGGGTACAGTCTATCTTTAAAAAATATCCTGGTATAAACCCATAGTATCCAACCCCTCCCAAAGCAATCAGATAAAGAAAAATGGTTAACCAATTATAAATAGTACAGCATTCAAGAAAAGGTCAAGTTAGGGTGTTAGTGAGCTTTTCATTGCTATGATCAGAATACCTGCATAAACAACTCAGAGGAAAGGTTTAATTCAACTCATGGTTTCAGCCCATGCTTGGCCAGTTTCTTTGCTTTGGATCTGAGGTGAGGCAGAACATCATGGTGGAAGGGAGCGTCCAAGGAAAGCTGCTCAGCTCTCTGGCAACAGGGAAGGGGGAGGGAGCAGGAGGGAAGGAGGAAGAACCAGGGACAAGATATATTCCCAAGGACACAACAGCCCCCCAAGGACTCACTACCTTCAATCCACTTCCCAGTAGTCCATTCAGCTATTGCTATATTAATCCTCTGATGATATGGGAGTCCTCATGGCCCAGGCATTTCCCAGGAGCCCCACCTCTGAACATCACTGTATTAGACGCCAAGCCCATAACACATGAACCTCTGGGGGACAATCCAGATCCAAAAGGTAACAGCAAGTAATTCAAAGAGGGAGGTTATTAATGCTTTAGGGTTCACACAATCTCAGTGCTTAGATGAGCCATAGGGATATCTAATTACCCACTATTCCCTTACTATTAAATATAATTCAGGCTGGACACAGTAGTGCATGCCTGTAATCCCAGCGGCTCAGGAGGCTGAGGCAGGAAGATTATGAGTTCAAAGCCAGTCTCAGCAAAAAAAAAAAAGAGGCCCTAAGCAACTCAGTGAGACCCTGTCTCTGAATAAAATACAAAATAGGGCTGGGGATGTGGCTCAGTGGTTGAATGCCCCTGAGTTCAATCCCTGGTACCAAAACAAAAATTAAATTCAGCAAATATTTATTGGACTGCTCCCATATCTTAGATACTACAATTCAAAGTAATCTATTGCTGCATAAAAACCCATCAGAAAATTTGGTGACTTAAAACAATAATCACGTTTTTATTCACGATTCTGGGTTTAACTGAGGTTACAGCATCTGGAGATTTAGGGGAGTCTGGAAATCAAATGTGGTTTTACTTACATGCCTGACACCTCAGCTGGGATGGTAGAGATCTGGAGGCTGGCCAGGTATTTCTTTCTCTCCACATGGTCTCTCCAGCAGGGTGCTGGACTTTATATGGTGGCTCAAGGCAGAGTGTCCAGAGTGTCAGTTCTATCTCATTCTGTTCTTCAAAGTAAGGGACATGGACTTTATTTTTATTCAGTGAGGGGAAATACACTTCAATTCTTTTTTTTTTTTTTTTTTTTTTTTTTGGTGGGGGATACCAGGGAATTGAACTCAGGGACACTCGGCTACTGAACCCCATCCCAGCCCTATTTTGTATTTTATTTAGAGACAGGGTCTCACTAAGCTGCTAAGCACCTTGTCATTGCTGAGGCTGGCTTTGAACTCGCGATCCTCCTGCCTCAGGCTCCCAAGCCATACACTTCATTTCTTGAAGAGGGGAGCAGAAAATAATTGTTGGAGACTGGGGTTGAGGCTCAGTGGCAGAGTGCCTGCCTAGCATGCATGAGGCACTGGGTTCGATCCTCAGCACCAAATAAATATAAAATAAAGATAATGTGTCCATCTAAAACTAAAAAATAAATATATAAAAAAAGAAAAGAATTGTTGGCCATTTTTTAATCCACCACAGTATGGTCAGTATGAGGATAAAAGATCAGGAAGATACGATTTCCACCACCGAGGAGTTCCCCAACTACAGACAGACATTAGAGAGGGCGTGTCATGGTCTCTTAAATTATTCAAGTAGAATATACAAAGGTGATAATGAGAAGCAAAGTTTTATGGAAAATACAGATGACAGGACAGGTTGAAAATATCATAGGTCAAGGAAAGCTACTGAGAGGAAGGAACATTTGTCCTGGGGTTGTGGGTCAGCGGTACAGCACTTGCCTAGCACATGTGACACACTCAGTTTGATCCTCAGCACCACATAAAAATAAATAACATAGAGGTATTGTGTCCATCTACAATTTTAAAAAATTAAATAAAAAAGAATATGTAGGAATCACCAAATATGTTAGAAAAGGAAGTATATAACACCTGTAAAGAGGTCTTGCCAACAAATTGAGTCTTATCAACCCTCTAGATATAACTCTCAGAACACAGGAAATATAGGGAGCAGAGCAACGTGTTAAATGATACTAGGAAGATGCAATCAGCAACATCCAGAGAACTCAACAGGACAAATGGGCCAATTTCTTCAACAAGTCAGATAAAAACCAAAACTACAACCACAAAAAAACAAAGAAGGCAGGGGAAACCAAAAACTAAGAGCCTTAGGAGTCATATGAACACTGGACATGGTGAACACACCTGTGGGAGACCAACCTTGCACGTGACTGAGTCACACTACTCTTCTTGGGTTCGAGGGTCGGAGTCTCGTGCATGGGTGTGTCTTGCTACAGCCCCATGGGTGGAGCTATGCTCACCTGTTCCTTTGTAATATAACCCCTTGCCCTGTTTAGGGTAGAATCTTCCATGGAAGTGCCTTGTGTGTGTCCCCTTCTCTTACTGTGCCCTTGGGTGTGGCCTACCCAGGTGTCAGTCAACCTGCTGACAGTGGACATCATGAAGATACTCAGACCCCTGAAACCTGATCCCTTACCAAATTTGAATAGCTTCTCCTCAATAAAAGGGGTCAGCACGTGCTCTCTCTCTCTCTCTCTCTCTCTCTCTTTCTGCGGACCCTTAAGGTCAGAGGAGCTGTCACAGTGACCCCAAAGAAAAAGGTATTTGTGTCTCTTGTGTGGTTATTTTGCACAGCCCTGCTAGCCCAGTTCAACTGGAGTGACCCCTGAGCCTTTTAGTCGCAAGAACAGAAACCTGGGGCTGGGGATGTGGCTCAAGTGGTAGCGCTCTCTCTCTCTCTCTCTCTCTCTCTCTCTCTCTCTTTAAAAACCAAGACAAACAAAAAAACAGAAACCTGGCACACACCTGTAATTTCAGCAACTCAGGAAGCTGAGGACGGAGGATCACAAGTTTGAGGCTAGCCTCTGCAACTTAGCAAGACCCTAAGCAACTTAGAGAGACTCTGTCTCAAAAAATTAAAAAGGGCTGGGATGTGGCTCAGTGCTAAAGTACCCCAAGTTCAATTCCCAGTATAAAAAAAAGTCACATGAACAAATGCAATGTGGGGGCCTAATATGAATCCTAGTTGAACAAACTAACTAGGAGAAAACTTCTACTTATGAGTAAAATGTAGCAGGAAGTGACAGTTCATCACTCTTTCTATGTCAAAAAAATGAATTATAAAGCTATCAGAGGATTGTGGAGGCAAAGAAGAATAAAGACACTAAAAGTTAAGAGGGAAAAGACTCTTCTGTATTTAAATGGAGATTACTTGTCATTTCCTTTTTGGGGGGTCTATTTGCTGAGTGTGGGTGAATGCTTAGGACTAGGCTTTCCTTACCAAGAGGTACTCTGCTAGAGGGAAGAAAAACCAAGCATCGCCATTTGGGCTGTCATGCCAAGCAGACTGCCGTCCCCATAAATGCATTGGCTGAATGTCAGGGCCACTCAGAAGACTAGGGATTGGCCTGCAAAGGCAAAGTGAAATTTCCCATGGTCTCAAAATGCTTAGAAGAAAAAGTCCTAGTAAAGGAATGGGCTTTTAATAAGCATACACAGGTCTTGCCTTTAACACATTTGAAAACAGAGGTGGACTGAGGATAAACTAAAGTCAGAGCATAGCTCAATTCCTGATGGAATCGATGATCAGTCCTTACTTTATTTGCTTAATAGAAATATGTGTCTCCTCTGGGCAGAAATAACATTGACTTCAGTCTATTTTTTTTATACAACATTCCGCATATGATTTTAAAAGAGGGGTCTAGCGATATGGTTCAGGATTAGAGCATGTGCTTAGCAAGCACAATGACCTGGGTTTGATCCCCAGCACTTAAAACAGTCACAATCCACGTGAAGAAGTAGGGGGAAAAAATCTGATTATCAGGAAAGAAGGGAAATAGTAGAAGGGATCGCATGGATAATTCAGGTGTGTGAATTAGCTGTCAATGACTTCAAAAACAACAAATATAAACATGTTAAAGAAAATAGAGTAAAAGATGGACAAAACGAATGAAAACATGGATAATTTCAAAAGAATTATAATCTAAAAAAATAGATATTCTAGAATTAAAATACAAATATTAGAGGGCTGGGGATATAGCTCAGTAGGTACAGTGCTTGCCTTGCATGCACAAAGCCCTGGGTTCAATCCCCAGCACCACAAAAATAAATATGTAAATAAATAAATAAATATTAGAAAATAAAAACAGATGAGTTTAAAAACAGAATGGACACACACAAAAAGATAGAATTAGATAACTCAAGCTGGGGATATAGTTCAGTTGGTAGAGTGTTTGACTTGCATACACAAGGCCCTGGGTTTGATCCCCAGCACCCCCCAAAAAAGAAAGAATTAGATAACTCAAAGACAATGTGTAGAGAATATTCAAAATGAAGTACATAGGGTAAAAAAAATAAAGAAGGAAGCATTCAAGACCTATAGGACAAAGGCAAATAATCTAATACATGTGTTATAGAAATTCTCAAAAGAGAATAGGGAAAACACTATTCAGAGACATGACTGAGAATTTTCCCAAAACATGAAAGATAGCAACCCAAAGACTTAAGATTAGCAGCTCCCAAGGAAGATAAAAAAAAAAAGAAGAAGAAGAAGAAAGAAAGAAAGAAAAAGAAAAAGTCACAGGCAAATTGCTGAAAACTGAAGATGAACAGAAAAATCTTAAAAGCAGCCAGAGAAAAAGACACAGGAATAGCAGTAATGCTATTGCTGACTTTTCAAAGAAACCTCTGAGCCAGAAGACCATGGGGGATATTGTCCTTCAAGCTGTAGAAGATTCGTGTATCTTCCAGATGTGAGATTGCTGAGAGTTGACTGAGCTTGAAGATGAAACACACATTGCTGATTCCTCAGCTTCAGGCCAAAGACTTCAAAAAGTTGTTTGTGTGCATCATCAAAGGAAAAACAGCAGCTAGGGACAGTGGTGCACACTTGTAATACCAGTGACTCAGGAGGCTGAGGCAGAAGGATCACAAGTTCAAGGCCTACCTGGGCAACTTAGCTAGATGCCGAGGCAAAATAAAAAATTCAAAAGGCTGGTAGTTCAATGGTCAGGTACCCTTGGGCTCAATTCCCAGTACTGCGTGGATGGGGGAAGTGGGGCAGGGGATGTGAAAAAATCGTCTGACTCACCACTCACCTCTCTCTACCCAAATATGGTCCATTTATTTATTGTCTTATTTATTCATCCATGGATGGATGGATCAAACATTCAAGGTGGTCTTTGCCCTTGAGGTATCCTACAATTCGAACAAGACAACAGATGGGTAGAATAAAATACAATGTAATATATAAAACTAAAAAATTAATAGAAGGAAATAATACTAAGGAAGGAGGAGAGATCCTGGTTTCCCTAAAAAGAGTCTTTCACCTTTTTTTTTTCCTTTAGTCCACATTTCACATCACAACAGACACACACACATATAATTGAGACAAAAGTTCAAAGAAATAATACTTTTCCCCATATTATCTGATATACTCTGAATTTTCTATTCTTTTCTATTTTACTGTATATATTGGTAGGGGAGAGATTCATTGTTGTTTTTGGTAACAGGATCGAACTTTGCTTTACCACTGAGATACATTCCCAAACTTTTTTGAATACCTTTTTGTTTTGAGACAGGATCTTGCTAAATGGCTGAGGCTGGCTTAAAACTTGCAATCCTCCTGCCTCCACCTCCTGAGTCACTGGTATTACAGATGTGTATCTCTGCTCCCAGCTGTGTATGCATGTTTTAATGGTCATATCCCATTGTATTGATTTCATGACTCTAAGTTGCTCAAGATCTATGGTTAGAAAAACTGTTCTAGAAGTGGTTAAACCTGAACTGGATTTTACTTATTGCTTTAATAAATTTTTTTTTAATGGTAAACATAGTTATACGATTTTAAATACAAAAACTTAATAAATCTTGCTCCTTGCCCTGTTTCATCCAAAATTCCTTTTTTCTCATGCAGATAACCAGTATTATTAGCTTCTTTTACAAACTTCCGGTTCCTTTCAGTATTTGGTTATACAAAACAAGTGTCTATTTCTTTATGTAAGTAGAAGAAAATATGAACATATATGAACACGTAGTCTCATGTTCCTCTTTTCTTGTCTAAATGTTTATTGTATTCCCTAAAAACTTTCTTTAAAAAACAACAACAAAAAAAACAGACTGGAAGTATAACTCAGTTGGTAGAGTGCTTGCCTTGCATGCACAAGCCCTAGATTCAATCCCCAGCACCACACACACACACAAAAAAAAAAAAAAAAAAAAAAAAACTACTTGGGATATTTCCAATATCAATAGGAATCTGAAGTTTTCTGTATGTTTCTTTGATTTTTTTTTTTTTTTTTGGTTCTGAACTTTAGGCCAGTTTTTATTTTAAATAGTTTTATTGAGAATACTTGGCATATAATAAATGACACATTTTAAAGTACCAAGTACTCACTTTGATAACTTTTTTAAAAAAAATTTCTTAGTTGTAGGTGGACACAATACCTTTTTATTTTATTTATGTGGTACTGAGGATGGAACCCAAGGCCTCACACGTGTGAGACAAGCGCTCTACTGCTGAGCCACAGCCCCAGCCCCACTTTGATAAATATTGAAATATTTTGTATACACCCATCAAATTCTTACCATGACCAACACAACTAAGATATCCATCACACCCCTGAATTTCCTCAGGCCATTTCTAATCCCTCTCTCCTGGCCATCCTCAAACATATCTCCATTCTCAAACAACCACTGATCTTTCTGTTGCTATTGACTAATTTTCATTTTTTGGAGTTTTATATAAGTGTAATTTATTTAGAAAAGCAAAAATGGACTCTTTCCCATTCCTTTTGGAAATGCTTATAAGAACACAGTAATAAACAGAATACTTATTATCTATTGATTACATTCTATGTGTCATTTCCTTGCTCATCTAATTGGCAGGTCAGCTCTCTGAAGTAAGTGATATTAATCATTTTGCTGATGAAGAAATAAAAGCACAGACAAATTAAATACCTTGTCCTAGGTCACAGAGTTAGTATTTGAAATTACAGTAGAAGTTGTTTATTGTCTGACTTCTGTCAGCATAATTATTTTAAGATACATACATGTTGCTGCACGTATCAAGGATTCATCACTTTTTCTTGCTAGTAGTAGTGTGTTTTATAGATATATCACAACCAACTAATCCATTCATCTGCCTACCAACAACTTGTCCTGTTTCCAATTTGGGGCTATTAGAAATAAAGGTGCTAGGAACAGTAATGTCAAAATCTTTGTACGAATATACACTTCCATTTCTCTTCAAAATAGAATGCCCTGATACATATTGTAAGGGTAAAAGAAATTGAAGTTAAAGTGTAAAAGACCGGGCATCGTAAAGTTTCTGAGCTGCAAGGCCTGAGTTAAAAAGTAAAGGACCAGGTATTGTTAAGTTCCTATGCTACACCCCCAAAACCTGAAATTCCTGTAGCTGTTAGGACAATACCCGGAACTGCCCAGTAAATATTCCCCCTGACCATCTGGTTGTTTAATAACCTGGGACCCTGTGCGGCCTTGCACGTAGGCATCGCAGGGCCTAAACCAATAAGTTTGAATGTACCTCCCCCCTTAGAACTCACCTATCACTCCTGCCCGACCTGTTCCCGCCAATGAATGTGCTAATCAAGTTTGAGAGTTGTTGTTCGATTTTCCCGCGCCTCATGATGATTTGTTAAAGGAGACTGTGATGTATGTAAAGTCCCCACCCTCCCCAAAAAGTGTACTTAAGCACTGCTTGACCTCTGCTCGGGGCTCTGGGCTGCTCTCCCTTTTTGAGTGAGCACGGAGCCCCAGCGAGCTGGATTGGATCCTCAATAAACCCCTTTTGCTGTTGCATGAGCCGCGGTCTCTTGGTGGTCTCTTCCTCCGACGTTTGCTGGACCCTTACATTTGGTGCATTGGCCGGGAATCGCGCAGCGCCGGACAAGGAGACCCCAACGGACCCCTCTGGGGGTAAGTAAGGCACCTCTTTTCCGTTTTTTTTTTCTTGCGATCACTCAGAGCTTTTTGTTCAGGTTTTCGGTTTGGGTTGGCAGAGTGGCTGCCAGCGGAGAGCGTAAGTTCCCCCAGCGGTGGTGGACAGACATGTCCTGAAGCCACAGGCCACGTCCCCCAAGGGACGCCTTGGAGGACTTGGGAAGGGACGGATGTGCCCTCATCAGGCGAGGGACGGAGGTGCCCTCATCAGGCAGAGGGACGGATGTGCCCTCATCAGGTGACTCTGCTGCCAACCCGTCAGGTCTTGCCGGCTACTTTTTTCTCAGGTTGAGTTCACTGTCTGTCTTTGTGGCAGGTTTTGCCAGTTACTAGGTTCTAATCTTTGCTTCTGAACTCGTGTTAAACGTTAACTGTGTGTCCGTGTTTGTGTCACGTTTGTATTGTCCTTGTCTCTGTTTGAGTAACGCTCATTAGGGGACAAAGCCATTCCATGCCTCTGTCCCTGACCCTTGATCCCGCACAAGGGCCCAGAATCTGTTCTCACCTTTTACACCCCTTTAGCTGTGTTTAAAAAAAAAAAAAAAAACTTTGAAGAGAGAGAATTCAAGAGGGCGTGAAACCATTAAGAGGTAAACGGGTGGGGTCCGAGCAGTCCGCCCGGAGGATTCAACCCGGCAGTATGGTCCGACCACGCTGGCGGTGTGGCGAATCTTACCCGCCCCCGTTCCTCCCGGGCCCTCCACCCGACCGTCCTCTCTGCCCCGTCGCCGTCTCCCCTCTCCAGAAGTGGGGGGGGGGATGCTCCGGCGGGCACGAGGGGCGGGGCTCTGGCGGGCACGAGGGGTGGGCGGGCAGTGTTGGGGGTAGGGTCGGCAGGGGACGCCCCCCCCCACCAGCGATCAACCCCGCCGCCCGGTGCATTTCCACCGCATCGGTGCGCCGCGACCAGCTCCTAGCACTCGAAACAATTGCAAGCAGAGGATGAACTTTTTGGGAGCTGACTACTGAAAAGTTAGGAGATATAGAGAGTGCCTAGTGCCTGGGGTCAGACCAAACCAGAGGAACTAATCCTGTAAGTAAAATGTAAGTAAAAGGTGTGACTAAGGGACTCCCAGCAGCTGCCAGAGCCATTTTGCTTTGGGGAACTCCCTCATTCCTTACCTGCACTTTAAGGATTACTCCACCTCTGTTTACTTAACAAAAGGGACAATGAATGCAGTAATGTGTTGATATTATAGATTGTTTCTTGGGGATGATCTTGGCTGAATGTGTATCTAGAAGATGATTTTTTTTATTGTAACAATCTGGTATCTGAATGGGTTTCTAAAGCATTGCACTATCTTGCAGTTAAAAGTTGGGTTTAAGCAATTGTTTAGCTTGATTTCAGATAGTTCATGCTAAAAAAAAAACTTAAATACTTAGGATAAAAAAAAAAATTAAAGAGTTTCAATTTTGAACTGGGTAGCCTAAAAAAAATTTCACTAGGTATTCCAGTGCATTAACTTGGGCAAAGATAATAAATTATGATATGGTAGTCTGTTCCCCTCAGTGTGTAAGATTCAGGAAAAGAAAGTGTTGGACTGGGACGTTGGCCTGGTTTATTAAAATGAAATTAATTAGCAATAGTCTTGGGAATGTTCAAAGCTTAATTTCAGATACACATGGTAGTGTGTGGTTCTTTTTAAAATTTTCAGGTAATTTAATGTAACTTAATACTACTTTAGAAACTTCAGAACAAAGAAAGTGGCTTAATGATCCTAAAGAAATTTCTTCTGATGGTAGAGATCCTATTTTCAGTTTTGTGTGAGCAAGTTTTTCTAGTGTAGAAAAATGTAAAGGTATAAAATTTTGTAAATTGTATCTTAAACTTGCATCATAATTTTTAACATCCAAACCTGGAAGTTATTACTTATAGCTAAAATGCCTTAGGCATGAGGTTTCTGCTCAGAATTCCAGTCTTTCCAGTTTTCCAGACCTCAGCCAGGACTTAAGTTGATATGCAAATAGAAGAAGCCTGCAGCACTCAGCAGGAGACAGATCTCAGGCCCAAGAAAAAAAAAAAAAAGTAAAAGTGTCTTTTTACCTGAACTCAAACTAGACCCCAACCAAAAAGTAAATTATATGGTATTTACTAATTACTGGCCAGTCATCTTTTTTAGGACTCTTGCTTTTTTCTTAGATTCTGTATTTTTTTTGAGCTCATGATTTTGATCCTGCAGACAGGTTGGTGTTTTCTGATCAGTTCTATTTTTGATCAACTGTGGAGTTTTTAAACATTACAATGGAGATTTCACCTAAAAAAAAAAAAAAAAGAAGAAGAAGAAAAACAGCTACAAGGCCTTGTGTATGTGTGCACAACTGGGTTATGTGTTGTATGTTGGTATGTCTGTATGTGTGTATGTCCATATATCATGCAGTGATATGACAATTGACAGATGAGGAGCGCTCATGAAAAAATTTAAAAATGGATCCAAATATCTTTGATTCACGTGATTCAAATGGTTCAATTTAAATTGGGTTAACAGATAAAAGTAAAGATGACTTTAAAATTAAGCTTATAAGTTTTTCTAGGTGTTCAAAAAGACCCTAATAAAATGTTGATGTCTATGAAATAATCTGCTTAAATTCAGAAATTTACAAGTATTGTTTCAAAATGTGAACAAAAAGAGGTTAACAGATGAAAAAGAGAAACTAAAAGGTTCTAGATATAGATTTAATAGAGGGAAAATGTGTTTCTGGATAAGAGAGTCTATGTAATTAAGTAATTAAGAGGGTTTAAGTAAATAATAAAAAAAGGTTTGTGTAAGTTGGTTATATGTGTAAGTTTTTGAGCAAGTAATCTTAGAAAAAAAAAAAATTAAACAGCCGGTTAAACAAATGCTGTTGTTTTAGAGAATTGTGCTATGTTATTTCTTTAAAAGCTAAACTTGGTTAATATAAAAACATCAATGTAATTATGGTGCTATTAATATGTTCATATCTTCCAGGTATACAAGTCTGTAAGGTAGAAGCTTCAAAACAGCATTATATCAAGTTGGTGTTCTAAAGCTGTATGGTAATTTTAGGCGTAAAAGAAAAACATGTTGGAGATTTATTTATATCATTTGTGTTCCATAATTGGACTTGTTATCAATAAGATATATAAAGTTCTATGTTACTTTTTACACTGAGATACAATTTAAATGTATTTTTAAGTTAATGAGAGCCTAATCTGTGTGAAGGTTTTATTGTAAAACACCAAAGTACTTTGCTACTTTTCTATAAAAGGTTAGAAGTTTTCAGCCTTTAATTCATGTTTTAGATGTGATATTATGTTGTGTTAGTTAATATTCATGTAAACTTGAGCAACAATTTATATAGGCTTTATAAAATGATGTCTAAAAAGTAAAGATCAGCTTCAGAACTATAGTATTTAAGATTTATGAAGAGCCCCGCCTCATTTGAGATAAGGCTCTATGTCCCACCTCATGTGAAAGAGACTATGAAAGAAGTAGGCCAGATTTCAGTACATTTAAAGTTGTGTCCAAAAGTTGGTTTTTGTCACGATTACAGGATCTCAAACAGGGAATTATGATGTATAACTCTGCCAAAATTCAAGGTAGCTATTTCTAAAACTAAATATGTTTTTACCCTAGTTAATTTTATTCTGTAGTTTTCTTATAAATGGTCTGAAAAGTGCCTGTTAATGTTTTGCAGAGGTACTGCTTTAAGAACTCACAACCTGGGTCAACTTAAGATAAGGAGTTATCACCTACAGGATAGAAAGATAGACATTAAAGCCCAGTGCTCTTAATATAAGGCTGTTAACTTATTTGCTGGATGTTTAAGATTAAGTTTTTTAAATTAAAGTTAAATTAAAAGGGCCAAGAAAACCAATATTTGGCTCTTGCCCTCAGAGTCAGTCTGAGTCTGGGAATAGGGGACTTCTCCAAAGAGCTTTGCAACTCTAGGCCACATAACCTCCCGATCAGGGAGATTAATGAGACCAGTGGAGGACAGAAAGCCAATCAGTGCATTTGCTGTGAAAAGGAGGGTCATCAGAAAAGGGAGACATCCCTGATGCTTCCAAGGGAAGCCACATGGTCAAGCAAGGCCTGGACCCATCCTAGCACAAATGGCACTAGCAGAACTGAGAAGCTGCTGTAAGTTCCCCGAGGACTCCCAGGGAAACTCAGCTGACTGTTAACAATAGATAGAAACAAAAGTCAGTTTGACTTGCTTCATCTTAAACACTTAGCAAAGACAGTCAAAGCCAAAGCACAGCTATTCCTGGACATTTTAAATAATGATAATAATAGTTAAATGTAATTTCCATAAATAAGTAAACTGGAGGCTGCAAAAGAGATTCTTAGGTAAAAATGCCTGATAACTATTAAAAGGAACTGCCAAAGTAGTTTTTAGTTTAAGGCCCACAGATATTCCTAACCTACACAGGTAGGCTTGGTGTTTGCTAGTATGGTTATCCAGCCCTAAGTAACAGAATTAAAGGTTTCTCTATTAGACACAGGTCATACTAGTAAAAGGATTTTGCAAGATCAGATGACATTAAATTATTAGACTATATCTTAAGGGAAAGGACATCTGTAAACCTAAATGTTAATTGTTGTGTTTACATCCCTGACATTTCTGGCAAGGTGACAAATATCCTTAAAGATTTACATGCTCAAATGAAGCCATGTCCTCAGCAACTTTGTCATGGAAACAATATCTTAGCTCCTGGTTCTTGGTACTTCCTGGTAGAAAACATTGTTAGTCTTTGTCTTTGCCATTATACTCATTGGCATATTCCTGTGCTATGGGATTTATTGCTGCATCAATCTGGTTCCAGAACTAATGAATTCTTGTTTCTCTTATAGACCACCCATCACTCATGGCCCTCCAGCCTATTACTTCTCAATCGGACTTTTATCATGGACCACTCGATAGACCCAATTTTTAAAGGGGGACTCCAAACTGCTTGCCCCACACCGTCCCTTTTCAGCCTGAAGAAGCCAGAAAGATCCTCTTTGCCCCCCCTTCCTTACAGCAGTAAGGAGTTCCCAAATTAGAGGGGGGAATGAAGCCAGATTTAAAGTTAGGTAGTCAGTGTAGTTAGATAAATCGGGGTCTAATACCGAGTGAAATCTAAAATGGAGACCATGCAGAAAATGATTCCAGGGAACACGAAACAACTCATAAAATGTGAAACCCTTCAATAATTGTGATTCATTACTTTTAAGATTAAAAGTAGTCAGAAAAAGGAGTGGGGAATGTAAGGGTAAAAGAAATTGAAGTTAAAGTGTAAAAGACCGGGCATCGTAAAGTTTCTGAGCTGCAAGGCCTGAGTTAAAAAGTAAAGGACCAGGTATTGTTAAGTTCCTATGCTACACCCCCAAAACCTGAAATTCCTGTAGCTGTTAGGACAATACCCGGAACTGCCCAGTAAATATTCCCCCTGACCATCTGGTTGTTTAATAACCTGGGACCCTGTGCGGCCTTGCACGTAGGCATCGCAGGGCCTAAACCAATAAGTTTGAATGTACCTCCCCCCTTAGAACTCACCTATCACTCCTGCCCGACCTGTTCCCGCCAATGAATGTGCTAATCAAGTTTGAGAGTTGTTGTTCGATTTTCCCGCGCCTCATGATGATTTGTTAAAGGAGACTGTGATGTAGTAAAGTCTCCACCCTCCCCAAAAAGTGTACTTAAGCACTGCTTGACCTCTGCTCGGGGCTCTGGGCTGCTCTCCCTTTTTGAGTGAGCACGGAGCCCCAGCGAGCTGGACTGGATCCTCAATAAACCCGTTTTGCTGTTGCATGAGCCGCGGTCTCTTGGTGGTCTCTTCCTCCGATGTTTGCGGGACCCTTACAATATGATAAGTGTATGAATAACATTTTAAGAATTTTTCCAGCCAGGTGCGGTGGTGCACACCTGCTGAGAGCCACAGCCGAGTCGGAATGACGCAGGGCATTTTTGCCAGAAGGGAGTGGTTGAGAGGTGATGCCAGCGAGCCATTGAGATGATGATGGTTATGTTAAGCTGTGTATTCAACTGTATATTAGACACCTGCTACTTTGGAGTTCTCGAGGGGATTCCTGGAGAGTTCGCGTTGGTTGGAGGGATTTCCGATTGGTGGTTCCTGGAAGGGCCGTGTGGGTGGCGTTCATGGGAGTTCCGGCAATAAAGGAGTTCCTGTTTTGAATCTACAAGTGCCTCGTGGTGGCTGGGTTATTTTGTGCCCAGCCAGACTGCTGCACACACCTATAATCCCAACAGATGTGGAGCTGAGGCAGGAGGATCACAAGTTCAAAGCCAGCCTCAGCAAAATCGAGGTGCTAAGCAACTCAGTGAGATCCTGTCTCTAAATAAAATCCAAAATAGTACTGGGGAAGTGGCTCAGTGGTCAAGTGTCCTGAGTTCAATCCCTGGTATTGTTACTGCTGTTGGCCAATGTTGAAGAATAACACCAGAGAGCACGCCGAGGCAAGGTCAGAGTAGAAATTAGAAGTTTATTAAAGGACAGCAGAAAAGACTTCTCCCGGAGGAAGAAGTGGACCCAAGAGGTGGAATCCGTGGAAGTGCAGTTGTCTCCCCTTTTTATAGTTTTGGTGATGGAATGTAAGGGGAAGGGTTGGGACACAGGTGGGCCAAACAAGTAATCTTGGCAGGAAGGACTTCATTATCACTTCTTTTGGGATGGGCTATCTTCAAATCTGCTGGGGCTGTTTCCTGGGTTCCATTAACATTTCTTTGGGGTGGACTTTGGCCTAGGGCCTTTCTGAGACTTCATTAACATTCCATGAGTTGTCCTGCGTTTCCCCGGAATCATTGTCAGCATGGCCTCCATTTTAGATCTTACTCGATATTAGACCCGATTTACCTAACTACACTGACTACCTAACTTTAAATCTGGCTTCAGTATCCCCCCATCACCACCAAAAAAGGATTTTCCCATATGGTTGTACCATTTCATATGACTATGAGCAGTGTATAAAAATTCTAGTTTCCCCATATCCTCAATATTTGTCAGGGTAGACTTTTCCTGATGAAACGTTTTAACTGGCATTTAATTACATCTCATTGTGGGTTTAAGCTGCATATTTCTAATGACTAACAGCGTTGAAAATTCTTTCATGTACTTATTCGATGGTTCTATATTTTTCAATTTAATTTCTTTCTTTCATGGTTTTTTCTGTTTTTATTTTCTCTCTGATATTTGTTATTTCTTTACTTTGCTTAATTTGGTTGGGTTTCATTTTCCTTTCTTCTTTTGTATTCTCAAGGAAGAAGCTGAATTCATTTATTTGACTCTTTCCTTTTGTATATTGGCATATAGTGTTATAAATTTCCATCTGTTGGACACGATGGCAGTAATCCCAGCAGCTCAGGAGCTGAGACTGGAGGATCGCGAGTTCAAAGCCAGCCTCAGCAAAAGCTAGGCACTAAGCAACTCAGTGAGACCCTGTCTCTAAATAAAATACAGAATAGGACTGGGGATGTGGCTCAGTGGTTGAGTGCCCCTGAGTTCAATCCCTAGTACCCAAAAAATAAATAAATAAATAAACAAATTTTCATCTAAGGGGTGGGATTGTGGCTCAATGGTAGAGCTCTTGTCTAGAATGTATGGGGCTAGGTTTGATCCTCAGCACTATATAAAAATTTTTTTAAAAAGTATTGTGTTCATCTATAATTAAAAATAAATAAGTTTTTGCCTAAGTATTGCGTTAGCTACATTTTGCAAATTTTGCAGTATTTTCATTCAGTTCAAAATATTTTCTGATTTCAACCTTGATTTCTTCTTTGGCCTCTGGGTTTCTTAGAAGTGTACTTAGCTTTCAAATACTTGAAGATTTTCTAGATATTTTTATTCATTTCTAATTTAATCCCATTATGGAGACAAAACATACTTGATTCCTTTGAAGTTTTTGAAACTTATTTTATAATTCAAAAAAATGGGGGGGGTCTCTATCTTAGCAAATGATCTGGAAGGATTGTTTTATAAAATAAGGTCAAGTTGGTTGATAGTATTGTTCAAATCTTCTAAATCATTACTTCCTATATACTTGTGCTATGGACTATTGAGAGAAAGTATTGAAAACTCCAACCATAATTGTAGACTCACAATAAAAACTGACAAGACACTCTGCAGATGTGTAAGTTTTACATGTTCTGGTGCTATGTTTTTAGATGCTTAATATTTAGCTTAATTGTGTCTTGATGAATTAGACCCATATATTCACTATGAAATTACCATCTTTGTTCATGGTCATGTTTTTGCTCGGAGATTTACTTTATCTAATAAAGTTGACATTCCTCAGTTCTTTTGAACAGTGTTAGCACAGTATATTGTGTTCTATCATTTGATTTCATCCTATTTGTGTTTTTATATTTAATATGGATTCCTTGTAGGTAGCATATAATTAGGTCTTGCTTCTTTTCCTTGTTTGAAAATCTCTAACTTTTAGTTATGAAATTTAGACCATTGATATTTAACATCATTGTTGATATGGTTAGATTTAAGTCATCATCTTGTTATTTTTTAATTTGAATCATTTTGTTCTTTGTTCCATTTTTCCTCTTTTTCTGCCTTCTTCTGGTTCCTTGAGAATTTTTAGTGATTCAATTTTATCCCTTTTGTTGGATTAATAGCTATAATTCCTTGTTTCTTTTAGCAGTTGTTTTGGGGTCTATGATATACATCTTTAACTTTCATAGTCTATTTCAAGTGACATTATATGATTTCATGTATAGTACAAAAACCTTACAATGGTACACGTCGATGTTTTCCTTCACAACTTTTGTTCTATTGTCATACATGTTGCTTCTACATATGTTAGAAGCCCAAAGATATCACTGTTACTTTTTAGCAGTTATCTTTTTAGAAAATTTAAATAAGAAAAAAAATATTTACCTACATAGTTAACACTTCTGTTGCTCTTCATTCTTTTGTATAGATCCATATTTTTACATGATATCATTTTCCTTCTGCTTAAAGGTATCTTTTTTAAAAAATATTTTTTTAGTTATACATGGACACAATATCTTTATTTTGTTTACTTATTTTTATGTGGTGCTGAGGATTGAACCCAGGGCCTCGCATGTGAGAGGTAAGCACTCTGCCACTGAGCCACAGCCTCAGTCCTTAAAGGTATCTTTTAACATTTATTATAATGCACATCTTTCAGATTTGGAGGGGAAGCTGGAAAAAAATTTTCATCTTTGTTTTTGAAAGATGTCTTCACTAAGTATAGAATTTAAGTATTTTACTTAGTTTATTTTTTAAAAAATATTTAATAAATATAGGTTTAAGTATTTTACTTAGTTTATTTATTTTTTTTAAATATTTTCAGCAGGCTGGGGATATAGCTCAGTTGGTAGAGTGCTGGTCTCACATCCACAAGGACCTGGATTCATCACACACACAGAGATACACACCAAAAAAAAAAAAAAAAAAAAAAAATCAGCTGTAGATGGACACAATATTTTTATATTTTATTTATTTTTTAATGTGGTGCCAAGAATCAAACCCAGTGCCTGACACATGCTAGGCAAGCATTCTACCACTGAGCCACAACCCCAACCCAACAGTTGAAGTGTTTTAAAGAGGTTATTCCACTGTCTTATGGCTTGCATGGTGGGTAATAAGAAATCTGATGTCATTCTTTTCTTTGTTTCTGTATATATATAAAATGTATCTTTTATCCTCGGTCACTTTAAGGATTTTATATTTATTACTAGTTTTAACTAATTAGATTATAATGTGTTTTAGTGTAGTCTTTTTATGTGTGTTCTGCTTGGGACTTATCAACCTTTTTGGATCTTTTGGTTTGTAGTTTTTAATCAAATTTCTAAAAATTTTGGCCATTCTTCAAATACTTGTTCTGTCCTTCTCCCTTCTCCTTTAAGAACTTCACTTATATGCTTCTATGTCTACTTGAAGTTGTCCCATAGCAAACTGATATTCTTTACTTTCTTTAGACTTTGTTTCATTTCAGATAGTTTCTATAGCTATATCTTCAGGTTCACAGACATTTTTACTTCTACATTGTCTAATCTGGTATTAATCTCATTCAGTGGATTTTTTATTTTAGATAGTCTTCTCTAGAAATTCCCTTTGATATCTTTTTTATGTCTTTCATATCTCTACTTAACATGTTCCATATTTGCTTAAACATATAAAATAGAGTCATAAATTTTTAATGCTCTTTTTAACTAATTAAATAATCAATGCGCTTCCTAGGTCAGTTTTCAAATGATTGATTTTTCTTCCCATTAAGAATTATATTTTTCAAAAAAAAAAAAAGAATTATATTTTTCGAAGAGAACAAAATCATGGCATCTGCAGGTAAATGGATGGTGTTGGAGAAGATAATATTAAGTGAAGTTAGCCAATCCCCCAAAAAACAAAGGCCGAATGTTTTCTCTGATATAAGGAGGATGACTCATAGTGAGGTAAGGAAGGGGAGCATGGGAGGAATAGATGAATTCTAGATAGGGCAGAAGGGTGGGAGGGAAAGGGAGGGGGCAGGGGATTAGTAAGGATGGTGGAATGTGATAGACATCATTATCCAAAGTACATGTATGAAGACACAAATTGGTGTCAACATACTTTATATACAACCAGAGATATGAAAAATTGTGCTGTATATGTGTAATAATTGTAGTGCAGTCAGCTGTCATTTATTTTTTTAATCAATTAAAAAATATATATTTCAGCCAGACACTATGGCACAGCCCTGTAATCCCAGTGGCTCAGGAGGCTGAGGCAGGAGGATCACAAGTTCAAAGCTAGCCTCAGCAATTTAGCAAGGTGTAAGCAATTCAGTCAGACCCTGTTTCTAAATAAAATACAAAATAGGGCTGCAGATATGGCTCAGTGGCCGAGTGTCCCTGGGTTCAATTCCTAGTACCAAAAAAAAAAAAGTATATTGTTCCACTCTTTTGCATACCTTAGAACTTTCATTGGATGTTGGACCTATCATGTGAGATACTCTCAATCTTGTTGGATATTGGATATATCTGTCTTCCTATAAATATTTTTTTTCCTTTGGGTACCAGAGATTGAAACCAGGGGCACTCAGCCACTGAGCCACATCCCCAGTCCTATTTTGTATTTTATTTAGAGACAGGGTCTCACTGAGTTGCTTAGCACCTCGCTTTTTGCTGAGGCTGGCTTTGAACTCGCAATCCTCCTGTCTCAGCCTCCCGAGCCACTGGGATTACAGATGTGTACCACTGCACCTGGCCTATAAATACTCTTGAACTTTGTTCTGGGACATGTTTAAATTATTTGGTAACAGTTTGATCATTTTAGGTACTACTTTTGTGCTTTGTTAGGTGAGACCAGAGCAACATTTAAACTAGGGCTAATTATTTTCCAAAGCTGAAGCAAACTGTTAGTTCTCTACCAAATTATCTGAATATTGTGTTTAACATAGCCAAAAGAGCCTCATAGTCAAATTAGTACACACATACACACACACCTATTGGGGATTGAACCCATGGGTGCTTTACCTCTGAGTTACATTCTTAGCCCCCTGCCCCTTTTTTGTGGTGCCGGGGATTAAACCTAGTGCCTCACACATGCTAGGCAAGTGCTCTACCACTGAGCTACAACCCCAGCCCCAATCCTAGCCCTTTATTTGTTTGTTCATTTATTTATTTATTTAGAGACGGGACCTCACTAAATTACCCAGATTGGCCTCAAACTTGTGATCCCCCTGCCTCAGTTCCCCAAATTGCTGGGATTACAGACATATGCCATCATGCCCAGAATTAATTTATATTATTTTTTAAACCTGTAGATAAAACTCTTTTGAGCTCATGATATAGACTTGTTCAAATAAAATTCCTTTTAAGAATAATACTTGCTCTTTAGTAAAAATCTATTAAATAGAGAAAAGTGGTGGTGGGAGAAAGAATCTCCTATACTTCTGCTGCTTAAAGAAAATTTTTTTAACATTCTGGTGTTTCTGCTTTACTACAAAACATGGGCTTTGTCCTAGTAAAAAAGATTCCCTTTCCCTTCCCTAAATATTATAGAACTTAAAAAAAAAAAAACCCAGCAAATTAGAAGGTAACTTGGCTAAATCTAAAAGAAAAGAATCCATTTTAACATGCATTTCTTGTTTTCAAGATGAATATAACCTGGGAAGTCCTGCTGGCTGCCTATACGTGGCTCAAGCCCTCTTGGTAGCTCCTGGGCCTTTAGATTTATTTCTACCACCCTTTCCTCCGACTTAATAAACTTGAGAAACTGCCTGGGAACTACCAGAAACTATGGCCATACCTTCACCTTCTCATTTTTTATTTAGGAAACCTTGATCTGTAGTTACTCTCCAGTCCTAGGGGAGACTGTTTTGGGCCAGGCTGTGACATTGGTTTGCCTCTTCATTTGAGGACTATTGTCATGTGCTGAGCCTTAAGCTCATCTGGGGTTGTCTCAGGAGGAGACAGCGTGTAAACTAGGAACTAGAATGCCATGCACCGAAGGGGCTGCTTCAGAGAAGAGTACTGGTAGTAGGAGGCAGGACAGGACTCCACCTTGCCTTCTGCTGGGGTACCTGGGAAATCCTGTGGATAGGAGCCTGAAGGAAATCATTCTTCTGGCTACAGATACCCATGGCTCTTTTTTTTTTTTTTTTTTTTTTTGGTGAGGGGGATGGGGGGGCAGCATATCTGGGATCAAACTTAGGGGCATTCGACCACTGAGCCACATCCCTGAACTCAGAGGCACTAGACCACTGAGTCACATCCCCAGTCCTATTATATGTTATTTACAGACAGGTTCTCGATGAGTTGCTTAGTGCCTCACTTTTGCTGAGGCTGGCTTTGAACTTATGATCCTCCTGCCTCAGCCCCAGAGCTGCTGGGATTACAGATGTGTACCACCACACCTGGCATACAGATACCCATGGTACCCTTAACCCACTACACCCACTGAGGCTTGTCCACTGGTTTTCATGCCCCCTGATATTTGAGTGTGACATCTCAATACATTTAGTATAATGAGTGCTCAGGAGACAGCAACTGGAAAAATCCCCACTCTCCCAACTCCTATTATGTTGGGCTGCCCCTTGTCTCCCAGGTAATGCATGTGTTCACATCAGGGTCCTACAGACAAACCTAAATAATAACCCTCATGTATTAACACTTTAATGTGCGTCAGACTCTATTCAAAGCACTTCATAAAAGCAAACACATTAATATTCACAGAATTCCTATGAGAAAGGGTGATCATTACCCCTGTCTTGTAAATGAGGAAACTGCCCTGGATTCTACCTGCATTCCCTAACTTGAACATTGTGTTTACTGCTTAGCATTTGCAGCAGCAGGGGCTCAGAATGAGCCCAATAGTACAAATTTCTGGCCTGGTAAGAGGAAAAGGTAGTGCCACCAAAGGAGGAAGAGGCAGGGTTGGGATGAAGGACAACTCATATTTATTGAGTGCATGGGATGGTGCAGATACTTACAGGCACTGTATTTAATCTTCACTTCCTTCACTGCATGTCCTTTAGATAGGGACAATTATCCTGTTTATCCAGGGGAAGAATCCAAGACCAGAACTTCACTCAAAGTCAGGCCTATTCATTATCAGAATTCAAACTGAGATTGGATTCCAAAAATGAGACCTTTTCTCTACTCTATGCTGCTTCTTCAAACTGGGGAAGGGTGACCTTGTGAATGCACTGTTTTAAGTTTTGCTGAGTGTTTTGCATGAGGGTCATTTTGTTTGCTTGGTACTAGGGATTTAACCCAGGTGCACTTTACCACTGAACTCCATCCCCCAGTCCCTTTTTTTATTTTGAAATAGTGTCTCACTAAGTTGCTGAGGCTGGACTTGAACTTGTGATCCTTCTGCCTCAGCCTCCAGAGTACTGGGAATACAGTCATGAGCCAACACTCCTTGCACATAAGGCTAGTTTTAAAACGATCATATTAGTGGGTAAATCAGGAAAATGTTTGGAAGCTCAAATTCAAGTTTCTTACATGCTCTGTTCCTGCTATACCCAGTTCATTGGATGCCTCTGTCTCTCTGCCCTCTCTTCAGGTCCCCAAGACACACATCCAGACACTGATAATTTTTACATTCTTTGATAACATTCCACAGATATTCATTGAGTATCTCCTATGTATCTAGCACCTTTCAAGACCTGGAGATACAACAATAGACAAAAATCAAACATCTCAGTCTTTGGGGGACAGACAAAATAAGCATGCAAACACAAAAACAAAGTCCTCTCTCCTTCCCCAGTGAGTATCAGGTGCATTGCCAGGAGGTATGAATCTTCCATGGGCCCAAATAAAGGCACATAATGAAAACCTGGTGTCTGGATTGAGATAGTAACTAATGATAGGGTAACACATATTTTTGAAGTCAGATAGTTTCAAATTATTTGTTTTTTACAAAATTGAATAAGTTCTTCCTGGATTTGTGGCCAATGGTCATTAAAGTAAGTTTTGACGGTTATAATGTGATTTTTTTTTTTAATGCACTAGGTCCTGTGTTCAATCTGTAGCATCAAATAAATAAATAAATGGTTAATGGTGCATATCAAATTGCTGCAGTATTTAAATTCCACTGGATGGCATTCAAAACTGTGATGTAACGGTTTTATGTTAAAATTTCAAATTCCTTTCCAATCAGTATAACTTTTAATTTTATTGCCCAGTGGCCCTGGCTAGAACCTCCAGCACAGTGTTGAATAGGAGTGGCAAGAATGAACACCCTTCCCTTGCTGCTGATCTTAGAGGGAAGGCATCCAGTCTTCCATCATTAAATATGAGGTCAGCTGAGGGAGCTTCACAGATGCACTTTACCAGACTGAGGAAGTTTCCTATTATTTCTAGTTTGCTGAGTGTTTTGCACAAGGGTAGTTTTTAAACAATTATTTTAGTGGATAAGGGAGCAAAGCGTTTGAAAGTTCAAGTCCAAGTTCCTTATGAGCTTTGTTCCTTCTACATCCTCCATACCAGACACAGTACCTGCACAAAGAAGGGACTCAATAAACATCTGTGGAGCAAACTATCTCCCACCCCATGTCCCCCTTGTTTTTAAACTCCAGTGATACTCCAGTGTTTGTGGTTCCCCAACCTCCATGTCCCAGAACTGGAGTTTCTTTCTTCCCTTCTGTGTAGATGGTGTCTATTCATATTTTCCAACTCTGCCCAGTTTCATCTCATTCAAGAGATGCCTTTCTCCTCACCAGCTCCTGAAATCTGAGCTGAGTGGGCCTTTTTTTTTTCCTCTCATAGTACCTCATCTAGAACATTGTGCATTGTATTTAATTATTTTATTTATATATCCATCTACCACTAAACAGAAAGGTAATATAGTATGTGGTTAAGAGTCTAAATTCCAGAGCCCAACTGTTCAAAACCCTCCCTTTTCCTAGCCTGTGTGATCTTAGTTGAGCCTCAGTTTTCTTATCTGTCAAACTATCACCTAGGGTTGTTTGAGGATTGAGAGTCAGCAGTGTCTAGTAAACAGCAATTATTATATAAGAGGTTATCTATTAAGTATTGCAGAGTGTAACCTATGAGGGTGAATGTGGTAGAATGTTTGAAAAGAGAAAAGAAAAAAAATGAATTCAACATTGCATAGCAGGTAGAAATCAGGACTCAAATGTATAAGTCCTGTTGTCCATTTCTATATATTTCCTAAATTGATTTTACTTTTGACCCTGAGCCTACTGAGCTGGAGAAAGTTAATCCCAGTCATTATAGAGCTCCTTTTTCCAGGGTCACATAAGAGTCTGGGAAGTTTACACACTGCTTGGAAACCAGGGGAAAATTTTGATTTTCAGTTCATTGTTTTTATTGTCAAAGTCTGCATGGCCCCTTGGACATCCTAAGTACACCAAAACATCTTTGCCAGCCTGGGAATCTCCTAAGGGCACTCCATCTTATGATGTTTATAATTTACCTTAAAAATACTTTGGCATTCACTTTTGGAATCCAAGCAAAGAAAGCATATTCTAGTTAAAAAAGCTCTCCTGATACTTCCATAGCCTTAAATGGGATTCAAAGCATTCTGTTTTGGTAACTCACACAGAGGGGGATGTGCTATAAATTTTTTTAAGCATTCCCCTAGTATTGGACTCCCAGCTTACTGCTTCTGCCTCTCCTTCCTCCTTCTTTTTAATTTGCATTTGAAATCAGTAAATCTACTTCTAAACACTTGGGGGCTGGAGGTATAGTTATAGAATACCTATCAAGCATGTACAAGGTCCCGGATTTGGTCCCTAGCACCACAAAAATATCCCCACAAAAAAAGAAACACTTGAGAATATTAAGCTTTTAGCATGATATGCCAGTTAAAATTTATACATAGGTATAGCTTAAGTTCTAATCAACAATTTCCATGTCAGGAGAGGTTAGCAATTTGCTTGTTTTTATTGTTGTACTGGGGATGGAATCTAGGAGCTGTCTACCTCTGAGCCACATCCCCAGCCTTTTAAATTTTTTAAATTTTGAGACAGGGTCTCACTAGATTGTGAAGGCTGGCCTAGAACTCCTAATCCTTTTACCTCAACCTCCCAAATTGCTGTAGTCATAGGCAAGCATCACCTCACCCAGTGGTTAACACTTTTTTAAATCAGAAAGTGGCTATCGCAAAGTAATTCAGAGTAATCAAATGCCACAAATTTCACCAACAACAGCTCTTTTCTAACACCCATGACACAAATTAACAAGCAACTCTTTTTATCAGTGAAAACCCATTTCTGATAACACTTTTGGCCTAAATCAGTCTTGAAATAGCATAACAAGGTATAAGGCAGACTCCATCGCAGATTGCCTGTTGCTCCTGACGCCGGGTGACAGGGTTCTGACTCTGGGACTTGAGTAGTCCTTTCATTCACACTTTGATCACAGCACCCAGAAAGACTCAGAGTTAGGGCTTAGAGAAAGAACTTACAGAACAGGCCACGGAGGCTATCTTGGCCCTGTCTACTAATGCATGTTTACCAAATGAGCCTGTAGCAGATTCTAGTCTGGAGCTTGTTTTCTTTATATCCTGAGAGTGAGGATCTGGGAGAAACAAACCTTTACCATTGTGAAGTTTCTTGGGCAGGTGTTCTTCCCAACAAAGAAAACAAAGAGGCTGGAAGAGGCTTGGTAAAATCAGCTCAAGTTACTTTGCAAACCTTTTCAGCCTCTGCAGAGCACTCCAGGGAGCAATGCAAGGACACAGTCTGTCTCAGGGATCACCCATCTCTATAACTTCCTCTTTTTCCACATTTCCTGCAACCTACTCACTGCCTCTATTTCCACTCCTGCAAGCCCAGGCTTTCATTCTTTTCTCTCTTCCACCTCCTCCTCCAACCCTTCACTCAAGCACAATTTCCTTTGAAGCTGAAACTTTTTATAGACTGAAGCCAGAAAGGGGGTTATCCCAGAGCAGCTTCAGTTCTCAACTCTCTCCAGGGATCAGGGGCTCAAGAGGTAGACTTACCTGCTTGGAATATGCTAGGTGCTTTGGGTGTATCCACTGCCCTGACAGGCTATGCTGGATATTCTCCATTTAGCCCTCCAGATCCACTCTCCGCCCTCCTCCACCCTCCAGTGCCCTGGGGAGGCTGGATTGCCTTCCAACTGCCAGTGGGTTTTGTCAGTAGGAGACTGAGAAGATGAGAGAAGAAGTTGGGTATTTATTTCTCTAGCTTTGGCCCTGCTTGGCTTATTTGTTGGGCAGCCCTTTCTTGCTGCTACAGCCTTATTATGGGTTGAATAGTGTCCCCCCCCACACACACCTGCAAACAAATAAAGGTAAAAAGGTAAGTTGGAGTCCTTAGTATACCTCAGAATGTCCTTAGTTGGAGACAGAATCTTTTTTTTTTTTTTTTTCAGTTCCAGGGATTGAATTCAGAGGCATTTAACCACTGAGCCACATTCCTAGCATATATATATATATATTAGAGATAGGGTCTCCATGAGTTGCTTAGGCCCTTGCTAAGTTGCTGAGGCTGGCTTTGAACTCGAGATCCTCCTGCCTCAGCCTCCTGGAGACAGAATCTTTACAGAGGTAATAGAGTTAAAGTGAGGTTATTAAGATGAACAACATTCCAGGATGACCAGTGTTCTTCTAAGAAGGAATGCAGACACAAGGAGAGATATGCACACAAGTAAGACAATGTGCAGAGACACAAGAAGATGATGGCCATCTACCAGGCAAAAAAAAAAAAACAACTGAGAAGGTTCTCTTTCACAACTCTCCAAAGGAGACAATCCTGTCAACGCCTTGATCTCAGACTGCTAGCCTCCACAGTGTGAGACAATACATTTCTATTGCTGTAGCCACCCAGTTGGTGGTACTTTAGTGTGGCAGCCCTAGCAAAGGAATACAAGCTCTCACTAAGTTCTGATAAAGTCTCCTTCCCCTGTCCCTTCAGGTCTAGGAGTGGTAAAAACTCCCACTGTTGCTTGTCCCTGGGTGCCTCTGCAACCCTTGTTGGTTTACCTTAACCCTATCCACACCTCCATACCTTCATTAAATATGGGATTGCCATGTTTCCTGATACTCAGACCTAGAATATGTTATATTTTCCCAACATACTTCATAAAACTATCACAAAGGCAAGACAAAGTTCCACTGGGGTTTCCCAATTATGTAGACAGCTACTGGGAATCTTATTCAAAATAAAGCATCCGATATGTTTTCAGTTTCTCCTGTTGTTTATTTCATCTGCCGGATGGAGGAGAAGCCAAAAGGGGAGGTACTACTTTGGATTTAATTCAGATAAAATTTTTGGACAGTATAACAGTTTGTGATAATCCAAAGCAAGGAATGTTGGATGGGAGGATCCACATCCAATTTTAAACAGTGGGATTTCAAAAATGTCAATGAAACATTAGGGAAAGTTCATAAGCACAGTCTTAAAGATTAAATTAGCTCAAGAGGAATAAGATCTCAGAAAATTAAATTCTGACACTGCCCATGAGCTGCCCAAAATATGATTTATGTTCTTTGATTAATTATACTTTTAAAGGAAGTGTGTGTGTGTGTGTGTGTGTGTGTGTGTGTGTGTTGGGGAGCCATGTGCATAAAACAAGAGAATGAACACCGAAGAAAAGCTACAACTTTTAAGAATGATTTCTGAACCGGTCCTGGTGGCATACAACTGCAATCTCAGTGACTCAGGAGGCTGAGGCAGGAGGATCATAAGTTCAGGGCCAGCCTGGGTTACTTAGTGAGACCATTTCAAAATGAAAACTAAAAGACTTGGGATGTAGCTCAGTGGTAGAACACCCTTGGGTTCAAACCCCAGGACTATACACACACACACACACACACACACACACACATACACACACACTAATTTTTGCAAGGGTAAAATACATAAAAATGTAATTTTAAAGCAAGAAATACGGGGGAAAAAGATGGTTTAGAATCAGGGAGAAAACCTAATATTTCTAGAGATCTTAAAAGAAGTGTGGGTAACTGAAGCACAGTGAGAACATTGGAAAAAAGAGAAATGGTCGATTCAGAGAACTTAGTCCGAACAACATTGACTCTGGAAAAATTCTCAAATTAGTAATTAAACAGATGGTTAATAAGTTCTTGGGGGAAAAAAGCAAAAATCAATGAGAAGAGGTCTGACTAAATGGTGGTGAGGCGAACACATCCCTTTTTGACAGCTCTGCAATAACCATTTGGATTTTAGCCCAGCTCTTGTATTGTCCCAGTATTTTCTCTCTCTCCTGATGTTTCTTATAAACTGGAGATTATTTATTCTTTTATTAGACAAATATTTGAGCATCTACTAAGCACTCTGTTGGGAAAAGTATAAACGGCAGCCATACCCCAGAGAAAAACCCCAACATGGCGCCTAAGGACTTCTTCTTCCTACCTTCTTCTTTTCTGCAGTGGCGCGAAAAGTTCCCGCCCGTGTGAACTCTCCCGCCAGCTCCAATTTCAAATCTCGCTGTCGGGGAACCTTAGCCCCAGTGAGAACTAATTCCTGGGCTCCGGAGCTGATATCTGAAAGAACTTGCCAATAAACGGGTTGCCTGCCATTTATCTAAGCCCTACCATCTCCCCCTTAGTTCTATATAAGCACACAGCTTTTTGCAATAAAATTGGAATTCTCCCGGCGAAGTGTCTTTGCGTGGGGAATTCTTTCACACTCAACACTGTGTAGGTACTGAGGATAGCTACATCAAGGAAAATGTACCCAGGCTCCCAAACCTTCCAAGTTTGCTTTCTGGTGGACAGTTCTTTTCTAATTCTGGAATTTTCCCTAACCACCAGCCCTTCTCTATCTTCATTAAACCATCTAGGGTGTTCCTGAACTAGAAAAATCCTCAGACTCCAGGGTTTTCTTTTCTGCCCCAGCTCTCCTTCTGTTCTCAAATTTAACTTAGAAAAGAGACTGGACTACAGTCTTCCTTGGCCAAAAGAGACTGTCCTGTTTCACAATATGCCTAGAAATATTATCATTCAGGTTTCATGCAACAGATATTAATTATCTAAATTTCAAATTTGGCAAACCTACCTTTCCAGTCTCACCTATTTCATCCCTTCAATCATTACAGGTCCCAGCCCCCACCCACGTTTCCATGTCTTTACCTTTTTGCTCAATTGATTTTGTCATTCGGGAATGCCTGACATCTCCTTCCCCAACTATGGAAATCATACACATTGCCCAAGACTCAGCTCAAAAATTGCCACCTCCCTTACTGGACTTAAGTTATTTACCATCCTTGACTTGTACTTTTCACTCCTATCATCCTTTCCTAGTCAATTGATTACTTGTTTGTCTTCTCTGCTGAGGTCCCACTTCTTACAAAGCAAGAGCTTCCACCTTGTCCAGTTGTAGTACAATCATGTGACACATCATAAGATTTCAGTTAACACCAGACTGCATAATAAGGGTATTCCCGTAGATTATACCACCTACTGATTTTGTAGCCCCCTTAGTTTGTGTGAGAACTCTCTGATTTTCCCAGGACAAAATTGTCTCTTGGTGCATTTCTCAGAACACATCTCTGTCTTTAAACATGCACTTTACAGCAGGGGTTGGCAAACCAAGGCCTGAACTAAGAATGGTTGAAATGCTTGACAAAAGATCAAAAGGCAAGTATTTCATAATGTGCGAAAAGTTCATGAAATTCACTCTCAGTTCCCATAAAGAATCTCTGTAGGAACCCAGATACCCCATATTTTCTATGACTGCTTTTAAGTTCCAGTGGCAGAGCTGATGAGTGGAGAAAGATTAGGATCCAGAAAGCCTCAATGTTGACTATAATCCTTTTCAGAAACACTTTGCAGATACTGCTTTACAGTGAGGGTTTGATGATGGAATCATTGGGTAGGGACATCAAGATTCTGCATAGATATTCTAAGTTTTATTTTATTTTTTTTAAAGAGAGGGAGATTTTTTTTTAATGTTTATTTTTCAGCTCTCGGCGGACACAACATCTCTGTTTGTATGTGATGCTGAGGATGGAACCCGGGCCGCACCCATGCCAGACGAGCGCGCTACCGCTTGAGCCACATCCCCAGCCCCCAAGTTTTAATTTTTTCTGTAATGTAGGTTCTAACCATCTTGCCTTTGTTATCTTAAATATAAAAAGAGATAATGCGTTTAGAAAAGTATAAAAACATCCTATAAATAAAACTTTATCATGTACTGAGAAAGACGATAATGCGGTAAAATGAGAAAAAAAGCGTTTTTATCCTCCCTTCCCTTCATCTTTTACAACTTTCACTTAAACTTGTAATTTAAAAAATTCACTTTTAAATATTTTTTAAATGATAAGGTAACAGGTTCCAGTGCTCAGGTTGCTCCCACTTCCTTTTCTTTCTTCCATGTAATTTCTTTTTTCCATTTCCTTGAGTAGTGTCTTAACTGGCGCTCACAATAGCTCAGGGAAGGAACTGCCTGATTAATCCATTTCACAGGCTAGAAAACTGAGGAAGATCTCGGTTGATTGCTCTGACTCAACAAGCAGGCAGCCCTAAAGGACGCGTTCTGCGTCTTTTTCTAAGGGTTAAGTCTCGGTAAATAGAACAAGACTAACCAAGCCAGGTTTCCAAGCTTGGATCTCAAAACACCATTTAGCACTTGCCCTCCGGGTTCCTCCTTCTCCCCCACCCCCTCCGGGCCCCTCCCGCCCCTAGCAGCACCCTCATAGAGAGCAGGTGGTAGGCTCCGTGGCTAATGCGCAGGCGCGCGGCGCCGTGGGGCGGGGAGAGGCGGGGATTGGGGGCGGGGCGAACGCGGGCTCGGTTTGGGCCGGGGCGGGAGCCCGATTCGCCGCCACTCCAGTGCGCAGGCGCCTGGCGGTTACCGGTCTCGCCATGGAGCGGAAAGGTGAGCGGTGGAGCGGCCTCCGCCACGAGGGGCAACGGCCGCCGGGGCGAGGCCCGGGTCAGCGCCGGGAGCCTCGCCCAACCGCCGCGGTCTGGTCCTCGGGCGTGAGGCGCCCTTCCTCTGAGGTGGCGCCGACCCCCACCCCCAGTCTCCGGGCTGCGGGTCCGCGCCCCTCAGCCCGGGCGTCCTCCGGCGCTGGTGGTCACCGCCCCTCGTTCCCCGCCAGGCCGTCCCGCGCCTTGGGGCCACTCCTGAGCCCGACCCTGGGCGGGCGAGGCCGAGTCCCGCCCGCCCGCTCCCAGATCCGGCCCGAGCCCCCTCGGGCGCATCCCGCCCGGGCGCTGCGGTGCGCCCCTTGGGCCGCCAGTCCCCGGGCCGGCCGCCTAGCCAAAGCCGCGGCGCTCGCCCCGCAGCCGCCCCTCAGACAGGCCCTGCAACCGTGCCTGGCGCCCCTGCTAGGTCTCCACCCTCACCTTGGTCGCCTCTTTTTCTCCACATTCGCCCTTCACCCATCCCTCTCTCCTGCAGTGCTTGCGCTCCAGGCCCGAAAGAAAAGGACCAAGGCCAAGAAGGACAAAGCCCAAAGGAAGTGAGTCTTGTACCCCAACGCCCCCGTTCTTTGGATTTCCTCGCTCACCTCCTCTGCTCTAGTTTCGTGTCTTGAACGTGCACCGGGTTTAAGCACTCCGCGGCCCCCAACCGCATGGCCTCAGGGCTGCTTGGCGGGTCGCTCTCCGGCAACCATGTGGAAGGGAGTTTCTGTTGCGGAACGCCAGGCCTGAGCCTTAGCTGCCCCAAGCATGCTGGAAGGGCTGCTGCAGGAGGACCAGAGTCCGCTCGGCACTTCCTCCCCAAATCCACAGAGGAGTCAGAAGCTCCCCAAGTTTGGGGCCCCCTCCTGGAGCTGGTAGATCATTATCAGTCTGTCGGTGAACTCTGTCTCTTTCCTTTACTTCTCAGCGTCTAACTTGCTTCGTACGTCCGCACGGTAGGCCATCAGGAAATTCTTGAATGGATTTTTCGTATTTACTTTTGGTTCTGCCAACCACACTCTCCCTTTCCTAAAGGAGGGCATGGAGCATGCCCCTGGTTAGTCAGCTTTCTGAGCCTGCAAGGCGCATCGCCTTTTTTATAGTTTGCGGGCGGATCACACAGTCGGTGTGTTACCTCTCTTCCTAAACCTGAGTCCTCGTGAAGTCCTTTTGGAGTTAATCACCTAACGTCGTTGGTGGTTCTGATTCGGGTGTATTTCAGTGCCACGGGTCCAGTTTCATTAGCAGGATGCGTAACAGTGGATTAGACCTATTGTGGGGAACACAAAAGTTGGTCACAGCCTGGTATACACGCTCCCGGTGGATGGCTTCCGCAAGTGAGGCTTAGTCTTTTAAGAACTTTTATCTTGTATTAATGTTTAATAGCAAAGGCTTTTGGAAGTCAGCTTAGACGATCCTATGCAGAGAAAAAGTTCTAGGTCTTAATTATAGATGTGTTATTTTCTGCACCATTTCCATTTGTTTGATTTTTTTTCTTTCTTTTTTTTGGATGCTAATGTTTGGGGGAGAGCGCATAATTACTTCTCTCTTTCAATAGAGCTAAAATAGTAGGTGACCTCACTTCTTGCTCCATTTGTATTATCTGTCTTATGAAATTTTTTCTTTTGTAAGTACTTGGTGACCAAGGCATATGTGAATTGTTTGTTTACCTTTTGACTATCTACATGAAATTCAAAACCAGTTTTTAATCCCAGATTGACTGATGGAAAAAGCAAGGAGCTAACCTACTTCTAGAATGTAGGAGAAATTTAAGTGTTACTTTTTTTCTGTTCCTTAGTTTTGTTATTCCATGTGAAACTGATAAGAATGTTATAAAATGTTAGTTTTTATTGGTGTAAGGAGGTGGAGATTATCATTCACTTTTATTTTTTTTTTTTTTAAAGAAATACTTGTCTCTCAGGCCTTCTCTCTTTAACACTCATGCTATTTAGAATTTAATCTTGATAATTGGTCTGAATTATACTGTATTTGGGAGGTGAGTGTATATTGTTGACCATATAACTTTATAAAAACATCAGATATTTGTTACTTTGGATTATCTGTATCAACCATGTGCCTAGTTTGTATGTTGTTACTCTTCACTGTTATGGGTAACCTAGAGTTATTTCTGTTCTTAATTATTTCCATACTGGGACTCTTTTGCAGATATGAATTATAGATAATCCAGTATTTATTTTACTGAATATTATGTTTTATACAACTTTGACTTCTGAAACTATAAGAATTGCCCCCATTTACTTATACTCTCAAAAATGCTTTATTTTTGTCTTCTATTAGTAAGTTTTTCTTTATAGTTTTACCTCTCTTTCCCTTCTTGTTTCTCCAGCCTTCTTTTAAGTAGCTGAAATTTCTAATTAAAGTTTGTTAGATTATTGTGTCAGAAGTTCAAGCCCCACCTGACTCAGGTAACTTGACTCTGTTCAGTCACTCCTGACTACACTCCTGACAACTTTAGTTGTTTACAAATACTTGCAGATTAGTCAGGAAAAAGTTCTGAGGAAGAAACATGCCATGGAGTTTGGACTTGGACTTAGAAGATCTGGTTTTGAATTCTGATTTTGCTGCTTTTTAGCAATCTGACCTTGGACAAGTTTGTTAAGGAAACAGTCTTATATACTGTTATGATTGGTGGCTCAGTCACAATGAAAACTGGTCAGGTCCTATAGGTTACAAAAAACCAAGCATTCATTTGTAAAATTTTAGAAGCTTTTGCAAGTATATAACAGTAACTATCATCCCTAGTAATTTAGTCATGGTAGAGTACAGGTGGAAAGGATTTCAGTCCATTGATTTCGTAGATCTTAAAAACTAGAACCCACATTATTGAGATGATATGCCTGGGGGTCATGGAGCTGGTTGCAGTTGAGTGTGGGCTCCTGCCTTTCAGCCCAGTGCTTTTTAGGGCATTTCCTTTGGGTTCTTTCACTGCCTTGAAAGGTTTGAATTTTGGGAATTGTTTTACTTGATCAATTCCTTCTTCATTTCACTTTTATAAAGTTTTTACTTACTAATATTAACTTGTTGATGATAATCTTCATTTTACTTTATAGGTAAGGAAAATGAAGTTTGTTAGATTATACCTCTAGAAAATTGTAAAACTAGGATTTGAACCCAGTTCTTGTATGTTCTATAGCCCTGGTTACTAACCTTGATATCTCCAGATGACAATTCCTTTTGATGTGGCTGAGAATAAATAAGGTAGAGGCTGAGTGAAAAGAAGTTTTTGAATAAGACACCTTGGGATATCTGGGTGTGTAGTCACTCTTTCTTGACCCATTGTTTAATATCTCTGAAAGAGCCTAATGTTCTATCTCCCTTTGAGCTTTCAGTTTTCAATATGTGTACCAATTGCTATAGGCCTTTATCTAATCATCGTAAGCTTTTATGATTTAACAGTTTATAAATGCTTTTGAAATTTTTTGATGGAACATAATTTCAGAATGGATTTCCTACCTTGTAATTTTATTGCTTAGGAAGTTAGTTTGAATAGTGATTTTTCACTTTCTTTGAAATAAAATAATGTTACAGGTTTAGTATAAATTTAGTATTAAAATTATTTGAGCTGGAGAAGATCTTTTGTTCATTTGAGCACTGGATGTGTGGATTTGGGAGGGAGATGGTAGTTTTACTTCTTAATTTTCCAAAGATATAAACTGTTATATTGAAAACTTAGAAGAAAAAAGTGCTTAAAAATTCTTAATACTTTTGTCTAATAGGAAGTAGAACCTTCATACACTTGAAATAATTTTAAAAATTAAATAGTATTAGATGCTCTTTATATTTAATAATGCACCTTGAAAATTGGTTCTGTAGTAGTTCCAAATACTTCAGCCTTACTATATTATACTAAAGTCCATATTTTTTTTTTTTAAATATTTTATTTACAGTTTAGTTTTCGGCAGACACAACATCTTTGTATGTGGTGCTGAGGATCGAACCCGGGCCGCACCCATGCCAGAAGAGCGTGCTACCGCTTGAGCCACATCCCCAGCCCTTAAAGTCCATATTTTTAAAAAAATTTTTTTAGTTGTAGATGGACACAATACTTCTTTATTTTTTTTATTTATTTTTATGTGGTGCTGAGGATCAAATCCAGTGCCTCACACATGCTAGGCAAGTGTTCTACCACTGAGCTACAACCCCAGCCCCTAAATCCACCTTTTTCCCCCTAATTCCATCTTTTTTCTAAGTTTTAGAAAAAAGAGACATAGGAAATAATCTTGGATAGCATTGCATTAAATGGTTATACTAGTATTTATTTTGGCTCCTGTTAATAAACCTATATACTTTTTTTGTTCTGAGACAGGAGTCACTATGTTGCCCAGGTTGGTTTTGAATTCCTGGGGCTCAAGTGATTCTCCTGCCTTAGCCTCTTGAGGGTAGGTGAAACTATGGATGTGCCACTTGCACAGCTGAACATGTATATTCTTACTAAGACTTTTTGTCTTAGTAAGAATCATTGGGTATACTTTTGGAATCATTGGGTATACTTTTTCATAGTTAACATTATCCCAAATAGTTTATATAGCATTAAATATTCCACTGTGGGCTGTTTCCATTTTTCAGTTAATTCACAGCTAAGATGAATAGTCTTTTGGATAAGTCATTGCTTACATCAGTGATAATTTTTTAGGATAAATTCTTAGAATTACTAGAATGAGGGACTGGGGATGTGGCTCAAGCAGTAGCGCGCTCACCTGGCATGTGTGCGGCCTGGGTTTGATCCTCAGCACCACATACAAACAAAGATGTTGTGTCTGCTGAGAACTAAAAAATAAATATTAAAAAAATTCTCTCTCTCTCTCACTCTCTTTAAAAAAAAAAAAGAAAAAGAATTACTAGAATGAACATTTTAAAGGTTTTTAATTCATATTGTCAAAAGTTTTCTCCAGCCGGTGTGGTGGCTGATGCCTGTAATCCCAGAAGCTCAGGAGGCTGAGGCAGGAGGATGGTGAATTCAAAGCCAGCCCCAGCAATTTAGCAGGATCCTAAGCAATTTAGAGAGATCTTGTCTCAAAAAGAGCTGGGGATGTTGCTCAGTGGTTAAGCACCCCTGGGCCCTTTGTGGGGGGGGGGGAGGGCAAGTTTTTTCCAGAAAGGTTTAATCAGTTTAACTCCTGTTCATTTAACTCCTGTTCATATTTAACATATCCTAATCACTATTTTTCACCCTTGGAATACAAAATGGAGGATGGAGGAGAATTCCTGCTGCCTCTGAGTTTAGTGGGAGGGGAGACAGAATAACAATAGACATAGTGCTGAGTAAATTACATAGTGATGTGGTGGGAAAGAGGATTGAGAAATGGGGGATTAGGTTGCAAAATCGCAGGGGGTTTTGTTTGTTTTGTGGTACCGTTGAGCTACAATTCAAGCCATTCTTATTTTGAAACTGGGTCTCACTAAGTTGTTTAGGCTGGCCTTGAATATGCTATCATTCTGCCTCAGCCTCCTGAGTAATTGGGATTACAGGCCTTTGTCCCAAGTAAATAGTAAAATGAAGGCCATAGAGAGATTTGAAGGACTGCTTTAGGCAGAACAGTGGAAGTAGAAGTGTTCTTGGGTTTGCTACTTAGAAACTACTCGCAACCAGAAAGAACTTGAAAAAAATCTTTCCAAATGTGGCAATCTGTAAATCATCTTGTTTTTAATTTGTTTTGTCTACCCTCATCCTATCTCTTTTTTCTTTTTTTTGGTGCTGATGATCAATCCCAGGGTCTCACAGTTGCCAGGCAACTGCTCTACCACTTATCTATATCCCCAGTCCTTTTTATTTTGAGATAGGGTCTCACACAGTTGCCCAGACTTGCCTTCAACTTGAGATCTTTCTGCATGAGCCCCCCAAGTGCATGGGTTTGCAGGTATATGCCACTGTGCCTGGTGGCTCATTTTTTAATTTTGGGTTATTGGTCCTGTTTCTTTATTAGGACTATCTCCTTTGTTACATGGCATGGTTGTATTTCTCATCTTGTTACTGATTTTTTTAGATTTCGTTTATAGTGTTTTTTTTAGTGGGAGGCCACTGGGGTTTGAATTCAGGGGCACTCGACCACTGAGCCACATCCCTAGCCCTATTTTGTATTTTAATTAGAGACAGGGTCTGACTGAATTGCTTAGCACACCTTGCTTTTTGCTGAGGCTGGCTTTGAACTCAGAGATCCTCCTGCCTCAGCCTCCTGAGTCACTGGGATTATAGGTGTGCACCACCACACCTAGCTCTTTTGTTTTTTTATTTTCAAAATTTCCAATATCAACTGTTATCTTTCTTTAAAAGTTGCATTTTAATTGTGTGATTTTTTTATTGTATTTAAATATGTACTTACAAATTGCATTTCAAGAACTCTTGTCAGATATATTTTCTTTTATTCTTCCTCAGTAAATGTATATCTTAGCAAATTTTATATTTATGTTTCTACTGCAGTGAGGTTCAGGCTTGCCAAATTACTCGAAACCTACAACTTATTAAAGTGCTAAAGTTCATAGGCATTCCCTTGTTAAAAGTGAAGAAAAGAGAGATGAACTAGAATCAATTTAGACATTATAGAGTAACTGGCAGTCCTCTGCCCTGACCTTAGGTAGCTATTTGCCCAAACTCCCCAACTTTTCTCTACCACTAATGCTGGTTTGGGGACTAAATTTATTATTATTATTATTATTATTATTATTATTAAGACTGAGAAATACTACTTTACTTTCACTTATTAATTACTGAGAATTGTGAATAGTCATCATTACACAGAGTATAATGTGAATATTACAAAGCATAATAATAAAATAATAAAAATAATACTCTTTCAAAAATTGGGACATTGTCACAAGAATTGGTAGGAAGAGTAATTTGGCAGAAGTTAATAAATACTAGAATTCCATAAATCAGTCAATCAATAAATGTTATCATGCATTTTTTTAGCATGGTTTATTCATTTATTTCTATTAATTTTTTTAAACAAACACATATAGAACACTTACTAAGTGTCAGGCAGCCTGCAAACATTTCACTGAATTATCACAAATTATCATTTATTGTGACTGTTATTCTCTACATTTTACAAAGAAGTAAACAGGCATGGAGAAAGCTGTAGAGCAATGCTCCATAGCATGAGTTAGAGCCACCATTTGAGTCTGTTTATGAGAACCCAGACTTTTCACACTGTCTTGTCTGCCTCATTGTCTCAGACTACAAACTTGGTCTTTTGTCTGGAATACCTAAATTTATTTTTGTATTGTCTAAATTTATTTTTATATTTTTTGGTGCTGGTGATTTTGCAACCTAATCCCCACTTCTCAATCCACCAAAATGGTAGTATTTTAATGCTTCTCTCAATGTAGTTGATGCTAAGGAAGTAAGAAAATTCAGATACATGAGAGGGGATTTTAGAATTCTTCTCTTCCAGGTGCTATGTAATAATGTTTTTATTAAGTAGAAGTGTGTATATATATTTGTAATCTTATAGAGATTGTTTTTCTATTGAATTTAAGATGCTTTCAGTTTTAAAAGACAGCATTTTATGTACTGCTAAGAAAAAATGCTATCAATTAATCTGACATAGCATTAATAATAAGATGTGTTTTAATTTCAGAGATGTGAAATAATGGAAGTAATCCAGCTACAGTCAGTGTTGTTTCATCTGCATCTTCTTTCCTTCCTAATTTCCTGTTTCTTATTTTAAAGCAAATCCCAGACACCATAAGATATGGACTCTTAATTTTTAAAGACAACTTTAATACTAATAATCACACCTTAGAATTTTTAAAAACAAATCCTTGCTGAGTCCCCTGCTAATTTTGTTTGTATACTTCTTATTTTATTCATTTATTTTTATGTGGTACTGAGGATCAAACCCAGGGCCTCACATGTGTGAGGCCAGTGCTTTACTGCTGAGCCACAACCTCAGCCCCATCCCAGCCCTTTTTTATGTTGTTTTTAGAGATAGGGTCTCCCTGAATTGCTAAGTGCCTTGCCAAGTTGCTGAGGCTGGCTTTGAACTGGCAGTCCTCTCACTTCAACCTCCCAAGCTGCTGGGATTGCAGACATGCGCCACCAGTTTCCATTGTCTTTTAATCTATGTGTTCTCTGTGGTTCTTTTCCTTGCTAATTGGTTTCTCTTAATCTACAGGTTCTCTGTAGTTCTTTTCCTTGCTAATTTGTTTTGGCTAGATTGCTTCATATATGATATTATAGTCTATCAGGAAGCATCTACTGTCTGAATTTATCTTTTGTGTGATGTTAATGGCCATTGATCATTGCTTAGATTCATTAATTAGTGTTTCAAAATGATAATATTCTATTCCTTAATTTATTAATATAAAGAGAAACTTTACCTCATTCCTTTGGTTACCCAGAAGAACAATTTGTTATTGGTTTCCCTGCGTCCTCAAAATGACCAATAAAAATTAATTTGATTGTAAACCATGGCTCAATCCTTTGAACTTAAGTTTTTTCCTACAGTTTTATGGAGGTATCATTTACATATTACAAAACCCATATAAAACATGCAGTTTAATGGTTTTTAGTGTATTTCCGGGCTTGTATCATAATTTTAAGATTAGAATGTTTTCATTGCCCCCAAAAGAAACCTTGTACCTATTAGTAATCATTTTCCATACCTGTCCCCACCCCATTCTGTCCTGCATCCAACGCTAGGCAACTACTAATCTACTTTCTGTCTCTCTGAATTTGCCTACTTGGGACATTTCATGTAATGGAATCATATATAATAGGTGGTCTTTTGTGACTGGCTTCTTTTACTTGGCATTTAAAAAAAATAACAGCATGTGTAGCTGTTATTTTTATTTAGCCAGTTTAGAGTATCTTCAGGATGAGTCCTGAGTCCTTTAGACTCAACCGGAGGCATCTTTGATAGTTTTTTTGCTGCCTGTTATGAAAGTAAATTCAGATTTACTTTGTATATTTTCTTCCCCAGAACATAGAAGAGCCTGTTTTCTAATAATCTTTTAGTGAGAAGGGCGTTTGGAGATCACAGCCTGGGAGTTTATTCCTGTTGAGCTTATCATCATTTCTAGGCTTTTTGTGATTATAGCTGGGAAATAAGTTGTTTTTTTTCTTAACTGTTTTGATTTTACATCTCTTTCTTCCTTTATCCGATGCTTAAAAGCCCAGTTCTCAACAGCACCAGTGTGATTACATATTTTTTTTCCCACAATATATACCTAACAGTCTAGAATGACAATGCCAGCACTGACATTAACAACATGATGTAGAGTTATATTGCTGAGTTTTATAATTACCTGGATTCATTCCTTGGTGGGTAATTATGTTACAACCTGATTACCCAGATTCATATATTTTTGTTTTCATTTTACATTATCTTTGGCTTCTTTAAGATTCCAAATCTTACAGAATTATTTGTGTTTATCTGTATTGATAACTTAAAATGAATATCATGATTTTATGATTGTGTTGGGTTTTTTTCAGAGTATGGCTAATAAAACATGCTGTAAGACAAAAGGGAATGGTGGTTGTTAGAATGTGTGGAATGGGCTTCCTCCTTTATATCTGAAGAAAGATGTCTTAGCTCCTGCTGCTTATTCTGTGAAAAAAATGAGTCTAGTGTTACCATTTCTTAAGAGAAATTGTTTGAGAGAAGCTGAAAATCTTTATGTAATTCTCCAGATTGTTTAGTGTTTACAATTTTGGGGCAGGAGTTTACCAGAGATTGAACCCAGGAGTGCTTAATTACTGAGCCCATCGCAGACCATTTTTATATTTTACACAGTCTCACTAAATTGCTAATGCTGGTTTTGAACTTGTGATCCTCCTGCCTCAGCCTCCTGAGCCATTGGGTTTACAGTCATGTACCACCACACCCAGCTAGTGTTCACAATTTTTTAAAAACCCCTTGTAAACAGTGTGGGGACAAGATTTGTTTATAGCCAATGGTTTGTAACCTTAGAGTCTTTGGGTGAAAGTTAGGCATTAATAGACCTGTCTAAAGCAACCTCTCCCAAAGAGATAGTAGTAAGCATTGTTGTGGAGGATCCCTGTAGTTCTTTGAGTCTTTAACTTGATAATTTTTGTAAATTTGATAAAGACCCACAAGATCAGTTGTGAAAGACCATAGTATCCAGTTTAACAAGGAATGATTTCAGAAAGTTATAAGAAGCCACAAAATAATTTAAATATGCTTTGTTCATTTTTGGAGAAGTATTGTAGCAAAATATTCCTACTGGATACAAAAGTCAATTGGCAGGAGCTAGATAATAGAAATCATGTTTATTTTTTTCCATGGTGTGCCTTCATTTGTATAGATGAAGATTAAGTTCACATATAATTTGCTATTAGGTAACATTTCCTGGTGATTTAAATGCTTAAATAATGTTGAAGATTACATATATATAAAATGATAACATTTTATATATATTTTTAGCTATGTATGTTGTGAATAAACATCAATGCATGGAGATGATTTACCATAAAATTAGTGTTAGTACCATAAAATATTATGCTGGTAACCCTTATTATTTAATTTACTCAAAATTCTGAATCCTTTTTTTAAAGCATTTTAAAGAAGTCTGCCAATCCTTTTGGGGGTGATCTTTTGTTTCCTGGAATAGTAGAGTAGCCTTATTCTTTTTGTTTTGTAGTGCTGGCTTGTTTTATAACTGATAATAAATGTGCCTTATGGACAACCATCTTGTTTACTTTTTTATTTTTTTTGGTAATGGAAATAGAACATATGGGCTTTATCACTGAGTATCACTGAGCTACAGCTTCACCAGTGATGTTTGTTTTGTTTTTGAGTTGGGGTCTTGCTAAAATGCTGAAGCTGACCATCCTTTTTTTTTTATATTATTTTTTAATTATAGGTGGACACAATGTCTTTATTTTGCTTTATGTGGTGCTGAGTTTAGAACCCAGTGCCTCACGTATGCTAGGTGAACACTTTACCTCTGAGCCACAACCTCAGCTCAAGCTGACCATCCTTCTACTAAAAGCCTCCCAAATTCCTGGGACTACGGGAGTACACCATTGTGCCCAGCCTTGTGTACTTTGCTTTTAATTGTGGTGTTGCTCTTCAGCTATGGCAGTTTTCGAATGTCAAAATTTGATCAAAATGCCAGGTTCTCTCCCTCTGGCTGCATATGAATTTGGTGGTAATCTTTCTTTTGTGAGTTCTTATGGCTTTGAGAGTAGAGTTAACAGGAATTGTATTTTGCCTTTTTTTTTTTTTTTTTAACTAGTATGGAGAAAGGTAACCCATGCTTATGTTTCTAGGTGGAAGGGCAATAAAGACATACGTTCTTATGCTATTTACCAAAAAGAGCTTGTCCTTTTGACACATAGTCTCAAGTTCCAACCTGCCTCTAATACCATTGTTAGTTGAACTTGAACAGTATCTTATTGCCATGAGTTACCTTTAGTTGTTGATGGCAAGGTTCTGAGGATGAAATGCATGTTAAGTGCCGAGCTGAAGTAAAATGCTCCCTTCCTCATGCTTTTTGTTCCTTACTTAAATGGGTTTACCTTTGGCTTTGGGTAAATTAGGTAACCCATGCTTATGTAGGTGGAGATGATACCTTTATTTTGTTTATCTATTTTTATGGGGTTCTGAGAGGATTGAACCCAGCACTTCACACGTGAGAGGCAAGCGAGCGCTCTACCGTTGAGCCATAACCCAGCCCCTACCTCTGGCTTTATGTGATGTTTCTTATTACTATTCATGTATCAAACTCATCTGTTGGTATTCTACAGATGTATATCAGGTCTGAAACCAGATATGGATTATATTTAATTATTTATATATATAATACTTGATAAATTTTAATTTTGATATTGCCAAACCCTAGCTTCAGTTCCAGGATTTTTTTTTCCTTGCAATATTGGGAATTGAACCCAAGGAGCACTCTACTATTGAGCTACATTCCCAGTCCTTTTATTTTTTGAGACAGAGTCTTGCCAAGTTGCACAGGCTAGCCTCAAGCTTGTTAGCTTCCTGCCTCAGCCTCCTGAGTAGCTGGGATTTCAGGTATGTGCCCATAGGAGCCTGGCCAGTTCCAGAATTTCTCAGTTGAGAAACTTAGATTACTTGAAGATGTTTCAGAAGTTAAGTTCAGATAAATTTAGATACAAAAAGGATTATGTCAGTTTGCAGAAGAAAGTATCTTTCAGGAAAATATATATGGAAAAAGTAGTGGGAGAAATTTAGCATTTATTGAATTTCATCATGTGTGGGTGCTAGAACTAAAATAGCATCTCATTAAATCTTTGCCTCAGTTTTGAGTGTGATACTCTAGATGGGATATAAAGATGACTAGAATATAGCCAACCCCTCCTCAAGGTGCTTTTGATTTCTTAAAGGAAGTAAATATACAAATAGGATTTTCTTTGGTTTGCCATAACAAGCTACCACAAACTGGATGGCTTAAATAACAAATTCATTATCTAACAGTTCTGAAGGCTAGAAGTCTAAAAATCAAGATGTCAGCAAGATAGGTTCCTTCTGGGAACTGTGAGGGAGAATTGACTTTTTAAAAAAAAAAAAAATATATATATATGTTTTGGTTGTAGATGGGCACAATACTTTTATTTATTTATCTTTATGTAGTGCTGAGGACCGAACCCAGTGCCTCACCCATGCTAGGTGAGTGCTCTACCACTGAGCCACAACCCCAGCCCAGAATTGACCTCTTTTCCTTTCCTTTACTTGGTCATCTCCTTGGGTCCAAAATTTTCATTTTTTTATAAGGATACCAGTCATAGTAAATAAGGCCTCATCCTAATAATTTTAATTTCATATTTGGATTCTGTATCTAAATAAGATCACAGTTTTAAATACTGGAGGTTAGGATTGCAACATCTTATAATCCATAACTAACCAACCCTAGAAGATACTTCTCAGTATTAGGAAATCCTACTGTTCCCCATCCCCTAAAGAAAAAAGAAAAGACTGAAGTTTACATGTAAGTAAACTAAAATTTCTAAAAAGTTATTTTCTTTTTGTTTTTATTTGTGCTTTTTAGTTATACATGATAGTAGAATGTATTTTGTCATATTATACATACATGGAGAATAGCTTCCATTCATGTGGTTGTACATGATGTAGAGTTACACTGGTTGTGTGTTCATATATGAACATAGGAAAATCATGTCTGGTTCATTCTCTAAGTGTTATTTTCTAGTGAGTTTTCAGTTTATCTTTTTTTTATTCATTTGTATTTTTTTTATTGGTACATTTCAATTGTATGTTACAGTGGGCTTTGTTGTTACATATTTGTACATGCACATAGTTTGGTCAGTTGTATTCCCTAACACCTCCTTTTCCCCTCCTTTTAGTGTGTCTTTTATCTAAGTTACTTTTAAGATTCAAAATATCTTCAAATCAGTTCTTCCTTATGATTTTCAGTTTTATTTTTAGAACCTCCGTTTTTGAATCATTCCATATTAAACTCTAGCATCTTTCATTTTCTTACCCAAATGTCACAACCCTATTTAAAATAGTGTGAGCCGGGTTCTGTGACACATGCCTGTAATCCCAGTGACTTGGGAGGCTGAGGCAGGAGGTCCAAAAGTTCAAGGCCCTCAGCAATTTAGCGAGACCCTGTCTCGAAGTTTTTTTTTTTTTTTTTTTTTTTTTTTTTTAAGTGGATGTGGGAAGGACAGAGGCTGGGCATGTGGCCCAGTGATTTAGTGCCCCTGAATTCAATCCCTGGTACCAAATAATAAAATAGTATGAGCACACTCTGCCCTTATATTAATTTTTCTCTAGCCTTTTTCATAGCCTGATTGTTACAGAACATGTATTTCCTGGAGAGACAATATTGAGTTATGATTCTGATATCCCAGCTTTTACTGTTCACCATCTGAAATTCAAGATAGTTTTAGATAAAATAGGCCTTTTTTGTCCCCTCATGCTAGAACATAAACAAAATGAAGGCAGGAACATTTTTTACTTATACCTGTATTTTCAGTGATTAGAAAAGTACCTAGCAGACTCAGTAAAAATAGGTTGTAAATGAACAAATATTTGCTTTTTCCCTTATTTCCTATACACATTGCTAAAATTTGTGTTCAGGCACAAATTTAAGCACAGGATTAGCATATCCTCACAAATCCTTATGAGAGGGTAGGTATTATTCCTGCCCTCGTTTTACACATGAGGCAGCTGAAACACTGAGAACTTCTTTCACTAGTAGTTTATCCAAAGTCATGGAGCTCTTCTGGTAAACTACAGAGCCAGGATCAAACACAAGTCTTCTAATTGCAGAGACCTTGGCTATAACTTCAGTACCACTTCTGCACTGTCTCCTGCATCTTTGCTTTCCAGTACTGCTATATTTTACCAAACCTTCCCAAGGAATCTTTCTAAAGCACTTCTTTTGTAGGGTCACTCTGACACCATTTATTCTAGTTCCATTAGGGAAGTAGTTGGAGGTAAAGGTGTAATGGGCTTCAAGTGAAGAATGATGAGTAATAACTAAAGGTGAAAGAAAAATGCCTGGTATGTTCTAGACATTTCGGTATGGTAGTGAGCAAAGAAAAGTTGGCTTTGTGAAGCTTACATTCTGTGTGATTGTGGGGAAGAAGACAATAAAATGTCAAGTGTTGGAGAAAATTAGCAGAGTAAGGAAATGTCAGGGAGCCTGTGGCAAAGAGAGATGTTTAAACAGAAGGTCAGCAGCCAAATTATCTGAAAAGGTGTGACACTAACAAAGACCTGAGGAGATAAAAGAGATGGAGTTGGAGGGAAATGAAAAGTCCAGATCAAGGGCTGGGGATGTGGCTGAAGCGGTAGCGCGCTCGACTGGCATGCGTGCGGCCCGAGTTCGATCCTCAGCACCACATACAAACGAAGATGTTGTGTCTGCCAATAACTAAACAATAAATATTAAAAAAAAAAAAAAGAAAAGTCCAGATCAAGTAAGACATTAGGGTCTTTGTGGGGGGAAAAATATATTTTGAGGGTAGTGGTTGTCTAATATTTGTGCTTTATTAAGTATTATCAGTTTTGTTTTTATTTTAAGTATAATGGAGTCTAAAAGCCTGCTTCCTGTGAAAACAGGGCTTCTGGGATTAGGAGATGACAAACAGTGCCTTCTACTGGATCTTATCATAAATGTAGATAGTAAGCTTTCCAGAAAATAAACAGGCTCTACAAAGTGAGTTGCTAGCTGAGTCCTATAAATGGAAAATGTGGGTGCCTGGAAAAAAACCTTAGAAATATTCAAGATCAAGTTAAAAACATCATGTTCCTTTACCCCCATATGTATTTCATGTATTCTCTTAGACATTCATTTACATAACCACATTATAATTACATTAATACAGTATTATTATTTAATCCAGGTCATATTTATATTTTGTCAGTTTTGTCCCAATGCCATTGATAGAAAAAAAAACCTTTTAATTTTTTTCTGGTCCAGTGTCCAATCCAAGATCTCATATTTCATTTAGTTTGTATGTCTCTAAATCTAGAACAGTCTAGGGTTTTTTTTTTTTTTTTTTTTTTGGTGTGGGGATTGAACTCAGGGACACTCAACCACAGAGCCATATCCCTAGCCCTATTTTGTATTTTATTTAGACACAGGGTCTCACTGAATTGCTTAGCACCTCACTTTTGCTGGGGCAGGCTTTGAACTCACGATCCTCCTGCCTCAGCCTCCCGAGCCGCTGGGATTACAGGTACATGCCACCATGCCCAGCTCTAGAATAGTTTTGTAGCCTGCCTCCTTTGTTTTTCCTGACATTGTCATTTTTAAAGAATACAAACTATTAATAGAATGTTCCTCAGTTTGGGTTTTTGTGTTTCCGTATGATCCAGGTTGTGATGTATGATATTGCCTAATTAATTGCATTTTCCTTGATGCATCACACCACTTAGAAGCACATACCTAGTATTGGTGGTGTTATCTTTGATCACTTAGTTAACATAGTACCTCAAAATGGGGATTATTTAATACTTACATTTTCCCACATGATTATGATCAGCATTCAGTTATTGGAAGGAACTTTGGCTTTTCACCATTAATTTATTTTTCATCATAGTCGCCGTCATTGGTATGAGTTTATGGAAGTTATTGTATTCAAAGAGTTTTAATCCATTATACTCATTTTGATGCTCATTCATTTAGCTATTTAAAATCCCTTCAAGTTAACTCCTTGTCCTTTTTGTCATGCCTCCTTCATTTTTTGAGTACTTCTATACTTTCTGGCACAGCAAGATGGTCTAGGTTCATTTTTTTGTTGTTTTTGTGGATGAACCTTTATTTTTATTTATTTATTTATTTTTAGAGAGAGAGAGAATTTTAATATTTATTTTTTAGTTCTCGGCGAACACAACATCATTGTTTGTATGTGGTGCTGGGGATCGAACCCGGGTCGCACTCATGCCAGGCGAGCGTGCTATCGCTTGAGCCACATCCCCAGCCCTATTTTTATTTATTTTTATGTTGTACTAACAACTGAACCCAGTGTCTCACATGCTAGGCAAGCACTCTACACTGAACCACAACCCCAGGCTAGGTTCATCTTGTACTTTGCCTGCCTCAACCCTGGGATCAGTCATTTCCTTGAAGAGCCTTGCTTTCTTATAGAGGAGACTTGTATTGAGAAAACAAGATTCAGGCATGGTTTTAGTTAGAATTTTATGTTGGTATAGCAGTAGATTTTTGTGCATCCGATTTTTTTTTTATCCAATGAAAATCTTAGAAGGCAGAATCTGTGATAATTATTCTTAGGTTCGTTCCTTGGTATTGTTCTATACTGAATGGGCTACAAGAACAATGCTAAGCAATGTTGTAGTGAAGCTCCATATTTACATTTTTAACAACAATCTTATTGTGGAATGTGAGATTAGTAAGTAATCTAAATAGTTGAATACATGAAGATATATACTGCTTTGGAAGATTCAGGTTTAATAAGTTGTTTCTAAATCTATAAATCTCACATTACACTAACAATATTTTGTAAAGAACCAAAGCAGATTCCAGACAGTATGAAAAAATTAAAATGTAGCCAGGCACAGTGCCTCATGCCTATAATCCCATCTACTCAGAAGGCTGAGTTCAAGGCCAACCTGACAACATAGTGAGATCCTGTCTCTGGAGTAGAGGTGGGCAAACAAAACATTCTGGAAAAATGTAATAATAAAGATGGTGGTGTAAATCTGCCCTACCAAATATTGAAATATGAAGTTCTAATAATTAAAATTGATTGGTTTTTAACCTTGAATAGCCAAAATAGTGAAACAGAATAGAGGATCCAGAAAGAGAACCCAATGCATGGGAGTTTAGTGCTATTAAGGTTATGTATTCAGATGAATAGAGAAAATCTACTGAGTTCAAAACTTCTTTGTAGGGTTGTTTTTTTTTTCTTTGTACCAAAGATTGAATTCAGGGCCACTTGACCACTGCGGCACATCCCAGCTCTATTTTGTATTTTATTTAGAGATAGAGTCTGACTGAGTTGCTTAGCACCTCACTTTTTACTGAGGCTGGCTTTGAACTTGTGATCCTCCTGCCTCAGCCTCCTGAGCCACTGGGATTACATGCGTGCAGCTTCTTTGTAGTTCAAGTCTTCAGGATATATCCCACTTAAGGGTTAACAGGGTACTTTGTCCAAGATGAATTGAATTATTTTTTTCATCTGCATTTAATTTTAGAGTTTGCTTTTCCCATTGTTTTTTTCTTTATTTAGTAATCAAAACATTTATATTTTTTTCAATAAGTCCTCCTTATCCTCATCCTAATCCTACACAGTGCCTAAAGGTAACCATTTCATTCATTTCTGATATCATTTTTGCATGAAAATAAGCAAGTATAAATGTTGTTTTTCCATCTTTCTTCAGTTATTATGTAGGAAGCATACTATATGTACATTATTTTGCACTGTGTATGTGTGTATTTTCCCTTAACAATATACCAGTACATCCTGAAATCCTGTCATAAGTTGGTTTGGTTTGGTTTTGTTTTTGGTACTGGGGATTGAACCCAGAGGCACTTAACTACTGTAACTACTGAGGCACATCCTCGGCCCCTTTTTCGTCTTTTCTCTCCCCCCCCCCCCTTTTTAATTTGAAACAGCATCTCCCCAAGTTACTTAGGGCCTTTCTGAAGCTGGCTTTGAACTTATAGTCCTCCTGCCTCAGCCTCCTGAGCTGTTGGGATGCATGCACCCCTGCACCTGGTTTCATGAGTTATTAAAGATCTTTTTTTGTGGATTTCTAGCTATTTTCAAGTTCTTATTTTTAATAGAGACCCCAACAGGAAATGGTAGTTGATACATATGTCTTGTGTGTTAACGATATAAGAGAAGTGACTGAGAGTACAGCCATATGTAAAGAAATGACCTGTTTACTTCATGTTTTAGCTTTCAGTAAATATTTAAGATATAATATTGTGGGATTTCTATAATTTTCTGTGAAGAGCTTTAGCCAACATTTTTATTTGATACAACTACCAGTGTATAGTCACCTTGAATTTATAGGACTTTTACCATTCTTTGAAATTCCATTTCTCTTTACCAGGTTTGCAAAGTTCAAAAAGTTAATATTTGAAATTGAAAAGGAAGTGGTTCTACATTGTTAATAGAGTATAAATTGGTATAACATATGAAAGAATTTAGTGAATATGTATCAAAAAGTAAATTGCACATACCACTTGGCCGGTTTTTTTCTGAATTTGTTACATTGATATATATATATATAATATTATTCATAGTAGTTGTGACATTAGAAGAAAATGGGCATGGAGAGCAAGCTATTTTTAAGAATATTTAAGAATACTTTATCACTACTAAAGTAATAATTTCTAAAATGTTACTAAGTGGAAAAGGAATACATACCTTGGACATTGTTTTGTTGTTAGCCATTGTTTAAAAGTAATTATGGAGCTGGGGCTAGGACCCAGCAATAGCATACTTGCCTAGCATGTGTGAGGCACTGGGTTCCATTCTCAACACCACATATAAATAAATAAATAAAAATAAAGGTCTAATCAACAACTAAGAAAATATTTTTTTTAAAAAAGAAATTATGTATGCATGTACACATGCACACTCTTATATACAATAGTGAATAAATTGGCTTCTGGTCCCTTTCAGAAAGGGAAAATGAGGGATTGGTAAACTGAGGTGAGAAAAAGACTTAATTTTTTAGAGTGAGCAACAATCAATCAATCAATCAATTTTATTTATAACTCAAAGTAGTAGTTTATTTCTTCCTAATGTAAAATTCTGGGATATGACCTTAGCTGTTACATGACTCTGCTCCCTGAAGTATCAAGGACCAAGCCTCTTTCTAGCTTGCTTCTGCCATCCTAGATTGTGGTTCTTATCCTTAAGGACCAAGGTAGCCTTTGTGTTCCCAGCATGAAAAGAAAAAGACCAATTGCTAGGGTTCCAATTGCTTCTTTAGAGTTTTCCTCTTGCTAATCATGTGGGCATAAATAGCTTAAAGAGTTTGGAAAGTAGGTTCTCTCTGGTACGGTATCCATGTGCCCAGCTTAAAAAGTTGATTACTGTGGAAAAGGGGGAGAATGAATAAGCAATCTAAAGAACTAAAATGTTCTAATAATCTCTATGATTTGAAGATTAAAGTAAATGGCAAACACATTTTAGTTCCCTAAGGTAATAAAGCTTACTGTACCTTAAAAACTCAGACATACATCAGTTTCTTAGAAATGTTGCTACTTTGAATTTACCTGAGATCATACAAGAGGATTTCAAAGTGGTTAAAGGACACTAAATTTTAGATTTAAAAAGCGATGTATAAAAATTTTCAGGTAGGTTTTATTAAAAGGACTCCCTAAGACCATAGAAACGCAGAAAAATTTGAAACTTAAGAAATTTTCCAAACTAGTTTATGAAAAATTGTTCTGTGAAGTGTCCTCCTGAAGTAGAGGTTTTGCAGGATCTTAAGCCGACTCCTATTTTTGTTCTCACTGATCTTTTAAAGAGTTCCACCTGTTGTCCTTAGGTAGGGGCTTCTTGGAAATTTAAGGGCTTTTCTCCTAGTCTGTTGCTATTATTGCTGCTTTCTTACTCCATAAGAAAATTCCTCCTCTCCTACCACTCTACATTTAGGGAACTCTTTACCTTACTTTCTAAAATTCCTTTCTCACCTTAATTACTCATTACTTTATAGCATTTTATTCTATTTGGAAATCAGCATCATTTTTCTTATTTATGGAAGAGAGGTATCAGACCTGAATGAAAGGCCTATGCACACTTTTTGTTTAGGTTGAATAGGTATGGAGCTGATCATGATGCTGATTCCAACTAAATGCCAAAAACTAAACAGTTCACTCTGCAATACCATCATCCACACTAAAAGCCTTTGTTTTCTCCAGTTTTGTTCACTTTAGAGAAAAGACAACCTTTTTTCCCCACTACAAGATAAATACCAGCCTGTCTACTGTGCAGGATAAGGTATCAACTTCATTTATACAGTCCTTCGGTTAATCTCTCTTTTAACCGTTCCTCTTCTTAAACTCTAATGCCATCATGCCTATACTTTGAGTTTTATCAGGCAACATAAGTTGGTGGTCTCCTCTACTACAGTCTATACTTTTCTGTTTTGGAGACTGGGTCTTGCTGTGTGCCCCAGTTGCTGGACTTAAACTTGTGAAACTCCTGCTTTTGCCACCTGAATAGTTGGTATTACAGATGTGTCTCTTTTTCTAGGTTGCCAGCACTTGCTGGTTTTTTTTTCCCTCTATTTTTGTGGACTTATACCTTTACTCCTTTCTTTCCATTTTATTGGCTTTGAACAGGGAAATGATGTAAATGCACTTGTTCAGTCCATTATCTAACTTGTTTCTAGCTTTTTGCTGTGGTGACTATCACTGTGTCCAAATCTTTGTGCACATCTTAAGTTTTCTCCCTAATTAAAAAGATTATTTTGAAATAATCAAGATTCATAGGAAGTTGCAAAGTTAGTACAAAGAGGTACCTACCCATATCCTTCAGCTGATTGCTCCCACTGGTACTTCTTAATGTATTGATATAGGACTACAGTATCAAAATCAGGAAACTGACATTGGTATAAAGTGCATGTGTATATTAGGGTAAATATTTAGAAGTGAAATAGTTTATTTAAATATTTATCTTAGGGTAAATATTTAGAAGTGAAATAGTTCAAACTTGTGATTATTGCCAGATTATGTATATGTCTTATTTAGAACACTTGTTATAAGTAATCAAATTCAATCTCAGTCTATATTCTGGGATTAATAGATAGGGAGCTGTCCATGATGCTGGGCTTCGAATGTATCTCCATAGATTTGCCTTTTTCTACCCCTAGCCAGTAAATGTTTTAACATTCTTTTCTTTTCTTTCTTTTATTTTTTAAAGAGAGAGAGACAGAGACAGAATTTTTTTAATATTTATTTTTTAGTTTTCGGCGGACACAACATCTTTGTTTGTATGTGGTGCTGAGGATCGAACCTGGGCCGCACGCATGCCGGGCGAGTGCGCTACCGCTTGAGCCACATCCTCCGCCCTAACATTATTTTCTTGTATTTTTTTTACTTCATTCTCAGACATTATCTTTCCTTATTTGACAGCTGTCATTGTCTCTGACAACTCTGTGGTCCTTACTGATTAAAAATTCAAAAATAGAGCTTTTTCCAGCATTCATCTTTACCTTTGGAGGGATTCTAGTTGATCTTGTTGACTCATGGTGGGAGTAAGTTGGGTAGGGCCACGTGGTTGGCTGCCTTCCTAGATTGGAAGGTGGCAATTCCTGAGAGGAAATAATGTCAGGCAAAAAGTATCAGCCTGGTCTCTTCTGCAACAAAAAATTTCCCAATTTTTTAAATGATGTGAGTTTTGTGAGCCATTCTCATTGGAAAAGATTCCAGCAGTTCAGAATTATAGCATACAGGACAATAAAGAAACTCACGTTATGTTCCCCCATATCCCTTATACATTACTTTTTCCAAAGGAGAATCCTGTCAACAGTTGTTCATATCCTTGAAATTCCCTTGCATTTTATTTTTATATATATATATTAAAGTACATAGGTACATATAAAGGGAAGGGTGATAAATTAACTACAATATTATTCAGCTTCTTGTCTTTTTCATTTTACTAGTGTGTCTTAGAGAGCCTTTTTTTTTTTTAATGGTAGTACCTTTCCATTAGGATATGCCATAATTTACTTCTGTGTTTTACAAATTATATTCATATTTCCTGCTTAATAAAAAAAAAATGGAATTTAGATGTTGTATGACATCACAGCATCTTTCCAAGGCACTGTTAAAAAGTTCCTGCGTAGGGCTGGGGTTGTAGCTCAGTGGCAGAGCACTTGGCCTAACATGTGTGAGGCACTGGGTTCAATCCTTAGCACCACATAAAAATAAATAAAGGTATTTTGTTCATCTACAACTACCCCCCCAAAAAAAAAAAAAAAAGTTTCTGCATAGAATTTTTGGGTTATTTTTTTCTGTTTGAAAGAATAGATACAAAATTTAGCATATATGATTATACAACCTGTATAACTCTACATCATGTACAATCAGAAGAATGAGAAGTTACACTCCATTTATGTATGATGTGTCAAAATGCATTCTAGTGTCTTGTATAAATAATTAGAATAAATAAAAGAAACAAAATCCAAAAATAAATATAAATAAATATATATATTTAGAACATGATTGCTTGTTATCCAAAATGTCTATATATACTTTTCATTTATTTGAACTGTTTATTTCCCATAAAGTAGAGAAGTAAGTTAACTATACTTTCATGCATATACAAGTTTGTTCAAGCATTAAAACAGGTAGTTGTATTCCCTCCCATATCCATTTTATAGTAAGAGAGGCCATACAAAGTAACTCTTTGTAATAACTTGATGGGTAATGGCAATAAGATTCCCACATGTGAAGTCTTAGTGTTGGGTTTTGTTGAACCTGAAAACAATCATAGCTTATGTTTTAAATAACATACTTGAGATGTACCCCCCAAACAATTAATATAATATAAACACTTTAACTCATCACCCAGCTTAAAAAATAAATTACCACAAAACTGATATCCATGTGTATCTCTCCTCTTCCACATAGCCTATATTATAGTTCCCCTATAGAATTAATAAATCCTGAGTTGTTTTTTCCTCCTCTTCCTGTGTTTCTATGGCCATCCCTAAAAGATAATTTTTATGTTTTTAAACTTTGATTTAAATATTCTTTATCTTCTTGTTTTCAGTTGATTTCTTAATGTTTATGTAATTTATTCATGCTGATGCATATAGATAATTTATTTTTACTGTTGGGAATAATATTTCCTTGTTTCAGAATGCAGACTGTACTTATCCATTCTCCTGTTGATGGACATTTAGTTATTTCCAGCTTTTGGTTAGTAAAAATAATGCTGCTATGAATATGATCATACAAACTACTACTTGGTTGATAAATAATAACAAAAGTGAAAACAACATAAAAGTTCATAAATTGATGAATGGTTAGATAAAATAATGGAATATTATTCAGCTATAAAAAGGAATAAAGTACTGATACATGTTCTAAAATGGATGAACCTTAAAAACATTATGTAAGTGAAAGAAGTCAGTCATATAATACCACATAGTGTATGATTCTATTTATATGAATATCCAGAAGAGACAAGTTCATTGAGACAGAAGGTAGATGAGTGGTTGCTAGAGTCTTAGATGTGGATAATAGTGGCTGTTAGTGGTTTTGGGGTTCGTTAGGGAATGATGAAATGTTCTAAAGACAGATCATGATAAGAGTGTGCAACTGAATATATTAATAAAAACATTGGGCTATACATCTTAGATGTATGAGTTTATGTTGTTTGAACTATAGAAGTTAAGAATAATTTACAGTCTTTTTTTCAAAATCAATCCACTAGTAGATTGTAAGCCATTTTGGAGGGTCACTAATAGAATTTATTTTTTTAAAAAAATGGGAGCAAAAGGGTAGCTCACAGATCTTATTTAGGTGTATCAATTTCATGAAACATATAATCAAATAAAAATAGTTTGGGAGAGGGTTAGTTCTGGGGATTGAATCTAGGACCACTCTACACACTAAGCTAGATGTTCCCTTTGTATTTTGAGACAGAGGTCTCACTTAGTTGCCAAGACTGACTTCCATCTTGTGATCCTCTTGCCTCAGCCTCTCATAGCTGGGATTATAGGTTGTATACCTGTAAGGTGCCAAGCTTAAATACCATGCTCTTGATGATTACGAATGCATAGTATTTGCACACAAGAGGTCCTCAATAAAATTTTGATACTTAGGTGTTACTATTTATTTGGGTGACTAGTGATTAAGGTGAAAGAAGGGTAGTTAGGAATGAGGATTATACCAGAAATGGAAACCATAAAGTTGAAAGAATCCATAAATACAAGAAACATTTTAAACTTTTCTGTGTCAGCTCTCTCAATGTTGCCCAGGCTGACCTCAAACTTGCCGTCCTCCTGCCTCCTGAGTAGCTGGTATTGCTGTTGTGCACTACTGTGCCCATTACTTTTTTCCCCCCTCTCCCTTTTGAACAGGAATAGCAAATTCTTGAGGCATGAAATAGATAATGAAGGGTTTAAAAGCATAGACTGTTTTGGAATTCTCCTTTTTTATTCTAGGAAGAATAATCTTTAGTTTCTAATGTTAATTAACTTGGATTTCCAATAGCATTTTTTTCAGATTTTTATACAGTCTTTTAATGCTCATCAGAGTTAAGAGTGGTCTTGAATTCTTTAATGTTGTCATTTTATTTTTCTTTGAAGATCTAATGGTAACTGTCTCTGTTTCCTGAAATTTTCTTTTTGTTTTTGTTTTGATTTTTTTTTTTTTTTTTATGACAGGCTTCTTTCAATTGTTTGATTTTCTTAATGGACATCATGTAAAAGGAGGCATTGCTTAAAAACCTGGATAACTTGAAAAAGCTAAGACTATGCAAGGGTCAGAGGAAATTTAAAACTACAAATAATATCCTTAAGATTGAAAAAAAAGGAGGCAATACATCATTGAAACAAAATAGAAATCTTAAAAAAATGTTCAAGAGGAAAAAATGATAATTTAAAAAGTTAGAAATTTAAAAGACAAGTTAGGAAGATAAATCTGAAGAGTAGAACAAAAACTAAAGAGGTAAAGAAAAAAATTAATGGAGCATGCCAGAGGGTTCAGTAGCTGCAAAGATAGTTCTAAAGAGAATAGAAATAAACAAGAGGATTAAATTTTCAGTGAAATACAGGAAATTTCCCCAAATTGAATATGAGTCTAATTTGCAAGGGAACACAAGGTACTTAGCAAGATAGACTCCCCACTTTTTTAAAGTTGTAGACGGACACATAATATCTTTATTTTTATGTGGTGCTGAGGATCAAACCCAGTGCCTCACAAATGCAAGGCAAGCATTTTACCACTCAGCTACAGCCCCAATCCTGCAGGATAGACTTTTTAAAAAACCATTCAGAAGGGCTAGAGTTGTAGCTCAGTGTACAGCACTTGCCTAGCATGTGTGAAGCACTGGGTTTGATTCTTGGCACTGTGTATAAATAAATAAAATAAAGGTTCATCAACAAATTTAAAAAAAAATTTTAATTTCAGAAAACTTTAGACCGTAAAGATAAAAGAGAAGATCTTTAAAAAATAACTTTTCAGAGAGAAAAACAAGCCCTCTTTCCAGGACTCAAGAAGCTAAAGGTCAACAGAGATGTATTTTTATACTTGAACTAAAAATTAAGGATGAGGATAAAATAAAGATTTGATACATCCTAATAAATTTACCTCCCATGCACCTATTCCGCAAAGTTACCGACAAATATATATGTTACAAACGAGTAAATTAAGAGAGAACTGTGGGATCCAGGATTGGAAAATCCAAAATACAGGACAGTGGTAACTTTAAAATTTTTTTTAGTTGTAAAAGAACTTAATACCTTTTTTTTTTAAGTATTATTTTTTTTAGTTGTAGTTGGATATCATGCCTTTATTTTATTTATTTATTTTTATGAGGTGCTGAGGATGGAACCCAGCACCTCACGTGTTAGGCAAGTGCTCTACCACTGAGCCACAACTCCAGCCTCCTGCCCTTCAAGATTTAACACATACCACAAATAGAGGATGGTTAGACTGACCACCAAAATCTAAATCATTAATCATGCTTGCCTACATGTTTCTTATTTCTCAATAGTCCATATAACTGGTTTTGTATTTTTTTCTGCTAAATTGAGTTTTTGAAAATGTAAATAAATATTTTTAAATGGGGATTAAATTTTCTTTTCACAAAACTTTCAAAAGGAATGCTAAGCCAGGCGTGCTGTTGCATGCCTGTAATCTCAGCAACTCCATAGTCTGAGGCAAGAGGATGCCAAATTCAAGGCAAGCCTCAGCAATTTAGAAATACAGGAAATAAAAAATTAAAAGGAGAGCTCGGCATGGTGGCATAAGCAAATAAAATAAAGGACCATCAACAACTAAAAAAAATAAAAATAAGAAAAAGTATTCATGGCCAAGACTTAGACGGAAAAGCCCCAAAATGTTAATAGTTGTTCAGACTAGGGGTGCCTTTAAACAAGTGTTTTCCAGCAGTTCTACATTTTATTTGTTATTTTTACAAATTAGGGAATATTTTGACCCCTATCTGGTAGTCTAACTTTAGGAAAATAATTATAGATACAGAATAAACATTATCCAGAAATATTCAACACCTTTATTTTTAGTAATGAAAAATCATATAAAAGTTAAATGTTCAGGTAACTAGAATGTGCCAAAGTAAATGGTGGTATTTCTGAATGAACTGTGTTAAGATTTAAAAGATTACCTAAAAATAACGAAAGATAGAATAGAAAAAGCAGGAAACAAAATGTTTATGCAATATATGATTACAGATAAATATTTTTATAAATTTACAACAATACTAGAGGAAAATCAGTAATTTCTCAGTGACTATATTTAGACATTAAGATTCAGGTAATTTTTCCCCTTTGTACTCTTGTATAGTTTCCAAATTTTATTTAGTTATCAGGTATGAACTAACTTTAAAAACTAGTTTTTTCCCTAACACAAAGTAAAGCTATAGCTATGGTTTTTAGGCTCCTACTTGATAAGATTTTTTTTATATGTGTCTCAAAATTGGGGGGGGGGGGTTGCTAATGATGTTTTCTTCAAGCCCTCTTTTCTTTGGTTTATATGGAATAAATGTATTTGTGTCATTTCTTAGATCTGAAACTCAACACCGAGGCTCTGCTCCCCATTCTGAGAGTGATATACCAGAGCAGGAAGAGGAGATTCTAGGATCTGATGATGATGAGCAGGAAGACCCTAATGATTATTGTAAAGGTAAGTTTGTTAGGGGATACACAGTAAGATTTCCCATTACTCATTTGGATATTTTGTCTATCAGAATAAGCACAGTTTTAATGCTTTTCTTGAAGATACAGGAATAGTGTTTGCTCTTGATTTGATATAAGGCATCAAAGCCAAATTTTATATTAAATGTTTATTTCTTTTTTAAAATGTTAGTACATATTACCTTAGAAATTTTCAGACATATATTAAATAGAAAAGAAAAGCTGTGGGCTGGGGATGTGGCTTAAGTGTAGCGCACTCACCTAGCATGTGTGAGGCACTGGGTTTGATTCTCAGCACCAAGTAAAAATAAATAAAGATATTGTGTCCATCTAAAACTAAAAAAAAAAAAAAAAGAAAAGCTGTTTTCAGTGCTGTAAACAAGTATAATATTTTGGTGTGTGTATATACTTTTTTAAATACCTTATTACTTTTTTCTCATCTCATGATAACTGCTTAGATAAGTTAAACTGGAATCACAGGTACATAAACTATGTCATCAGATTGCTTCTATCTTTTCTGTTTCTTGGTGAGATTTCTCAGGATCCTTGAGGTAGGAACTTATAATCGAATATATTGTACTATCTAGGATAAGAAGTTGCTTGCTGAGTTCATATATTTATTTATTTTAGTTATAGTTGGACATAATACCTTTATTTTATTTATTTATTTATTTATTTTATGTGGTGCTGGGGATCGAACCCAGTGTCTCCCATGTGCTAGGTGAGTGCTCTACTGACAAGCCACAACCCCAACCCCAATCTGTTGGGTTTTGAGTGGCAAAAGTAACCTTATACAAAACCTTATTTTTGGGGATGGGGTTCTTTTGAAGAGCATCACTTGCTCAATTTAAAATCTTACTAAGATTTTATGGGGCTAGGAAAGATAGTAGAATGAATCAGACATTATTAACCTATGTATATATATGATAAAACAACTGGTGAGATTCTACATCATGTACAATCAGAAAAATGAGAAATTGTACTCCATTTATGTGTGATGTATCATAATGCATTCTATGTCAGGTTTCCATGGAATCTCTATACTACTTTCCATATTGGCTGCACCAATTTGCAGTCCCACCAGCCATGTATGAGTACTTTTTTCCCCACATCCTCGCCGTCTGTCTTCATAATAGCTGCCATTCTGACTGGAGTGAGATGATATCTTAGAGTAGTTTTGATTTGCATTTCTCTGATTGCTAGAGATGATGAGCATTTTTCCATATATTTGATGATTGTATAATTAAAACAAATTTTAAAATCTTAAGATTTGTTTGTAACATAAACTCAATAATACTGTGTGGCTAATTTGACATATAAGGTTTGACATATAATCTATTGAATTGATTTTATAGGAGAAACTTTTGATAAAAGGCATATAAATGTTCAAAAATGGGATATAAGATACCTTTTCTTACTATTTTATTCTCATCCTGGTTCTTCTTATATTCTTTCTCTTTTTCCTTCCAGGAGGTTATCATCTTGTGAAAATCGGAGATCTGTTCAATGGGAGATATCATGTAATCCGAAAGTTAGGCTGGGGACATTTCTCAACAGTGTGGTTATCATGGGATATTCAGTAAGTTTTACTGGTCCTTAAAAAAAATTTTAGTTAAATGATACCTCCATGTTTTTGTCTGATTTCCCAGAGATGGTCTGGGCTTCAGTCTGTCTATCTCTAGATTGGTTGGTTGATTTCTTTTCCATATATATGTGGGAGAGTTTAGGGGCTTTTTTTTTTTTTTTTTTTAAAGACTGATTTCTTGAACAGAATTTTGTTGTTGAAAGTAATCGTTTTGGGGGGCAGGGAGGTACCAGGGATCGAACTCGGAGGCACTCACCACTGAGCCACATCCCCCAGCTGTATTTTGTATTTTATTTAGGGGGAGGGAGTCACTGAGTTGATTAGTTCCTCGTTTTTGCTAAGGCTGGCTTTGAACTTGTGATCCTCCTGCCTTAGCTTCTCAAGCCACTGGGATTATAGGCGTGTGCCACCATGTCTGGTGAAAAGTAATCTTTATGTTCTTGGACAAATCACTTTTCTGGTCATCAAGAATCAGTAATATATATTCTTCCCCACCTTGGGCACAGGAGATTGATTAAATTACTATCAGCAAAATACTTGGAGCTCCCAAATTCAAAGCCTTGCCAAATATTCAATTGTGTGTAAATTAATAATTGTCTTCTCACTCAAGTATTGTTAAATTTTTGGATAATGTTAGACCAACCTTTGTGAAATTATTTTTGTAACAGATTTGGTCAATTATGCACTTAAAATTTTTCTTTATATAAAAATTATAGACAATAAAAATACCTCTGTAACATTGAATATTTAGCTAAGCATATATCATCTTTTATTTACTTTTATGACTTACAAGATTTTATTTTATAAAATAAAGTGTTTTACATCCTGTAGACCAAAACCAATTTTTCTTTTAACTGAATCTTTTTTGTCACATTTTCAATACTTAGACAAAACATCACTGGGGCAAAAAAAAAAAAACCCTCAGTGTGACTACGCCTGGCTGAGGCCCTATCTTTGATGAGACAGTAATTGCTATCTGTGTACCTCACTATATATATATATATATGTATGTATATATATATGTATATATATATATATATATATATATATACATATATATATATATATATATACATATATATATATATATTTGTGTTTGTGTGTGTGTGTTTGTGTTTTTGTCATTTCTGGGCCACATCTCCAGCCCTTTTGCATATTTTATTTGGAGACAGGATCTTGCTAAATTGCTTAGGGTCTAGGTAAGTTGCTGAGGCTGACCTTAAACTTGTAATCCTCCTGCCCCAGGCTTCCAGGCCGCTGGGATTATAGGCATGAGTTACTGCGCATAGCTTGTGTCATTTTGTTTTCATCCAAGTATTCCTTTTGGTGCTCGCTTGCTCTCGCGCTCTCTCTCTCTCTCTCTCTCTTGTGCTGGGGATCAAACCCTGAGCTTTGTGCATGCAAGGCAAGCACTTGACCAACTGAGCTACACCCCCAGCCCTCTTCTGGCTTCTTGTAGTAAAGTGTGGTATAGCTTTTATCCTTTTAACTTTTGCCATATAGATGTGTACGCAGTACTTCTGATTTGATGAGGTTTTTCCTCTTATTTGTTCTAGTTTCTTGGTTTTACTTGGAATTCAGGGGGTTATTAAGAAGGTAGATTTAGCTTAGAGAAAAGATTCAGTGACAGGTTATCTGAGGATAGATTGTTTTCTTCCTGTAAATAAAATCTGGGCAGTGCCTTTAATAGTTATAAGCAATCCTCTACTTTTGTCTACAGGGAAATATGAAATCAGTATTTGTATTTGTTCACTGTGTCTCAGTTATAATAAAATCTTAGCTTCCAAAAGTGAGAGTAGGCTGGGTTCAGTGGCACCTGTCTGTAATCCCAGTAGCTCAGGAGGCTTTGGCAGGAGGGTTTCAGAGTTCAAAGCCAGCCTCAGCAATGATGAGGTGCTAAGCAACTCAGTGAGACTGAAGTGCCCCTGAATTCAATCCTCCGTACCAAAAGAAAAAATTGAGGGCAGCATGTTTAGTCTTAATTGCTTATGTTTGTTTCTTAGAGGGAAGAAGTTTGTGGCAATGAAAGTAGTTAAAAGTGCTGAACATTATACTGAAACAGCTCTAGATGAAATCCGGTTGCTGAAATCAGTGAGTATTATATTTATGAACTGCAAAAAGCATTATAAAGTTTTATAAGATACTAAGTGGTAGACTCTTTAACATGGCAAAATTTTTAGTATACTTCTAATAGCCTAAGGAAATTGAGGAAGAGGACAATATTTGCACATTCTAGTCATGTAGTTGGGAATTGTTATGACATGCTGTTGTAAGAATTCTCCCTACGCAGAGAGAGACCCCCAAAATTTTTCAAACAGATCTTTATTGAGCATGTTTTGTATGCCAGATCATGGTAAGAATACTCCTATACACACAGACACCCAAAAATTTTTTCAAACAAATAAAACTTTATTGAGCATGGTTTATATGCCATAAATATTTATGTCTTCTACTGTGGTTAAAAGGAAAGTTATGTGATTACATTTGGAACATCTATTTTATGTTTAAAAATATGTAACATAAAAAATAAATACTGCATTCATTAATTCCATCTTAACCTGGAAACTTGAGCAGATTTTATCCAAAAAAATTATCACTTTGTTACAAATTAAGAGGAAATCAGTGTGATAAAAATTAGAGAACCTGGATTTTGTTTCATCTTTATCCTGGTATCTTCTTTATCACTTCTTCTTCTTCTTCTTCTTTTTTTTTTTTCTCTTTCTGCCCCTCAGTGTTTCATTCATTTTATGAATGTTGGACCAGGAAATCTCTAAGGCAGTGTGCCAGTTTATGATGAGAATAAGGAGCATGTGCCCAAAAGCAATTCAGTGTACTGTTTAGTTTGTTTTCTTTTTTTTTTTTTTTTTTTGTGCTGGGGATCAAACCCAGGGCCTTGTGCATGCAGGGCAAGCATTCTACCAACTGAGCTATATCCCCAGCCCCACTGTACTGTTTATTTAAGAAAGTTTTTGGATTTGAATCCTGTGAAAGCTCCTTAATTCCTCATAACTTGGTAACCAGCAATTGATTTGGAGGCAGCACTTCAAGTTACAAAATAGTTGAATTAGAAAATTAGTGTATATATTTATAGGAGCCCATTCTTGGAGTTGGGTTGCTACAGGTATTCTTCCTCTACCATTTGGCTTATTTCTGTGCTTTTTCCCTCTTGATGAATATTATCTCTTCCCTTTGTACAGGTTCGCAATTCAGATCCTAATGATCCAAATAGAGAAATGGTTGTTCAACTACTGGATGACTTTAAAATATCAGGAGTTAATGGAACGCGTATCCTTTTAAGAACTTATTCTTAAATAAATCAGGAATTGACTTTATCCCAGAGAAAGGAGCTGGATTTGTACAAATTGCGCTTATGTGATTTCTTAGTAAATAAAATATAAAATTACCTTCTTTTATTGAACTTTTCTGATTTATGTCTATTTTTGTGTGGCATGCTTTTTCAGGATATTCTTTTGGGTTTCCATCTTAGAAAAATCAAAGCAAATCCAAAGGAACCATTTAAAAAAAAAAAAAAAAGCTTTGTGTTACTAAATAAATATTCTATGATCTTTACCAACTATCACAGAAATTTTAGGGGAAGTAATTTTTTTGTGTGTGAAAACTAATAGATAAATAAGATTTTAAGTCATGATTTTATTTTTTCACCAGATCTTAATATTGAAGAGGCTGCAGATGTAGCTTTTGTTTTGAATTTGATTGTTTGCATTCTGTTGTAATGGAAAAACTGACTTATTAAATGGTTTTATATAGATTTTTAGAATTTTAGTGTTGGAGGGAACCTTAACTGATTTTCTTTCTTTATGTGTTTTTCGTTTGTTTGTTTTTAATTTTAGATGGACAACATGCCTTTATTTTGTTTGTTTATTTTTTATGTGGTGCTAAGGATTGAACCCAGTGCCTCACACATGCTAGGCAAGCGCTCTGTCACTGAGCTATAGCCCCAGGCCCCTGATTTTCTTCATAAGTTAACTGATCAATCTGATGTGCAGTGAGCTACTTGAAAGGTTATTGGTTAAGAAAGCCTGTCAGATTTTTCAAAATCTGAAAAATTCAGATTGGAGAATCTAAAATTATTTGTTAAGTAGCTAACCTAAAAATGGATAAGGAAGCCAGGAGTGGTGGCTACTAGGGAGACTAAGGTAGAAGGATAACAAATTTGAGGCCAGCCTGGGCAACTTAATGACACAGTGTCTCAAAAATAACATTTTAAAAGATTTGGGGCTATAACTTGGTGGTAGAGTGCTTTTCCTGGCATGCCTCAGGTCCCAAGTTCAATTCATAGTAATACGCACACAAGCGAAGCTTAAGGAAAGACATGTCATATATCATTCTGTTTTTCATGTCTGTTTAGCTTTTCTGGACACACATTCTTAACTGGTGAGGGTTTTGTTTTTGTTATTGAGATGGGATACAAATGGCTGTGTAGTTTCATGTGCCTGTGGGAAGAGGTTTGGACAGATAAGCAGGAAGAAAGGATGAGGAAAAAGAGGTATTATCGTGAAAAGGCTTATCATTCTGAAGTTTTGAATCATTCCCTTAGAGAAGTACAAATCAGAAACCCACGATTGCTAAGTGAAATCGCTGACATTCATCTTAAAACAGTATTTTACCTATTGTGGACACTTTGTAGGTGGTTCCATGTGTGTGCGTGAGAGTGTGTAGATGGTTCTGTGTGTGTGCGTGCGTGCCTGTGTGTTGTTTCAAAGTAATAAAAAGGTTATATAAAATCTATGCAGGGTGTCATGATAGCCATTAGATTCTGTCTTGTTATTCAGTTTTATAATGTTTGTCAAATTGCGCCAGATTTCTTTACTGATTTGGTAAAATTACAAGTAAAACTATAGAAATATTCTACATATTCTCCTTAATAATATTGAGTACCTTTGTTGAACTATAAGGAAAAAGTCTTTTTTAAAAAAATATTTATTTAGTTGTAGATGGACACACAGTATCTTTATGTGGTGCTGAGGATTGAACTCAGTGCCTCATATATGCAAGGCAAGCGCTTTACCACTGACCTACAGCCCCAGCCCCAAGAAGAAGGCTTTTTAAAAAATTATCAATAGATCTGAATTTCAAGTTTAAGGTATTTTTGAAATATTACTATGTGATTTCTGTTCACTTTTTAATTATTTTCTCCCCTGTACTTAGCCATTTCTCTCTGTTCTTCCTCCTGCGTATCTCCCAGCTGTCTTTGCTTCTGCATTATTTGCTACTATTAGAAATTTAAAAAGATATTACTCAGAGCTGTGTTAAGGGTTAACTGATTATGTCATTCACCTATCTTTATCCCTTTTCACAGCATAGCACACCTACAGATGAAGCTGTATAACTGCATTTTTCTTTGTGTCTGAAAACTGCTTTTTTTCTAGATCATTCTTCTTTCTCATATTAAAATATAAAAGATCCTGAACTAGATACTTAGTATCGACTTCAGTATTAAATAAGTTAATTCTATTTCCATGGCTTTTAAGAAGAATTAATAAGGAATAATAGCTGGTATCTATATAATGACATTAAGCCAGTGAGTCATTATTGGCTACCTATACATCTAAGTCTTCAAGATGCCTTTTTAAAAAAAAAAAAAAAACTATGTACTTAGTCTCTATTGCTAACTCCTCTTATTCTTAGTGTACCCTAAACATGGCTCTTTTTCCCCAGTATTTCTTATTGGTGCAAATTGTTGGATATAATGATGGTATTTGTTGTTATATATTTATACATGCACACAGTGTAACAGTATAATTTGGCCAATATCATTCCCTAGTATTTCCGGTTTTTATCTCTCTCTCTCCCCCTGGCATTACTTCTTCCTTTGATTTTCATGATCCTAACCATGGCTGTTACTCAGTGATGTTATTAGCCTTTTGATGTTTTTTTCACACCTTCTCCTCAATTTGGGGTGGGGAGTACCGGGGATTGAACTCAGGGGTAGTCAACCACTGAGGCACATCCCTAGCCCTATTTTGTATTTTATTTAGAGACAAAGTCTCTCAGAATTGCTTAGCACCTTGCTTTTGCTGAGACTGGCTTTGAACTCAGAGATCCTCCTTCCTTTGCCTCCTGAGCTACTGGGATTACAGGTGTGACACTGCTCCCAGCTCCTCAATATATATTATATATTTTTAAAGATGGACAACATCTTTATTTTTATTTATTTATTTTATGTGGTGCTGAGGATCAAACCCAGTGCCTCACATGTGCGAGGCAAGCACTCTACCACTGAGCTATAACCCCAGCTCCCTCAATATATTTTTTAATGTATTATTTTTGAGTTTAGTTATTACTGTTTCTTCTGACTTGTCATGTCAAACTTCTTTCACCCAAGTTATCTGACTCATCCATTTTGATCTATAACCAGTTATGACATTCTTCTATCCGTTTTTTTTAAAGCTACTAAATATGTCACACGATTTTTATTGCTAAAAATTAAAACATGTCAAATTGTAATTTGTTTTTTCTCAACAATTAAGAGGATTGTAGCTGTAGCTCAGTGGTAGAGCATCCTTGGGTTCAAACCCCAGTACTGCTGGGGGTGGGGGTGGTCTTAAAATTTTTTTATCTTTTTTGTTTTGTTTTAAGCAGTTTGCATTTTTTAAAAACTTGTTTTGGTAAATTTCAAACAAAATAAGTAGAATAGTTTTATAAATCCTCACAGATCCATTACCCATTACAGCATTTATCTCCTAACCAATCTTATTAGAGTGTATCTCTAAAAGACAAGGGATCTCAAAAATTATAACCTGAACAACAAAAAAGAAGACTAGTTTCTTGTCATCAAGTTTCTCTAGTCAGAGAGTCAGTGTTTCAGTTTCTCCAAATGCTTCATGCTTTCTTTTCTCATTTTTTCCCTAATGTATTAAATATATTTTAACCTTGTACAACCATTCCAGCATCCATCATTATAACTTTCTTGCAGTGTCTTTTGTGTGAGTTGATTTTTTGTAACAAAATATCTCAATTCCTTTTGTATTTCCTTTTGTGTAGACTATACTATGTGGTTACCACAGGGATTAGATTTACTGACCTAAAATCTTTGAACATTTTGAACAGATTTGAATTTATACGAGCTTAACTTCACTATCATACAAAAACTACTTTAATTTGCTCCATGCTCACTCCTTGGTTATTGTTGTTACAGAATTATCTTTATATATTATGTTCCCCCAAATAAAAACTAGTAATTCCTTCAGAAGAATAGTGGTTTTTAATGTAGTTGGAGAGCACTTGTCTAGTATGCAGGAAGCCCTGGATTTGATCCCAAGCACCACCAAAAGAAAAAAGGGTCCTTAAATTATGTAGAAAACAAAATGTGGAGTTATAAACCAAAGGTACAGTAATACTAGCTTTCATAATTGCCTGTGTATTTACCTTGAGATCATTATTTTTTCATACGGCTTTTGAGTTTCTGTCCTTTCATTTTACTTTGTAGGACTCTGTTGAGGGTTCCTTGCAAGGTACATCTAGTGGTATAAATTCCACTATTCACTGTTGATATGTGAGTGTCTTAATTTCTCCCTCACTTTTTTTTTTTTGTACCTGGGATTGAACCCAGGAGCCTCATATCCAGTCCTTTTTGTATTTTATTCAGAGATACTAGATACTTAGAGATAGGATCTTGCTGAGGCTGCCTTTGAACTCACCATCCTCCTGCCTCAGCCTCCCCAGCCACTTGGATTACAGGTGTGAGTCACCGCACCCATCTTCTTTCTCCCTCAGTTTTGAAAGATGGTTTTGCTAGAAGAGGGACAGTCTTTCTTTCACCACTTTGACTATATTGGCCCACTGCCTTCTAGCCTCCAAAGTTTCTTATGAAAATTTTGCTGATAATCTTACATCTGACAGATCTCTTCTCGCAATTTTCAAGATTCTTTCTCTAGTTTGAGTATAATATACCTTGGTGTGAATCTTATTTTTGCTTGTCCTATGATGTGGATTTTTTGAGTTTATCCTATTTTTAATTCTCTGAGCTCCTTGGATGTTTATATTTGTGTCTTTCAGTAAATTTGGGACTTTTCAGTCATTATTTCTTCAAATATTCTCTCTGTCCCTTTCTGATTTTCTTCTAAGACTGCCATAAATGGGCCACTTCATTGTACTCTTATCTTTTCTTTCTGTTCCTCAGACTCAATATATCATTAACATTGTTCTGTCTTCAAGTTTGCCTATTCTTTTTTCTGCCTGCTCAAGTCTGCCTTGGAGTTCCTCTAGTGAATTTTTCGTTTCATTTGTACTTTTGACCTCCAAATTTCTTTTCGGTTACTTTATTTCTTTCTCTTTATTGATAACTTGTTTTGTTCATACATCACTTTCTTGACTTTTTCCACATTAGTTGTTTCAAAGACTTTAATAGATTTGCCATCAGGTCTTTTTTAGGAGCAGTTTTTGTTTCTTTCAGATAAGCCACAATTTGTTGAAAACTGGACATTAACTCTTGCATGGTAACTCTAGAAATCAGATTCTGCCCCTTCTTCAGGGTTTGCTGTGCTTTTGTTTGGATTTTACTATCACAAAAATCTCTGTGAAGGATCAGCCTAAGACGTAAATTAATGGTCTTCTCAGGTTTTTTTGGAGAGCCTGTATCTTTCTCTGGGCATGCATAGTCAATTTGTCAATGTATGCAATTGCTCTCAAACATTCCAGTCTTTAAGTCTGGCTTCTAAAGGGGAATCAGAAAAATGAAGATGAAGAAAAGGGCAATGACCCTTTAAATCTCTGTAAGTCACTTGGTATGGCAGGGGCTTGAAGCAGTTAAAGGTGTAAAAGTGTATCTTTTTATACCTCATTTCTCTGATTAGAAGCTGTGGTCAGAGAACAGATCCTTGATGTTTAGTTCAGTATCCTTTTTGTGCACCCTGGCTCCTCCTGCAAGCTATGTGCAGGGCTACCTCCACAGGTCTGAAAGTAGGCAAATGGTAGCTGCTACTGTGCTGAAATTGACCAAAATCAGCCACCATTTACCATCCAAGTCTTCCCTTGGAAGTTGAAAGCTTCCAGTATACTTCCAGAATTTCAAATAATTACATCAGAAGGATCTGCCAGTGCAACACCTAGGAGAGAAATAGGTTACTGGGGTGGATTCCTGTTCCACCAGAACCCTCTCTGTTTCTTTGTTTGTTTGTTTTAAGTTAGGATCCACATGAGCTCTTTGGCAGTTTTTTTTTTAAATTTATTTTTTAATTATAGGTAGACATAATATCTTTATTTTATGTGGTGCTGAGGATTGAACCTAGTGCCTCACATGCTAGGTGAGTGTTCTACCTCTGAGCTACAACCCCAGCCTGGCTTTATTATCTGGCTCATCAGGATGTTCCAGGCTTTTTTTGTACATTTCCTCTAGAATCAAATATTTCTCTAGTTCTATTTTGTGAGAAATGGCATCCAGAATCTTAAGCACTACGCTTTGCTACTGAATTAAACATTGCCATTATTTTTTATGATGTCTTGATTTGTTGCAAAAAGTAGTGCCTGCCTTTCTTCCCCTCCCTTTTTTGGGGGGTTGCTTGAGATTCCTCTCACAGCTTACTCTTGTGGCTGAGTAAATTTGGTTGTTTGGATTGTTTTTTCTCCATGTATCTCATTTTGAATGTTTTCAATTGCTGTAGCTTTTCACTAATTTTATTTTTATTCTTATCTGCCATTTATCCCATTCAGTGTATTTTCATTTCTTACATTGTACTTTAATGAGTTATAGTAATTTTGGATATGTTTTCCTGCATTTTTGCTGCAATTCTAGAATAATGATAATAAGATAATGTAAAACATGTTTAAAGATAATGCCAAACATGTTGTTGACTGCTGGAAAGCTTGCATTCCTATAAATCTTGACCTTCATTCTTGGGTGCACAGTGCTTGATTTAGAGCTAAACATTCCTCTTTACTGAGTCAGGACCTTCCTGAATACTCTACCCAATGCCCTGGGACAGTTCTCTCTCTCTCTCTCTTTTTTTTTTTTTTTTCTTTTCTAATATTTTTTAGTTGTAGGTGGACACAAGGCCTTTATTCTTTTTTATTTTTCCTCTCTGCCTCTGTTAGTTTCCTCACATACATGCACTTGTTAGTACTCTGCACAATACTTGAAGGGAACCCTCTGTAAATTCCCAAGTTCTCGGGGCTGGGGATGTGGCTCAAGCGGTAGCGCGCTCGCCTGGCATGCGTGCGGCCCAGGTTCAATCCCCAGCACCACATACAAATAAAGATGATGTGTCCGCCAATAACTAAAAAATAAATATTAAAAAAAAAATTCCCAAGTTCTCTTCTATAGCTTTCTCCTCTTTGATGCCTTGTATAGCTTCCTTGTCTCCCCAGACTTTCAGCTCGATCTACTCAACTCATAGGGTGACTAGAAAGTGTCAAGGCAGTATAGTGGGGGCAATCTTAGAATTTAACTCATTTGTTTCCTTCTTTCAGGGATTGTTGCTCTTGTTCCCCAGTGTCCACAGAGTTTTTTTTATATTTTGTCTTTTTTTTTTTTTTTGGTTCATTACAGTAGCTTGAGATGTGATCCTGTTGTTTTGATTTGTCATGTCCCATTAACCATCCTTTCGTGTCATTAACCTTTTTTTTTTCTTATTTGGTTAAGAATTTAGGCTAGTTATTAGTTTGTTTCTTAATTCAGATTTGTCTGATTATTAGTTCAGTTAATCAATTTTGTTAAGTATGATAGATAATGTCTTATTCTCAAGTGTATTGTATCAGAGGGCAAACAGTGCAAATTTGTGTTTATCATTGGTAGTGCTAAGTTTGATTATCTCTTTGAATTCACTGTTGTAAAAAAAAATACCTTGTTCCTTTTATAATTAATCTGTGAAGTGGTATTTTGATACTGTGATAATCATTTTCCCAATAGTCTTTTACATGTAGTTTCATTGATTTTTACCTGAACCTATTATTATTATAGTGATTATAAAAATGATGATTTTTCTGTTTCCATCATATTTTGTATATTTATCATTTGACTGTCTTTAAAGAAGACATTTCCTTTCTGCCCCTCTCACACTAAAATAACATTAGAGTATGTACTCTTTTGTGGGAGGGGCAGGCAGTCCTGGGGATTGAACTAGGTGCTCTACCACTGAACTCTACATCCTTTTTTTGTTGTTTAGTTGTAGATGTACACAATACCTTTATTTTACTTATTTACTTTTATGTGGTGCTAAGGATCGAGCCCAGTGCCCCACCCGTGGTAGGCAAGCACTCTACCACTTAGCCACAACTGCAGCTCACATCTTTTTATCTTAATTGTAAGTCAGATTCTCGCAGAGTTGCCCAGGCTGGTCTTAAATTTGTGATCCTCCTGACTCAGCCTCCCAGTTTTTTGGGACTACTATAGGCTTATGCCACTGCACCTGGCTATTTTTAGCTAGTCTGTTACTCATAACTTTACTCTTTAAAATAGTCATCTCTTTGGCAACTGCATTCTCTTCAAAATATTTCCCTTTTTTTTTTAATTCCCTTGTTTGGCACAGCAAGGTGTCCTAAGCTTATCCTGTATTTTTCCTGTCCCGTAGCCTTGCATCTAGCCATTTTTCTAATCAGTCCAGGCTTTCTTTTAGTGGCAAATATTATTTAAAACAAAAATCTGGGCTGGGGTTGTAGCTTAGTGGTGAAGTGTTTGCCTTATACACATGAGATGCTGGGTTCAATCCTCAGCACTATATAAAAATAAATAAAATAAAGGTATTTTATCCATCTACAGTTTTTAAAAAATAAAGGCATTGTGTCCTTCTACAACTAAAAAAAAATTTTTTTTAATACCTGGACAGTGGGTTATTACTATGTTGTGTTTATGTCTTGACTATTTAATGTATGTTGAAACTTATGAGGATAGAAGACATCAACATAAGCCGAGTGCAGTGGCACACACCTGTAATCCCAGTGGCTCAGGAGGATCACAAGTTTGAAGTCAGCCTGGGCAACTTAGAAAGACCCTGTCCTGAAATAAAACAGGTTGGGGTTGTGGCTCAGTGGTTTAGTGCCCCTAGGTTCAACCCCTAGTACCCCTCACCCACCAAAAAAAAAAAAAGATGACAACTGAAACTGTCAAAATCTCTGTGATGCCATGCACACTCAAAAGAGTATTCCTGCTCTGTGGTGTGATAAGAATGTTTGAATATAAAGAGTACACATGGTGGCACTAGGATGAAGGTTAGTTTATAAACTTTAAAGCATAAATCAAGTCAGTTTTCTATTTTTTTAAAAAAATATCGAGGGCTAAAGATCTATAGCTCAATGGAAGTGCTTGCCTGCACTGGGTTCAATCCCCAGCATTGTAAAAAAAGAAAAAGAAAAAAAGGTTGACTTTTTTTTTCTAGTTTTGATATCTTATAATGCCTTGGAATCATTCAGGTTTTGTTTGTTTTACTTTGAGACTCTGATAGTAGGAACTATTAACCCTCTATGTTAGGGAAAAAACTGCTTTGCCTAAATCTCCTCAATAGCTTTAGCTTAGTGCTTGCGCTATGTGTGTGGGTTTTATTTCTTTTTACCACTGAGTTTATTAATATGTATAGTTTTTATCAAGAAACTAGCTCTTTCTCTTTTCATGGATTTTTTTTAGCAGTAGACCTTGGAATTTCAGAATATTGACAATCAAGCTCTATAACTTTTTGTATCAAAAGAAAACAATATGTAACATTTTCATTGTGGTGGAATCTACATCTTTTGTTTTGCTCTTTTCTTTTGTGCCTCCTTTTTATTCCTTAATGAACTCCTAGATATCTGCATGGTGTTTGAAGTTTTGGGACATCATCTGCTCAAGTGGATCATCAAGTCCAATTATCAGGGGCTTCCACTGCCTTGTGTCAAAAAAATCATTCAGCAAGTATGTCTCTTTCTCTTTGCTATGTGGTCTATTTTAAAAATCAGGGTTTTTTTTTTTTTTGTTTTGTTTTTTTTTGAAGTTTAAAAACAAAAAGTTTATTTTCTACCTATTGGGTACATTGTACTACAATACACAGGTAACAATGTATCCTTCAGTTTGCCCTATAATTAGCCTTGTTAATGAAAAATATTAAGAGCAAATGATATATAATACTGTTTCTAAAAGTTAAACTTTTTTAAAACAAGAGGTTACATCATTAGGGAAAGTACGAGGACTCCTTTGTAATAATAATGATCTTCTAACTTATTGGCTACATAAAATTAGGTTTGAAATACCACATTTTGTTAAGACAACTCCATGTTTATACAGAAATTTAAACTATCAGTACCTTTGGTTGGATATAAATTGCAAATATTTATATAGAATATTTTATATGAAGATGTTAACAAAAGATAGCTATTTCATTGATTACTTTTCTAGGACTGGGAATTGAGTAACTTTGGTTAAAATTTACCCCAATGTACATTATATAATGTCTTGTTAGTTGGTAAAGCCAATGTTAAAAAATGAGTATTATTATTTGCACATTTTATTCTCTTAAATATAACTTCTTACTACTCTGCTTTCCCACAATATTTGGGAAGATATGTGAAGAATAATCCATTTAGGTAAAAATAACTCCCCCAAAATAGTTATTGTCAAAATCAGGGTTTTTTAATTGCTAAAATTAAGTTGTTTTTTTTTTTCCAGCCCGTGGGGTGTATTGTGTCTATCCTGTTTGTAATTATTGAAAATATCTAAATCTCCTTTACCTACATTTAAACAGTTAAAGGGTATGCTGAATATTTGTTGTCAGTCTTTATTTATTTATTTATTTTTTTTATCAAGAGAAAAATATATACAATTGATTTATTCTGTAAGATAAAAATACATCATGCCATATACATGACAGGTGAGGCCCGCAGCACTGGCGCGCACAGCTCAGCCCATGCGACTGTGCACAGACGTCATCCTCCACGCTGTGAAGTGTCAGTACCAGAACCTGAGGTACACAGCAAGAAGCTACCTGGGTCAAAATGCTGATTAAGGTTCTACAAGCAAACACAAAACAGTGTGTGTTTTTATTAAAGAAATGTAAACAGTTCATACAAACACATTTTAAAATTACATCTTCGAAAAACCCTATTGCCGGAGTCCTGCAGATGCGAGCATGATCATCTCTCTTTTTTTTTCCTTTTTCAAATTTTTGTGTTAAATAGAAAGCTAAAGTTAGGTTAAGTTCCTGCTACATGATTCTATTATGTGTACATGATTCTCTGTTGTTGTCAGTCTTTATAATGTACCTAATTAAAGATTATGTCCAAATAGAATTAGCTTTATAAAACTTGGAAGTCTAGACCAATCTTCTATATTGTGTTTACAAATTTGCTGTATTCTCATTCAGGTGTTACAGGGTCTGGATTATTTACATACAAAGTGCCGAATCATCCACACTGACATTAAACCGGAAAACATCTTGTTGTCAGTGAATGAGCAGTACATTCGGAGGCTGGCCGCAGAAGCAACGGAATGGCAGCGATCTGGAGCTCCTCCACCTTCAGGATCTGCAGGTATATTGGGCAAAGAGGGGCTTTGCTCTCATTGGAAGTTTAGATAAATTTCTACCATTGTTTATTGCCAAGGTGTTAATAAGACACTGTTTGATCATTTAACTGTAAAATATTTAAGAAAATAGATCAACCTTCAGGAGACTTTTTTCTCATTATTCCTCTGAGATTCTTACAGACATGTTATATATTAAAATAGCTAATTTGTATTGTTGTATAAAGGTGTTATTTCATGGCCATTTTTGCTGTGCTACTGCTTACCATGATCCTACATGATCACTTGTGGGTTAGTTATCTGCAGAGGAACAAGATAACATTAAGAACTTGGGCGGGGTGGTTTGGTAGAGGGGTGGTACCGGGAATTAAATTCAGGGGTGCTTGACCTCCGAGCCACATCCCCAGCCCTATTTTGTATTTTATTTAGAGACAAGGTCTCAGTTGCTTAGCACCTCACCTTTGCTGAACTGGCTTTGAATTTGTAATCCTCCTGCCTCAGCCTCCCGGGCCACTGGGATTACAGGTGTGCACCATTGCACCCAGCTAAGAGCTTGGGTTTACACACTAGGATGAGACTTTGATCTTAGCTTCACCATTGACTGGGAGGCTTTGGCTGGCTGACTTGATTTAAAGAGTTACCATGATTAAATTTCACATTGATACAGTTATGAGCATGCCACATAATAGTATATGTTGAATAAATTATGGTTGTGAACATTTTTTTCCATTTTAGTAGCTCGGTCATATTTGAGGAACTTTCTTGATATGCAGGTTCAAACAACAGTTATCATAAAGTTTCTTTAAAGGAAGAGCAAAAAAGAAGGAAACAAGAAGTTGAAACAAGAGTTTAGTTTTACACAGTGAACAAGTTCTAGAGTTCTTTTGTACAACAATGTGGGTATAGTGAGCACTACTGAACTGTATATTTAAAAATGATTGAGGATACATTTTTCATTGTGTGTTTTTTACCGTGTTTATAAATGTTTTTTAAAGGAAAGACTAAATATCCTACCTAAATTAAACTGTTATTTATAATATATTCTATAGCAAATTACTATAGTTCTTGGTGTCACCTAGGCCCCCCTGCCCCACTCTTAAAATTGACAAGTTCCAAGGGGGAAGAATTTGGAGGTGGAAGTGCAGGTTGGGGATGAGGTGCTTGTTGCTTGTTACTTTCTATTTTAAATAGTGTGTGGGAATGGGAAAATTGATTATTTTAGCAGCATTAATAGTGGAAACCAGAAATTAGGACTTGGCCCTTTGCGTGTATTAATGCTACCTGGGGAAGGATTCATTTTAACTTTTTTAAGGTTTGGCAACTTTTGTATGCATTATTTGTTTTCTTTAAAAATAATGATAATGTGGTTTCTACTGAAGTCCTTAAAAACAATAGGCTGTTCAAGAAAAACTTTTCATTTTGGTTGGGTATCTTGCCTGCTAAATACTACTAGAATTCTTATTTGGTTTTCTTTTCTTTTCAGTCAGTACTGCTCCCCAACCTAAACCAGTAAGTATAAGGGGTTTCTATATTTAATTCTGATCAATGGGCTGTAGGCATGCATTCTTCTCTTATGGATAGTCTCTGTTTAAACAGAGTTTGGAAACCAAGGGAGAACATATTCCTGCGCTTCTGTAATTTTCTTCAGCAAATTCCCATGCATCTTCAGCAAATCTGTACTGGTGATGCTTCTGTAAATTTGAGTGTCCGAGAGTAAACTAGCCCCACAGACCACTCAAAAGACCAAGATTTGTTGTTAATTTTATTCTCATTTGGTTTCGTAAGAATATCTGCTGGTGGTTTTCTTTTCTTTCTTTTTTTTTTTTTTTTTTTGGTCCAAGGATTGAGCTCAGGGGTGCTTAACCACTAAATGACATCTGCAGCCCTTTTTATATTTTATTTAGAAATAGGGTCTCACTAAGTTGCTGAGGCTGGCTTTGAATTCGAAATCCTCTTGCCTCAGCCTCCCGAGCTGCTGAGATTACAGACTTGCACCACCACTCCTAACTGCAGCTTTTAAGTTATTGGAAAATCTTAGGGAAAGAATGAAATATAATTAGGAAGTATTTAAAGTTTCTCCAACTAGGGATAATGGATTAGCCACCTGAAGGCTTTATCTGTTTGTAATCTCCGCCCAGGCTGACAAAATGTCAAAGAATAAGAAGAAGAAATTGAAGAAGAAGCAGAAGCGCCAGGCAGAATTACTAGAGAAGCGAATGCAGGAAATTGAGGAAATGGAGAAAGAGTCGGGCCCTGGGCAAAAAAGACCTAACAAGCAAGAAGATTCAGAGAGTCCTGTTGAAAGACCCTTGAAAGAGAACCCATCTAATAAAATGACCCAAGAAAAACTTGGTATAAATAGAGCATCACAAAAATTACTTTATGGCACAATTTAACATTAATATATCATTGTTATATAATATAGTGGTTTCATATATAAGTACATCTCTGGGAGTATCCTTGTAAGGATTTAGATCTTTTCATAAACGTTAGGCAGGTGACATACAAATGTAATTTCTAATTTTTCTCAGGAATTAGAGCATAAACTTTGTTTAGTCATTGGGTAAGGATAAAAAGATCTTTGCTCTTCCATAAATAGGTTTTAGATATTTAATCATGTTTTTATGTCACTCAGTATAAGTTCTAGAAATGTTTAATCTTGTGAGAAATTGTTGTTTCACTCACATACATACACATGCGTCCTGTTTTGTTTGTTTGTTCCTTAGAAGAGTCAAGTTCCATTGGCCAGGATCAGACACTTATGGAACCTGGTGTAGAGGGTGGTGCAGCAGAAATTAATTGCAATGGAATAATTGAAATCATAAATTATACTGAGAACAGTAATAAAGAAACATTGAGGCTTAAAGAGGATCTGCATAATGCTAATGACTGTGGTGTCCAAAATTTGAAGCAGGAACCTAGTCTCCTAAGCTCCCAAAATGGAGACAGCAGCACAAATGAAGAAACAGACTCTTGTACACCTGTAACTTCTGAGGTGTCAGATACCATGGTGTGCCAGTCTTCCTCTAATGTAGACCAGTCATTTGGTGAACAGGACATCAGCCAACTTCAAGAAAGCATTCGGGCGGAGATACCTTGTGAAGATGAGCAAGAGCAGGAACATAATGGACCACTGGACAATAAAGGTATCCATGCAGATACACCAACACTTCTCCCCTGCGCAACACATTCATGATTTCTAGACTAAAAAGTACCATTGTTTTTGTAACTACAGTTTTACAGCAGGTGTCCAAGTTCCTTTTAGTATGTAAAGCAATAGCTAACTTTGAATTTTATTGATTGTGTATGGGCTTCAGAATATTTCACTTGGTGCTCTGATCACAGAGGTTTTAATTCTAGAAATAGAAGTTATTGCTGTGTTCTTTTTGTCTTAGAAAACTTATTATAGGTTGCCAGTTGAGGGCCTGTTTAACTCTTACCTTGGAGAGAATTATTAGAGCCCTTTGGGGTTTTTTTTGTTCATTAAATAGTTTTATTGACAGTGCCTGTTGTCTGTAGGAAAATCCACTGCTGGAAATTTCCTCGTTAATCCCCTTGAGCCAAAAAATGCAGAAAAACTCAAAGTGAAGATTGCTGATCTTGGAAACGCCTGTTGGGTGGTAAGTTAAACTTGTCTTTGTGCTATGTTTTGAAGTGACAAATGTAGTTTCACTTTTTTTTAAAACCTTTTTTTTGGAAAGTTCAGATATATCTATGAAAATAGGAAAAATGATAAAATAATGAACAATCCACCCCCAACCTCCACCTGTTCACCCATCACCCAGATTCAGTAAGATGAACTCCTGGGCAATCTTGTATTATCACTATTATTCTCTTTTCATACTTTTAATGGCTGTGTTCATAACCTCCCTCCACCCAACTTCTTTTTTCAAAACTGCAATCTAACTTAAAAATTGTGATCTTTTAATTCACTCAATATACTTTTTATATTAAATCAGATGGTTACATAGTATTCCCTATGTCTTTAAGCATTTTTGACAGCTCTTTGTGATTGATACTCTTTTTGCATGAATCTGTTTATAGTTATCTTTAGGACATGTCCTAAAGGTAGAATTGCTAAGTCAAAAGTTAGGTGATTTTTTTTTTTTTTTTTTTTTTTAAGGCTTTTAGATATATAGTGCCATATTACTTACAGAATGGTTTGCATGTAAATGAAGACTACTCAAAAGAAAAAAGAGGAAATGATCCAGAATCCAAGAGGATCCCATTTCCAGTCTTTATTCTAGAATATTGTTAAAACATTTTAGAGTTATTTGGTTCTCTTGTTTCATTTGTTCTGTGTAGGGTGCTTACTGGGACACGTTCTACCACTGAGTTATATCCCTAGCCATTTTTTATTTGGGGACAGGTTCTTGCTAAGTTGCCCAAACTGGCTTAGAACTTGCAATCCTCCTGCCTTAGCCTCCCCAGTCAATAGGATTGCTGGAATTATAGGTGTGCACCAGCTTAATTTTCTCATTTTTAAAAATAACATCCTGTTCTTATTTTAATATTATTTGAATTTTTTTCCTTTATATAGGTGAAACTAAGCTTCTGTTTTCTTGTTATTCATTTAATTTTTAATTATGAAAATTTTCAAACATAGACAGAAATAAAATAGAATAATGAACACTCAGGCCAATCATTTTTCTTCTGTATCTCAACCTTGACCAGATTATTTTGAAGTATAGTCCTATATATATATTTTCATTCATACATGACTTATTGAAAGGTGGGGTTTTTTAATATCTCAAATAATGTATCAAACCCCGGGCCTTATGCACATGAAGGGATCACTCTACTCTGTACCTGACCCACATTTCCAGCCCTTTTTGGTTTTTGAGACAGGGTCTTAATAAGTTGCTCCGCCTAGCCCTGAACTTGTCTCCTCCTGCCCCAAACTTCCGAGTAGCTAGCATTACAGACATGTGCCATTGTGCCCAGCCATATTTGATGTTATTTTGAGGGATTAAAGGTGTACAGGGGAAGGAAGAATTCTTTATAGGTGGTATAAGTGGTTATAAATGTCTTAAAACCTACAACTTTGAGTTGTTGTTGGTTTTTTTTTAAATACCTTTTCATTTATTTATTTATATGTGGTGTTGAGGATCAAACCCAGGGCCTCGCACTTGCTAGGCCAGTGCTCTACTGCTGAGCCACAACCCCAGCCCAAATTTTAGTTTTCATAATGAAAACATAGCTAAGACAGTTTGAGTTGAATCTGAGTTTCATTTGTTGAAGTAGTCTGTTAATTCTAGACAAATGAGCAACATAATTTTTATTTGGAATAACAATTTTTCATTTCTTATAAAGCTATTATTATTTCCTAAATCTGTTTATCTATATTAAATTTATTGTCATCTGTTACAAAAATAATTTGGAATAGCATGTGGTAAGGCTAAGGATTGTTTGGGGGTAATAGCTTCAAAGTGATACTTGAAAAGTTAGCTAAATGGAAACTTTGGGGAAAAACTTAAGAGAATTTATTTTCATCTTCATTATTAAGTAATCCTGACTTGTTGCTTTTTAGAATAAATGAATTTTAAAATACTGTTTCCTTTCTATTTGCTCAGCACAAACATTTTACTGAAGACATTCAAACAAGGCAATATCGCTCCCTGGAAGTTCTGATAGGATCTGGCTATAATACTCCTGCTGATATTTGGAGCACAGCATGCATGGTAATGTTTTGTATCCTTTGACCTTGTTTCATACCTTGCCCTGTTTCAGCAGACCAGCAAATTAACAAACAGAAAAAGAACTTATCATAGGTGACTTGTCATGGGAATTATAAATCCTGTGTCTGGAGGGTCTAAATTAAAAACAACTGCTGTGAGGTTGATTTGGATTAAGTTACAAGTACCCTCACCCTTATAGCATTGATCTGTTTGCAGGTAAGGCACACCTGGAAACTATTTTATTCTTTACAACTCAGCAACTCCTCAGACATTTTTTTCATCTTTGGAACTCAAAATATGAAGCCAAATCAGACATAGATTCATAAGTTGCTTCTTTGTCCCTAACAAGCAACTACTCAAGTAGTCAGATTTAATTGATATTAAAAATTTCCCACAAATAGACTTACATTAAAAGGTATTTTATCATTTCCTGAAATGGAGTATACTCTTTGAGATCTTTTATCACTGTTTGTCCTGTTTATTTATTTACTTCTCTTCCACAAAGTTATAAACCCCATGCTGGAGAGAATAATGTTGGTTATATGTGGCTGGCATGTTTTCTGTGGGTACTTGCAGTACAGTTCTGATGATAACTACCTGGAGTTCTATCTAGGGGTCTGCCATACCATAAACTTAGGTAAGGTCCAGGAGGCCCATTTGGGAATTCCAAAGCTAAAGGTCCCCTTCCAGGAAACTAGGACAAAGACCAATGTATTTTATATCACAGGGCTTAATATTTGTAAACCATCAAATGAATGAACAGAAACATACTAAACTCACTTCAGGAAGAATAGATTGGAAGCTTCAACTTCTTTCAAGTCAGATTACTTTCATCCATGAAAAACTTGGTTTTCAAAAATAGTAAAAGTTGGGGCTAGGGCTGTTCATGCTTGCTTAGCATGCGTGAGGCACTGGGTTCGATCCTCAGCACCACATAAAAATAAATAAAGCCATTCTGTCCTTCTACAACTACAAAAAAATTAAAAAAAAAAAAAAAAAAAAGTAGTAAAAGTTGCCAGGTGTGATATGTACACTTTTAATTCCAGCAACTCAGGAGGCTAAGGCAGGAGGATTGCAATTTGAGGCCAGCCTCAATAACTTAGGAAGCTCCTATCTCAAAAATAAATTTTAAAAGTCTGGGTGTGTAGCTCAGGTAAAACACCCCTGGGTTCAGTCCCCAATACCCAAAATGGTAGAGTTAAAACCATTAAAATGTTAAAAAGAAGAAGTAATAGTAGTAATAGTAGTAGTAGTAAGGTAAAGGATGCACTTAAATGCTACAATTTTCTTGACCAAGGGATGGAAAGCACTTATGAATCAATATCATGAAAACTTTAGCCCTACTTTTTTTTTTTCCTAAATTTCTCTCATTCTGCCAATAAATATAGGAAATGTTGCTTTAAATTTGTCATATACTAAATAAATATAAATCTCATAATTTCAGAAGTGCTGGAAAGATGGATCATCCTGCATCAAATGCAATTAGTTGATAGAAAGGTTCTGACCCTTTCTGAGAGGCTAAGAAACAAGTCCAGAAGTTGCCTTCCACATTATTGATGGAGATAAAGTTAGAAGAGCAGTTATATAAAGGGTCAGGACAAAATATCTGTGAAAAACATTAAGAATTAACAATCTCTCAGGGCATAGAGGAAGATCACTGGCAGGATGAAATTCTTCCTTGCTGTCTTTTGAACATCCTTTCCCCTTCAGCTATGGGGAAATAAGTTTATAGTTTCCGGTTAGATCTTTTCTTGTAGCTTTTTTTTTTTTATTGTTGTTATTTTTGTTTTTTGTTTTGTCTTGTTTTTCAAATCTTTTTATCTCTGAAATTCGGGACAGAATTGGTGGGAAACTGAATGTGCCTATATATAGTAAGGAAAATTGCGTATTTTTATCTGTCCCTGAAGTGACATCTGACTAACTAGTGGTATGTTTAGGGGGGGAAAAACTAGAGAATATAACTTTATTTCCCCTAGATGTTTTATTAAGCAAGGGAATGGCTCTCGGAAATGGAAAAAGGGTTTCATCCTATTTTATGTTTTGAACTCTAAGGCTGCTAAAAGTCCCTAAGCTATCAGAATCCAAAAGTGATGTATTTGACCCATAAAGTTTTTCCTGTCATCCCCATTCCTAACCTGAGCTGCCTGAATGAAAATGCAAAAAAATGACCACATTGCTCAATAGCTATTTATATTTCACCAATGATGGTCACCTTTATTCAGCAGCAATAAGTCATGGTGGTAGGGATAGAATACCATTTTAATGAGTAATATTTTGAGTTATTTTCATGTAATTTCATATCTTATACAGTGAAGCCATGGGTTTGCTATTTCTGTTGTTACTATTGCTGCCATTGCCAGTTTTCTGATAAACAGATATTATAACATGTTTAAAAAATAGAATACCTTGGGGCTGAGGTTGCATGCAGTTCAGTGGTTGAGCACTTGTCTTGCATGCATGAGGCATTGGGTTGAATCCTCAGCACTACATACATACATACATACATACATACATACATACATACATACATAAAGATATTGTGTCCATCTACAACTAAAATATATATTTAAAAAAAAAAAAATAGAATATCTCAACTGGGCGTAGTGGCACACACTTGTAATCCCAGCAGCTCGGGAGGCTGAGACAGGAGAATCACAAGTTCAAAGCCAGCCTAATAATCTAAGATGGTAAACAACTCAGTGAGACCCTGTCTCTAAATAAAATTCAAAATTGGGCTAGGGATGTGGCTTAGTGGTCGAGTGCCCCTGAGTTCAATCCCTAGTGCCAAAAAAAAAAAGAAATCTTGTTCTTGCTTCTCTCACAGGTAGAGAGAAGATCTTTGTAGCTAATGTAAGCAGGGGTATTTGGATTCCCAGACATTGCTATCAGTGAAGGGGAAGAACATGGCATTTTTTAATAGGGAAGGAAGCCAGGGGAATTGAGAGAAGCAAACATTTGCTCTCCAAGGATGATAGAGTCGTAGTTGGTTGATTATAGGTCCTGCATTTTCATTGTAGATCCTGTAAATAGCACACAAGTAAGAAGGAGGGCCCTAGATCCCTGGGGCAAGGTAGTCTTCTGTTTTGATCATGCATAGCTTCAACAAGTCAGTTCACATAGTTGTATGTTAGAATATTTATTTTAGGAATACTTTGATTACCAAAGTTATCAAAAGTTTAATTCCAAATCTATAGCAGTATCTTATCCTTATTGTTTAGTTTTTGTTTGTACCAATTAATGTCAGACTTAAGTCTATTGACTTTCACTACTAAGAGGAGAAAAAAAAAAAGACTTGGTTCTTGGCCTTTTTCTTTTTTCCTGGGAGATCCCATGGCATCTCCAGTCTCACTTACCTCTACATTTCATCTGGCTTTTTCTGTCTCTAACCATATCTTGGGCAACTCCATTTGAATATCTAATAAACAGCTCAAATTTAAATTTTTAGATCAAAAGGTTTGATCAAACCTCAAAAGGTTTGATCCACATATTCAGTTTTTGTAAATGACCCTTTGTTCACCCACTTAAAAAGCTCAAATCCAAAACTTTTAGGTTAATTCTTAATTCTTTTCTCCTTTTGCTCTGTACACCTAGTTCATCTGCAAGTTCTACCTCTAATACATATCCAGTACCAGTCACTTCTTACCTTTTCCATTAACCCATTATATCCCAAGTCATCATTGTTAAATACATAGACCACTACAGTGGCCTCTTCTTTATTAGCTTCTGTTTTTCTCTCTTTGAGGTACATTCTCTCATAATAGCCTGAGTGATCTTTTGGGGGGAGGCGGTACTGGGGATTGAACTCAGGGACCTTCAACCACTGAGCCACATCCCCAGCCCTATTTTGTATTTTATTTAGAGACAGCATCTCTAAATAAAACAGTGCCACACTGTTGCTGGGGCTGGCTTTGAACTCATGATTCTCCCATCTCAGCCTCCCATGGGATTACAGGTAATGTGCCACTGTGCCCAGTCTGAGTGATCTTCAGTATTAATCAAATCATGTTATTTTCCTGTTTTCAATTCTTGAATTGCATCTATTTTAGTCAATTTTTTTTTTCTTTAGTCACATTAAGCTCCCTCTTACCTCACTCTTTCTGCTTCTACCTATATAGGTCTTGGCTCAACATAACCTCCTGACCATTATGATCCAGTGGTCTGTGTTGTTTTAATTATTGTAACTATCAATATTTTTTTAAAGTTTTTAGTGTACAGTGTTTCTTTTTTAAGTGGAATTGTTCTCATGATTTATTTATCTATCTGTCTATTTATTTGTTGGTAGTTGTAGATGAACAGCATGCCTTTATTTTATTTGTTTATTTTTATGTGGTGCTAAGGATCAAACCCAGTGCCTCACACATGCTAGGCAAGCACTCTGCCACTCAACTACAGCCCCAGCCCCTCTCATGGATTTCCTTCTCAGATAGTTCACTGTTGTTGTTGTATAGAAATACTACTGATTTTTGTGTATTGATTTTATATCCTGTAATTTTACTGAATTTGAAGTCTTTAGGGATGGAGATACACACACACACACACACACACACAATTTTAACTGTGGTTTCTCATATGTGGCCTTTATTCTCTTGAGTTACATTCCTCTTGTACCTAATTTGATGATACTTTTTTATCATGAATGGATGTCACATTTTTTTCTTCATCTAATTGGTTTTTGTCCTTTGTTCTATTAATGTGTTGATTCACATTTATTTGTCTTTGTTGAACCATCCATGCATCCCAGGGATATGGTGATGATCTTTGTTTGTTTTTTTTTTAGGTGTAGATGGACACATCACAATTTCTTTATTTTTATGTTGTGCTGAGGATCGAACCTGTTGAAGAATTTTGCATATACCAATTTTGCATATACCTATATGTTCCCCAAGGATATTGGTCTATAATTTTCTTTCTTGTAATGTCCCTGTTCTGGGTTTGGTATCAGGACAATGCTGGCCTCATAAAAGAAGTTTGAATATATTCCCTCTGCTTCAGTCTTTTTAGAAGAGTTTAAGGAAGACTAGTATTGTTTCTTTTAATGTTTTCTAGACTTCAGCAATAAAGCCATCAGGTTTTGGGCTTTTCTTTGATGAGAAAAACTCTTTTGTTACTGATTCATTGTCCTTACTTGTTACTGGTCTGTTTCAGGTTTTGTATTTCTTGATGATTCAGTCTTTGTAGGTTTTATGTATCTAAGAATTCACCCACTTCTGAGTTATCCAGTTTATTGGTATATAAATTATTCATAGTAGTCACTTATGACCCTTTGTATTTCTGTGGTATCAGTTGTTAAATGTTTCTTCTTTCCCTTGTTTTGAGCCTTCTCATTTTTAGGGGGGGGGGGGTTGGCATTGAACCCAGGGCCTTGTGCATGCAAGGCAAGCACTCTACTAACTGAGTCCCCAGCCCAAGAGCCTTCTCTTTTTTCCCCTTAGTCTAGCTAAAGATTTGTCAATTTTATAAGCTATTTTTTTAAAGCCAGCTTTTAGTTTTGTTCATTTTTTATATTATTTTTTATAGTCTTTTTCATTTATTTCTGCTTTAGTGTTTATTATTTCCTTACCTCTGCTAACTTTGAGCATAATATTTTGTTCTTTTTCTAGCTTTCTGAGTAAATATATTATTATTTGAGATCTTATTTAATGTAGGCATTTATTGCTATAAACTTTTTCTTAGGACTGCTTTTGCTGTATGCCATAAGTTTTAGTATATATCATTTTTTATTTTTAAATTTTATTTCTGTTTATTTTATCCTGGGCATTGAACTTTGGGCCTTTCAGCTGCTAAGTATGTAGTCAACCACTGAGCTATACCCCCAGACCTCTTTAAGCACTCTAAATAACATCATATCTATTTTTTTTTAACTTTAATTCCACTATATTTACTGTATGAGACTTGAGATTTTACAAAAGTACTGGTTTCAAAAATTTTTGTTTCTGTGCCAATTTTAGACTGTAACCCTTAGGTTATACAAGGTAGAACAGGTATCTGTTCTGTTGGTGTGACTTAGTTTTATAATGAACTGCTAAAACAAGTAATGCCTAACAAGACACCATTGCATTCCTGACATTATGGAGACAAGTAGTTGATTCCTAGAACTGTCTTGAAACTTGTAGTTAACCTCACTCAAATAATTTTGAGAAAGTCTGTCTTGAAATTGATACTGTCATGAAACTGATACTGGTGAACCATCAAGACCTAAATTGGGTCTAATTTGAGAATGTGAATAAATCCACCCCTCAGTCCTTTTTCTTTTTCTGGGGATTGAACCCATGGTTCCTCTAACACTACATCACCAGCCCCTTTTATTTTGAAATAGGGTCTCTGAGTTGCCCATGCTGACCTCAAACTTATGATCCTTCTGCCTCAGCTTCCCAAGTTGCTGGGATTACAGTACCCACCATATGTGCACCACCATACACCTGGCTTGCCCCTCAGTTGGGATTATCTTAGTACCATTGACTCAATCAAAATTGACCTATGTCTGCTGTTAGTTTATAACTGTACTTTTTAAGAAACTGCTATTGTGTTAGTTATTTTTTGAAAAATCCATTTGTAATCAGTGAAAAGTTCACGTAACCTCATTATTCAGATGTGCTGTCCTTCACGTACTGCTTGACATTCCAAAAGAATTCATCTCTTAAAAACCTCTCAATGTTTTCCAAAAGGTTTTCAGTTCACAGGAGATATGTGCCTTTCTTTTCCTACTTGTGAATGCTGACCTCTACTGGTTACATAAAACAGAGTGACTCCCTATACCCTTGACATTTTAATTTTTTTGAGTTTCCATAGACCTAGAAATTGGAAACTCCATCTGGGACTATTTAGGGAGTATTTTCCACACAAAAGTTAAGAATAAACTTCTTATCAGTGACTAAAGAGTCATTGGTAGAAATATGTGAGTACTTGATTTCGATTTAGGGTACAGAATTCAGTTTCTAGCTATGTGAAATTATAATGTAAAAAACACCTGCTCTTATGAACAATTTAGTAACTTAGAATTACCTTAATATTCAGGTATGCCCTTTCCTAACCAAAAGTGAAACTCAGGAGGACTGAATTGCTGTTTTTTTTTTTCCCCTGACACATAATAATTGAAGCAACAAATATGTATGTGTGTGTGTATATATAGAAACACACACTGTACCCCATAAAATGCACAATTATTAGGTGTCAATCGTGCATTTTTATGGGGTACAGTGTGTTGTTTCTATATACAGTGTATAATAATCAAATTTGAGTTACTGGCATATCCCTCACTTCATTTATAATTTCTTTGTGTTAAGAATATTCAGAGTGGTCTGGGGCTCAGTTGGTAGAGTGCTTGCCTTGCATGTACGAGGCCTTGGGTTCAATCTTCAGCACTACAAAAGAATATTTAGACTCATCTCCGATAGCTGTTTTGAAATGTACTATGTAACAATGTGTTATTGTTAGTTATAGTTACCCTACTGGGCAGTAGAATAGTAGAATTTGTCTTATATGTGACTTTGTACCTGAGACCTTCAAGATTCCCAACCTCCCTCATTCCCTGCTTGATTATTTTTTGTTTTTTCTTGTTTGGTTTTTTTTTTGTTGTTGTTGCTTATTTTTTCCCTGTGGAACATCAGTCCAAATAATTTTCTCCTTTTTTTTCCATTTTATTAAGATACAGGTGTGGAAGAAAAGTTCTTTAGGAGTAATTTTAAGACATTTTTTTAAAAATGGTCATCTATAGATTTTTTCCAAGAATAAAATTTCTTGAGTCAAATAGCAATAAGCATTTACCAAAAGCCCTCTTTGATGCTTTGTATGCTATCCTCTTTTTCTTAGGCCTTTGAACTGGCCACAGGTGACTATTTGTTTGAACCTCATTCAGGGGAAGAGTACACTCGAGATGAAGGTGAGTCCCCTAAGCCAAATTTGTCTGTGCATGGCAGTTTACTTTCCACATGTGGCTAATATCATTTGTTCACTCCAAAGAGCCCTAGTAATCTTGTTAGTGTGCCAAGTATGTATAAGTACCACAAAAGATAGAAATTTAAGAAATATTTCATATTAGATACCAGATATACTAGGTATTTTATAAAAGATACTAAAAAGCTGTAACAGATGGTTGGCATAAGGCCACAACTGGTAAAATGAAAACTTTATTTGACAAGTAGTTTTTTATTCAACATCCAATTACCTTTCTTTGTAGGTCTGTGACTTGTTCTTTACCCAGTTTAAATATACCTGTTCATAAACCTGTTCTCAGCTGTGCCTTCAACTTTATTTGGAAGTCAATGATCTTCATCTAGAAACACTACTTGACTACAGATACCATCCTATTTACACAAATTCTATGATACTTTTCACTTTTCTGAAATCTAAAGCTTTAATTTTTCTTTTTAAATGATATTCATGTTTAGAATGCCACTTAAAAACAAAACAAAATGATTGTAAATTTTTCAGTACCCTGTAAGGAAAGCCCCCACTTGTTTGCTTCATCCATGAGGCTATGGAAGCAGACATTGTACGAGTCTGATTTTTTTCCATTGTGGTGACATCCAAATAACTAGATGAGTTAATAAGCTGAGTGAAAAAATGGTTAGAAGTTGGGCACAGTGGCACACACCTATAATCCCAGTGGCTCAGGAAGCTAAGACAGGAGGATTGTGAGTTCAAAGCCAGCCCCAGCAGTTTAGTGAGGCCCCCATACAACTTAGCAAGACCCTGTCTCTAAGTAAAATATAATAAAAAGAGCTGGATATGTGACCTAGTGGCTAGTGCCCCTGGGTTCAATCTCTGGTACCAAAAAAAAAGGTGGTAGGGGTGGAGGGACTAGGGATATGGCTCAGTGGTGGAGCACTTACTAGCATGCCCTATACTCTGAGTTCAGTTCCCAGCACTAAAGAGAAAAAAATGATTAATGTTTTGCTTTGTTTTTATACTATTCAATTAATGTTTGTTTTGTTTGCAGGTTTAATGAGGGTTAGTTTAAGGGAGTACTTACTTAGCACAGCCCAGTGGGAAGAACATGTGCTTCACTGGCTATGCTTTCCTCCAGGTTTTGGGAAATCACATTTTATGTTCTATGAAACCAAGAATGTTCTCTGTTCCTCAGTATGGTCCCCTCAGGTTTTAATAAGTAGTGTTAGTACAGCTTGCTGATATTCCTAACAAAGCCCAATTAGGAAAAGATGTGTTAATTCCCATAGCCAGCTACCTGTTTTGATTGGTGTAGTTTGGATTCTTTCTTAAAATGTGTGTCCTTTGTAAGAAAATACTACAACAATTGCCCATGTACCCACTTGATTTTCTCCCCTGTTCTTTCTTTGTCTTTTTTTTTTTTTTTTCCTTCTCTGAGTTGTAAGTTTAGAGTTATACGTTAACAAAATGTTTTTAAAAAGCCTTATTATCTATTTCTAGGGGAGTAATTTTTTTTTCTCTTTACTTTCCTAGAGTCTTTATTAATACTAGTGTTTAGTACAGAGCACACATACTGGCTAACATCATATTGAGTAGTACCTTAAGTTATTAACCTGAAAAATTGAAATATGTATGTGAGAAAAATCTGATGAGAGAGAACCATCTTGCCTAAATATTTAGATTGTAACTTATTTCCTCCTCTACAAGTCAATACTGATAAATGTTAGGTCAAAGCCTTGCCTTTCTGTTCTATTCTACTGCAGTTTGCCCCATAAGAGCAGAAAAAAAAAAAAAAAAAACTTAATCCCGACTATGTATGTATAGTTTGTTAATAGTCATGCTATACTGGGGCCTAAAATAGAATATCCTATTATTATTACATTCCACAGACCTAACTCCTGGGATAATACTTGATATCAGTCAAAACTGCTCAAACGTTGTAGTGAATTGATCAATGTAAAGTCCTTTTTAAATGACACCAGTAGATCTTTTGTAGGAGAAAGAGATAAAAGTGTTTTTCTAGTTATGAGCCATTGGTCTATTAAATCTCTTCATATTCTTAGTTTCTGTCACTTGAAGAATGAGAACAGTAGGATAGCTGATTTTTTTTTTCCATTATGGTGACATCCAAATAACTAGATGAGTTAATTACTGGCTAGTACCAGCTTACCATCCCTGCTAGCAATCTGCCCACCTCCTGGCAGTGCTCACTCCAGGACATTAGTAGACTGCAGTCAAGTAGCTGTATTCTTTAAACTTTTGTGCTAATTTAAAAGTGATTTTGGGTGGGAGTGGGGGGAGAAAAGCTCTGGGTTAGATAAGACAAGATATGAGTTGTCATTGTAGTTTTAGCTCTTTTAGCTCTCAAACTTTAAGTAGGCCATTTAGTCTCTCTGAAGTTCCACCTTTAAAATGTGGCATTAACTTAGCCTGTTTTTTCAGGGTGACTATAAATACTCGAGTCATGTGAGGGCTTTGTCGTGAACATTCTTAGATAAGGTGATGTTTTAGTCCTTAAAGCCCAGAATAGTGTTACAAATAAATAACAGTTCTAAATACCTAAAGCAAATTGGCATTTTGTTTTAACCTTACCTGAAGAACCTACCTAAACCTAGATAGAGACAAACTAAAAAGTATAAAGTTATAGATAGTCTGTGAGATCCAGAATGAGACTTGCCAGCTATGATTAAGTAACCAGCCACCTGAAAAAATGCCTGGCCTTCCCAGTCTTGCCTTGAATATCATTGGTTTTACTTGTAGTTACTTTTAAACACGTAGTCCTTGAAAAAGCTATTCATAGAAAAAAATCTCTTTAACAACTTGTCCTTCATCCTGTTCTTCTTACCCTTCTATTTTAGACCACATTGCGCACATTATAGAGCTGATAGGCAGAATTCCAAGACGCTTTGCCCTCAGTGGGAAATATTCACAGGACTTCTTCAATCGCAGAGGTAGTATTGCTAAAATGAGTTTCCATCTAGGCCCCAGGGATACAACTTCAGGAAACAGAGCATTCACACCAAGACTGTTTTTAGTTACCACTCAGGTCCCACTGGAGTGGGTACCCAATGTTTTTATGATATTCTGGATTCTCCATTAGATGGATAGAGTCCACCTCTTCCCATTTAGGACAGAAAGCAAGCTGAAATGCTTTACAAAGAGGTGTGCATGCTACTCTTTCTGCCAGTGTATAGAGCTGCATTTGTTACTCCTGTTATGTATGTCTTTTTTTCCCCCCTCTTGAAATGTTTGAAACATACAGATCACATTGCATTGATCATAGAACTCCTGGGGAAGGTGCCTCGCAAGCTCATTGTGGCAGGAAAATATTCCAAGGAATTTTTCACCAAAAAAGGTAAAACAAATGTGTTTGTTCCCAGACATTAAGGGGGCAAAAGTACTTAAAAACGAAAAGGTAAGTACAGCTGGTTACATATTTCCACTATCCTACAAAATGGTTAGCCTACCTTGAATGCTAATCTGTGATTTAGCAGAGGGGTGAAATAGTCAAAAGGAGAGATAAAGCTGAGTATCCAATCCCAGCTTTTCCACTAGCTGATTTCTACTTAGGGAAGATAATAATTTATTCTTTCTGTTAAATTAGTTAATATATGATTACTTCTACTGCAGCACTACTGGGAAATGGACAAATTTTTGCTGGTGTTCTGTTTACAAACTGCCTCTACCAAAGGCCAAGTGGTTTGGTTTAAGCTTCTTAGGAGTCGGAACTACATCTCAGTCATCTTTGTATCCCAATGATGCCTAACACAATCACCCAGACACCTTGTGGGTTAGCCGTACAAACTGATTTAGTACTTTAGTTTCATAATTTGTTATTACATATTAATGAAAGAAACAGATAAGACTCTCACTTTAAACTTTTGACTTGATCATGTATCTCTTATGCATTCCTAATAAAACTGAAATATGAAAAGCTAATCTAGAAGGATCTAGAAAACTGTCTGGCCTGTTTTTCTACATCGTGTCGTGGTTCTCCTTTTCATCACAACTGCTACTCAAATGCTGAGAAAAATTATTTTTCTCAACCCTTGACAGGAAGCATTCTCAAAATCATCATTCTTTTTTTTTTTTTTTTAAATTTTTAATATTTATTTTTTAGTTTTCGGTGGACACAACATCTTTGTTTGTATGTGGTGCTGAGGATCGAACCTGGGACGCACGCATGCCAGGCAAGCGCGCTACCGCTTGAGCCACATCCCCAGCCCCTCATCATTCTTTCTTACACAACTTTTTGGGCATGAAAATGGGGAAATGCTTGTAAGGGTTCTTCCTTGTATGCAAAGTAAGATTAAGGTATGCAAATGTAATTGAACAGGCAACTCTCTGCCCACAGAAAAGACTCCAAGTAAGTGTCATATATGAAAAAGTGTTTAGTAGCACTTACTTTAATAAGTCATTAATAATTGACTATACTTTCTAAATTGTCAATTCAGCTGGGTGCATTGGTACATGCCTATAATCCCAGCTTCACAGGAGGCTAAAGTAGGAGGATCACTTGAACCCAGGATTTTGAGGCCAGCTTGGGTACCACATAGTAAGGCCTCCATCTCCCAAATAGAAAAATATCTTTTAAAAAATTGCCACTTCAAGGATGCATGTGTAGCTCATTGGTGAATGCTTGCCTATCACACACGAGGCCCAGGGTTTTATCTCCAGCATTGCAAAGAAAGTGTCACTTCAAAGAAGCAATTAATTAGATTGAAGTTTTAGTATGGTGCTGCTATATGTGAAATCTATGTCAGGTATGTTCTTTTAGTTTTGCTGCTTTTTATACATGTTGCCATGGTATTAGCTCCTTATTTTAAAATCACATTTGTTTTACATCAATATTTTCTAGACTTGTTTGTACTTTTTCTTAGCTCAAATTGGGTATAGTGGCACACATCCATCATGCCAGCTACTGAGGAGGCTGAGGCAGGAGGATCATGAGTTCAAGGCCAGCCTGGGTGACTTAGGGAGACCCTATCTCAAAATAAGAAAAATTAAAAAGAAGTAGGGGCGTGGCTTAGCGGTAGAGTACTTGCCTTAGCATGTTTGAGGCCCTCAGTCTGATTCCCAGTACTGCCAAAAGAAAGAGTATAAGCAAATTGTTCTTAATGTGTAGACCTGGATATATGAGTATACAGACATTTAGTGAATCACTAGTTTCTGTTGAGATGTATGCAGTTTGACTGGGACCAAAACAAACTTGAGGGAGAAAGCAAATCGTCTTAAATTTTTAGTACCTTATGAAAAATAGAAGCACTTCATTTCAAGATTAGAGAAGTGCTTTTTGAATGGAACATTAGATTCTGATTGCAAAATTTGATTCTTTGTAGACTACTTGGATTGGTTCCTGGATTGTCACATTGTCACTTGTCAATGTTGGTCAGTTTCTTTTGTACTGTCTTCACCACAGGTGACCTGAAACACATCACGAAGCTGAAACCCTGGGGCCTTTTTGAAGTTCTAGTGGAGAAGTATGAGTGGTCTCAGGAAGAGGCAGCTGGCTTCACAGATTTCTTACTGCCCATGTTGGAGCTCATCCCTGAGAAGAGAGCCACTGCTGCCGAGTGTCTCCGGCATCCTTGGCTCAACTCCTAAGTCCCTGCCCAGCACTGCAGCAGAGATCACCACACTGACCACCCCCCACCCACTCCCTTCCAAGCATTTCCCTCTTCTCTTTTCAGGGCAAAGCTCTTTCTTCAAGGGTTTCTAGATTTTTCTTCGTCTTTTTTTATTCTTTAATCCAACATGTTCATTTGGGTTTGCTCACTTGAACCTGTGGAGGTCCCCACAGCCATTCCGCATCCTAGGTGAATTTGGCCTTGGTAGGGCTCTGCCAAAGACTAATGGACTAAAAATGTGAAACAGCCTCTTGGCCTATACCTTTGCCTTTCCATTAGAGCATCCTTCAAATTATAATAACCCTTTTTAATATTTTTTATTATTTAGTTTTCAGTGGACACAACATCTTTGTTTGTATGTGGTGCTGAGGCTTGAACCCGGGCTGCACGCATGCCAGGCAAGCGCGCTACCACTTGAGCCACATCCCCAGCCTAATAACCCTTTTTAAAAAGAGCCTTTAAGATATATGAGCCCATCTCTTTATTCATGGACTCTACGAGTCAAATTTTCTAGTGAATATCCTATTGTCAGCATAAGGATGAGGAGGGAAAGGGTGTTCATTCTGTGTACAGCAGAGACATTAAACTTGCTGTATCTAGGCTGCATCATCTACCTGGATTGTTTCTGTTGTTTTCCATTTTATTTTTCCTGCGACTTTTAATCTACTACCTTTTTAAATGAGCTGTATAAACACCAAATTTGGGTACCATATTATCACGATTCAAAGCACTGTCATATTCCTTTCATCCTTTAATAACTCCAAGATCCTCAAATCTTCTGATTTTTAAATGTAAACAGAAATGGAACCATTGTGTTAACAATTTCTTGAAAACCTCAGATGTTCTGCAAGTAGCCCTTTCCTATGTGTCTTCTGTTACCCTAAGAGCAGAATTTACTTTGATTGGCAGTTAACATTTTTGGGTTTGGTTGGTGTGTTTGTTTTTTTTTTTTTTTCTTTTAATTCCTATCTGGCACCTGACTCATTGTACTTGAGTTTATTGTTTCTAGAGTCAGGGTGACTCTAGAAACAAGATCTGAGTTTCAGAGCTTTCCCATTTAAAGAGAAAATGCCTTAGAGTTCTGATTCTTTACCAAATAGTTCTCTGCTTTTATTTATAGCTTTTTCTTTACCTTGTCCAAAGTTCTGGCTTTGAGCAGTTTCCCTGTGTCTTTGCTGTTCTCGTTTCTCAGATGCTTGGGGTCTCTAATGAAACCCTGGAGGAAGGAACCAAGGGGAAGGGTGGGATGACACTTTTTCAATGGCTTTTTTTTTCCCCCTGTTGGTTTTTTAAGATTAACCATTCTCTGCTGCTATTTCCTTGCATAATGTAAGTTTTTAACTGCGATTTTGAGATGATTGAAATGTACTTGAGGCTTTTTTTTTCCTCCCCTAAATTTGAAAAGGCTTTGTGAATTTTATTTTAGGATTGACCTCTCCTAGACATGCCCTAAACATCACATATTCCTTGGGTAATATGAGCAGCAAAAGAGGGAGGATTGGGGTCAAGCCACTTACTCAGCATGGACCAAGTAGGCCTTGGGGATTACAGCATTCTCCAGAAGTGGCTTTAGAACTCTAATTTGCAGAAAGTCAAGGAGGTGCAACTCAAGGCTCTACTAGCAAGCAACCTATGAAAATGTCGGACATCCACCTTTTTATATGGAAGATTGTTTCAGTCATTTACTCACCAACAATGACAAAGGAAAAAATGTCATTATGCAATCCATTTAACCCATAACCATATTACTCTGAGGAACTATCCAGCTACTCATCGGATCCTTGATTGGTTACTCCTGAAATCAGACATGTTCCTGTAGAAAGAATTTAAGTCATGTCTATGCACATATCAAGAATAAAGAACTTGTATCAAACAACGGCAGGGAAATCCTTCAGCAGTTCTAATCCACTTTCGGTTTTCAGCTATATTTACATCTAAAGCAATAGCAGACTTACCTGAAATCTCTTCTACGTTGTAAAATCAATTGTGGAATTCAGGAATTCTGGTGAAATAACCAAAAAACACGTAAGCGAACAGAAGGCCCCTTTTTAACAATTGATGGGAAATTTTAATAGGAGAAAGAACATGTAACTTTGTAAATGTTTCCCAGCAAATAAGGGCTTTTCCCCCCCCTACTATTTAAAGAGCCAGATAAATTAGAAGATCTGGAAAGTGGCAGCTGTAGAACTTGATCTTCTAAGTACTTCACGAACTTTTATTGAGCTTAATCATAATACTGTCAAATTACTATGATCCCAGGAAAGGATTTCTATTTGCTGTTAAAAATAAAGCTCTGATACATTTTTATTCTTTCTACTGAGTGCATTGTCTGTTTTCTTAATAAATACAGTACAATAAACAAATTATTTAATAACCTACATGTTTCCAGAAATTTCTGTTTGTTTCCCAAGTTAGTCTGACCAAACAGTTGGAGGAAAAGATTGCTTAAATGTGCTTATTGAGTTTAAATTTGCACTGAAACTCCAACTTGAAGACTTGCCATTTGTGGGGTTTGTAGTTTTGCTTCTAGCTTTTAGTTGTGGAATTAAAGCACATTTAGGAGGATTTTTTTTTTAATATTTATTTTTCAGTTTTCGGTGGACACAACATCTTTGTATGTGGTGCTGAGGATCAAACCTGGGCTGCACGCATGCCAGGCAAGCGCACTACCGCTTGAGCCACATCCCCAGCCCTAGGAGGATTTTTAAGAAAATTAGTTCCTTCATCCAGTAGTGTTTTCCCATAACATTTGCAGGGTTTTCCCTCAAATTAAAAATTCAGTATGTGCAAAATTTGGTAAACTCTAGTCATTGTCATGATGTACATTATTGTTATGCATAGGTTTTAATACATTTGTCTGATTCACTCTTTAGGATTAAAATTCTTAGAAATGGAATGTCTGGGCCAGAGAATGAACACGTTGCATCCCCAGCCCCCACTGGGGGATCAAACCAAAGGTGCTCTACCTCTGAGTTATATGCCCACTGCTTATTTTAAGACAAGATCTTCCTAAATTGCCCCGGCTAGCCTCAAACTTGAACTCCTTGCCTCAGCCTACTGAGTCAGTGGAATTACAGGCATATGCCACTTCACTTAGCTGAGTAGGCACATTTTTAAAAGTCTAATAAAAAGCCTTATCACGAAAATTCTTAAGACTTTTTCTGTGTACTAACAGTTTTTTGAATGGGCCTGTTATAGTCTCACTTATTCCTGATAGTTTGCCCCCAAAGAAGGAATATGTTGTTTTATGCACACTTGATTATTGATGAGGTGAAACACTTGTTTCATGGTTTTACTGGCCCTTTTACATTTTTTGTGTATCTGCATATATTTTCTAGCTTTACTTTGGAGTGCTTCCCAATTTGATGACTTGGTAGGGATTTTTTGTCATTTTTCCCTTACATATTTACTGAGGTTTTAATTTGCCTTATGTTTTTATTTGTAGCCTTACTATTGTTGGTACTGGGGATTGAACCCCGAGGTGGTTTTTTTTTTTTTTTTTTTTTTTTTGAGTCCATGCCTTACTAAGTTGCTTAGAGCCTCAGCCTCCCAAGTCACTGAGATTAGAGGTGTACACCATTTTTTATGGCCTTTTTTAAGTGTTATTGTAGAAAGCCCTTTCCCACCTACCCCTGAACTGCATAAACTGTTCTGGTTAATTTGTTTTAATTATGCAATACTTAAGACATAGTGTGTTTGTAATGTTGACCAGAAAATAACCTATTTGAGCTTAATCGTACCAAGATGTTTACCAGACTGACATACCAAGGCAGTGACTCTAATCCTGGGTTAAATGTATGAACCTCTAGATTTAGGGAAACCCTTTGTGCTGTTTTACAAGAACCTATAGCTGTCCAAAAAAAAAAAAAAACAGCAAACCAAGGGTTCACAGGAAGTCGTGTAGTTCTCCAGAGCTGGCTTCATTATTGTCCTTTTTTCCCCTCTACTAGGGATTGAACCCAAGGGGAATTAACCACTGAGCCACATCCCCAGCCCTTTTTTGTATTTTCAGACAAAGGGTCTTGCTAAATTGCTGAAGCTGGCTTTGAACTTGCAATCCTCCTGCCTCAGCCTCACAAGCCTTTGGAATTACAGGCATATGGGATTTTTTTTGTTTGTTTTTTAAACTTATGAACCATGTAGAATCTTCAAGGCCAGCCTTATGAAGAAAGTGCTAAAGTGGTGATTTACTGAAAATGCATCTATATTTCTATTCACTTTAAAATAAAGCCTTAGACATGAGAGCTCGAATAATCAATGTCTTGGGAGTTGGCAAAGCATTGGTAACAATCTAGAATGTTGATATAGGAAGGTAACTAAATCTCAGTAGGAGGCTGGGGATATAGTTCAGTTGGTATAGTGCACAAGGCCCAATCCTCAGCACCACAGGCAAAAGAAAAAGATAGGAATCAAGTTTGATTTTTGTGTCGCTGAAGATGTTGAAAGTTGATATGATATGCATTTATTTCTAAATTCTTGGAGCAATATTAATTCAGACATTCCAGTTTAAAAGCAGAAAGTTTGAGATCATGTTGTATTTAGAAATGTTAGCCAAGGAATTAAGTAAGTTTAGTATCTGGTGCTGTCTATAAACTGCACCATTCCTTGTAAATGTCCAGTTTATCTTCCCAAATTCAGTCTTCATCATTATCTCCCTTTTGTCTTTAATTCAAATCTGGTCTTTGCTCATTTTAATATAGTGAAAAGTTTTGCCCTCCAAATGGCAGAATTGGACATTTATAGAGGTGAGTGCATTAACAGCCAGCAATTTGACTTGTGTTCATAATTGTGTCACAAAGATGACATTACATAAGTTGCTTTGGATTTACTAGGTATTGAGGAGAGTAGTGAATGTTGGAAATCTAGTAGATCCTACTGAAGGTGAATAATAGTAAATTTTCAGAATTTGAGCTCTTATGCTTTTCATCTTTATCAGCTTATTACCAAACAAATACATAAAGGCATGTCAAACATTACCATGTAAGGCTACCAGAAGGTAACCTTTGTTCCAGTAAAGCATTCTGATAAATGCCTATGTAGGCAGAAATTATTGAAAAACAACTTTTCAAAGAGCTCCAGTGAATCCTACCTTCTGGTTCACATACCCTGTTTCAGTGGGCTTTCCTGGAGTGTGGGCTTGGCTTTTTGACTGTTAGAGCTACTCACTGTGAAACAGGCACCACAACCATCTATACACCCGCCTCAAACAGGCAAACCATAAGTGAGAAAGGAACAAGATAATTTGGAAAGAAGTACAGATTTCACTGATTTTTATTCTAATATAGATAAATAAGGTTTGAATTACCTTTAAGAATTTATTTAAAGATAAACCCACTTAGAGAACTGAAAATCATTAATGTTATTAGTAAAATAGAATTTTTAGTTCCCTTGGAAGATAAAAGGTGGTACATGTGTTGTATGATCATAAACAGATTTGCAGGTCCTTTCCCAACATTGGCCATAAGCCAAACATGATTCCTGTTTTGGTGAAATTCAGTGTTGGCAAGAGCAGAGGATGGCCTGTAGGCAGCTGCATTGTAAGCCTCCCAGGAGCTTCTGTGGACCACCACATGAGAAGAAAAATAACTTGACAGTGGAGAACTTTTAGAAACTTCTCTTGTACCTCTTTTATGAGAAAAAGTCCCTAAGCTACAGGATTTGTTAAATGGTTTTTAATCAAAAAGGGAGTGCCTGTGAATTAAATAATTTTATCAGCAAAAAATATGAATGTGATTATTATAAAAAGACCAAGTGATGAGGTAAACTCTGTTATAGTAGTTTTTATCACCAGCTGTTTAACTGGATTCACACTAGGATATTCATTCTCAGCCTAGCTGAACCAGTGCAGACAGCAGAGTGAGCAAGTAGTACTGTACAAGAAACAACTGATGGCCCAGAATAACAAAATTTCCATATCATTTGATCAAGCAACAAGATTCTTAGTTTTATTCAGCATTTATCCCCTCTCCCCCTGTGAGAATAGCATACCCAGGTAGTTTCTTTACTGAGTCACTCAAAATGGACAAAGACCAGATCCTATTTCAGTATCGCTCAAAAGTTTTTGACAAGAAGTGCCTTCTATTCCTGTAACAAATGACTTGGATACAGGTAACAAATTTCTGAAGCTGGTATCTGGTTCTGGTTGGGTCAGTGAGGAAATGTTGAGGAGATAAGTGTGAAATTAGTCTCAAAGGGTTTTTGGTTCACTGTACCAGGGATGAACCTGAGGTCTTGTGCATGCTAGATAAGCTTTGTACCACTGAACTATACCTCCACCACCTCAGGAGTTTTTAGGTCCTACGTATATTTACCCAATTAGACTAACTGATGGATGTTAAAGGATTCAGATTCTGGTGGTTCCACCGTTCCTTGCCTCTCTGAACATCAGTAAGTAAGCAAAAAGCGGGGAGAAGCAAGAGACCCCCCTTCCCCCACAATCAGCTTGAATTAATCCAACATACTTTCAGCCACCTCTTCTTCAGTGACCTTTTTAGAGCTGTTAGCATTTGTTTCTGTGTGTGCCTTGAAATGATTGTACCCTGCGTGAAGTAGTTGCCAGAGACTGAGGAGAGACCCCTAGAGAGGACTTGCCAGGCCTCTCATTTTACAGAAAAGCTGGTGTTAAAAGATAGGAATGAAATTCGGACTCCTCCATGGCTGAGCAACTCCCATGCCACTCTGCCTCTGAACAGCTTTGATAAGGGTCACTGCAGTTCTGCTTCACCTGGAAGAGGTCTCTGTGCTGCAGGAGTCTTGTCTTAAGAGATGGTCAGCTTCCAACCACGATGCACGACTTGGGCCAGGGACAAGGAAGCTGGAGGAAAGAGTTATATCTGAAGAATTAGATGCCCTAATTTTCCATTGTCTGGGAAATAAATGACCTGTAATGTAAGAAAAACAAGACAACAAAAGATTTCAGTATTATAATATTTGACATTTTTTTAATTTTTTTTTTTTAGTTAGTTGGACACACACAATACCTTTATTTATTTTATTTATTTATTTATTTATTTTAGTGCTGAGAGGATCGAGCCCAGTGCCTTGCACATGCTAGGTGAGCACTCTACCACTGAGCCATAACCCCAGCCCCTAGATTTGACATTTTTTAAGTAAAAAAAATAATAATATCATTTATTCTTGCATTACAACTTCAGTTCTACCCAGATGTAGGAATTTCCTCATTCATGTGTAAGATAGTATTCATGGCCCCTTGTGTGGTCTTTGAAAATATAGTGGGGGAAAGGGAGGCAAAGCGATATAGTTGCTCTTTGATTTAGTGATTTCATTTGGAAATTTATCAACAAAAGCAAAAAGTTATTAGCTATGATAGCAACCCTAAATGTCTAATAACCAAGGTGTGGTTTAGAAAATAATGGTACATCAATGCTATGGAACTCATGGCTTTAAAAAATTTTAATAATGAACATTTCAAAAACATGGGAAAAAGTGTTTGATTCTCTAATACTTTGCTACTCAAAGTATGATCCCAATTCACGATTCTGGTTAGAAATGCAGTGTCTGCAGCCCCTCTACTAACTGAATCAAAATCTACATTTTATTTTATTTATTTATATGCGGTGCTGAGAATCGAACCCAGTGCTTCACACATGCTAGGCAAGTGCACTACCACTGAGCTACAACCCCAGTCCCCAAAAATCTGCATTTTAAAAAGTTTCCAGGTAACTAAATGCACACTGAAGTTTGATTATGCTCTAATAGGTAGAGAGGTGTTATAATTATTCATAAGAGTATAGGTAGTCAAGGATTAGAAGGTACTTTGCAACATAAAAATAATGTAAATGGAGCCAGGGGCGGTAATCCCACAGGCTTGGGAGGCTGAGATAGGAGGATCACGAGTTCAAAGCCAGCCTCAGCAAAATGAGGCACTAGGCAACTCAGTAAAACCCTGTCTCTAAATAAAATATAAAAAAGGGCTGGGGATGTGGCTCAGTGATCGAGTGCCCCTGAGTTCAATCCCCTGTGCCAAAATAATAACAATAATAATAATGTAAAAGGAGATAATTCCTCCTACCCACACAAAGCACCTGGCCTGCTATAGGACCTTAATAAATGGCACTTTTAGATGACAGTGTTGTAGGTTTTTTGTTATTGGTTTTACTCAACAGTCTTCTTATGTCACATTTTGTGAACTAAAAAAAATTAAAAAATTATTTTGTTGTGCTTCCTTTTGAGTCAGACATTAAAACTGGTTAATTCATTGTTTTTCTTTTTGCCTCAGCTATCAGGAAGCATGCAGCTAAACTTAATACTCAATATAGTAATTTTATTAGACTAGCTTTCTTGAATATTTGTTTTTCTCTCTATGACTTTTATTTCCTATTTTATTAGGTTTTCTACTATGTTTCTTACAAATCATTTAAAAAATTTTTTTCTGAAAAGAAGGGTCCAAATGATAATGACAACTTCTAAAAACAATCTGTTCTTGTTTGCCAGGCTCCAAAAATAAATAAGTTTAGGAAGCTAACCCCATATCTATTTTGAAGTATTCCTTTTCTTGTTCTTTTCCATATCTCAAGACGGGTAAAACCAAAGGCTTCCTGTCTGACCCCACCCGACACCAGGGAAGGTCTCAGGTGCCAGTTAGCTCCCACACTGGTGGTCTGCTCCTCCTCTGTCCCAGGCTGCATCACAGTAGCCCCTACACTCCAACCCCAGGAGTCATTCTGCCTAAGAATTCAACAAGAAAGCTGAAAGGCCCCAGCTCTTCAAAGGCATGCAGACCACCTTCCAATAAAGTTACTCACCGGCCCTTCAGCTGCTTTAGACTTCCTCTGTAATGAAAGAACAGTATGTGTTTACAGCCAAGCCTTGTTTTTACCCTAATTCCTGCACATTATCCCATCTCCAAACTAAATCAGATCCCTCTCATTCACTCTCAAGAAAGCTTGCACTTTTCTGTACATAATATTTATCAGTTTGTAATTCTGTACTTAATCATTGTCTCCCTTACCAGACTGTAAGCTCCAATTTAGACTTCTCCAGTCACCACTTTACCCCCAGTGCCTAAAGATGTTGGTAGGTAACTGGAGCACAATAGTTGTTATTATTGGATGGAAGTGTGATGAAAAGTAGAGATGCTGGAAAGACCAGAGGGAAGAGAACTAATATTTATTAATTATTTATAATATGCAGGCTTTGTTAGTGCTTTATGTGTATTATTGAATCCTAAGAATAATCCTTTTTATTAATATAATTCAGTAACAAAATCCACTCATTTAAAGTATAAAACTCAGTGGTTTTTAGTATATTTACTAGTTGGTGCAACCATTATCACTGTCTAATCCTAAGATGTTTTCATCACCCCAGAAAGAATGCTATGTCCCTTAGCAGTCACTGTCAATTCCTCCCTCTTCCCCCCCACAGGAAACTACTAATTTGCTTTCTGTCTGTATGGATTTGCCTATTCTGACATTTTATATAAATAGAATCAAACATATCCAAATGGAAGCCAGTCTTTTGTGTCTGGCTTCTTTCATTGTTTTCGAGGTTCATCCTATTATCCTTCATTCCTTCTTAATATTCATTGTATGGATAAACACATTTTGTTTATCCACTCATCAGATGGTGGTCATTTGGGTTGTTTTTGCTTTTTGGCTATTATGCAGCTTTGAACATTTGTGTGCAAAGTTTTTATGAACATATGTATATTTTCAGGGTTTTTTTAATGAATTTTTATACCTTTATTTTATTAACTTATTTTTATATGATGCTGAAGATCAAACCCAATGCCTCACCCATGTGAGGCAAGATCCTTAACACTGAGCCACAACCCCAACCCATGTTCTCAATTTTACTGTGTATATATATACCTAGGGGTAGAATTACTGGATCATATGATAACTATGATTAACTATATGGAACTGCTAGACTGTTTCCATTGTCTAAGTGTTCCAATTTCTTCACATGCTAACCAACACTTTTTTTTGTTTTTTGGGTTTTTTTAATATTTATTTTTTTAGTTGTAGTTGGACACAATACCTTTATTCCATTCATTTATTTTTATGGTGCTAAGGATGGAGCCCAGGGCCCCACGCATGCTAGGCAAGCGCTCTACTGCTAAGCCACAATCCCAGCCCCCAAACCAACACGTTTAATTGTTCATCTTTTTATTGTAACCCTGCTAGTAAGTGGATTTTGATTGGCATTTTCTTAATAATTAATGATGGTGAGTATTTTTATATGCTAATTGCCATATACATATCTTCTTTGCAGAGATGTCTATTCAAATTGCCTGTTTTTAAAATTGAGTAAGTAAGGGCTGAGGGTCTGGCTCAGTCATAGAGCACATGCTTAGGGGGACTAGGGCTATGTCTGTCTGCCCACCTAGGATCCCCAGGCAGGTGACACACTGTGGAGGAGGGTAATTTACCTTTTCCATCTGCCTTGTAGTCATCAGGGAGGAGCTTGTCCTGCCGGTAGCCCAAAACAAAAGCCAAGAAGGAGAGGATGAGGGCATCGCCGATGCTGAGGATGGCCAGCATGAAGGCCCAGCGGATGGTACAGTGGCCCAGAGTGTACTTGCCTGTCTGCTCCCCACACATGCGTCGCACCTCACTTGAGTCCCAGCCGTCTGGGTAGACCAAGCAGCCTATCATTAAACCTGTGGCTAAGGGGGAAAAAAGGGTAAAGATGATGTCATGCTAGGGGTGTCAGCTCCCTACCTCCCACTTTGAATTACTCTTATTTTGTCACCTCCCTGGTCTTTGCATTAGCCTTGAGAGGAACATTAGGCAGCTTCTACCATTCTTCTTGTAAAACACAAGTGAAAAAAATGGGCTCCAAAATCTAAAAGCAGCTGGTCCCTGAGACCCAGCAGTCAGAGGCAGAGGCAAAGAACTGAGCTCTTTGGCCAGGGTGACATCTGTCACTGCATTAGGTAGTCCTACTAGCCCCTCAGCTTATCTCTTCATCTTGGATTCAAGGAGGCACTGCTTGCCCTGGCTCCAAAACCCTCTCAAATCTAGTCCCAGTGGCTTAGGGAGCTTGAGTCAGTCAGATCACAAGTTTAAAGCCAGCCTCAGCAACTTAGCGAGGCCCTGTCTCAAAATTAAAAAAAAAAATAAAAATGGGCTTGGGATGTAGCTCAGTGGCTAAGGACCCCTGGGTTCAATCCCTGGGAGGATGGGGGTGGGGGATCCAGCCCAGAGAACTTATCTCTCTGAAAATATATATTGTTCATATTTCAACATCTCAACATCTCGGAAATTAGTATAATAAGAAAACATTAGTCCATAGTTTTGATTAGCAGTATTTTCCCTTTTTACAGTATACAGCATAATAATGTGTCCTGTAACTCAGAGATATTAGATTCAGTGACTACAAGAAGGCTTTCCAAGCCCCAATGCATGCTTTCTTCATGAACCTTCCATGTGAGCAAACAGGTTCCTCCTCCCCCATACCTAGTACTGCACAGTGCAGCTGCTCACACTTGCCTGAATTTAAAAATCCCCTGGAATATTCATTTTAAGTGCTGGAACTCAGGCCAAGGTTGGGCTCAAGAATCCTTGTTGTTAGAAGCACTGTTCCAGGCAATTCTTTCCATAGGAGAGGTGGAAAACACTAGACCAGGCTGCCTGGATTTCAAGCCCACTGTTTTTTGCTAATTAGCTGTGTGACTTGAAGCAAGCTGCTTAAACGTTTTTTTTTGTTTTGTTTTGTTTTGTTTTGTTTTGCCTGAGTTTCCTTATCTGTAAAATGGAGATAATATCGCCTATGTGTTGGGGTTATAGCAAGCTTAAATTTAGTTAATAATGGAAAGGAACTTGGGCCAGGCACAACATGAGGCATTCCATGAGGGTTAGCTACTGGGCACAGCTACTCAGTGTCCTACTGACTTGGCATTGACAAGGCAGCCTATCATTAAATTTTATTTTCCCCTTCTTCCCCCAATTTCTTCCATACCTTCCATGAAACCACTTTTCCCACATTAGCTTCAATAGGGTGAAGCATAGACAGGTGACATAATCCTAGAATGTGACCAGGGTGATCCCAACCACAATTGCCGTGCAGGCAGGGCCTTTATCTGTGCCACTTTCCCACCCTTGACCCTCTTTCCACAAGCTCAGGGGCCCCCTAGTCCCAAAACCATACCCTACCCAGAAGATGTTCAAAGAAGTATCTCATGCAAGCAAAAGTTACATTCCTTGGATCCAGCTTGTTCTTACAAGGAAAGTAAGTGGATCAAACATATGATGTAAAGACCAGGGTCCCCCCTCCTCACCTAAATATATTAACCTTCCTTTGATTTTTTATAAGATTTTAAAAATAATTTATACAGCTCTTAAAGGAATCACAAAAAAATTCATGTACTATCTTGATCATGACAAAAATTGCATAAAGTAAGCCAAATATTAATATCCCCCCTTTTACAGATTTGAAAATTGAGGTCTCAGAGAAATCAGGCAGCTTTCTCAGTCATCCAGCTGTAGTACTTCCTTCTGATTTTCCTGACTTCTTTTTTCTTTTTGGTACTGGGGATTAAACCCAGGGGGACTCAACTACTGAGCCACATCTCAGCCCTTTTATTTATTTATTTTTAAATAAATTTGAGACAGGGCCTTGCTACATTACCTAGAGTGGCTGGCTTTGGACTTGTGATCCTCCTGCCTCAGCCTCCAGAGCCACTGGGATTACAGGCGTGTGTCACCACACCTGGCCTGACTTCAAAATTAATTCCTTCCACACTAGATTGTGACATTTATCCAAAGGGCTGAATGTATTTAGTGGTGACATTTCAGACTTCTTGACAAACTGAAAAGTGTTCAGGAAGACACTTAGGGTAAGGGAGAGGGAATCTTTCCACAGCAATTTGGTAAAATGTATAGCCCACCCTTGGCTGGTTGGCATGGCCTCTAGTTTAAGCAGCATCCTACAAATGCTGAAGGCACAGGTGAAAGTGGAAAGAAACTGCTCTTTTAGACTTCTCTTTCTCCCCAAAACTCTCCCCACAATCCCCTTCCCTGTCTATAAAATTTCCTATAGGGGTTCTGTAAAAGAATCCAAAGCTTCTGGCTTGGAAACAGGTTGTTGTTACTGTGGATGGGTGGGTTGCACCCCATCTATCCACCCCTGGTTCTGTGCATAGTTGGGGGACTATCCCATTTGTGTGTCTCAGAGCTCTAAAGAGACTAATACCTGACTCAAAGCAGGGTTGTGAGGAATAAGTATAGTCATGTAAAGAAAACACCAGTGTCTGGTACATGGTGAAAGGCCAATGATGTTAATTCTTGCTATTGTTATTGGCAATTCCTTCTGATGGAAGCCATGTTGCAGGATGTGGGCATCATAAGATATTCACACATATTTCCAGTACAAGGTAGGATTGTACTTCCTTGCCCCACTCTCTTGAGGTTATGCAAGGCCACATGAACTCCTTTGATCAATAAATGAGCAGAAATGTGTGCACTGCTAAGCTAGAGAATTTAACTGCTGGTGGGAGACTTTCCAGAGCTCTCTTTCCCTCTGCACATGTCAATGACAAGTGATGCTTTTTCAGCCTGGGGTTCAAAAGGAGAGAAGAACAATAAGCGTAGTGCCCCCAACTGATCCTCCGTGGGCAGGTAATATAAGCAAGAAATAAACCTCTGTTTCAAGCCACTAAGACTTAGGAATTATTACTGTAACAACATTTCCTATCTTACTGAAGAGGTTGTTTTCTATTTTGCACATTTACTGAGTACCTACCATGTACTAGGTACTGTGCTAGGTGTTTTGCATGCATAATATCATCTCACCTGCACAAGAACCCCATTAAGGCATGGGGGCAGAAAAGATGGTGGAATGAGACGAGCATCATTACCCTAGGTCTGTGTGCACATATGTATGTCTACATCGTGTACAACCAGAGAAATGAAAAGTTGTGCTCCATTTGTGTACAATGAATCGAAATGCATTCTGCTGTCATGTATAACTAGTTAGAACAAATTAAAAAAAAGAACCCCATTCCTGTTGCTACATTCTATGGATTAGTACAATAGACTGAATGTTTATGTTCCAAAAATCCATATATTAAAATTCTAACTCCAAATGTAGCAGTTATTACAAGATGGGGCTTTTCGGAACTAATTAGATCATGAAGATGGAACTCTCATGAATGGGATTAGTGCCCTTACAAAAAAAGATCTAAAGAACCTTCTTGCCCTCTTTCCATTTTTGAGGACAAGGACAAAGTTAGCAGTTTGCAATGGAAGAGGGCTCTCACCAGAACCAGGCTGGGTTGGCACCCTGATCTCAGGCATCTAGCTTCCTAAACTGTGATAAATAAATTTCTGTTGTTTAAGCCCCCTGGGCTCAGATGATTTGTTGTAGCAGCCCAAATTGACTAAGACATGAGCTTACCAAGACCCAGAGAAGACAAGCAACTTGACTTGCCTATGGCTTTAGGAGCTAGGACCATATTCAGCCTATACCTGGCCTCCAGATGCTCAACTAATATTATTAAGCTACAACCCCACATTGCCTCGTTAATCAGATCTTTTATCCCTGCTCTAACACTTCCCTGCTCCCAGCCTAGTGGGCAAAGTTAAGCGAACTTGTTTAGGTTTCTGTAAATTAATGTGTCTCCCAGCTGCTTGCTGTGGGGTGCACTCCCTCCTTATTCTCCTCTCTTTGGCTCATCCTTCCTTCTCCAACACAGCGGAATGGAACACGATACCACCTTTGCCTTCTCCAAAGGTAAATGTTTCATACGATTGCACCTGGCTACCTCTGCTATCAGTGTCACTAGTTCTGTGACCCAGATAGGGTCTGACTCAAATAGCCTGCTGACACCTCCCCCACCCAGGCCTTCCTGGTACTGCTCAGCAAATGGCACCTGTTGCAGACATTGGGGTGAGGGGTGGGCAGCACTGGGAATAAAAGAGGAATGGTGTGTCTCCAGCATTCCATCACCCTGATGGAGAACCAGCTGGCAGGCACATCAGAGTCCGTGCTATTCCTCTTTGGCACAGAACTGCTATCTATATCTTCAGTCCTCTCTTTTATGTTTTCTTTCTTTCCATCTTTATTTTCTCTTCATCCGCAACCCTTTTTTATTTTGAGATAGGGTCTCATTAAGTTGCTGAATCTGGTCTCAAACTTGTGATCCTCCTGCCTCAGTCTTCTAAGACCCTGGGACTTCATGTGTATGCCATCATACCTGGCTCCCCTTCTTTCTTGATATGGCCACCCTCTATTCTTGTCTCCATTACCCACCAAATTTTGCCTCACTCCTGTCCTGGTCTCTCCCTCATCATATAAAGAGACTACAGAGGAGAGGGAGAGAGTGGGGATATCTAGAAGAGGTTCTGAAGTCAGGTTAGTGGCCTGGGTATAAGACTGGGAATCAAGAATCTACCCCCAAAGACAAGTTACCCACCAGCAGTCTTAACTGTTAAATGTAAAAATATTCACTTCCTGGGTTGTGATGAGGCTCTCCAGATGAAATATGTGAAAGTATCTTGTAAATCATTTTACTTATATAAATATGAGTCTCAAAAAGAGTGTCGTTGAGGGCTAGGGTTGTGGCTCAGTGGTAGAGTGATTGCCTAGCATGCTTGAGGCCCTGGGTTTAATTTTCAGCACCACATTAAAATAAATAAATAAGAATAAAGATATTGTGTCCATCTACAAACTAAAAAAAAAAAAAGAATGTCTTTTGGAGTATGTCTAGTTTTGGGGGACCTGATGCTTTATCTCTCCTACTTCTCAGTTGCCAGCTGATTGCCAAGTCTGACCCTCTCTCTCAGACCTAGATTCCTCATCTGCAGTTGCTGGTGGGATATAGCTCTCTGGGGACCCCTCCAACTCTGCACTATGTGTTTGGTGGTCTGGGATTCAGATTCCTGTTTCATTTTCTCCTGAGATAACACCTCATCCCGTTCTAACCAAAGATGTTGGGAGTTCCGCTCTAGTCTGCAGTCCCCAGCACTGTTCCTGAACATCCCAGCATGGACAGTCTGTGCCTTGGGATAGACAGGGATGAAGGGACCAAAGGCCACAGAAAAGATCTTGGTCCATCTCTTCCTGGGCTCTAGAGGAGAAAACAAAACAAAACAAAAAAACAGGTGACCCAGAGGAGAAAAACACCAATAAGCCTGCGTGGACCAGGAGCAGGAAAAAGGGGAGGAAAATCCTTGCCTCGGGTCACCACAAATGGCTGCCTATCTCATATAGTTTTAAAGGACCCTGGACAGCCTCCCTCCACCTCACAAAATATTGCTCCATTTGCTGCCTCAAGTATGAAATCCTACACTGAGGGAACAATGATTCACTCTACAATGAGAAAGGGGAGTTTTGATGAAAGTTTCTAAGGGAGAGATCACACATGGTGTAATAGTTACACTCCAAAATACATGGCTGACCTTAGAAATGCCAATCAGTACTATTTAGGGTTGGAGAGAGGGCAGGAATGTGAGTACTGATAAGTGAGATAGAACAAATGCCCAGAAGTGGGAGATGAGGGCATCTAGAATGGTGACCCACATCACAATTTTGCGCCAGGGCTGAGTCCTATTCCCACAGGGCTGACAGTGGACGCTTCCTTCTTTCTTCTTCCTGGAGCTGCAACAACCTCTCAAAGTATGGTGTCCTGGGAGTCAGGACACCTGAGTTCTCTTACCAGGAGCTGTGTGCTCCTGCTCAAGTCACTGCTGTCAGGAAAGATAAGACCATCTTTGTAATATATGAAGTTTGAAAAGTTTGGTCTCTGAAGTCCTTTATGCTTCAATCATTAAGATTCCCTGTTCAGAATCTAAACAGATAGTTAAGTAGAAGACCCGGAGCCTCCACACAAGGTGGGATGATGTAGCCATGGCTGTGGCCTGCCCTCCCATCAACCCCGCTCGCTCACCTGCAGCCAGCTGCATCCACGCACAGATCTTGTAGACAGTGGCCGAGTTGCAGATGAAGAACAGACTGAAACAGATGATGGAGCCAATGATGAGGAACATGGCCAAGGCCACGAAGAACATGGCTGTCTTGAAGGCTCTGGAAGGGATGGAGGAGAAGTCCAGAGGGCCGCCCTTGCAGATGAGCTCGGAAGAGAGCACGTTGCCCACGCAGTAGGAGAAAAGGCCGAAGTAGCCCGCCTGGGGCGTATTGACGCTGTCACCGATCCAGTAGGGCTGGATGAAGAGGGCCATGACCAGCACGGAAAAGCAGATGGTGAGCGTGCCCCACATCACACCCACCGCCCGCGAGTTCCGCACATAGTTGGTGTGGTAGATCTTGGCTGCCTCCTGGGCGGGCAGCAGCTTCACCATGGTGAAGGCAGCAGGCCTTGGACCAGGCGCCTGTGGGCTGCCAGGCGGAGGCTATGTGGATGGAGGCCCAGAAGTGAGTCACTCCTCAGTGGGGCTTGGAAAGGAGGCTGAGGTCGGGGCACAAGGTGAGAATCCTTCCAGCGCAGGCGGGGAAGAGGCTTAACTGGACAAGGGTGGCCTTGGCGTCCTCAGGTGAGGTTTGCCAGGTGCCTGTCTCTGCTCTAACCCGCCTATCTCCGGTGTTCTGCCTCCTCTCAAGGTCCTGCTGGCGCCACCCTGTCCCCTCCCGTTTTTCCAGTTCAGAGCTCCAGAGAGTACCGCCCCCTTCGCCGGGCCGGGCCCTGCCCTCCTCCCTCTGGCAGAGAGCGTCGTTTCAGCACCGCGGCCAGCGCCCCGGGGCTCCGGGAGGGGGTGGAGCCGGACGGCCGAGTCGGGGGCGGGGCTGACCCGGCGGGGTGGAGCCGGGAGCCACCCGACCCCGCGCGCCCCCTGCGGGGACCTAAGACCCCTCTCACCCTCCTGCAGCCAACAGGAATTGGGAGGGCTGGGCTGTGGCTGCCACGTTTCTCTGCTCAGTTCCAATCGCAAAACGGCTTCTCCCACAAAAAGCCCCGACCACACACTACCCACCCGGGTCTGGCTCCCCGTCGCCCTCCCGGAGTCCCCAACCCCCACCGCCAGAGGTCAGCAAAATCTTTCCTGGTTATGTTTTCTGGTCCCTTTCGTTCAGTCAACAATTGCAAAGAGCCTAGTTAGTATGCATTAAGCTTGTGTTGGAGGATAACTTCCAAGCAAAAGCCACAGAGATAAAAAGGCAGGAACCCTGCCCTCAACGGCAGTGAGACACGTACGCTGATAATGTATGTAGTGTGTATGAAAATACCACACGCAGACCGAGGACAGAAGGGACTAGAAAGCGCAGCAAAGAGCATTCTTCATGAGCCTTCTCAGACCTTAACATATGTTCAGTGCAATGCCTTTCTCCCTTGTTTATGTATTTTTTTTGGTATATATATATATATATATATATATATATATATATATATACATACATACACACAAAATTTGATATATTTTATATATTTCCCTTTTAAAAACATATTTCTCTTAATTTTATGGGTAACTACATGGCTACTGTAGAGAAGTAGGAAAATTTAGGAAAGTATATGTGAAAGAATAAAAATCCTTCCTATCCTCCATCAAGAGCTCAGGAAAGATAAGACCATCTTTAAAACACAAACTTTGGCTTTAGATCAACCTGGATTTGAGTCAGCCACTTACTAGCTAAGTAACCATCCATAGGTTGAAACTTCCTGAGCCTCAGTTTTTTCACCTTTAAAACAGGGGTGATGATTTTATCCATCATGTAAGGCTTAGGTAACTGTAAAATGTTTAGCCCAGAGTATCACATATGAAGTATTCAAAAATGCTGATGAGGGGGCTGGGGTGATGGCTCAGCGGTACAGCGCTTGCCTCGCATGTGCAGGCCCTGGGTTCCATCCTCAGCACCACATAAAAATAAATAAATAAAATAAAGGTATCGTGTCCAACTACAACTAAAAAATAAATATTAAAAAAATGTTGATGAGTATTGCCTCTGTTAACATGGTGCATTTCCCTCCTGCACATACTGCTTCATACAGATAATAATGTATATACAATTTTATATACAATTTTTTCTCTTAGCATTATACCATATAACATTTTGGCATAGTACTTTTCCCCAAAACATTATTTTAATACTTGTGCGATGATGTAACATTTGTTGTACGTACCATAATTATTTAATCATTTACCCGTTGGCATGTTTGGCAATTTCTACTTTTGCTCTGTTCAAAACAATTCTGCCTTGAACATATTTGTGCTATTTCCCTCTTTCTCTTAAATCTCTTTTTGGGTTTTGTGACCATCTTCAGTATCAGACTGAAAGTTCATCAAGGTCACCACTCGCATCTCCACCATCAGACTGGAAGCTTCCCTAGAGCAGGGGCTGAGTGTTTCCTCAATCCGAAAAGGCCTTAGGCTAACTACAGCCAAACTCTTAGGAGTTGGTGGATACCCCTCATTTGGCCACCACGTACACCCTTCCCCTGCCTCCCCAGCTTCCTGAGGTTCTGGTTAGTCAGCCAAGCCCAAGGCATGCAGACCCTTGAGTACTGATCTGAGTGGCTCATCCAAGCTGGATCAAGTGGCCATCAGTCTTTCACTGGGAAACCTGAATTGCTGGTGGATGGGCATGAGGGGAACAACACTGTTGCTTTGTTGGATCTTGGCAACATCCCCAAGAAACAATCCATGAGCTCTTACTACTGGGCCTCAGCACCACTCTGATTCCTATGCCACCTAAGGAACAGGTTGCCCTGTTCCTTCTTCAGCTCTGTGAACCAACTAATTTCAATCTATTTTCTTCCATTTTGCTTTAATTAGCCAGAGTAGGTTTTGACTGTTGTCACCAAAGAGCCCTATATGATCCAAATATTGGCACCAGAAAGGGAGTTTCCTGCCTAGGCAACAGGCTCTGAGACGCCTGTTTATGTTCAAACTGGGAAAACAGCAGGCCGCCGTGCACAGAGGAGAAACAGCTACTCAAATATCAGCTGTGAACACCAGGGCCATGTGCCTTCTAGGGTCAAGTTCTGAGAACTGAATGACTTGGGCCATAGAGAGGTAGAAAGGGAATGGAAACATCAAGAACACTGAATGAAGTGACTACTTACAATGGCATTGAATAATGTCATGCAAGATAAGCTCAGATGTCTAGATCATTGATTTAAGAGATAAAATGAAATTCAAAACCTTTATGTAGTGTGGCTCAAAGAATCATCTAGGACTCGTTGCTACAAAATATAGGATCATTAAAGTAAGATCCAGGGATATGAGGGTGCTGAACTGCATAGCCTCAAACCCACCCCATGTTCCTGGGTCAGTAGACCAGGTCACCTCAGGAATGGGTAGACCCTTGGGCTAAAAAGTAATGTATTAAGAAGATCTGGGGTCACAAGTATGCTCCACTGTGCCCAGCTTCGTGTGTCTCTTATAATAACACTTTTCATTGGATTGAGGGCCCACCTAGATCATCTTGTTGGATCTCCATTTTGAAAAATTCTTAATTTACTTACATCTGCAAAGAATGTTTTTTCTTTCTTTTTTTTAAATATTTCACTATTATATTATTGATGGACCTTTATTTATTTGTTTACATATGATGCTGAGAATCAAACTCAGTGCCTCACACATGCAAGGCAAGCACTCTACGACTGAGCCACAAACCCAGCCCAAGAATATTTTCTCTATAAAAGATAACGTTCATGAGTTCTTGGGAACAGAATGTGGATCTTTCCCTGTCCCCTGACTTGGCTAAAAGTTAATGGACTAAGAAGATCTAGTCCAAAGCCTCTGGTGCTCAAAAGAATAAATCCCAAACAGTATTATGTCTCAAGGAGACCTGCAGAAATTAGTTACTAGCAATGACTTGAAAGATGAGGGGTGGTGACTCTATTTGTAATGAATGTTTGCCACATCGTTTGGTCCTGTTTGGGGCTGACCTGCATCTCAACCCCCTTCTTATTTTGGGGTGATACTCTGCTGGAGGAGAGCTCTGGTGTACCTCTGCTTTCACTGTGGAAGCTGAATGGGCAGGTCCCACTTCCCCTACCTGCTCGAGAGAGCTCTGCTGGCATGCTGGCTGGTAGAAGAGGGCCACCGCAGCATGACATCCTCACTCAGGAAGGCCCTTGGGACTTCAGGGAAAGGAAAGCTCCATGGAGCACAGAATTCTAAGTGCTAGTACAGCCCCTGAAAGATCCACATGTATTTCCAAGAACCTGTGAACATTATCTTTTTTTTGGAAAATATGCTTTGCAGATGTAAGTAAATAAAGGAATTTTCAAAATGGAGATCCAACAAGATGATCTAGGTGGGCCCTAAATTCAATGATAAGTATTTTTTTAATTTGTTCTTTTAATTTTTTAAAATTTTTTTTAGAGTGAGGAGAGAGAGAGAATTTTTTAATATTTATTTTATTTTTTTTTTTTAGTTTTCGGCAGACACAAGATCTTTGTTTGTATGTGGTGCTGAGGACCGAACCCAGGGCCTCACACATGCTAGGTGAGAGCTCTACCGCTAAGCCACAACCCCAGCCCTGTTCTTTTAAATTATACGTGACAGTAGAGTGTATTTTGGCAAATTATACATAGATAGATTATAATTTAGTCTATTTGGGATCCCATTCTTGTGGTTGTACATGATGTGGCATTACTCTGGTCTTGTATTCAAATACAAGGCTAGGAAAGTTATGTCTGACTAATTCTACTGTCCTTCCTATTCCTCTCCCCCTAACCTTCCCTTCATTCCCCTTTTAATGACAAGTGGCACAGTGAAGCACACTTCAGCAACCTGCAAGGCTGAGGCAAGAGAATTACAAGTTCAAGGCCAGCCTCAGCACTTTAGCAAGATCCTACCTCAAAATGAAATTAACAACAATGATGCTTGCTGCCAAAAGACAGAGACAGAGAAACAGACATATATTAAAGGATATAACAGAAAAAAAAAGGTGACAGGACCACAGAGTTAGATGGGGGAGTTGTGGCCGCAGCCAAGGAAGGCGGCAACCACCTGAAACAAGAAGAGGCATGAGCGGGGCGGGGTGGGGCGTGTAGCTCAGTGCCGAGCTCACACATAGCATGTGCCAGAGCTGGGTTCAGTCCCCAGCCCAAAAAGATGGAAGGAGCAGGAGGAAGAGAAGAAAGAGAAGGACGAGAGTGACCAAGTGGATTGTTCCCCAAATCCACTGCAGGGAATGAAGACCTGCCAACACCGTTATTCTACCGTTGGCCTCCAAAATTATGAGAGAGGGGGCTGGAGTAAAATCGCTTGCCTAGAATGTGTGAGGCTCTGGGTTTGATCCTCAGCACCACATAAAAATCAACAAATAAAAAAAAAGGTATTGTATCCACTTACAACTAAAAAAATAAAAAAATTGTGAGAGAATAAACTTCTGCTGTTCCAAGCCACCATGTTTGTTATGGCAGCCTCAGGAAACTAAAACAACACTTACTCAGTAAGGAGAAAGGGCCTGAGGCACCCATGACACCGTTTTGTGGGCAGTGACTGATGGACCAGCTAGATGATCAGCATCTAGGAGGGGTAAGTTTGAAAAATTAGGTTGAGGGGGAGCGTGTGGTTGGAACCCTGGGAATAGGGCAGAACTAGAGTACGTGGGTCTTATGGGAATATTCTCCAGGAGATTGGCCCTGCAGAGGAGGCTTTCACGTGGCTCACAACAATACCAACAAACCTTGTGTCCCCTGGTATGACATCCACAGCTCTCAAAACTCAATAATAAGAAAACAAACAACCCAGTTTTACTAATGGATAGAAGATTTGAACAAACACATCAAAGAAGATATACGGGTGGCAAATATGAAAAAATGTTTGACATCAGTAGTTAGTAGAAAGGTGCAAATTAAACAATGACACAGTGATATACACCTGTTAGAAAGGCTAAGTTACAAAACAGCAACAACCTGGTAACTCCAAGACAGTGAGGATGTGAAGCAACTAGAACAAATATATTGCTTATGGGAATGTATATTGGTTCAGCCACTTTGGAAAGCTCTTAAAAGACTCTCCTAGAAACCAAAACAAACTTTTGCCATATGACCCAACATCTCACTATTAGATACTTGTCCCAGAAAAATGAAAACTTGTGTTCACACAAAAACCTGAAAGTGTGCACACACAATATGTGCAACAGCTTTCTTCATGATTGCCCAAATCTTCTGAGAAATAACATGAAGCTTCTTCAACTAGCACGTGCATAAACACACTGTGTTTCCATCCATACAGTGGACTATGACTGGGTGATATGAAGAAACAAACTTGGGGGGCTGGGGTGGTGGCTCAGCGGGAGAGCGCTTGCCTAGCACGTGTGAGGGCCTGGGTTCAATACTCAGCACCACACAAAAATAAATAAATTATATTTATTTGGGCTGGGCATGTACTCAAAGGTTGAGCACATGCTTAACAGGTGCTTTGCCTTGATTTAATCCCCAGCACCAAAAAACAAAAACAAAAAACCACAATTGTTTTTTTTTTTTTTTTCAAGAAAAAAAATTGTTGATACCCACATCAACATGCATGAACCACAAAAAACATTATGCTGAGTAAAAGAGAAGTCAAATCCAAAAAAAGTACATGCCATGTAATTAAATAGGAAGAACATTAAACTGTAAGGAATGAAAACAAGGCTAGGTGTGGTGGGGCAGGCCTGTAATCCCAGCAGCTCAGGAGGCTGAGGCAGGAGGATCACAAATTCAAAGCCAGCCTCAGGAAAAGCAAGGTGCTAAGCAACTCAGAGAGACCCTGTCTCTAAATAAATACATACAAACTAGGGCTGGGAATGTGGCTCAGTGGTCAAGTGCCCTTGAGTTCAATCCCCCAGAACCCCACCTTCTCCCCCAAAAAAGAAAACGAATTTGTAGTTTCTAGGATCTGGTGGGCATAGATTAGTACAAAGAGGTGGTGTGAGGGGATATTTTAGGGTGATGGAAGGGCTCTGTAGTTACATGACTGCATTTGTCAAAACTCATAGATCTTCATACTAAAATCGGTGAATTTTATGATATTAATTATTCCTCAATATTAAAAAGTGGGATTGGTTTTGTTGACGGGGTCTTCAATCCTGACTCTTAAGAGGGGAGAGGATGCCAATGTACGGAGGCAGCTGGAGTATGTGCGGAATTTAAGAAATGCCTGTCCTGACTCCCATAACTGCCAGAGTAAAATTAATGAAAGGAAGAAAATAATTCAGTAGCCCAACACAGTAATCAGGACGATGAGGGGCGAGTAGGTCTGAGTCAATGAACAGCATAAAGAACATTAACGGGCAGAGGTGCTGATTGAGAGCAAAAGGGATCCAAGTTGTAAGCACCACTTCTGCCACCAGGTGGCGCCTGCAGACGCGACTCCAGCATCTACCGGGATTTTCTTCTTCGCTGTGACGTGTATACATTTATGTATCTTCCTCTTTTTTCATTCTCTTTCGACGTGGATAACTTTACAGTTTGGCCCCTAAGATGCACAATAGTGAGATATGATCAAGACCAAACTAGAAGAAGGCATCACACGGAGATCCTGGACTTAGAGGTGAGCCGTGACTGTGAGACCTCAAGCTGTCTCCTGCACCTGACCGGCTCACAACCTAGTGGCTCGAGCCCTACTCAGAACTGCGATGTGTTTGAAGGGAATACTGGCAAGGAATGGAAACTATAAAATAAAGGGAAAAAAGAGTTCAGAGGATGTGACCAGCCAGAGATATGAACTGTCATAAGAGAACAGAGAGCACACTCAGTACCCATAACTTCAACAGGACCAGAGGATGAGGTGAGATAAGCGACGTCATAGCAGCCCCTGGGAACCCAGGAGATCATAAAGACCCCTCCCTTGCTGCCTTGAAGCCTCGGAGGCTCCACACCATGCTTGATCTAATCTTGGTCAGGAGAATGGAGGGGAGGGGGCCTAGAAGGAGAATGGCAATCTTAAAATCACACATGCTTCACTTCCTGTCCCCACCTAAATAAGACAGAGGCTGGACAGTCAGAAAAAATTTACAAGCTGCAATTGTTACAAACCCCAATTTGTCACTTGAATCTTCTTGGGGAAGGGAATTTGTGGGCTAGGTAACCAATGGAATGGATGGGGCTCTCTACTATAGCTGTTTGCCCAGAATCTTGTGCGCTTCTTTGGTAATAAAACCCACTCTGTTCAGAAAGGGATTACTTCCCATTTCATGAGACCCAGGTGGGGCTGTTCACCCCAGAGTTCCACCCAGTACCCATCCTGGGCAGGCGACTGGAGGATACAAGCTCTGTCATCCTGAGTCTGTGTATGGGGGATTGGTTTGGGTTTGGGGTTTGTTTGTTTGTTTGTTTGGGTTTAGGGGGGTTGTTGTTGTTGTTGTTTGTTGTTTTTGGTTTTGAGACTGAGTCTCCCTCTCCTGCTGGGCTTAGGAGTTTCTCCTGCCTGGGCCTCCCAGTGCTGGGACTGTAGGCACGTACCACTGCCCTGGCCTCTCTCTGGGGAGTTTGAATCTTGAGTGGATCCCTGCCTGCTCTCTGCTCTGGCTCCATGGTTGTGGCTCGTCTGACCCTGATCCAGGACTGTGAGCCCTTTTGCAGAATCGAGATGTCTATCTTTGTGACTTGGACAAAAGTAATACATTATAGAGATACAGGAGATTTTCAGGCCTTCAGGGGCAAGAGTACAGCCAGTTGTGGGGAGTGAGTAAGTGTGTGTGTGTGTGTGTGTGTGTGTATACCCAGATCTGAAAATCCATTGGGAAGTCAACGCATGGCTGCCAATACTTCTCTGTGACTGACTGATCTGTCCTTCCATCTCTCAGTCAACTCATTCAGTTTCTTCATCAGCACACAGAAAACTGCCCTCCAGGGCTTCCCCACTTCCATGTAACAGACAAGCTTGAGAGGGGCTGTCAGACACAGATCTATATCCCAGGAGGCACCTTGGCTCAGATGCCATCCCTTCCCCTGTCCTTTGTGGTGAGGAGCAGAGATGGCTTATTTACTAGAATGGCTGCCAGAGGCTCACCCTGTAGGTCTGGAGTAGATCATAGAGAAGGTAAACGGCAGTCACCCCAGAGGAACTCCAAGGCCACTGTGCCTCAGCCTCCCTCAACAGGAGGCATGACACCACCCCATGAATGGAAACTGACCAGGAGAAATCTTACTTTTTACTCTTTCTTTTTTGTGGTCCAGGAACTCACATGTGCTAGGCGAGTGCTCTACCACTGAGCTACACCCCTACCCTGCTTTTTTTTTTTCTTTTTAAGATACAGCAGCTACATTATATAGATTTGAATCTTAAGCACACAACCAGATGGATTTTACATCTGTTTTCAATTTCAAGGCTGAGAACAACTCCAGCACTCTAGAGGGCTCTCTCAGGGCCTCCTTCTCATTAATGTCCCCCAGAAGGGGGATGAAAAGTGTCCCAATTTCTCAACTTTCCTCACTATCAGTGAGTTTTGCCTCTTCTTGACCTTCAGGTAGATGGATCTTGCAGTCTGTGTTCTTTGTCTCTGACTTTTCTTGTTTTCATCTTATTTATTTATTTATAATTTATTTATTCTGATTAGGTATATATGACAGCAGAATACATTTCGATTCATTGTATATAGCTGCAGCACAACTTTTCTCGGGTTCTCTGACTTTTCATGTTCAACATTATGCCAGAAAAATTGTCCCATATGATTGAAATGAGCTCAGTTTTAAATTTAAAATTTTTTTAAATTAAATTAACTATCTGTTTAAAGACAGTCTCACTATGTGGACCAGGCTGGACTCAAAATCCTGGGCTCGTGCTGGGGTTGTGGCTCAGCAGTAGCGTGCTCGCCTAGCACGTACGAGGCCCTGGGTTCCATCCTCAGCACCACGCAAAAATAAATAAATAAAATAAAGGCATTGTGTCCAACTACAACTAAAAGTAAATATTTTTTTAAAATATTTATTTATTTTTTTTTAGTTTTCGGTGGACACAACATCTTTTGTAAAAGTAAATATTTAAAAAAAAAAAATCCTGGGTTCAGGTGATCCTCCCACCTCAGCTCTGAGTAACTGGGACTACAAATATGTTACTGCACCCAGTTCGTTTTTGGGGTTGTTTGTCTTTTGTTTTGGTTTCTTGAGAGGGAGAACCCCAGAAAGAAACTCTATTCATTTATCTAGCAGTACTATGGATCAAAGCCAGGGCCTTGGGCATGCGAGGCTAGTGTTCTACCACCAATCCACACCCCCAGCCCCCAATCTCTCTTAGATTAGATTAGAAGGCTGGCTAACCTTATGAGGTTTGGATACAAAAAATATCTAATTTTTGCTTATGTTTTGAAAGCACATAGATCTGTCAGAGCTCTCTTTGCTGTTCTCTGCATTTGTAATGGCAAAACCTCCAATCTCGATCCTCTGGGAAGTTGGCGGTGGCCAGTTGGGGAAAAGACTGGTGCATGTTCACAGCTCCTCTGGTTTCTTCTGCAGCCTCCTGCCTTGACTTGGGAGAAGGCACCATGATTATCTCCCTGTGGCTCCCCTCCCACCGGCAGGGGGTGCAGATGGGGGGCAGCAGGTAGAGGAAAGAGGGGCCAGGCTGGGCTCAGGGCAAAGTGATTTCAAACACTGACTCCCCTAAAGTGAGAGGACAGTGTTCCTTTCTGCCTCTCTGCAAGCAGGTGGGCTTCTCTTATTTGGAGAGTCTCCTGGCTCATTCCTCCGTGTTCCATGTCGCAGGGATGCGGGGGTGAGGGAAACTGGTGGTGTTCCAGGAGCTGAGCCCCTGACATGTAGTGGGAGCCTCCACAGGGGTTCCATATACTTTGATTTACTTGATCCTGGCCTTAAGAAGTAGGAGTCATCATCACCTTGAGGTAGGTAAGGGAAAGAGGCTCGAGGAGCTTGCAAAGTTTAAATCACTCATCCAAGGTCAAGGAGCTGGTGAGTGTTGAGTTCCGAAGCACAGAATGGAAGCCGTGCTCCAGGCAGCCCAATCTGGGGCCTCCCAGAGGGGCTGCTTTCCACCCGAGGATGGGGCAGGAAGGAGGGGGCCGGGTGGTGTGTGCTCTGGCCGCAGCGCCTTGACCTGCAGGGAAGCTGCTCTGTTTGTACACCTGAGTCCACGCGGGCAGCTGCGCCCTTCCCAGCCTCCAGCCCTGCTCCCCCTGAGGTTCCGGAGACCTCCTCATTCCCATCCAAGACTTGTGACTGCTCGTGCCAACGTGTGGCCTTGGGGTGGGAGGACTGGAGACTTAACTAGAGGGATGTTGCAATTGCAGGTGGCGAGTGAGGTGGGAAGGGAAGAGGAGAGGTTGCTGGAGAAGCCCCTCCTGGGGGCCCGAACTGCTCCTGTGGGCAGCCCTCTGGAACGAGGGCAGAGGCGGTGGGCCAGACGGAGGACAGAGACCCTGGCCAGGGCTGAGGAGCTGGCTGACCCCAGGGACCTCTGCCTGCATTAGAGGCCTGGGAGAACGAGGAGGCTGTGTCTACTCCTTACCTGAGCCGGGCACTGCCAAACACTGGGTTTAAGTGGGGCCAAAGGCAGGGCTGGGACTAGAGTGGAGGAGGAGAGGCACCTAGGACACAGAATGCCATCGGGCCCTCGCTCCCAGGTACCTCTCGTGCCCCACCCTAGTCCCTGCCCTGCCCAGGAGCTTAGGGTCAGAGGGCAGCTAGGACTCTACCTCCTTGCAAACCAGACCTGTTCCAAGCACTGTGCATATGGTCATATGTAACATAGGTAGAGTTTGCTAATTCTATAATTCTGTTACTTCATTCAACACATACCTGTGTGTTAGGTTGACCCTCACAGTTCTTGAAATTATCCCCATGGACGGATAAGAAGACTGAGCCAGAACAGTTAGGTAACTTGTCCGCTAACAACTTGTGCACCTAAGTATTCAAAGTCCATTATTTTTCTTTCTCTATTTATTTATTTTTTCAGTACTGAGGATTGAATCAGGGCCTTGGACACTCCTGTACCACTGAACCACACCCAGAGTACACGCTTTTAAACATAATGCAACATCACATGTATGCATTCCCTCCCTCTCTCTCTCTCTCTCTCTCACACACACACACACACACACACACACACACACACCCCAGATGCTGTCTAGCCACCTTATCAGGACCTCCCCACCCCCAGCAGATTGGCCACAGCTGTGCTTCTGCTCACGGCAGGCCCTGGGGCATGCAGAAGAAGGTGGGTCACATGTGGACAGGGCCCCTTTTAAGGCCCCACCACCCCAGCTAACTCGTCTTCTGCCACCTGACCTGCCGGCTGCTACCCACACCAACTGTACCACTCACCATGAAGGTTCTTGTCCTTCTGCTTGTCACCCTTGCCGTGGCCTATGCAGCTCCTGACCCCCGGGGAATCCTAATCAACCTGGTAAGGGGGTGTGTAGGGAAGGCACATCTGAGCCTCCAGGCGGGGATTTTGTGAGTTTGGATCTTGGCCTCTGATGTCCTCAGCTGGAGCTGCTCAGGGGCTCTTTTCCTTGATTGCTCAGCCCCCTCCTGCACCTCTTCCCAGGGTGCCCCCAAAAGATTCATTGATAGTTCAGACTCAGGCTGGGATATGCTCAGAGCAGGGTGGTGGCAGAGAAGTGGCCCTGGGCTGGGGTTGGGACCCATGGGGTCCAGACAGATGGAAAGTCTGGTGTGAGGAAGTAATGGCTTGAGCCAGATCCAACCCTATGGATTCTAGTACTGACTGTAGCCCACTCCCTGGCCCGGTGTTCCCATCTGTAATGTGCCCAGTTGGCCCCAAACAGGGACTCCCTGTTGCTCCAGCTCCCACACCCCGAGGTGCCTGTAAAAGCTGAGGCACATTACCCTGCAAGGCTCCCCTCCCCCCACAGGCTTTTGCATAGCATAATGGGCATCCAGGATCCTCCATGCCCATCCCGTCCAGAGGGAAGAAGTGTGGCACTGGGTGGCTGCTGTACCTGGCTGTGAGGAAGCATTCTATAAAATCAGAGCCTGGAACCCTGGCTCAGAGGGTCCCATGCTCTAGAAAGCTTGACCTATGCACGGCATGGTGGCACATGCCTGTAGTCCCAGTGGCACTAGAGGCTGAGGCAGGAAGATCACAAGTTCAAAGCCAGCCTCAGCAATCTAGGGAGGCTGTAAGCAACTTAGTGAGACCCTTTCTCTAAATAAAACATAAAAATGGTTGGGATGTGGCTCAGTGGTTAAGCACCCTAGGTTCAACTCCGGGTACCAAAAAGAAGAGAGAGAGAGAAAACAAGAGAGAGAGAGAGAGAGAGAGAAACAGAGAGGAAGCTTCACCCGCAATCCTGGCTTCTGACTTACAGTGGCTCACTCCTATGCGCCAAATACAGTTCTGAATGCCTCACAATAACACCAGGAGACTATTCTTATCCACCACCCTCACATGGAGAGAAGTTAAGCACCAGCCTGAGTCACACAGCTGGAAAGGGGTGGCATTGGAATTGGCGCTAGGGCGGGCGAGCCCCAGGTTGCCTCACCTCCACAGGTCACACAGGGCAAGTCCCGCATGGCAGCCACTCAGTGCCAAGGTTCTTTCGCTCCTGGCAGGGATAGGCTTGGAGGGTCCAGGATACCCCTGTGATGCTAGGCAAAAAACTGTGGGGGGAGGGGGAGTCTTAAGGGGTGATGGACTTCAATTTTCAGACTCCTCAAAGGAATGTGGGAGCTGGAGCCACTGGGAAACCCTGTCTTGGAGTCATCTGTGCAATCTCCAGAGGGGATCACTGAGGCCCAGGGAGTTGGTAGTTACAGCCAATACTAGAAGCCTTGGATTCCGACCCAGCCCAGGGCTGCCTCTCTGCCACCACACTGCCCACTCCTCACGTGGGTGGAGTGCAGAGAGGCCACCGGACCCAGGGCTGAACTCCTTCACACACACTCTTACTGAGGGAGGTAGTGTCAGGGGTGAGTGGGATGGGGCTGGTGGCGAAGGGCATGGGGAAGGGCGCTGGGCTCACTGTCTGTCACTGCAGGAAGATGGCGAGATCTGCATGAACAGTGCCCAGTGCAAGAGCAGCTGCTGCCAACACTTCAGCCCCCTGGGCGTGGCCCGCTGCACACACATGGCCAGCGAGAACAGCGAGTGCTCACCCAAGGTGGGGACTGGGGAGTTGGGAAGAGAGGACGGAGGATGGTCCTTGAGGCTTGGAATGGGGTCAAGGACCTTGAATACTGAGGGTGTGAGCAGAGAGAGGTCAACAGGTGTCAAAACACAGTCCCATCTGCCACACCTCAACCCTCCTAACTGGCCACGGAGATGGGTGGGGCAGGGAATCGTTATTCCCATTTCATGGGTGGGTAAATAAAGACTCCCCAGAGAAATCAAGTTAGTAAGAATGCCAGGTGTGGTGGCCCACGCCTGTAATCCCAGCGGTTTGGGAGGCTGAGACAGGAGGATATGAGTTCAAAGCCAGCCTCAGCAAAAGCAAGGTACTAAGCAACTCAGTGAGACCCTGTCTCTAAATAAAATACAAAATAGGGCTGGGGATGTGGCTCGGTGGTCAAGTGCCCCTGAGTTCAATCCCCAGAATCAAAAAAAAAAAAAAAAAGTAAGAGTAAGTGAGTCACAGTGGAGACCAGACCTGAACCTCTCGGGCCCACAGCACTCCCTAGGGAAGCCATTGGGAGAAACACCCTCTGAAAAGGGAGGGGGCTGCTGGTTCTCCCTCCAGGCAGGGGGCAAATGATGCCCAAAGCAGCCCCCCACAGTCTGTGACTCCACTGGCTCTGGCTCTGCAGACAGTCTATGGGATTTACTACAAGTGTCCCTGCGAGCGGGGCCTGACCTGTGAGTCGGACAGGACCATTATTGGCGCCATCACCAACACCAACTATGGTATCTGCCTTGATGCTGGACGCTCCAAGGAGTAAGACCACCCCTGACTCCTGCACCTAGCCCGGCAGGCTGCGCAGGACCCTTCTCTTGTCTTCCATCTCTTATCTTTGGCTGGCCACCTCCTTGACCAGCACCTCTGTCACCTGATTGGGTTCTTGGCAATAAAACCTGCCTGCAAACCTTCCCTGCTCCTGTGTGTCCTTGCTGGGTCAGGGTCTCCCTTGATACTGCATCAAGCCTTTGCCCACCAGGGCAGGTGTCCAGCAGGCCAAAGATGGAGGAATGGGTCCAGGACCAGGAAGGATGTGCTTGAACAGATTGGGGACTAGAGACAAGGCCCCGGCGGGCCAGGAACTTATTCATTTCTGGGAGCAATTACTCCGCTCTGGGATGCACCTGGATGTCCCTGCAATTCCCAGAGAGATAGGCAGCAAGAACATGTGCGCACACACACCCCCTTGGGCGTGGAGTTCCCATGGCCCATATTTCCTCCCTACATCAGAACTCTCCAGTCCCTGTCCTGGTTCTCGCCTCCTACAGGCCCGGCTTTCCGATGTGACAGCTGACACAACCACGTATCAGACCTCCAGCACAGGGGTCAGATCCCAATTGCTCTGGGCTCACTCTCTGTCCTAGAAAGTCCTCACAATGATCCTGGGAGGGAGGTTTTACCATCTCTATTTCACAGATGAAGAGACTGAGTTTCAGAGAGGTTAAGGATATTGCCCAATATAACATAACTAGACAAAGGTGCACTCTACCCACCCAGCTCCACCCCGACCCTTTCTATGATTCCCTATTCTTTTTAAAAAAAAAATATTTTGTTTTAGTTGTAGATGGACACAATAACCTTTATTTTATTTTTATGTGGTGCTGAAGATCGATCCCAGTGCCTCACACATGCTAGGCAAGCGCTCTACCACTGAGCCACAACCCCAGCCCTCCCCATTCTTTCTCAACACACAAAATGAGAAAAATGAACAGAAATTGTAGCAGATTTAATTTTTGGTCAATTCAAAAATAGTAGGGCTGGGGATGTGGCTCAGGGGTAGAGTCCTTGCCTAACAGGCACAAGGCCCTGGGTTCAATCACCAGCACCACACACACACACACACACACACACACACCACAAATTGTAGCCCCCCCAGAGCCATCAAAAATGAGTTGCCATCACCACAGTGTGCAAGCAGAAGTTCAAGGATCGGCGGGTGGTGGGGACACTGGAGAGGAGATTCACACAACGAATAGTGGATAAGGGACAAAATAAAGTTTAGATGCCCCCACAGTCCCAGGATTCTGTAGTTCTGTGATCAGTGAATCTCCTAGTAACTGAAAGCAAATGAAAAGGAATACAGAAAGAAAAAGAAATGGAGACAGACTTCAACGGATCAGCGATGCCTTATTAAAAGCAGCAGAGGGACACATTTTCAAGAGGGAAAATGGTGACAGGCAATAATAAGGGTCTGAGTTTCACAGGGTTTAGAGGGGCTGAGTCCTGGCAGGAAGTGTGTTGGTTACAGCTGGAGGGAGACCTTGGGCAGGCAGGAGGACGGCTGTAGATAGGGAAAGTCAACAAGTTCAGAGCCCAATATTCTCCCTCTCTCCTTGGGGGTTGTTATTTTCCTTCATTAACCGTGAATTTATGAGGTAGGGCTGTATTAAGCTGTAAGTAGTAAAAAACCCAAGTAATTATAACTTAAATAGACAAGGACATATATCTCACGAACCAAGAAGTCTAGTGACAATGTGGGTGTGTGTTTGGTGGCTGGCAGGTCTTGACCCTCCCTTTACAGTTGCCAACTACTTGGTGGCAGTGCGCCTTCACCATAGCCAAAGGCAGGAAGCGTGCAGCAGAGGGAGGGTGCGGTGGGGGCTGAGGAGTGGGACGGTTCTCAGGGTGTCCCTTCTTCTTGTCTTTCCCCAAAGCCTCAGGCAGACTTTCCTCCATGGGGCAAAGGTTAGAACTGGGGCACCTGACCGCCTCTAGGTGCCCCAAAGGCTGAGAAGTGAATAGGGCTTCCACCATCTTACTCCACGGGTCGTCTCAGGCCTAGAAGGAGGGGAAGGTCAGGTCACACTCCTTGGTGCGCAGACTCAGCTCTGGGAGAGAACCACAGTCATGTCTTCTTCCTAGATCTACAGAGTGACCACTGGGCCCAGCAGTGAATTAGACTATAGAGGACATGAGAAAAATGTCCCTGATTTCCAGGAGTCACTAGAGAATTGGGCTCTGCAGAAGCAAGTGGCCAAGCTGCCCCACCCCCACCCGCCACCCTGCCCCCAGTTTCCCTCTGTTAAATCCCTTCTACTTGAAATACCTGGAGTGGTTCTTATTTAACTGCCCTGAAGCAGACATTTGTGGGGGAAGCTCTCTGAGCCGTGGCTGTGCCTGGCAGAGAGGGAGAATTTTGTCATGGTGGCTGACACCTGACCACACTTGCCTCTCACCAAGCCTGGAGCCCAGAGGTGCCACCTTTTCTAATTCACATGAAGATGTCACACAGGCTACAGCCTTTCACTGACACTTTCCATCTACCTATCCTAACCCCAGGAACTCCTCATCTTGTGGTTACCTTTTTTCTAGATCTATGAGATATTCACTATGGAAGCAGGGATGTGTGTAGCCTTGAGCTCATAAAAAAAGAAAAGAAAAGAAAATCCCTGATCCTGTGGTCCCACACTGGGCCAGCCACATGTGGCTGTTGAGCACTTGAGATGTGGCTCATCTGAATGGAGATAAGTATAAGATACAAACTTGATGAGGAGGACTTATTACAAAAAAAAAAAAAAAGAAGAAGAATGTAAAACATCTCAAATCATGTTGAAATTATGACATTTTATATTAGCTTAGAAACAAAAATAGAGTATCAAAATTGATTCCACTTGCTTTTTTTAATACTAAATCTTTTTTTAATATTTATTTTTTAGTTTTAGGTGGATATAATACCTCTATTTTATTTTTATGTGGTGCTGAGGATCGAACCCAGTGCCTCACACATGCTAGGCGAGCATGCTACCAGATGAGCCACACCCAAGCCCTCTCTTGCTTCTTTTTATTTTTTGAATGTAGCTATTAGAAAATTTAAATTATAGCCTGCTTTTTATTCCACTGGGCAATGCTGCAGAGAGTCCCAGAGCTGCGGCTTCTCAGCCCAGGAGAGGCACAGCCGCGGCTCAGAGAGCTCCCCCCACAACTGTCCCTGGACTTCGGCCTCTCCCAGGGACCACTCTTCCCACGGGGGCAGCAGAATCTCCACGGTTTGTGAAGGGGTCCCAAATTCACCACAGTGGCATGAATATTTTGAGCTCAAGGCTTTTGGCAGTAGGCTCTTTTCTGAACTTCCTCATTGACCTAAAGCAGAGCCTCCCGAAGAAATGGATGCTCATCAATCCCACCCCAGGTCCTCCTGGAAACCAGGGCAGGTTTTCTTCTCACCACAGAGAAGTGGGCATCACCGAGTAGATGTCTATAAGCCAAATCCCACCCGCCTCCTAAAGCCACATTTTTCTATGAACATTCTGAATAAAAACCTGCCGTATCTCTTGCAAGTGTATCTTCTGTTTTTTTAATTGTCAAGGCCCCATTCTCTGAAGCTGAGAGTAGTTTTTTCTTAGCGACACATGGAAATGGGTTCATTGTGTCAGAAACATGCCTTTCCCTTTTTCCCTATTTAAAAAATGTCATCTGAAGTTAACAACGTTTTTTAAAGAACATGTACGACTTGAGGGTTTTTAAAAGGCATACTATGTCCCTGGATGAAAATATTCAATATTGCAAAAATCTAAAATTTCCCCAAATTGATTTTTTGGGGGAGCAGGTTTATTGAGGATTAAACCCAGTGTAACCATTGAGCTACATGTGTAGTCCTTTTTATATGTATTTATTTATTTTGGTATGCAGGATCAAACCCAGGGGCACTTAAACCTGAGCCACATCCCCAGTCCTTTTAAAATACATTTTATTTGGAGACAGGGTCTCCTTGAGTTGCTTAGGGCCTCCCTAAATTGCTGAGGCTGGCCTTGAACTTGTGATCCTCCTGCCTCAGCCTCCCAAGTTACTGAGATTATAGGTGTGCACTGCTGCACCAGGGCAAGTTAATTTTTTTAAAAAGCTGTATATACTTAAGATGTACCACATGTTGATTGGATATACTTATCCTGCTATACACAAACTCGGATGTGATTACTACTGCCAAACAAATTAACATACCCAGCCATCATCCTAAATAGTTTCCTCCCTACCTACTTTTCTTTCTTTCTTCCTTTCTTTTTTATTTTACAGTAAGAGTACCTAAAACCTGCTTTCTTAGCAAATTACCCATATATAGTACAATATCATTAACTGCAGTCCTCATGTTGTACCCGAGTACTCCTGGATTTATTCACTCTGTGTAGCTGCAACTTTGTACACTCTGGCCTCCATCTTCCCATTTCCCCTCACACACCACCACTCTCCTTATAATCATAAACATAATATCCTCCAGTTTCATCCATACTGTTGCAAATGGTAGGGCTGAATAATATTTTTTGTAGGGCTGAATAATATTCCATTGTATATGTATACCATGGTTTCTTTATCCATTGTCCATCAGTTGTTTCTATAGCTTGGCTATTGTGAGAAGTACTGCAATGAACCTTGGGAATATGACTACCCATAGAAGTAATGGCTTTTCCTTTGGATATATACCCAGAAGTGGAATTGCTGGATCACATGGTAGTTTCATTTTTAATTTCTTTAGGGACCTCCTTACTGTTTTCCATAGTGGCTACACCAATTTACATGCCACCAACTGTTTCCAAATATTCCCTTTTCTCTTCACCCTCTCAAATCCTGTTATTCTGATAAAAGCCATTCTTACTAAAGTGAGGTGATATCTCTATAGCTTTTTAAAATATTTTTTAAATTGCAGATGGACACAATACTTTTACTTTATTTATTTATTCTTATGTGGTGCTAAGGATGGGCCTCACACATTCTAGGAGTGCTCTATTGCTAAGCCACAGCCCTAGTCTTCAATATAGTTTGAATTTGCCTTTCACAGATCATTAATGATATCGAGCACCTCTTTATGTACCTGTTGTCATTTTTATGTCTTCTATGGAGAAATATCTATTCAGATCCTTTGCCCATTAATTCATTTTTTTCTGTTGAATTGTGTGAGCTCCAATATATATATATAATTTTTTTTCTGCTGAGTTGGGTGAGCTCCTATAAGTTGCATGTTAACCCCTTATCAGACACACAGTGCCCACATATTTTCTCCTAATCTCTATGGCGCCTACTTTGTTACTTTGTTGATTGCTTCCTTTGTTGTGCACAGATGTTTTAGTTTGATGACGTCCCACTTGTTTATTTTGGCTTTTGTTGCCCATGCTTTTGGTGTCCTATCCAAAAAAATCCTTGCCAAGACCCATATTCTGTAGTCTCCCCCATATGCTTTCCTCCAGCAGCTTTAGGGTTTCGGGTCTTACTTGTAGTTGATTTTGTGTGTGGTGTGAGACAAGATTCCACTTTCATTCTTTTGCATGTAAGTGTCCGGTTTTCCCAGCACCATGTATGGAGTAATGATGCCCCTTGGTATCTTATGTGTCTGTCCCCTGTGGGAATTTAATGGAAGTGGGCCCTCTAGGCTTGGGCATTTTTGTGGGTTCTCTTACTCGTTAAGACTTTGGATGTTCTTGGAGGCTAGGTACCTAGCTGGCCACTTCTCCTTCCAAATTGTTTCATAGACTTCCTCGGAGGGCAGAGTCACATAGCACTGGGACAGTCCACAGGCCATCTGGTACATTCCATAAGGCTCTCATAGTCGATGACAGCACGATTTAAAGGGGTGCTCTAGGTACAACCACAGCTTGTACTTCAACTTCTGAGCCCTTATCTTAAGCACCACATCCCAGACAGGACGCCGGGCTCAGCTCTGGGGTATATTTAATCAGGTGTGTCTGTCTATGGAACCTTATCTGAAGTTGTCATCTCCAAAATGTAACCCCAATATATCGGGGCTGCCTGGAGGCCTATCTCCACTGAGGATGCACTTGGCATAAATAAGCAAGCTCTCACAGGACTCTAAAAGCCTCTGAACACCCAGCAAAACTTCCTGAGCCCCTTCTGTCCCACCCCATGCTCTGCAGTTGGTGTGCCAATCTTTCTTTTCTCATTCTCTTTTCTTGGCTCTCCTTTCTCATCCTGCCTCCCAGAAGGTTCAGATTCATGAGTTTCAAATTGTGTGACCCTGAGCATGTGGGTTTCCCCACAGGTCAAAGAGGGGTGGTGGAGCACAGCCTCCTCAGAGGTGTGTGGTAGGGTTAGAAGAGCTCGTGTGTTGTAAGGCACCGAGACCTGCCCCACAGCCCAAGTACTCAGTAAACCGTGGCAGGTCTTTGTACATGTGTATATTTCATTCCTGTCTTTCACATTTTTGAAATTTCAAGTCAAGGGAACCAAGAGACCAAGTATAACCTGGGTTTTCAGAAGCTAGATTATGGGATGGGGTTGGGGTTGGAGGAGATCTTAGCTGTCCTCTGGGGGACTTTGATTCATGCTCCAACTGGAGAAAGACCCCAAGCCCAAGAGTATTTCTTCTTGCTTCGCCTCCTCATCCTCTTCTAACGCCCCAACAACCTGTACCACCCCTGCCCAGCTCAACAGACAGCCAACACTGAACATTCCTTATTTCAGCAGAGGGACATCATTGTCCCTCCTGTCCCCTGCCAGCAAGGCTCTAGGGCCGGAGGCAGGAACACAGAGTTCTAAGTAGGCAGGAGGGTGGGCCGCAGAGGAGGACAGCATTAAAACCATGTCTTCTCAAGTGTCTTCTGATTTACATATTTCTCACAACTGTCGTAAATGAGTTTACATGTTTTCTGATTCTTCGGGAATATACAAGTCAGGTTTGAATGGCAGGGACACTCCTTATACAGGCCGAAGAAAATCTGGAAAAAGCAAGATTTTGACCTTAACCTTGACATTGCTTCTCCTCTCATTCCTGGGGAGGGGGATCCCCTAGCCCACTCCAGCTCTGCTCCCAGCTCCAACTGCTTGCCCAGGGCAAGAAACCTGGGGATAAAGGACCCCTAGGGCTCCTCACCCCGCTGTTCAGAGTCCTAAGTTGTCCTCTCCGGGGTGATCCTGGAATCACCCAGGGCCCACCAGCTGGACCCAGGCACAACCTTGTTGTCAACTCATCTTCCTAAGTCCATGAACCCCAAGTGAGGCCCTCATGTCTTCTTAAGTCCCTTCATGGACAAATCAACCCCTCTCTGCACACCCAGCTGGGAGGCCGCCTCAGCCCATCTCCAGTCAGGAACACCTGGGGCCAGAGCAGGTCCTGGACCCGGGAGGGGATCAGGGCACAAGACCCACCAATGGCCCGCCTCTATTGCACTACCCTTGGGGACAGGAACACAGCTGGAGACTAAGGCATGCCTTCCCCTACCGCATCCAGGACCCCAGCCTCTGGGGTGAGCTTCCACCTCGGGTGGGTCCACAGGCCCCCCGACAGCTTGTACTTATGGCCCATGAGGAGAATTCCTGGCCCGGGTCATTGCTGCCACCTCTTCTGCCCCCTTCCCAGGAATCTGGTCCTCCCGGGTTCCCTCCTCGGCACCCCTCCCCATGCCCTCTAGGGGTCGACACCCACCTGCGTTTGACACTTGCTGCCCTCAGACCCCATCATGGTGCAGTGCGACTCGCAGTTGTCATCTGCCTTGCGGCAGCACCCGCTCTTACAGCCCTGGTTCCGAAAGCAGATGTTTCCGTTCTCCTGCGGGGAGACCAGCCCGCCTGGGTCCCGGCCCACGAGCTGCTCCCCACAGCCCAGCCCAGCTTCCCCCGGCTCCCCCACCGCCCACTGCGCCAGGCACCTTGGGGTCTCGCTGGGTCAGAGGGGAGGGGGATGTCTATCTAGCTGGGAACAGAAGGACACTGCAGGCCAGGCCTGTCCCTGGAGGGGACTACACAGGTTTTAAAATATTTAAATATTCAAAATAGTTTGCTTCTCTCTCTCTCTCTCTCTCTCTCTATCACACACACACACACACACACACACACATACCATGGGAATCAGACTTTCCCGCCTCTGCTCAGGCCCTGATGAGGCAGGAGCCTTCTGTCCTGTGAACTACTTACCCTTCCATCTGAGCTTGACTGTCACCTTCACACCCCCTCCCAACATTAGTGACCCCCAGTGCTGGGGCTTAGCACATGACATCATCTATCATCACCACCCTTCATCTCTCTGTTGGAAAATTTCAGTGGTCATTCAGAGAGCAAACATTAGTCAGACACCGTGGTGCACGCCTGTCATCCCAGCAGCTCAGGAGGCTGAGGAGGAGGATCACAAGTTCAAAGCCAGCCTCAGCAACTTAGTGAGACCCTGTCTCTAAATAAAAACATAAAAAGGGGTGGTGATGTGACTCAGTGATCAAACACCCCTGGGTTCAATCTCCAGTACCAAAAAAAAAAAAAAAAAAGCAAATTAAGCCAGGCACCCATGATGCACACCTGTAATCCTGTAATCCCAGCAACTCAGGAGGCTGAGGCAGGAGGAGTGAAAGTTTGAAGCCAGCTTCAGCAATTTTGTAAGGTCCTAAGCAACTCAGCAAGAACCTGACTCAAAATAAAATATAAAAAGGGCTGGGGATGTGGCCCAGTGGTAGAACACCCCTGGGTTAAATCCCTAGTACAAACAAATCAAAACTCTCATCTTCTGATAGAACCTCAGCTCCAGGAGAGAGGGGTCCCACTCTTTTAGCTTCCTGTTCTCTGCTCTTCCCCCCTAGGACTAAACTCCTCACACACTGCAGGTGTTGAACACACAATAGCTGAGGACACAGGAGGACACTGCTTCTTTGGTCTTTCTATTTCTCTGCTTTCATTGATGGTGTCCACTGCCACCTTTGGCAATTCCTTGAATGCAGAGGCATATTCCCCCCACCTGGAATGCTGCAGATCGCCTGCCTTGCTCCTGCCTTGGAAACCTGTACTTCCTATCCGTCTTTGCTTAAATTCCACTTCATTAGGAAAGTATTCCCTGCACAGCTCCACAAGAGTAAAGTGTTCATCTGTCTTGTTCACAGCTCTCTCCTAATTTTTTTTTTTTTAACTTCTAGTAGGTATTCAATAAAATGTGTTGGGTCACCTGAACAAGGGGCAGGGCACTGCATCACATCTACCTCTGAGGTGGCAGCTCCCAGGCACCACCACAGCTCAGCTCCTAGGACGGGGGTGTTTTCTTTTTCCTCCAGGACACCCCTCCCCGCTTCTCAAACACAAGCCTCCCAGGCCTTAGGACAATGGCAGAGGAGTGGCGCCCTCCAGCTTTCTTACCAGAAGTCTTTTTGGTGCCAGGAAAAATGAGCTCCTGTTGACAAGGAGGAGGAAGGAGAGGAAGAATAGCAGCTGTGGCAGTGGCATCACAACCTGGAGGTAATAGTGGTTTTTCTAAAGCCCAGCTAAATACCTGTTGTATGACAGCCCTCAGGGCCTGAGGGGTGAATGCCCCGTCCTAAGATTAACGGGAGAGAAAGAAGCTCTGGCCCCCAGCCCAAACCAATGAGGAACAAGCAATGGGCATGAGATGGCAGCTCCCCTAGATTGGCAATGGCTTTCTGGACCTTTTGCTGTGCTCGCCTAGCTGCCAAAAGAGTCATCTAATCTGTGCACTTGGGCTTTAGCGCTAGCAGGTTATGAGTTCAAATCCTATCTCAGCTGCTCACTGGCTGTGCAGCTGCTCAAGAAAAGTTGCAAGACATTCATCAAAGCCACAAAACTATTATTAAGTTACAGAAGATTAGATTCTATCTTTCATCTTTCTGTTCCCTTCCCCTAGATCCCTCAGTTAGAATTTCAGGAACTTGGGGCTGAGGTTGTGGCTCAGTGGTAGTGTGCTCACCTAGCATGCATGAGGCACTGGGTTTGATTCTCACCACCACTTAAAAATAAAGACAATAAAGTCCATCAACAACTGAAAAAAATAAAAATTAAAAAAAAAAAAGAATTTCAGGAACTCCCTCTCTGCAGAAAATCCAGTGTGCCCAGAGGTACTTCTGTAGGTCTTTGTGACCAGCACAAGAATTATACACCCAGAATGCACAATGAGTGGGTTGTGCTGGCAGCTGATCAGGACAAAGTGCACTAAGTCTTGGGAACAAGAACAGATCAATGATTCCAAGGGAGGAACAACAAGAGACATTTGATGTACATTAGTCAGGGCAAGTGAGATAATGCTGCAGTGACAAACTACCCAAAAATTGCACAGGCTAAGCACACAAAAAATGCCTGCTGTGAGTCCAGGGAAGCTGTTCCATAATCCAGGCCTCTCACCTTCTAGTTCCCTGGCCATGGTAAGGGGAGAAAATTGGAAAATCACAAATTTTCTGGGTTCCTGGCTGAGGGTGAAATCAACCATCAAGGGACTGAGAATCAATGAGAACTTCGTTGTTTGCAGGTCATAGAACCCCAACCCAAACTGGTTGAGGAAAAACATGAAATTTATTGGCTCATGTAACTTTAAAAAGTCCAAGGGTCAAGCTATCTGGTTTAAGGCATGGCTTGTTCCAGAAGATTGAGAGAAAGATACTAGAACCTGCTTCTCCTCTGCTCTTTTTTAGCTTCCTCCTGAATCCAAATGGTGAAAAAAAAATGGCTACCAATAACCATAGACCCATGTTCTCCCACGTTCAAGTCTAGTGGAAGAGAGAGTATATTATCTTTGTAACTCTTATTTAAAAAAAAAAAAAGTCCTAAGCTTTGTTTTGATTGAACAAACTGGGCTATGTGTCCCCACTGAACCTATGGCTACCCACAGAACCAACTTCTGTCTAGAGGATTCTGTGCTGGGATGTGGGTGAAGCTCGGCTCAGTCAAGAGAGTGGTTTCAGTCACCTGCACCGCTTTGTTGCCCAGAACCTCTAGGGAGGGAGCCTGACTCCACCTTGGAGAACTCCATCAACTCAACTGTCGCTGTTATTACTTCTGATGGGAGAATGATTGTGGGAACACTGAAAGGTTTTGACCAGACCATTAATTCGATTCTGGATGAAAGCCAGGAAGGAGTGTTCAGCTCTTCACAGGGAGTAGAACAAGCAGTACTCGGGCTTGACATTGTAAGAGGTGCAATGTTACAGTCACTGGAGAAATCGATGAAGAGACAGATTCTGCACTTGACTTGGGGAACATTCCAGCAAAACCTCTAACCTCTAACCTGTGTAGCACACACAGGGAAAACTACCTGCATTGCACAGAATCTGAATCTGTACAGAAACCAATTTTTCTGGGGAAGATGTTTGGGATTTTTAGGATTGTGTAATTGTGAATTCTGACTTCACATTGATTTACTGGAATACGTAAATCAAAATATCTCTACGTTTTTATTTAAAAAATGTTTTTACCTAAATTAAAAAAAAAAGAGGGGCTGGGTATGTGGCTCAAGCGGTAGCGCGCTCGCCTGGCATGCGTGTGACCCGGGTTCGATCCTCAGCACCACATACAAACAAAGATGTTGTGTCCGCCGAGAACTAAAAAATAAATGTTAAAAAATTCTCTCTCTCTCTCTCTCTCTCTCTCTCTCTGTCTCTCACTCTCTCTTTAAAAAAAAAAAAAGAGAGAGAGAGAGGTTTCCTTTAAAAAAAAAAATCAGTATCCTGAAGAGGAAGGGAGCAATGATGGATCTTGGGGATGCAAAATCATTAGATGATATGGCAAATGGGAATTTATAGGGAAATAAGCACTGTATCTAATTTAAAGCAATGAAAAATGTTCACAGAACAACTTCTACTTCATGTTTTCAGTCTTTTTTCTTTTGTACTGGGGATTGAACCCAGAAGCATTCTACCACTGAGCCACATCCTCAGCCTGTTTTTGTATTTTATTTAGAGACAGGGTCTCACTGAGTTGCTTAGAGCTTTGCCAAGTTGCTGAGGCTGGCTTTGAACTCACGATCCTCCTGCCTCAGCCTCCCAAGCCACTGGGATTACAGGCATGAGCCACAGCACCCAGCTTCAATCTTCATTGATTTTAAATTTTACAAATGTATGGGTAAGATCTTTTATAATTCACTACCTACTTTAGCTCTCTTTCCAATGCAACTATGTTTTGAATGAATTCTATCCACTCAAGGAGGGCTCAGTGTTTTAGAATCAGTTTTGCCTACACTTTGAAGGTTTCCTTTTCTACCAGTCAATGTCCAGTCAGGAAAACAGAAAGTACTCTAGGTGTTTGAAGCAAAGAAAATTTAACATAAGGAAATGGCCGCACTGGTGATGGAGTGAGTCACTGAGAAACCAAGCAGGATGGTGAAGCAACTTGAAGGTGAACAACAGCAGGAAGACACCAGAGGCCCTGTGATGGGGAACCCTGTGGTAGGCAACATGAATGGAGTCAGGTGGTGGATAGAGGAGGGACTATGCCAAGGAGCTCAAGGCCAGTGACATCACTTGAAGTATGGGGGCAGGGAGGAGGAGAACTATCCCACAGTCACCCCTTGTGCCTTTGATCCTCAGCCAGTCCTAGAAGCCCAGGTGCAAAGAAGACTGGGAAATGTAGTTCCTGAGGGGAAAGAGCAGAGTAGAGAGCCGGTGTGTGTACAAGCCTGTAATCCCAGCTACTGAGAGGCTGGGGCAGGAGGAGAGCAAGTTCAAAACTGGCCTTGGTGACTTAGCCAGATCCCGTCTCAAAATAAAAAATAAAAAGGGCTGGGGTGTAGCGCAGTGGTAGAGCACTCACCGGGCATGGACATGGCCCTGGGTTTGATCCCCACTATCACCAACCAAAAAAAAGAAAAAGGCAGAGCAGGCAGAGGATGAAGAGGCAGTGAAGAGGCAGTCGCTCAGCATACCTTCCTTCCCACCCCCATAGGCCAGGAGTTGCCAGTGTTCCATCTCATCCAGCTTCTGACCTTCTCCCACTGAGTAAGTCTGCCTCTCAGGGTGGGGGGTGTGTGTGTGTGTGTGTGTGTGTGTTTGCTTTTTTTTTTTTTTTTTTTGTAGGGGGTTTGGGATGTCAATCTAAAATGAATGACAGAGCAACTCTCCAAAGAGTGTATTCAGGAATCACAAGGAATCAATTCAGGATATGTGAGCCGCAACAGTGGGAAGTTTTTACGGGCAGAAATGAGACACAAGCTGAAACAAAAACCACTGGTTGTGGGAGCTTATCACAGAAGGTGGCTTTTGTTCATTGGTGGTACTATCTTTTGCTAAAAGAGGCTTAACTAGAAATTTCTGTCTTCGGAAAGACTTTCATGGCAGTTCCTATTATAGGCATACCTGTGTGAGGCCTTCATGGCCCCCCAGCCCCATTTTGTTAGAGTTTGACATAAGTTACTCCATTTTGGTACCGACAACTTGCACAGATATAGCTCAGTGGTAGAGTGCTTGCCTAGGCCCAGGGTTCAATCCTCAGGGTTAGCACAAAATGACTGAGCTGGGTGCAGACTACACGGATCAGCAAGCCTTTATTCAGCAGTGGAGTCATGCATCTGGTGGACACACTTTCTTGCTGGAAAATGAGCAACTGGCCAAAGGAGGAATCTGTGCTTATACACGTTACACTGAGAGGTGACTTAATTATTGAAAGAGTGTGTCAGTTTGGACACTCAGGAAACAGGTGAGAATTTGAAATTTGTTTTGACTGGGCAATGTTTTTACTTGGGAAAGAACAGGGGGTCTGGGGGTCAGTATTCGGTGTATATCTCTTTCCTTTCAGGGTCCCATTGTACTGTCCCCTGATAAAGATCTATCTGGAGAAGGATCAATGCTTTGGCTTCCTCCAAGAAATTGCCACTCTAGGCTTGATGGGTATCACCTTCCCAGGGAATGTCCTGTCACTGGAAGAGGTTATCTTGAGAACAGGAACAGACAGGCCACACTATTCTGGGGTTTGTCGTTTTCCATATTTTACACTCAGTACCACAAAAACAAAAGGAAAAAAAGGAGATGATTTTGTGCAGAACTGTAGGTCAGTACCAGTATTCTGAGCACATTTAAAGTAGAATAAGCTAGAATGTTCTCTAGGTTAAGTGTAATAAGTGAATTTTCAACTTATGAGATTTTCTATGTACAATGGATTTATTGGGATGTGACCTCAACATACCTCAAGGAGCATCTATATCATCATGTGTGTGGGGAGGGGGTGCAGCAGGGGGCCAAGCATGACAATGGAAGGAGGTGGAAGAAGAGCCACGCTGACTCTGCAGAGCCTCCTCCAGACAGTCCTTGAACTCACTTCAGCCCTCATTTGAGTGTGTGTTTGTTTCTGCAGCTATAAATTTGTATCCTGAAACACATAGATTTGGGTTTGGAAATGATCTTCATGTCTATCCACAGGGAAATAGTGAAGTAAAATGTAGTCAATCTGGATAAAAAAATTTAAGGCAGTAATTAATGTTTTTGAAAAGACTCTGATACCATGGGGAAAATGATCAAGATATAACAGCAGGTGGGAGTGGTAGCTCAGTGGCAGAGCACGTGCCTAGCACATGTGAGGCACTGGGTTTGACTCTCAGCAACACATAAAAATAAATAATTGAAATAAAGGTCCATCAACAACTAAAAATATATACTTAAAAATTTTTTTTTGTTTTAATTAGTTATGCATGACAGTAGAATGCACTTATGTACTTTGATATATCATACATAGATGGGATATAATTTCTCATTTTTCTAAGTATACACATTGTAGAATCACATTGATCATACAGTCACATACATACATAAAGTACTAACGTCTGTTTCATTCTACTATCTAAAATATGTATATATTGGGCTAGGGATGTGGCTCAAGCGGTAGCGCGCTCGCCTGGCATGCATGCGGCCCAGATTCGATCCTTAGCACCACATACAAATGAAGATGTCGTGTCCGCCGAAAACTAAGAAAAATAAATATTAAAAATTCTTTCTCTCTCTCCCTCTCTCTCTGTCTCTCTCTCTTTAAAAAAATAAATAAAATAAAATATGTACATATTAAAAAATAGACTACAGGGCTAGGGATATAGCTCAGTTGGTAGAGTACTTGCCTTATATGTATAAGACCCTGGGTTTGGGGCTGGGGATGTGGCTCAAGCAGTAGCGCGCTTGCCTGGCATGCGTGCAGCCCGGGTTCGATCCTCAGCACCACATACAAAGATGTTGTGTCCACCCAAAACTAAAAAAAATAAATAAATATTAAAAATTCTCTCTCTCTCTCTTTAAAAAAAAAAAAAAGACCCTGGGTTTAATCCCCAGCACCACACACACACACACACACACACAAAAGAACTACAATTAAAAAAAAAAAAAAAAAAGATACAATAGGAGTTGGGTTTATGGCTCAGCGGTAGAGCGATCACCTCGCACATGCAAGGCCCTGGGTTCGATCCTCAGCACCACATAATAAATAAAAAAGTAAGTGAGATAAAGATATTGTGTCCAATTATAATTAAAAAATAGATATTAAAAAAGATACAATAACAGGAGAAAAAGCAAGTCCTCATTTCTTTGTGAGGCAAAGGATCTTTGTGCTACTCTACAATTATATCAAATGAGGGTGGTGCTAGCCTTTGAATGGAACCCCCAAAGTGTGTTGGAAACTTACTCCCTAATTGTAATGATTAACTTGAATTGTCGACTTGATTGGATTAAGAGATGCCAATGAGGGGCTGCGGTCGTGGCTCAGTGGTACAGTGCTTCCGTAGCATATGCAAGGCACTAGGTTAGATCCTTGGCGCCACGTAAAAATGAAAAAAGAAAATAAAGGTATAGAAAAATGTGTCTTTAAAAAAAAGAGAGAGAGAGATGCCAATGATTAAAGAGGCTTCTGGGTGTTCAGTGAAGGTGTGTCTAGGAATGACTGGCATGTGGGAGAGTGAACTGAAGTGGAGACCCTCCCCAAGCATGGGCAGTTTAGATGGAATAAAAGTTGGAAGAACAAGGAAGCAGCAGCAGATGCAATCTCCACTCTTCTCAAATGAGTTCCTGATTGCTGCTCCTGTGAATATCAGACTCTAGAGTCTTCACTCTTCCAAAGCGGACTATGCCAGTGATTCTCCAGGGAGTTTCCAGAAGCCTTTGGTCTCAGACTAGGGTAGTATCATTGATCCCTCTTGTTCTGAGGCTTTGGCCTCTTGGACTATGCAGCTACTGGTTCCTCCAGCTCTCCAGCCTGCAGACAGCCATTGTGGACTATCCAGCTTCTGATCATGTAAGCCAATCTAATAAATCCCCTTTTTATAATCATACCTCCTATTGATTCTGATCCCCTGGAGAAACCTGACTAATATACTAATGCAACAGTGTTGGGAGTGGATTAGTTATTGAGAGTGGGCTTGTTGTAAAGATTGAGAATTGTTTAGCTTGTATGGAAGAAACTCAGGTGAAGTGGGTTCAACCCTCTTGCTCCCATCCTCACAGGAACTCTCTTGCCCTTCTGCCTTCCACCATGGGATGACACAGGAAAGAGGCCTCACCAGATGCCAGGAAAATTTCAGGACCATGCTCTTGGACTTCCCAGGCTCCAGAACCATGAATCAGGTAAACCTCTTTTCTTTCTTTCTTTCTCCATCTTCTTTTTTTCCCCCTTTGGTACTGAGGATTGAACCCAGGGGTATTTAACCATTAATCAACATACAAGCACTTTTTATTTTTTTGTTTTGAGACAGGGTCTCCCTAAGTTGCTTAGGGCCCCACTAAATTGCTGAAGCTGGCTTTGCACTTGCAGTCCTCCCAAGTCGCTGGATTATAGTTGTGTGCCCTTGTGCTTGGCAAACCAGGTAAATCTCTTTCCTTGTAAATTACCCAGTGTGTGGTATTCTGTTATACAAAAACAGAACAGACCAAGGTGGCAAGTGGGTCCAGAGCACAGTGCTCCCAGAGCAGACAGAGTTTAGGGTAAAGTAGGGGCACCTCTCTGGCCCAGGAGAGTGAGTACAGACATGAGCACTAGGGGAAGGGCTCTTCATCAGGATCTGGCCATGAAAACAGATGGAGGACTGAGTCCTGACCAGGTTGGTGCCTTCCTGGCTATGGAAACACCAGGTAAAACCTGCATCCACCCATCCTGCATATAACCCAGGCTAAGCCAATCAGCAAATGCCAAGACAATGAGTGGTCCAAGTGGACTAAGTCAGTATAATCAGGATCAATCTTAGGACAGTTGCAAAGAATTGGGAAACAGATGTTTTCTTTCTCTGAAAGGCATGGTATGGATGTATGAGGTGGAAATGGGGTTAGGAGCCTGGTCTCTAGAGCAAAACTGTCTGGGTTCAAGACCCAGCTCTACCCTTTACTTTGGGAGACTCAATACCCTATCTATAAAATAGAGATAATTATAGTATTTACTACATATAACCTTGTTGTGACAATAAGATGAGTTAATATAGTTAACAAAGTACAGCAGGCAAGGGTGCAGTGGTGCACACCCGTAATCCCAGTGGCTCAGGAGGCTGAAGCAGGAAGATCACCAAGTTCACAGCCAGCCTCAGCAACTTGGCGAGGTTCTAAGCAATTTAGCAACAGCCTGTCTATAAATAAAATATTAAAAAGGGCTAGGGAAGTGGCTCAGTGCTTAAGTTCCTCTGGGTTCAATCCCCTATACAAAAAAAAAAAAAAAAAGGTACAGTGGTTGGGAACATAGTAAGGTGAAACCTGGAACCTCTGCCATTGCTAGGCTACTGGGGATGGAGCTGCTGGATTCAGCCTGACCTGAGGCCTACATTAACATGGGACTTCCATTTCTGACCACCAATAAACCCTCATCATCAGAACCAATTTGGGTTGGTTTTTCAAATGACATACTTGCAGCAGAAAAAAATCCACCTTGACATCCTAATGATGTGACCTCAAGCAATTCATATAGCGCCCCCCCCCCAGTCTCAATTTCTTTCTCCACACCATGGAACTGATAATATCTGACAGCGTGGAGACATCAATGCACCAGGCTCCTCAGCCTCCCAGGCATGCACAGTTTTGCATTTGTATTTCTCACAGGCATTTTCTCAATGACCTCCACCCTGTTGCTACTCTCTACAGAATATGCAGGCACTCCCTCTCCATCCCTCCCCACACACCTCCATCCAGAGGTACCCCAGGATATGCTCTCTAGGCACATCCTTCAACCTGCCCCCCCCATTAAGCTCTTCATCCCAAGAGTTTGTCGTTTACTGAATGCAGTCCCTCTCCCATCCCAGTCTCCCTGTCCCCGAGCCCCAGTAAATGTTCTTTCATGGCCACAGAGTCTCCTTTTGCCTCCCCCAGACTGGGACTGTCCCCATAGGGGCCCTCCCCCAAAAAGTGCAGACAGAGGCCAGAGCCAGAAAGTGACTTTAATGTCTCAGGAGCTGGATTTGGAGCAAGTTGGGGGTGGCCAGGGCCTCTGGCCCCAAGAAATTGACCAGCCTGTATCCTCCTCTAAATCAAGTGGCACCGGCGGGGACACATCACATCCTTGGATGAGCAACTCAAGCCCCTTTTGCAGGGGCAGATGATGTTCATGGCTCCCTTGGTCTGTGGGGAGCAGGTAGGAGAGCTGCAGTCGCTGGGATGCAGGAAGGAAGGTGCTTAAACTCTCAGGAGCAAGGGCACAAGGGCAGGACTGAGAGGGCCTGGGGGCAGGACTGAGATGGCAGGACTGAGATGGCACAGCTGATGACTGTGCCACCCGAGACAAGTTAAGGAGCCCCTGTGGCTCAGTTTCTTCATCTGTCAAGTGGGGAAAATAAGAGCAGCCCATCTGATAGGGTCATTGTAAGAATTAAGGGACATAAAATCTATCAGGTGACCCTAATAAAAAGACCCTCTGGCCCCTTCAGCTCTAAGGTCAGGCCACAGTAGAGGCCTGGTCAGCACTGGTAGCTTCCCAGATGGCTTCATGGAGGCCAGGCCCATCCTCCCTAGAGAGGTTTGGGCCTGGGGCCAGATGACCAGGAACAAGGCACTCTGCTGCCTACGTTTCCACTAGCAAATGACAACCATGCTTGACTACGCACTGCTCTAGCCAGGACTCTTCCCAACAACCGCATGGGGAAGGGACTTTAGTCACTAGCTCTTTGGCTATGGTGAGGATTGGGAAGAGGTCCCAGAATTATCAAAGAACTCAGGGATTCCGGAAAAGAAGACACTGGGCCTCAGAAAGCAGAGGTAACCTGTTTGAGGTCACAAAAACAAGACTGGAAAAGTTACAATTTAAATTTGGGTTCAACTCTAAAGCTGAAGTCCAGCCCCTGTAGCAACCTGCATGTCTCTAGAAACTAGGTCACTGTGGCAGGGAGATGGGGATAGGTCAGGGGAGGACTTTTCCTGCCCACCTTGCTTCAGAGATGCTAGGGCAGAGATATTCATTCATCCAACAAATGTTTATTGAGCATCTACTATGGAAAGGCACTAAGCTCAGAGTTATGGCTCCTAAGAAGAATGACACAATCTTTGCCCTTATGTGCTCTCACCATTGAAGCCAGGGCAAATCAGGGAGATGCCTGCTGTGCCCAGGATATGAGTCCAGGGCATGGGTGCTCGGAAAAGGGACAGCTTCTCAGAACCTTGTTTTGCAGGATGAGTGGGAGTGTGTCAAGTGGAGAAGAAAGAAGGGTGCTCCAAGAAGAGGGTCCATCCCTTTCCCTACTTGCCAAAAGGAGCTGCCTCAACCCAGAGCCTCACCTGGGGCAGGCACGCCATGGCTTTTCTGGCCTTGGGAGCACAGAAGGCTCCTCCAGCGGTTAAATCCATCAGGCAGCAGTCACTGAAGCATTCAGAATGATGAGAACACCTGTCCCCGCTGATCTGTGGGGACAGGCAGGAGGTCTGCCAGGCTGGGGACACTCCCTTAGCCACTAGCTCTTTGGCTATGTGGAAGAATCAGGGAGAGTCCCCCACACTGTCAAAGAACCCAGGGATGCATGAGGAGAAGCGATGAGGTGGTCACCCCCAGGTCTCACGCCCCAAGGCACCAGCTCCCCTGCAGAACTCAGGGGAGGGGGAGATGGAGGGGGGGTGGGAGTTTCCCTCCTCTCCTTCCCTGACCCCTCCCCCACATTTCCGTGGCTCCCAAAGGCGCTGTGTGCTGGGGAGGGACGGACACTCCCAGATGACATTTTAGTAGGGGGAGGCACAGGGGAGAGGAGGAGGCGGCAGGGGGAAAAGCCACTGTGCCTAGAAGGGCCACTAAGCATCGGAGAGAGGGAGAAGCCAGGTAGGGAGGGTTCGACTGGGGCTTGTTGGGGAGGGGAAGTGAGACCAGGGCTGAGACAGCCCGAGGGGCCTCGGGGACGCTGGTCATCGGGTCCACTGACCCCACTTCCCCACGTCACAGCGGCAGGTTGGGGACGCTCGCTGGGCTCACCTTTTTATGCCCGTGGAACCTGCCCCAGCAACAAAGCAGAAGGGCCACCAGGAGCGCGACGGCGGCGGCCATGGCCCGGTGGCGGCGGAGTGGGCGGGACCCCGGGGCCCGGGGATCAAGCCACCGCGTGACCGGCGCCGGGTGCGCGCCGTAGCCGAGGGGGCGGGGCGGTAATGGTCACAGGCTGTCCCACCGGAGGCGACGCTGGCCTCCCCTCTCAGTCCTGTCTGGCTGCTAGAAGCTGGTGGAAGGCATGGAGGGGAGAAGGAGCCAGCCCTGGACAGGCGGGACTGCAGAGTAGGGCCTCTGTCGCACTGTACCCAAACAAGACTTTAAATGGCAAAATAAAACTTTATTAAAAAAAAAAAATTACACAATGACTTGGCACAACAATGATTTATATACCACTTGTATAAAGTCTGTTTGGGGGCAGTAGACCCTTCTCCCACCCTGTAGCCAGGACACCTGGAGGACTGGCCGAAGATCACTAAAGGAGATGGGAGCACACCTGTCATCCCAGCAACTTGGGAGGCTGAGGCAGGAGGATCACAAGTTCAAAAGCCAGCCTCAGCAACTTAGTGAGACCCTGTCTCTAAATAAAAGCAAAACCCGGAAAAGGCTGGGGATATAGCTCTGTGGTAAAGTGCCTGGGGTAAATCTCTAGTGAGAGAGAGAGAGAGAGAGAGAGAGAGAGAGAGAGAGAGAGAGAGAGATTGCTGTATGGAGGAAGCACCTAGACACATTACTATCTCTGCGGCCAGGTGTGACATCTACCTTGTCCACTCGTGGACCATTGGACAGAAGTGACCCCAGACTTCTGCCAGGGAGGCTAGGAAATTCAAGGGAATCTTAGAATATTTATTGTGTATCACTGTTTCTGCTGTGTAACTCTTATCTCCATTCCACAGATGAGAAACCTGAAGACACAGGGTATTTTGCCCAAGTAACGTGATTAAACAGTAGTCAGATGTAAATCCAGAGCATTCTAGCTGCTGAATCCAAGCTCCTACCACTGTTCTATACTGCCATGGGCGGTCAGAAGCCTAAGCATTTGTCCCAGTAAAGGGAGTGCTATCATTACTGTAGTCCCTGCTTCCTGAGGTCATGGTCTAAACTCTCTAGGTAAGTGCCCTGTCCCCTTCTTGGCTACTTTCCTGTCTAAGCAGCCCAGCCTGTCTCCCTGCTCCCCTGTGAACTGGAGAGGAACCCTGGGGTTCATCATTCTCTAAATTGTTTTGCCCCTTTCCCTGGCCCAAGCCACGGAGTTGGGGAAATCATTGGCTGCTTAGAAAGTGACAGATGTGAGTGTGAGCCAGCAGCTGTGTGGCGGGATTGGCAGTTAGAGTTCTTGCTGTGGGAACCAGGGACCCTGGGAAGTCCAGCAAAGCTCTCTCTCTCTCTCTCTCTCTCTCTCTCTAAGCCAGAGAGCTGAACTTTTCCTTAGAAATTACTAGTTCAGAGCCTTCATCTTATGGGGAGGAACTGAGGTCCAGAGAGGAAAGGGAAGGGACTACCACAGGTGACTCAGCCAGTCAGTAGCAGGGCCAGGCCTAGACTCCAAACTCACAATTCAAGTCCTGTATTCATTCTCCTGAACCAGTGTCCTGTCTCCAGAATCCCATCAGCACTGGTCACAGGTCCCTGGGAGGAGGTCTGTACAGGGTCTGGTGGGGGGGTGGGAACTAGATCACCAGGGTCTCCAGGGCCAGGGGATCCCAGACCACCTAACCTATGAATGTGACCACAGTTCTGCTCTTTGTCCAAGGCCCAAAATTGGCCCCCTTGGACTTCCAAAAGGAAGATAGGGGTCAGTTCCAAGCAGGGGAGCACCGAGCTGATGATCTTTGTGTTAGGTAGGTAGCTAGGGGTGAGCAGGAATGGGAGAAGAGGAAAACAAGGGAGGTGGCAGCTGTGAAAGGGCCTTTGACCAGCAACTGTCCCAGAGGACTCACAGCCATCACCATAGGAGCATGAATCCCCCATCCCGTGTGTGGGTGGGGCTCTGCCCATCTTAGGAAGGTGGACACACTACTCGGAGCCATCAAATGACACCGCCAGTCACGGGAGGCCCAGCATGCTCTCCCATAGATTTATGAGCCCGTATTATGTTCACACACTCCCACAAGCTTCTCTGAGGGTCAGTTTACTGTTATATGACCTTCCAAGAGTGGCACTAGGCAAGAGAGGACAAAGTGACCCAAGCATGCAGGCACACGCCCTCAGTTTTCAGGCTATGGAGGAATCTGACTTCCCCAAACAGGCAGCAGCTGTTCAAACTCCAGGCCTGAAGAGGTGTGGCCACCTGCCACTGGAAGCTCCTACCCCTGCCTAACGCCGCTGTAGAGCCTAAGCATTTTGTCCCCCTGGCTGATTTTCTTGCCCCTCTCTCTGAGGTGTATCTCTCTTTCTCTTGCTATAATTACCGTCCCTGTCTTGCTGTACCTCTGTTCCTGCACAGGGGAAATCGCTCAGATCTTAGTCATGACATCCAAGGGCTGAGGACCACTCCACAGTTGACTCAGCCTCCACCAACATTCGACCCCTTCTCCTTCCCTGCCCCTCACTTCCCTCCTCCGATGTCCTCTAGCATCTCTCTTCTGCTTTCCTACATCTTTCTGGGGGCATAAGCAGTACCTTACATGACAGTGTTATCAGTGGTGTTTAGTCGGTGGTATTTAGTTTGCTGCTGAGACTAAAAGACTGGACAAGAACTTTTCTTAAAAAAATATTTTTTAGTTTGGGGTGGACACAATATCTTTATTTTGTATCTTTTTTTAAACATTTTTTTAGTTGTAGATGGACACAATATCTTTATTTATTTTTATGTGGTGCTGAGGATCGAACCCAGTGCCTCATGCATGCTAAGCAAGCACTTTACCACTGAGTCTAACCCCAGCCTGAGGATTTAAGCTTTTTCTTTCTTTCTTTCTTTCTTTTTTGTGGTGCTGGGGATTGAACCCAGGGCCTTATGTATACAAGGCAAGCACTCTACCAACTGAGCTATATCCCCAGCTCCTGGACAAGAACTTTTTTAGGGGAGGAAGAGTTTATTTGGGGGCTTACAGTTTCAGAGGTCTCAATCCAGAGACAGCAGGCTCCAGGGCTCAAGGTGAGGCTGAACATCATGGCAGAAGAGTGTAGGGGAGGGAAGCAGCTCACATGATGATCAGAAAGCAGAGAGCGAGACTCTACTCTCCAGATACAAAATGTATATTTCAAATGTGTGTCCTCAAGGACCCTCCTCCTCCAGCCACATCCTACCTGCCTTCAGCCCCACCCAGCTAATCCCATCGGGCAGTCGATTTGCTGATCGAATTAAGGCTGTCATGAGCCAATCATTCACCTCTAACCTTTCTTACATTGTCTCACACATGTCTCACCTCACATGCAAAGCATAACAAATGGTCTATGGCAAGATGAAAAATATAGGGTTAATATACTTTATTTTGCTAAAGATAAATGTATTTAACTGAAATCACCTGTCCTACTTTTTCAGTGTTATTTATAATGAGTTCTTGTGAAATAATACAGCAGTTTTGTTTCAATGTAAGTATTTTTTTTATGTGAATTTGGTCAGTTCAAAATGTTTGGGAAGTTTTCTCAGTCTACAAAACCCAAAATAAACTTCTGGGGAAAACTGACCTAGTGGAAAGGACCCGTGATGGGAAGTGCTTGGAGGTGAAGGGTGGAGGCACCGATCCTCTGGGTAGTGTGCTCACTACAGTCTCAGGTCCCAGCAGGAGTGGTGGTGCCCTCTTGCCAGTCCTTGAAGGGACCTGGAATCTGGAGAAGTAGAGACCAAGGCTTCCAGGCAGGGCACAAAGCAGGATGAGCAAAGGCTTGGGGTAGAAATGGGCAGAGCATGTGGACAGAAGAGCAAGGTGAGGTGTCTGCTCACAGGGATGGTGAATGGGGACCCAGGGCAGTTATTGCTCTGGGGAACTTGGGGGGCCATGAGAGGATCCCCAGTTGAGATGACTCCTCAAGGGAAGGCTGGCAGTGGCAGTGCTGAGTCAGGGGTCCAGGGTGAGGATGGAGTTGCCTTGCTCTGTCTTGAGGACAAGACTGTCCTGATTAGGGAGAGCATGCCAACTTTCAGTCACCCTCACCCACCCTCCCACAGACACCTGATCTGGGGACGAGGCTCACCTCACCTCCTCCCAGAGTGGGATGGCTCTGGTGAGAGGCTCTCAGCTCAGTTCAGGAGGAGGCCTGCCTGGAGGGAAAGGAGAGTGCTGGTGGCAGCCTCTTCCCAGACCAGGCTGGCCTTTAGACCTGGAGCATCAACCTGGAGGGTGGAGGCACAGATTTTCTTGTACCTGTGACCTGAGCCTCAGCTTCTCCCAGTCAATGAGTCTGAGCCACATTGGCACCCAGTCACTTTGGCAATGAAGGCCTCTTGCTCACCTCAAGGAGCTGTGAGATAATCTCTACTTCTATAGCTGCAAGTGAAAGAAACCAACCCAAACTGATTTATTTAAAAAAAAAAAAATTGAAACCCAAGGGACCAGGAATGTCAGTGGTAGAGCACTTACCTAGCAAGCCCTAGGCTTACCTAGTGAAGCCCTAGGTTCAATCCCCAGCACCACAATAAATATATAAATCCCTAAAAGGAACAATACTGTGTCAGTAGCTATGTGAGGCCAGGGACCCTAACACGGACACGCTGACATTGGGGGGTCTTTCTCCTCAACTTTGGCCTTCCTGGAGGCCTCCTTTCCTCTCTGGCAGGGAGACTGGTTTTCTGTGAATGGGACAGAGGTGGGGCTAAAGTTGCATAGAGCTGCAAGCATCCCTATCCTTCAGCACTATAGAAAACCCTACAAGAACATGGGGTCCTGGGACTTTTATTGGCAGAACTTTATGGAGCTTGCACAGGGCAGGTTCCCAAAGGTAGAGGAGATAGGGATCACAGGCTCCTGAGGACTGAGAAGTGGCAGAATTACAGGTGTCCATAACATCCCAAGTCATCGTACCCTGAGGATTGTTCTGTCTAATAGCACCTGGATTCAGGAACAGTTCCTATTATGGTTTAGGAATGAAATGTCCCCCAAAAGCTCATGTGTAAGATAATGCAAGGAAGGTTAGAGGTGAAATGACTGGGTTATAGAAGCTTTAACATAATCAATGCATTCATCCATTTGAAGGATTAACCGGGTGGTGACTGTAGGCAGGTAAGATGTGACTGGTAGAGCTGGGTCATTGGGGGCATGCCCTCAGGGTTTATATTTTGTCCCTGGTGAGTGGAGTCTCTATTTCCTGACTGCCATGTTCTGAGTTGCTTTCCTCTGTCACACCCTCTGCCCTGATGTCCTGCCTCACCTTGGGCTCAGAGCAATGGAGCCAGCTGTCCCATGGAGACCTCTGAAACCATGAGTCTCAAATAAACTTTCCCTCCTCTAAAATTGTTCTTGTCAGATCTTTTGATCTCAGCAGAAAAAAAAAAAACTAATCAGAACAGTTTCCTAGGGCAAAAGCATGCCATGGATGTGATCCCTTAGCCAGGGGTCCTAGGGACGACCTTGGAAACTTGCTGCATTCCGCAGGCCAATGGACTTCAGTCACTTTTAAAAAAAATATATATTTTTTTTATTTCAAAGCTATGCATGCTTTTATAAAAAAGGTAATTTTAGTTTATATGCTTTTTATAGGAAACATTTGGAAAATATAGAAATATATAATAGAAAATATAAAACTCATGAAAGAGATAGAGATGCTATAAAACTCTATTTTGGATACCAGAAGTAAAATATTAAATCCTTACAGTAAAAAGTCTATCTGCCCACATGACCCCCTCCCACACCACTCTATGGGCTCTCCCTCCTTCCCCTTTAGCCACCACAGATGGATTTCATAGGCAGATTAAGATAATGTCAGAGGTAATTAAGAACAGAACCATTAAGCAAAAAAAGCACATTGATAAGCTTAGAAATGTTACTCTAGTCACAACATTTTTAATGTGCAATTTAAGGAGAGGCAATTAATAAGATTAAACAATTCTAAAGACGTGTCTCATGTTTATATAAATATGTAACAATTTCTTGCTGCTTTAGAACAGCTCTGTTTATAGTAAGGCTGTTAACTCAGTCACTTTTTGACAACAACCAACAGCAAAAGATATATTGTATCAGTACTTATTGTTGACCTTGATTTCAGTCCATTGGTGCTCGTGGCTCACTAGTTGAATATTTTGATTATCGCCACTGTTAACTCGTGCATGCATGTGTGTGCATGGATACACATAGAATGTGCACATAGATGTGTGGAACTTAAGTTTCACTGAGCAATATTTAGATTTACCATGTGTGATCTGCCTGGGATTTCCTCTTCTGTCCTCTTTCATCTTTTTCAAAAGCTGGTTAGGATCCCCCAAATTGATGTTGCTGCCCCTTTACAGTCCATCAGTACTGTACTATTGAGTCCTGCACTATTGAGTCCTGCTATTCATTCATCAGTCTTTAACTTAACAAATTTAGCGCCCCAGCCCTTTGTCAGACATGTTATCCAAGTTCGTTTTCAGGTACAGACCTATTTTAAGCAGAAAGGGATGCAATGTCCATAACAGGGGCTTATGACGTCACTAGCAAGGCTAGAGGGGTGGAATCCAGACTCCTCCAGGAATGACTTCCGAAACTGGCTGCCAGGGGAGCCACCATCTCTGCTACCATCAGGAAGGCGTGAAGTCAGGAGCTGTCACTGTACCCATTGGTTCCAGGAACATAAACCTGGGCTGTGATCTTGGGATCTGGAAGCTGCCACCAAAATGATTGCTTGTGTCTGCTCTCTCTGGTATCCCTGGCCAATAAAAAAGTAAATCTCCCACAAATATTTCTGCCCTCCCATAAGTCCATTCAGATTAGGTCTTAGGCAGTGAAGATGATCAGCAAAACCAAGCCACATCTGGAAGCCCAGGTGTGATCTGTGTCATGGGAGAACTAGGCCATGTACTGCATTGTCAGTACCTACCAAGTCCTCCTGGTCCAGCCTGTGGCCTTTCTCCTTCTGACTCAATAGTCCTCTTTATCGTCTAACCACCAACCATGAATTCAGTGAACACCTTTCTCATTCTCTTTACATGTGTATTTGGTGGCACCCTTAAAATGCAGAGAAATGGGGTGCATGCCTATAATACCAGAGACTTAGAAGGCTGAGGCAGGAAGATTGCAAGGACTAAGACCCTGAAACCATGAGTTATTTAGGGCCTCACTGAGCTGCTGAGGCTGGCTTTGAACTTTTGATCCTCCTGTCTCCACCTCCCAAGCCACTAGATTACAGGTGTATATCACCACCCCTCTTGCCTGCCCCAGCCATCTATGTCCAATCTCTGCTCCAGCTAAACTGGAATGAACTAGTCATTGCTCTGCTACTTGTACCATATGTAATCTTGCCTCCAAACTTCCAATGCAGCCTTTCCCCTGCCTCAAGTGACCTCCCCTCTCCTTTCCACTGGACAGTGTCTTCTGGTTTCATCAGTTGAACCCGTCCTCCTGTGCCTAGATCCTTCTTCCATTACACCAGCCTTTGGTGCTTCCTGCAGTTCTTTTCATCTCAATTCATAATTCATTTGACATCTGACAAATTAAAGCTTGGATCTTATAAACCATGCTCTTTTTTTTTTGCGACAGGGCATATGTGACTGCTTATTGAAGTCTCAAAGGAAGGGCCTGCAGTCACAACAAGATAGCAAAACAAACTTTTCCTCCTCTACAGTTGTTCTGGTTGGGTCCTTTAGTCACAGCAATGAAAAAGCTGACTAAATCAAGCACTTACCAGGAATGGAGTGTGCAGGTTTGGAAATTTCTTGGGGTGAGTCAGTGAGTGAATGCACAGGCCTAGGGCATGACTGCCCACTACCAGAGACTTTATAAATATGGTACACATGGGGCTAGGGGTGTGGCTCAGTGGTAGAGTACTTGGCCTAGCTAGCATGTGTGAGGCACTGGGTTCAAATCTCAGCACTGCATATTGCCACAGTCTGGCTGGGCACAAATGCCGCAGTCTGGCTGGGCACACAATCACGAGCCACCACACAGCTTGTAGATTCAAACAGCAACTCTTTATTCCCGAACTCACACCAGCCGTCTACAATCACGTTCTGGGGAAATCCACGTTCTCTGCCCAAATCCACGTTCTCTGCCCAAATCCACCTCTCTGCCCAAATTCACCTCCACTGGGCTTCTATCTCCAAAATATACTGTCTGAATCCCGTGAGAACTCAAGGGGAACTCAGGCAGCAGGATACGCCCTATTCCCAGCAGGAATAATCTTAAACCTTAAACCTGGAACCTAAACTGGGAACGCCCTAAACACGATTATCTTAAAACCGGGAACACCCTAATCTGCCTTGGTCCTTGAGCAAGGTCACCTACATTCAATGTCACTGCAACATGTCAGCAACATGGGGTACGCTGGCAAGGAAATTGTCATACCTACTTGGCTAATGGCTCCCAGCAGCATATAAACAAACAAACAAACAAATAAATAAATTACAAGGTCCATCAACAACTTAAAAATATACTTCAAAAAGATTTGATACCCATAGGCTACACTACATTTATAAAGTATCTTTTTCTTTCTTCATTAATTAATTCACCTTAGCTGACTAAAATTTTTTACTTTACAAATGTTTATATTTTTAATTTTTTTTACTTTTATAATAACTTTTAGCATAAAACAAAGACATTGTATAGCTATAAAAATATTTTACTTTTTATATCCTTATTCTTTCAACTTTTCTATGTTTTATAATTAAATTTTCTTTTTTAACATTTTTTGTTAAAAACAGTCTCAAACCCAGACATTGGCTTAGGCCCACACAGGGTCAGGATTACCAGGATCACTGTTCCATCCCCACATCTTGTCCCACTGGAAGGCCTTCAGGGCAATGATGTGCATGGAGCTGACATAACTCTGATAACAAGGCCTCCGGAATCCCTCCTGAAGGACCTGCCAAGGCTCTTCTATAGTTAACTTTGGAAGGAGTACACTTTAAAATAACGATAAAAACCATAGAATAAGCTGTGGGGGGTGGTGTACACCTGTAATCTCAGTGGCTTGGGGAGGCTGAAGCAGGAGGATGGAAAGTTCAAAGCCAGCCTCAGCAACTTAGTGAGGCCCTAAGCAACTTAGTGAGACCCTGTCTCTAAAATATAAAAAATATCTGGGGATGTGGCTCAGTGGTAAAGTGCCCCTGGGCTTAATCTCTAGTACAAAAAAAAATAGTATAGTTAATACATAACAATAAGTAGTTGTTTATTATCATTATCAAGCATTACACACCTTATATGGTATGTGCCTCATGTCCACAGCCCAGGCGGCAGCACTACCATATACACTTGTGTAACCTGTTTTACTATCTTTTTTACTATCTTGTTGTGACTGCAGGCCCTTCTTTTGAGACTTCAATAAGAAGTCACATATGCTCTGTCACAAAAAAAAAAAAAAAGAAAAGAAAGAAAAAAGCATGGTTTTGGGGCTGGGGATGTGGCTCAAGCGGTAGCGCACTCGCCTGGCATGCGTGCGGCCCGGGTTCGATCCTCAGCACCACATAGAAACAAAGATGTTGTGTCTGCCGAAAACTGAAAAATAAATATTGAAATTCTCTCTCTCTCTCTCTCTTTTTCTTTCTTAAAAAAAAAGCGGGCTGGGGATGTGGCTCAAGCGGTAGCGTGCTCGCCTGGCATGCGTGCGGCCCGGGTTCGATCCTCAGCACCACATACAAACAAAGAAGTTGTGTCCGCCGAAAACTAAAAAATAAATATTAAAATTAAAAAAAAAGCATGGTTTATAAGGTCCAAGTTTTAATTTGGCAAATGTCAAATGAGATGAGATGAAAAGAACTGCAGGAAGCACCAAAGGCTGGTGTAATGGAAGAAGGATCTAGGCACAGGAGGATGTGGTTCAACTGATGAAACCAGAAGACACTGCCCAGTGGAAAGGAGAGGGAAGGTCACTTGAGGCAGGGGGAAGGCTGCATTGGAAGTTTGGAGGCAAGACTACATATGGTACAAGTAGCACAGCAATGACTAGTTCATTCCAGTTTAGCTGGAACAGAGATTGGACATAGAAGTCTGGGGCAGGCAAGAGGATCAGATTGGCTGGGCACAGCGGCACACACCTGTAATCCCAGCCATTCAGGAGGCTGAGGCAGGAGGATTGTAAATTCAAGGCCAACCTGGGCAACTTAAGGACGCCTTGTCTCAAAATAAATATTAAAAAAAATTAAAGGACAGGGGCTGTAGCTCAGTGCTAAAATACCCCTGGGCTCAATCCCCAGTACAGGGTGGGAAAAAAGGACCAGATCATGAAGGGCCTTAACTGCAAAGCTAATTCATTTGACTCTATCATATAAGAAAGGGGTCCAACCCAGGGCCTCATGCATGCTAGCCAAACACTTACCACTGAGTTGTACCTGCAGCCCAAAAGAGTACATGTCCATCAGATCAAGTGACATTACATTAAGGCTAAGGAAAGATTCACTGCCTATTAACAGCCCCTGAAGGTTTTGGAGGATGGATGAGACATGGGATTCTAGGGTCAGCCTGGAGGATGAGGGCTGGAGAGAACAGAGACCAGAAGTAGGAGAGCCCATTGTGGGGGACAGGGCAGTAGCGTGGATGTGAGCAAACTGGGTGGCTGAGATGGGGAGCAGAATTTGCAGATGATGCCCAATTGCTCACTGGTGACACGGGCACATAGGGAGCTGGCTGAGGGGTGGCTAGGATGAAGCTGGTTTTGACAAGTTCCACGGGGGTGGCCACAGTGTGTCTTAGTAGCAGGAAGTTGCAGCCTCAGGCCTGAACTCGCGGGGATGCTGATTCTGATCTTAGTGACTTTCCACTCAGGACAAGTCAAACTTTGGGAGATGGTGACGAGGCTGGCTCTTCTGCAGGAACTGGCTCTCCGACCAGCCGTTCTCATCAACCACCACCATCTCCCTCACCTCAGCCCGCCCACCCAGGGGATGTGGGCCTGGGTCAGGGGTTAAGTGGAGACAAATTTCCTTACATAGTTCAATCTTAAACTGACCCCTAAAAATCAGAGATATCAAGGTCCCCCCTTCTCCTGGTTTAGAATCCATGATCCACTCTCATGGGGTTCAGGTCAAAGAATATGGAAGGCAAGAAGCCCATAGAAGGTTCCATTCCTTATTTCTGCCCCAGACCTGTACGTGACCTAGAGCAAGTCACTCTCTCTCTCTCTTTGCATTTGTTTTCCTCTCAGTAAAATGCCATGGTTGTTCCTGGACTAGGTTGTAGTTTTTAAGTCCTGCTTCTGCAGAACATCGGGGGATTCCATGTTCTGCTTCCTAAATTGAGTAATAACAAACAGCGAAGAGCTTCAATTCTAGGTTTTTCTCCTGTAACAGTTTCTTAAACAGTAGCAACCCAGCAAGGACTCACAGATAACTCTGTGAATGAAGACGTGGGAAACACAAACAAATGGGGCGACCTGAAGACGGGTGACGACATTTGGTTGGACGATCTTGTTTCTGGAGGCTTCCTGGTGATGGTTTTTATACTATTCACACTGCTGCTCTGGTTCACAAGGCAAAGTTCCAGGGGCATTTCAGGATGTTCCTGAAGAGCTCTAAGAGACCCATCCCCTTGCCCACCAGTGCCTGTAACCTGGAGAGATGAGAGAAACTCAACCTACCCAGGATGCTTCAGGGCTAATCTTTCATTTTCTCAGTGATGATGTCATAGCTCCTCAGAGTCAGTCTTTGGGACTTGTGTGCAGAATACTGTGCCTTACAGTAACTCACATAATCTCCTCCCGACAGCCTCATGAGATAGGCACTGTTCTCCTGTTCATTTTATCGATGAGGGAATGAGGTTCAAATAGGGTTAACAGCCCATCCAAGGTCACACAGTAAGGGACAGGGTCGAATGGAAACCTAGCAGTCTGATTCCAGAACTCACATTTACCCAGTATGCCTGAGGTTCATTGTTATTAATGTTGTCACCAAATATTTTCAGTTCTTTCTTGGGCATGTGGTAAGATTGATCTTCCCTGCCCACTTTGGCCAATCAGATGAGCAGAAGTGCTAAGCATCATTTCTAGTGGAATTTCTGAGTCAGATACTACCACTACACTCCTTTTTCCTTCTTTAACATTTGTAGAAGTACACAAAGGAATCTCCCTCAGCCTGTATTCCTAAGTAATGGTGATGTGGAGCAGATCCCTGCCCTTCTATCCCCAGCTAGCCTGTGATGAATAAAAAACATTTGGAGGTTGTTATTATGGCGTAGCCTCACCCATCTTGACCAATTTAGAGCTCCATAGATTGTCTCCTGTTGATTATCTTTGGTCTTAGCCCGGCAGCCTGCTGTATTAGTCAGATTTTCATTATCAAAATAAAATACCTGAAGGTAGCCATTATGAAGAAAAGAGATTTATTAGCTCACAGTTTTAGAGGTTCGAAGCCCAAAATCAAGTCAGGTCCCCCTGATTCAGCCTCTGCGGAGGATCTAACAACAGATGGGGGTCACATCATGGCGGAAGCGCATGTGTAAGGAAGTATCACATTGCCAAACAAGAAGACAGAGACTGGGGTCCTCCAACCCCTTCTGAGGGCACACCTTCAATGACCTGAGAACCTCCCATGAGATCCTATGTCTTTAAGGTCCACACCATCTCCCAATACCATCAATCTGGATCCAACTCCAACATATGAACCCAAATCATAGCACCCACCTTCTCCCAACTTCCTGAAAGTACTTGGCTCCATATTCAGATTTGAAAAGCAGCAAGAGTCAGTCTCCTAAACATGGCGGAGCTGTGTTTGGAGAGATTTGCCCATGTCGTACCATCCTCTGGAGCAGAGGTCACACTGAGTGAAATCTCCACCCAGCCCTGGAAGTCCACAGACAGAAAATCAAGCTCCAAGAAGCCCCCAAGCTTCTCTCCCATACTCATTTATTGATTCTCCTTAACTTTATTCCCCACTTTTAGAGAAAGAATGACTGGGATGGAAGGAGGAGGGCCGGGCTGCCACGTCCTGGGGACACTGTAGGCTGACTATGACCTTACAGGCCTGGATCTGAACCTCTTCCTCAGGGTGGATGACCAGGGAAAGCAGCCGGTCTGCCAGTCGTGACTCGTCCCCAAAGAGGGCTTCATGCAGGGACTGTTCATTGTAATGCCATTTCACAGCTCGGTAGTGGGAAGCATTCCGGCCCTCACTCAGCCGCTCAGCGAACACCAGTACCTCAAACAGCAGATTTCCTGGCTGTGTGGACTGGAACAGGTTCAGGAAGTCAGAGTGCACCTGTGACATGGGAATGGAGAGAGGATGAGTGAAATCTCAGGCAAATTCTAAAATTCTTATTCTTCCATCCTCCTATCATCTCAACTCTCCAATATACCTAGACTCAACTGTAGAAGAATTTTTTAGTTTTTCTTAATTATCATCTTCTAATTTAACTATATTGTGGTCCTAAAACATGAATGATATGATCATAATATGGATTCTAGGAAATTTGTTCAGAAAAATTTTAAGGCTTAGTATGTGGTTAATTTTCCTAAATATTTTTGTATGCTTGAGAGGAGTGTAGAGTTAATAACTGTAGAGTTCTAGGTGTGTCTAATGGCTTAAACTTATTTGTGTTATTTACATAAGTATATCTTTACTTGCTTTAGTTTTTTTTTTAATCTTTATTTTATTTTTATGTGGGGATGAGGATCAAACCCAGTGACTCACGCATGCTAGGCGAGTGCTCTCTCTCTGAGCCACAATCCCAGCACCTTGATTTCGTTTTTTATCTACTGATTACTGATAGAGTTGTTAAAATCTTCCAAATCTCTCACTGTGATGGTAGACTTATTAACTTCTCCTTGGAATTCCATCTAGTTTTGCCATATATATTTTGAGATTATGTTATTAGGTGCATACACGTTTAGAATTACTTCATCCTTCTGGTGAACTGAACCACTGATTATTATGTAGTAACCCCTTTCTATCCTTAATGATGCTTTTTTCCATAAATAATTAATGTAGATATTAAGATATCTACATTAATTTTTGTTTTCTGTGTTCCTCACAGAGTTTAGAAAACCCCTCAAAGGGGCTGGGATGTAGCTCAGTGACAAAGCATTTGTCTCGCATTTGCAAAGCCCTAGGTTTGATCCTCAGTTCCAAAAAGAGAAAAGAAAAGAAAACCCCTCAAAGGAGAACACCCTTCTCAATAGGATGGATTCTCATTCTATTGGGGGAACACAAAAGGAGCAAGTTTTTAGTGCCTCTGGTGCAGAGGCAGGAAGAGGGACAAGACAATTCATCAGGGCTGTTTGTCTGGAGAGTGTAATTGTTCCCTCCCTTCTACCTAAGCTGGCATCCATCAGCCCCTCCCTCTTCAGTTGCTTTTCTCACCTGGCAGTTGAGAATGTCATAGAGAAGGTCATTCTTCTGTGCCAGGTAGCTCATCAGTCGCAGGGCTTGTACCTGAATAAAGAAAAGAGTAAAGCACGAGAAGGAGGATGAGTCTGGGCCTCGGGAGTGAAGACCTAAAGCTCTGCTCTTCCCTCTAGGTGCTGGTCAAGAGGGCAGGGCCTCAGTCATGATCCGCAGGCACCTGTGCCATGTTACAGTCTGACTGCAGGATTTCCATCAGGGCAGGCATCACCCGCCGCAGCTGGGGATGCACATAGTCAGGCAGCGGAAGGTTGTTGAGGAGTCTGAGGCCAGAAATGTGAAGCTCCGAGTCCCAGATGGTGGAGACCAGTTCTAGCACTTTGATGGAGTGTTCCTGAAATGGGAGGGAAGAAATGGATCTGCTTATACCTGGTGCCTCCCACCGCCACCCCAGCTCGACTTCATTTATCACTGCTCCCAACCAGGACCCCTGCGCCAAACCAAATAGTCGATTCTCTCTCCCACTTCAACCCCAAACTTCAGTTGACTTAGTTGAACACTCTTGCCTCCTTGGAACTCTCTCTTCATCTGGCTTTATTTCACTCTTCGTTCCTAGTTCTTCTGCTCCATCTCCTCTCTTCTAGCTCTGTCCCCCGCTTAGTGAGATCATCCAGGCTCAGTATTCAGTGCAGCCAGTGACTTAGGTCAAGGTCACACCTCCAGCTCAGACCTTTCACCTGAGGTCCAGACACACATCCAGCTGCCAATTTCCCTTTTCTCCCTGCATGACTAGCAGACCTCTCTGAGTCAACACCTGGCTGCGTTTTCCAGCAGATCAACCCTTGACTCCTTTCTCTCTCACACACCTTTTCCAATCCTTCAGAAAATCCTGTGGAATCTACCATCAGAATCTGTCAAAAATCAAGCCACTTACCACCCCCCACTTCTACCACCCCCTCCCAAGCCCCCATCCTCTGTCACTGGATTTCTGCAATAGCTTTTCCTCTCCCTACTTCCATCCCTGCACCCCTGCATCTGTTTTCAGAGCAGCAGGCATGTTACACACGTCTCTTCTCTCCTCAAGAGTCCCCATTTTACTGGGCACTCTTGTGCATGCCTATAATCCCAGTGGTTTGGGAGGCTGAGGCAGGAGGATCCCTCAGCAACTTAGAGAGGCCCTAAGCAACTCAGTGATACCCTGTCTCTAAATAAAATGTAAAAAAAAGGGCTGGGGGTGTGGCTCAGTGGCTAAGCACTCCTGGATTTAATCCTGGTGCCAAAAAAAAAAAAAAAAAAGCCCCCATTCATTCAGGGCAAAAGCTAAAGCCCTCACAGTGACATGCAGTCCCATGCGATCTGCTCTTCTCTCCCCGTTATTTCTTTGATTTCACCTTCCGTTTTCTGCTTTGCTCCCGCAGTTCCCACCATAATGGCCTCTTGGCTATTCCTCGGATGTGCCAGGCACACACCTTTCTGAGGGTATTTGCAGACACTCTTCCCTCTGCTTAGAAAGCTTTCCCCTAGCCACTCAGAACTCATGCTCCTCCCTCCTTCAAGACTCTGCTTAAATGTCACCTTCTCAAGGAGATGAACTGACCACCCCCATCCTGCCTTCCCTCACCCTCCGTCTTCATTTTTCTCCATCACATAATCATATGTAATACACTTCTTATTCTTAAATAATTCCAAGTTATTTATAATTAAGAACTATTTCAAAATAATGAGAGGCCTCCTGTGCTCCTCACCAGGTCTCTCAATGGTTACATCTCACACAGTGCTAGTGCCCCATAGAACTAGGAAATTGGTATCCGTCTAATGTGCCTGCTTAGCTCTGTGTCATTTTATCACATGAACACATCTGTGTGATAGCCACCTGTGGCCCACAGATTATCTGGTCAGAACCATCCTGTCACCACAACGCTGGGCCTCATGGGGCCCACTGTCACCCACTTCCCCATCCAAACCCCTGGCAAACACTAATCTGTTTTCCATCTCTATAACTATTTTGAGATTGTATAAATGGAATCTTACTGTATGTGACCTTTTGAAATGGACCCTTTTTCAATCAGTATAATGCCCCGAGATCTACCCAAGTTCTGTGTAGTGGTAGTTCATTCCTTTACATTTACTGAGTAGTATTCCATGGTATGGATAAATCGGTTTGTTTAGCCATTCAACTACTCAACACATTTATCTGCTTTTAGATTGGGGCTATTACAAATAAACCTGCTATGCACTTCCAAACTCATCCTGTGAGGCCAGTATCACTCTGATTCCAAAACCAGGCAAAGACACATCAAAAAAAGAAAACTTCAGACCAATATCTCTAGTGAACATAGATGCAAAAATTCTCAATAATATTCTGGCAAATTGAATACAAAAACATATCAAAAATATTGTGCACCACAATCAGGTGGAATTCATCCCAGGGATGCAAGCTTGGTTCAACGTACAGAAATCAATAAATGTAATTCATCACATCAATAGACTTAAAGATAAGAATCATATGATCATCTCAGTAGATGCAGAAAAAGCATTTGACAAAATATAGCACCCCTTTATGTTCAAAACAACTAGAAAAACTAGGGACAACAGGAACATATCTCAACATCATAAAGGCTATCTATGTCAAGTCTCAGGCCAACATCAACCTAAATGAAGAAAAAATTGAAAGCATTCCTCTAAAAACTGTAATAAGACAGGGATGGCCTTTATCACCACTTCTATTTAACATGGTTATTGAAACACTGGCCAGAGCAATTAGACAGATGAAAGAAATTAAAGAGATATGTATAGGAAAAGATGAACTTAAATTAGCACTATTTGCTGACAATATGATTCTATTCCTAGAAGACCCTAAAAGTTCCACCAGAAAACTTCTAGAACTAGTAAATGAATTCAGCAAAGTAGCAGGATATAAAATCAACACCCATAAATCAAAGGCATTTCTGTATATCAGTGACAAATCCTCAGAAAGGAAAATGAGGAAAACTACCCCATTTAAAATAGCCTCAAAAAAAAAAAACTTGGGAATTAACTTAATGAAAGATCTATATAATGAAAACTACAGAACCCTAAAGAAAGAAATCAAAGAAGACCTTAGAAAATGGAAAGATCTACCTTGCTCTTGGATAGGCAGAATTAATATTATCAAAATGACCATATTTCCAAAAGCACTATACAGATTTAATGCAATTCTGATCAAAATCCCAATGACATTCCTCATAGAAATAGAAAAAGCAGTCATAAAATTCATCTGGAAAAATAAGAGACCCAGAATAGCTAAAGCAATTCTTAGCAGGAAGAGTGAAGCAGGAGGCATCACTATACCAGACCTTAAACTATACTACAGAGCAATTGTAACAAAAACAGCATGGTATTGGCACCAAAACAGACTTGTAGACCAATGGTACATAAGAGAGGACACAGAGACTAACCCACAAAATTACAATTATCTTATATGAGTCAAAGGTGCCAAAAACATGCATTTGAGAAAAAGATAGCATCTTCACCAAATTGGTGCTGGGAAAATGGGAAATCCATATGCAACAAAATGAAATTAAACATCTATCTCTCACCATGCACAAAAATAAACAAACAAATTCAAAATGGATCAAAGACTTAGGAATGAAACCAGAGACCCTGCTTCTAATAGAAGAAAAAGTAGACCCTAATCTCCATCATGTGGGATTAGGCCCCAACTTTCTTAATAAGACTCCTCTGGCACAAGAATTAAAATCAAGAATCAATAAATGGGATCAATTCAAACTAAAAAGTTTCTTTTCAGCAAAAGAAACAATCCCAATCCGTGAGGTAAAGAGCCTCCATTATGGGAATAAATCTTTACCCCTCACACACAGATAGAGCACTAATCTCTAGGGTATATAAAGAACTCAAAAAGCTAAGCACCAAAAAACAACAACAACAACAAATAACCCAATCAATAGACACTTCTCAGAAGATGATGTACAATAAATCAACAAATATATGAAAAAATGTTCATCATCACTAGCAATTAGAGAAATGCAAATCAAAACTACTGTAAGATTTCATCTCACTCCTGTCAGAATGGCAGCTTTCAAGAATACAAACAATAAGTGTTGGCAAGGATGTGGGAGAAAGGTACACTCATGCACTGCTGGTGGGACTGCAAATTGGTGCAGCCAATATGGAAAGCAGTATGGAGATTTCTTGGAAAACTGGGAATGGAACCACCATTTGACCCAGCTATTCCTCTCCTCGGTATATACCCAAAGGACTTAAAAACAGCATACTATAGGGACATAGCCATATCAATGTTTATAGCAGCACAATTCACAATAGCTAAACTGTGGAACCAACCTAGATGCCCTTCAATAGATGAATAGATAAAAAAAGTGTGGCATATATATACAATGGAATATTACTCAGCAATAAAAGGGGAGAATAAAATCATGGCATTTGCAGGTAAATGGATGGAGTTAGAGAAGATAATGCCAAATGAAGTTAGCCAATTCCAAAAAACCAAAGGCCAAATGTTTTCTTTGATATAAGAAATCTGATTCATAATGGGATAGGGAGCAGGAGTATGGGAGGAATCAGTAAACTCTAGATAGGGCAGAGGGTTGCAGGGGAAGGGAGGGGGCAGGGGGTTATAAACGATGGTGGAATGTGATGGTCATTATTTTCCAAAGTACATGTATGAATACATGAATTCCTGTGAATATACTTTTCATACAACCAGAGATATGAAAAATCGTGCTCTATGTGTGTAGTAAGAATTATAATGCATTCTGCTGTCATATATGAATAAATAAAAACCCCAAATAAAGCTTCCATGGATAACTGTGTGTATGTAGGCTTTTCTGCAGATATAAGCTTTCATTCCTCTAGGATATAAGCCCAGGAATGTAACCAGTGGTTGGAAAAATGCAGCTTCTTTTTTTTTTTTTTTTTTTTTTTTTTTTTGAGTGTGTGTGTGTGTGTTGCTGGGGATTGAACCCAGGGCCTTGTGCATGTGAGGCAAGCACTCTACCAACTGAGCCATATCCCCAGCCCTGTTTTTCTTTTTTAATAGTGAGACTGATCTCAGAGAGGCTTTACCCCCAAGCTACAGCCCCAGTCCTTTTTATTTTTTGAGACAGGGTCTCACTGAGTTGCTAAGGCTGGCTTCAAACTTGAGATCCTCCTGCCTCAGCCTCCTGAGTCACTAGGATTACAGGCATGTGCCACCACACCTGGTGCATATTTCACTTTACATTCCTATCGGCAATATACGAGAAATCCAGTTTCTTTGTTTCTACCATCATTTGGAATTGTCACTAATTTTGATTTAGGTCTTCTAATATATTAACATCTCACCACTGTCTTTTTTTAAAAATATTTTTTTTAGTTGTGGATGGACACAATGCCTTTATTTATTTTTACGTGGTGCTGAGGATTGAACCCAGTGCCTCACACATGCTAGGCAAGTGCTCTGCCACTGAGCCCCACCCCAGCCCTCACCATGGTCTTAATTTGCATTTCCCATGGACTAGTATTATGGTTTAGATCTGAGGTGTCTGTCCCCAAAAGCCCACGTGTTAGACAATGTAAGAAACTTCAGAGGTGAAATGATTTGCTTATGAGAGCCTTAACCCCTAATGTGGCTGAACGGAGCGGTAACTGTGGGCAGGTGGGGTGTAGGCCGGAGGAGGTGGGTCACTGGGGCTGTGCCTTTGGGGTTTTTATATATATATATATATTTAGTTTTTTTAGTTATTGATGGACCTTTATTTATTTATTTGTTTATACGTGGTGCTGAGAATCGAAACCAGTGTCTCACACATGCAAGGCAAGTGCTCTACCACTGAGCCCCAGCCCCAGCCCCAGCCCCTGGGGTTTATATTTTGTCCCTGGTTGGTGGCACTGTTTCTGTCCCTGCTTCCTGGTTGCTCTGTCCCGAGCTGCTTTCATCCTCCACACCCTTCCCCCACGACCTACTGCCTCCCCTCTGGCCCAGAACAATGGACTCACCATCTATGGACTGAGACCTCTGAAACTGTGAGCCTCAAATAAACTTCTCCTCCTCTAAGCCGTTCTTGTTGGGTATTTTGGTCACAGAAACAAAAAAAGCTGACTAAAACATCTTTCCATGTGCTTTTGTGCAAATCATACAACCCCTTCAGTGACATCTGTCTTCAGATCTTTTGCACATTTTCTAGCTGGATTCTTGTCCTTTTTTTAAGATTGAGTTTTGAGATGAGTCCTTGTTGGCTATGTGGTTTGCCAATATTTTCTCCCAGTCTGCCATTTGTCTTTTCATCTATTTAATGGGTCTTTCACGGGGGGGCTGGGGTTGTGGCTCGGCAGTAGAGCACTCGCCTAGCACGTTGAGGACCTGGGTTTGATCCTCAGCACCACATAAAAATAAATGAAATAAAACTATTGTGTCCAGCTAAAAAATAAATGTTAAAAAAATAGGTCTTTCACAGAACCAATGTTTTTTATTTTAATGAAGTCTTGACTTGCCAATTTTTTCTCTTATAGATGGTGTTTTTGGTCTCATGGATTCTTTACCCCACTAAGGACCTGAAAGATTTCCTCCCTTCAAATTGCAACACCACCCCCATCCTTCCTTATCCCCTCCCTCCCTCTCTCTCTAATTTTCCTCCACGGCACTTATCACAAGAAGCACTCTGTATGTGATGTGCCTGTTAGAATATAAGGACAGGGACCTTTCCTGTTCTATTCACTGCTTTATCTCCAGCGCCTGTAGTAGTGCCTTGGCACAAAGTAAGGGCTCCGTAGACATTTGTTGAATTAAAAAAAAAGAAGAAGAGAGATCTTGGGTTCTGAGAAGCAAGAAGCTTGGATGGAGAGGGAGTACCAAAGGCAGTAGCCCCGGACACTGAGGCTGAGCCTTGGAGAGGGAATGAGAACCCTGAAGCGGAAGCAAGAATTCCCTTTGCACCCTGCTCTTCCCTGCCCCACTGTCACTCTCCGCTGAGACCTGAAGGACAGGTAGGAGTTAGAAAGTCTGGGGGAAGCTTTCAGAAAGAGGGACCAGCAGGTGCAAGGGCCAGGGAGTGGGAAAGCATGAAGCCTACGGTGTAAATGGCTGGGGTGGGGACAAGGATGTGGAGCCCATCACCAATGGTGCACTTTGTGCTGAGAGCTTGGAGGAAGACCAAACGGGGTGGGGTGGGGGGTCTGACTGGATACAACCCATCTGGAAAGGGTGGTCTGACTGAGAGGATGGGGGACATTGGATGTGTCAGGGACATCTAAGTGGGCATGTCCAGTAGCAGCTGGCCATGGGGAAGCATTCGTGGAGCCCCCAGGCTGCAGGGCCCCAGGAGAACACATCTAGATGGAAAATGAGACCAGTTAATAACTATTGTCACCTGCAGAGAGGAGAGGAGTCAGGTCTTCAGAACACAGATGCAGGGAAGGAGGGACAGGTCCTTACCTGCCCCAGGCACTTCCCAGGGCTTGAGAGAAACACAGCTCTTCTGGGGAACTGTGCTCTAGGTGTGGGGCCCCAAAACATCTGCTTTTCACCAGGTTTCCAGAGGATTCTAATGTGCTTGAGAATCACCACTTTAGGAAATAAAGAGACTGGGGGATGAAGTAGGGGCGGCCAGAAAGTGGAGACCTAATTTTTCCCCAAAAAATGTTTGATGCACATAATTAACAAGTGTGAAATCATCAAATGTTGATGAAATTATAACACAACCGGGATGCTTGGGTGGGGCTGGTGGAGGTGTACATTCATACAACCCTTCTGGAAAGGTTGGGCACACCTTCTATCCAAGCCCTTCCACTCCTGCATACACACTTAGGGAAATGCCCCCAGGGAGGCAAGGGAAGGGAACCAGCAGGCTCATGATAAGCATGGGTGCAAACACCTGGGAACAAATGCCTACCAATGGGCAAATAGTAGGGTATTCACAAAACAGAATACTACACAACAGAGAAAAGGGAAACAAAGGACAGGGCTATGACTCTGTGGTAGAGGGCTTGCCTGGCAGGCATGAGGCCCTGAGTTCAATCCCCAGCACTAAAAAAAAAAAAAAGAGGAAACAGTTTCTCACTATCTAAAGAGGGAAATGAGGCTGCCCAATGAGGATAAATCTTTCAATGTTCATTGGGGGCAAAACGGAAGAATACACACCATATATTTCCACATACATAAAGCTCAACAACATCCCAAGCTATGCTTTACCAATTTCTCTGCCTTGCCCTGTAGGCAGATATGCAGGGCCATGTGCAAGTGTGATCAAACTATGAAGAAAATCCTGAAATTGATAAAATTCAGGGCAAGGCCAATGGGGGCTCAGCCAGGCAGGTGGGGGCAGGGAGGGGGGAGAGCGTGGTGGTGGTCATGTTTTAATTCTTGGCCTAGGTCTGGGTTTGTTTTTTTTTTTAATGTTTATTTTTTAGTTTGAGGTGGACACAATATCTTTATTTTACATTTATGTGGTGCTGAGGATTGAACCCAGGGCCTCATGCATGCTAGGCGAGCACTCTACCACTGAGCCACAACCCCAGCCCCTGGGTTGCTTAGGGTTTGCTAAATTACTGAGGCTGGCCTTGAACTTGCAATCCTCCTGCCTCAGCCTCCCAAGCTATTGGGATTATAGGCATGTGCCACCACTCCTGATGCTATTATCATTCGTTCTACCTTACCCATAAATCTTTTTCCCCCTTTTATTTAAATTAAATTATATATTTATTCTAATTTATAATACATGCTGGCAGAATGCAATTTATTTCATATTACACATATAGAACACAATTTTTCGAGTCACTGATTGTACACAATGTATTTTCACACCATTTGTGTCTTCATACGTGTACTTAGGGTAATGACGTCTAACTCATTCCACCATCATTCCTACCCCCTGTCCCCCTCCCTTCCCCTTCATTCCTTTTGCCCTATCTTAAGTTCCTCCATTCCTCCCATGCTCCCCAACATCCCCATTATGGATCAGCATCCTCATATCAAAGAAAACACTCAGCCTTTGGTTTTTTGGGATTGGCTAACTTCACTTAACATGATATTCTTCAACTCCATCCATTTACCTGCAAATGCCATGATTTTATTCTCTTTTAATGCTGAGTAATATTCCACTGTGTATATATACCACATTTTCTTTATCCATCTACTGAAGGACATCTAGGTTGGTTCCACAATTTCACTATTGTAAATTGTGCTGCTATAAAACATTGATATGTTTTTAAGCTGTTTTTAAGTCCTTTGGGTATAAACCGAGGAGAGGGACAGCTGGGTCAAATAGTGGTTCCATTCTCAGTTTTCCAAGAAATCTCCATACTTCTTTCCATATTGGCTGCACCAATTTGCAGTCCCACCAGCAATGTATGACTGTGCCTTTTTCCCCACATCCTCGCCAATACTTGTTGTTTGTATTCTTCTTCTTTTTTTTTTTTTTTTTTTTTTTTTTTTTGAGAGAGAGAGAATTTTAACATTTATTTTTTTTAGTTTTTGGCAGGCACAACATCTTTGTTTGTATGTGGTGCTCAGGATCGAACCCGGGCCGCACGCATGCCAGGCGAGCGCGCTACCACTTGAGCCACATCCCCAGCCCCTGTTGTCTGTATTCTTGAAAGCTGCCATTCTGACTGGAGTGAGATGAAATCTTACAGTAGTTTTGATTTGCATTTCTCTAATTGCCAGAGATGTTGAACATTTTTTCAACATTTGTATATCCTCTTCTGAGATTTCTGAACAGTGTCTGTTCAGTTCCTTGGCCCATTTATTGATTGGCCCATTTTTTGGTGTTAAGGTTTTTGAGTGCTTTAAATATCCTAGAGATTAGTGCTCTATCTGATGAGTGAGGGGTTAAGATTTGCTCCCATTCTGTAGGCTCCCTATTCACCTCACTGATTGTTTCTTTTGCTAAGAAGCTTTTTAGTTTGAATCCATCCCATTTATTGATTCTTGGTTTTAATTCTTATGTTTTAGGAGTCATATTAAGGAAGTTGGGGCTTAATCCCACATGATTTGGGCCTACTTTTTCTTCCATTAGGTACACAGTCTCTGGTTTAATTCCTAGTCCTTGATCCACTTTGAGTAGAGTTTTGTCCATGGTGAGAGATAGGGGTTTAATTTCATTTTGTTACTTATGGATTTCTAGTTTTCTCAGCACCATTTGTTGAAGAGGCTATCTTTTCTCCAATGTACATTTTTGGAGCCTTTGTCTAATATAAGATAACTGTAGTTATGTGGGTTAGTCTCTGTATCCTCTATTCTGTACCATTGGTCTACAGGGCTATTTTGGTGCCCATACCATGTTGTTTGTGTTACTATTGCTCTGTAGTATAGTTTAAAGTCTGGAATAGTAATGCCACCAACTTCACTCTTCTGGCTAAGGATTGCTTTGGCTATTCTGGGTCTCTTAATTTTCTAGATGAAAACTAGGGATTATCAGGAATATACCTCAACATTGTAAAAGCCCCAGGTCAACATCATTCTAAATGGAGAAAAATTAAAAGCATTCCCTCTAAAAACTGGAACAAGACAGGGATACCCTCTTGTACCACTTCTATTTAACACAATTCTTAAAATCCTAGCCAGAAAAATCAGACAGATGAAAGAAATTAAAGGGATATGGATAGGAAAAGAAGAACTCAAATTATCACTATTTGCAGATGATATGATTTTATACCTAGAAGACACAAAACATTCCACCAGAAATCTCTTAGAACTAATAAATGAATTCAGCAAAGTAGCTGGATATAAAATCAACATCCATAAATCAAAGACATTTCTGTACATTAGTGAAAAATCCTCTGAAAGAGAAACTAGAAAAACCACCCCATTTACAATAGCCTCAAAAAAATAAAATACTTGGGAATAAACTTAATGAAGGGCTGGGGACACAGCTCAGTTGGTAGAGTGCTTGTCTTGCATGCAAAAGGCCTTGGGTTCAATCCCCAGCACCATCAAAAAAAAAAAAAAAGAAAAAGAAAAAATTAAACTTAACCAAAGAGGTGAAAGACCTCTACAATGAAAACTACAGCATGCTAAAAAAAGAAATTAAAGAAAAACTTAGAAGATGGCAAAATCTACCTTGTTCTTGGATAGACAGAATGACAGAATTAATATTGTCCAAATGGCCATACTACCAAAAGTACTATACAGATTCAATGCAATCCCAATCAAAATCCCAATGACATTCCTGATAGAAACAGAAAAAGCAATCATGAAACCCATAAATCTTTTTAAGTTGTAAATATTCAATTTAATTTATTTTTAATTTGGGGGGGGGGAAGAAACCTTTTGCTAGAGGGAGATTTGAAGATGAAAGGAGAGTTTTTGGTTTTACTTTTTTTTTTTTTAGTTGTAGATGGACACAAATTTTTTAAAATTTATTTTTATGTGCTGCTGAGGATGGAACCCAATGCCTCACACATGCTAGGTGAGTGCTCTACCACTGAGCCACAATCCCAGCTCTGGTTTTGCTTTTTAAGATGGGAAAGATTGAACAACAAGTGTTGGCAAGGATGTGGTGGAAAAGGCACATTCATACATTGCTGGTGGGACTGCAAATTAGTACAGCCAATATAGAAAATGGTATGGAGATTCCTTGGAAATCTGGGAATGGAACCACCATTTGACCCAGCTATTCCTCTCCTAAGACTATACCCAAAGGACTTAAAAACAGCATATTGCAGGGACCCAGCCACATCAATGTTTATAGCAGCACAATTCACAATAGCTAAACTGTGGAGCCAACCTAGATGTCCTTCAGTGGGTGAATGGATTACAAAATGTGGCATATATACACAATGGAATTTTACTCAGCATTAAAAAAGAACAAAATCATGGCATTTGCAGGTAAGACAATGGAGAAGATAATGCGAAGTAAAGTTAGCCAATCCCCAAAAAAACAAATGTTGAATGTTTTCTCTTATATAAGGAGGTTGACTCATAGTGGGGTAGGGAGGGGAAGCATGGGAGGATTAGATTAATTCTAGATAGGGAAGAGGGGTGGCAGGGAAAGGGAGGGGGCAGAGGATTAGCAAGGATGGTGGAATGTGATGGACATCATTATCCAAAGTACATATATAAGGGGGCTGGGGATGTGGCTCAAGTGGTAGTGCGCTCGCCTGGCATGCGTGCGGCCCGGGTTCGATCCTCAGCACAGCATACAAACAGGGATGTTGTGTCTGCCGAGAACTGAAAAATAAATATTAAAAAAAATTCTCTCTCTCTCTCAAAAAAAAATAAATAAATTTTTTTTAAAAAGTACATGTATGAAGACACGAATTGGGTGTCAACATACTTTGTGTACAGAGATACGAAAAATTGTGGTAAAGTCTATTAAGAATTGAAATGCAAAAAAAAAATTTTTAAATTTTAAATAAGTATATATTTATGTAAAAAAAAAAAAAAAAAAAGATGGGAAGGATTAGAGTTCATCGCCTTGGCTTCTACCTCCGTGAGTCCTTCAGGATGGGGCTGGTCACCATAAAGAACAAACCAGCTTAGTCACCTGGGATTTCCAGCCCCACACTGGGTTCCAGGGTTGGAGGTTGAGTTCAACTGCCAATGGCCAGTGTTTAATCACAACCCCATAATAAACCTTCAGCAAAATTCCTAACCGAGAGCTTCCAGGATGCTGAATTTATGGTGGTGCTGGGGTGGAGGTAGGGCTGCCCAGAGAGGACAAGGAGCTCCTCCCCACGCCTCCATCCTGTCTTATTTCTCTCATTTGGCTTTTCCAGAGTTATGCATTTTACAATAATGCTATTCCCAAGTTCTGCAAGTCATTTTAGCAAATTTTCAAGGATGAAAAGGGGATTGTGTGAAATTCCAAATTCATAGCCAAATTGCTGATCAGAAGTCAGACTTATGTGAATGGGGCTAAACCCTTCATTTGTGGAGTCTGTGCTAATTTTGCATTAGTCAGAATTTAATGGAATTGTGGGATACCCAGCTGGTGACTGGAGAATTGGCTGGAGTCAAAGAATCTCAGGGGGTATTCTGCTATTTTGAGGTTCAGAGATACCACTAGTGCCTCTGTTTGGTTTCATCCTGAGATTGGAAGGCTTTCATAACCTGCTGGGAACATGACCACTTCTTCCCACTTATTTCTGGGTTACGAACTCAGATCCAAACAAACTTCTGGGACGTGACCATTTATCTCATGCCAACGAAAGGACCCGGCAACCATGAGCCTCCCCTGTACGCTATCTCACTCCCTGCCCCTGGGCTCACCTGGATATCTTTTTTAAAATATTTGTCTTTTAGTTGTAGTTGGACACAATACCTTTACTTATTTATTTATTTTTGCATGGTGCTGAGGATCGAACCCAGAGCCTTGTGCATGCTCGGCGAGCGCTCTACTGCTGAACCACAACCCCAGCCCCTCACCTGGATTTTAAGCCTGAATTTCCGGATGCCAGAGAAAGCTTTAAGTGCGTTCAGAGCTTGGATTTTGACACTGGTGTCCTTGTCTTCCAGCATGTCAGCCACCAACTTGATATCATCATTAGTACAAGCAGAGGCCTGGAGTGTGTGGGGAGAGACGGAAGAGGCAGGAGAAGCGGGTGTCCAGGGCCCACTGCCCACCCACCCCATGTCACCAAAGACCACTCTCCCAGCACACCCCTCCCACAATCATGTAGACGCTGGTCCCAAGAGGCCCTCTGGCGGGTCAAAGGGCAGGGAGAGCATAACCCTAGCAGTCAGGTTGCGTAGGAGGGACCTCCTGCCTCCCTTTCCTCACCTCAGCCTCCAGCAAGTACACACAGCGAGTGATGCTGTGCAGGATCATGCTCCTGGTGTACCCATCGTGCTTGCACTCCAAAGAGTTGAGGAGTCTCCGGAGCTCACCTGAGTCCCGCCCATGGCGCTCTCGCTCGATGGCCAGGCCTAGACAGCCACCCAGCCCGGTTTAGGATGTGGACTCGGCAGTAATGAAAGAATGGGGACACAGAGGAGAAGGACCTGGGGACAAAGCTGCCTTGTTTCTTTAGATTTTTTCTATATGCAGGACTACATGTGCAGCTGAACAGGGAGTGTACTGCACAAGGGCACCCTACCTGATGTTGTACTGTCTATGTCATTATATCCCATATTTGTGAATTTACTACCTAGTTTTTTGGCATGTGGCAGTTAACAAGTAATGATTCATTGTAATCAACATATGGCAATGATATTCCAGCAGGTGGCAATTAAGGGATCTCACAGAAAGTGCCTCTTTTCTGACTTTGCACAAAAGTGCCATAAAGGCTGGTGGAAACTCTGGGCATGAAGGTGCCCTGATTTTCCCTTTCCTTGAAGCCTCAAGTTCCTAGACAAGAAAGGAATGGGGGGAGCTGCTGATGTCAAGTTTCCAAGAAGTGTATGCCTGGAAGCCAAAGTGAATGTAGGATTTGGAGACCTGCCAGATTAGTCCTGGGGTCACACCTTGGTGATATCTACCCAGAGTCCCCAAACTAACATCTCTAGCAGGGCCTTGCCTAGGGTGCTACGGGGCTCCTAAGAAAGATGAAGAGGAGAAAGAGGAAGGAGAGAGGAACTTGAAGGAGTCACCTTTGGGCCTTTCTACAGGGGAGGCCTCAGAAGCAGGTGCCTCCTGGGGCGGAGCCCTCTCCCCAGGGACTGGACACTCACGGGCGATGCAGATGGGTGAATTGGAGCAGAGAGGTGGCTGGCATTTTAGGCCAGCCCTGATGGCCTTGTAGAGCAGGTAGATGGCTGAGGCACCTGTGGCCAGGCCCACTATACTTTTGCGGATGTCCAGTTGCCCCAGGTACTTGGGGATGCTCTTGCCCATATCTTTAGCGCTGCCTTGTTCCCCGGGTGGGAGCTATGCCCAAGGCACCTGGGAAAGGCCTTCCGGAACCAGAACTCTGGCAGGGCCAGGAACCAGGGTACCAGAATTGAAACCTAGGCAACAAAGGAAAATAGGGAGATGATGGGATGGAGGGTCTTAGTTGGGAAGTGGCATGACCAGGGGTGCTTGAAAAAGAGAGAAGGTTCAGCTTTCAAGGCTGCAGAGAAGAAGCTGGAGACTCTGGGGCCAGTCGGGGGGTGGGGGGGGTGGGTAGCTCAGTGGTAGAGCACTAAAGCTAGCACAGGTCAGGCCCTGGGTTCCATGCCCAGCGTCGGAAAGGGAGGGAGGGAGAAAGAGAGGAGAAAGTAAAGGAAATTTTAAAAGGAAAGGAAAAGAAGAAAAAAGAAAGAAAAAGAAAAGCAAGGAGGCAGGGGCAGATGGGCATCTCCTTGTCTTGAGGGGAGCCAGGTTGGAGGGGCCCAGCAGGTAGCTCCAGGGGCTGCCCTTTCCTCCACTAGAGGGCAGCAGACACCCATTTCTGGCTGGGGCCTTTGGGCGTTTCTGGGAGTCTGGGGTGTGCCCATTGACCCCCTTCTTTTGCTTCCCTCCTGTCTTTGATCTTTCTAAGGTAGATCTATCCCTGGACCTTGGTGTGTTTCTTTAGACAGAGCTTCCTCAACCCTGGAAGGTGAAATGAAGTGGACATCTTATCAAGTTTTGCAGCCTTGGGTACAGCCGTCACTTTCCAGCTTCTGCACGTGGACCTGGAGTGTGAGGAAAGCTTGTGAGGACAACCATCTTTGCATCCCAGCACCCGACATAGATTTCTGCGCTTCACAGGTATCTGTCATGCCTCATCACTCTTTGAAAGTTTGGGGACAGAATAATGACAGAGAGTCTGGAAAGTGTGGTTCCAGGCCCATCTAACTTGAGTGACCCTGGAGGGGAAAGGAGCCATCCTTTTCTGGGTCTGTTTCTGCACTTAAAACCCAAGGGGATCCCAGATCTTCCATTCTAAAACTCCAGGATTACAATGTGAGCAGATCTGTGCCTTTCAGCCATGAAACGGTGGTGGTGTGACCCCCGCTCCAGCCTCCCCACACAGGGGATGAGGTTTGCGACCTGTAGACAGAAAATTCTACCACCCCAGAGGATGGGAGCCATCTTTACAGGCTTTGATTTCTACCACTAGATGGGCCATGTGCAAACAAATCCTTCTCTTCTCTCCGTCAGTCTCCCTACACCTTCTGGCCTCTCTCTGGTACAGAACAGGGAGATGACAAGCTCCCAGTTAGGGTCAGACCCAAAGCCAGTGTTGAGCATGGTTGTACCACAACACGGTTTTACCCACCTCATCCCAGGAGAACTGGGGTAGAAGGCTCTGGGTCCTGGGCTGCACCTGGATGGGAGGCGGGAGTGGGAAATAGCATTCTGAAGGATGCTGCAGCTGTCCAGGCATGGCCACTCAGAACCTCTGCCCATCACACCCCAGGCTGCAGGCAGGAAACAGGCCACACTCCTAGGCAGTCATCTCTTCCTATCCTCTCTTTTATCCCCACCCTTCCTCTAGGGTCATTCCTAGCACTTCGCCCCAAGGTGGGTGACTACATGGACTGTCTGCAATGAGAGGTGGGTGAGCACAGGCTCACTGCTAGGGAACTACCCATTGTACCCCATAATCTGCAGGAAGGAAATAGCTGCCTGATAGGCAACTGTCATTTCTGGTTCCAAGGCTCCCTTGGTGGATCTGAACAGATCCTTCAGAACAAGGTCCCTGCTCTGCTCACGGTTGCTGTCCCCTCAGTGCTATGGAGCTGATTCTGCAGCTCACATATCTGAAGCAGATTTGTCATCTGTTCTTTAAAGACCTCCCAAGAGAGTTCTTTCTTGGCTGTAACCTGATTCCCTCCTGCCATACTAAAGACCATTTCTTCTGGTTCTGCCCTCAAATGATTCAGAGGGAGCAAAGAGGCAGAGTCATACCCAGGGTGACATTTTCACTAGTCCCCAGTACAATGAAAAAAATAAAGACAGAGGAGCATCTATTAGTCAGTGTAAAGTCAATGACTCCTTTCTTGGGAATGACTGGTAGATTTTTGTTATTTTTTTTTTCAGGGATGGGGTTTTGCTATATGACCTAGGCTGGTCTCAACTAACCTCAAGATGCCCTCCTGCCTCAAATCTCCTGAGTAGCTATGACCATGGGTGCCCGGAAAGAGTGTTTGGTTTTGATTTAGATGATGATCCTTTTTTAATGATAATTCATACATATTTTCTTTAATGAAATGGAGATAATCGATGGTAGGTGGTTTTTAAATTTTAAAAAAATATATATTATTTTTAGTTGTTGATGGACCTTTGTTTTATTTTATTTTATATTTGGTGATGGGAATCAAACTCAGTGCCTCACACATGCTAGGCAAGTGCTCTACCACTAAGCCACAATCCCAGCCCCCTTTTTTTAATTATTTTTTTTATAATTTTTTTTTGTGTGTGTGGTGCTGGGGGTTCAACCCAGGGGCACCTAACCACTGAGCCACATCCCCAACCCTTTTTTATATTTTATGTAGAAAATTGCTAAGTCTGGCTTTGAACTTGAGATTCTCCTACCTCAGCCTCCTGAGTTGCTGGGATCAAAAGCGTGTGCCACTGCACCGGTGGTAGGTGTGTTTTAAATGTTCTTAGGAAATGTATTAAAAGCTGCGACTCCTTCTGGGAACTTGGCTTGGTTTATTTTCTTGTTTTGTTTTTCCATCACATCTAGAATGTCACATCTGGATTAGGTGGCCAGAAAGAAGTCTAAGAGTCAATATACACAGAGGCAGCCATGAGCTCCTTACCTGCCTTCACCAAGAAAAAGACACAGGCTGCCTTGGCTTGCACCTCTGTGCCATTGGTACCAGCTCTTCACCTCCAGGGCCAATGTTCCCACGTGTTCAGTGCAGCTTCGTGTAGGGGATGGGAATGGGCTGTAGCCAGACTGCCATGGCTCCAAACCAGTGCAGCCACAGAGGTAGCTCTGTGATCTTTGTGCCTCATTTTCCCGGCCTGTAAAACGGGACTAATCTGACCTACTTCATGGACTTGTTTGTGAGGATTAAGTAAAGTACTTGGAACACTGCCCTGCACACAGAGTTCAACCAATGTTGACTATAATAATTATGAGGTTTCACCTGGACAAAATGTTTGAGTGTGGTAAGGCCCACAGCAAGCCTAATGGCGTCCCGCCCTGAAAAAGCGCACTACTCGCCCCTTCAGCCTCTGCCACTCGCCCTGGTCGCAATGGTCTTCTTAAGGCTGATCAATCTCAACTCATGAAAATTATTTAACTACCTTGAGCGACTTCGGAGTCCTCTTTGAAGCCCACAAATCCCCAATTTAGAAGCGGTAGCCCCCAGTCCATTCCCCTAACCACTTTGTTCCTAAGCCATCCACCCCTAAGGCCACTGCCTCATGCTCTTCACGATGCTCTTGCAATCCTCCTAAACTATAATGCTCCAGGTGCTATTGGGGGGCCTATTAGGAAAGTCAGTCCTAGGTCATTACCGAGGGTGACCTTTTTGCCTTGTGAGACCCAGCACTTGTGCACTTAAAAGACAAGAGAAGGTTGGTCTGCTCCACACTCCAAGGAAAAACCCTTTGGAGTCCGATTGCCATGGGTTCAAATCCCAGCTGTGTGGGATTTGGACATATCCCATCATCTGAGTCTTAGTTTCCTCCTCTAGAGGAATTTACTACCTGGAAGTGCTGCCATCAGGACCGACCGAGAGAACGTGCGGCTCCTCTCGGCACAGGCGACGCTCAATACGCCCAGCTTCCTGGCACAAGGTTGGGGGCGCCCGTGCCCTTCCTGGATGCCACTCTCCGAGACCATCCCCTCCCCAGCTAAAGCCCAGGAACTAGAGCCGTGGAACTCCGGCAAAGGCACGGAGACCCCGGAGAAATCCGCAAAAGCAGCGGGTGGGGGCGGCGCCCCCGGAGGAGGAGGACCGGGTGGGGGCGGAGGCCGCGCCTCCTCCACCCGGGCCTCCCCCCCACCTCACTCTCCCTCCCCCGACTCCCTCCTCCCCCGAGCGCATCCGGCAGCGGGCACAGGATGTTCTTTCGCTCCCGTCCTCCCCCCTCCCCGCCCCCGCTCTCACTTTCTCTCCGCTCCCCTCCTCCACTCCCGCCGCGCCCGGCGCCGGCACCTTGCTTAACTCCTTCTCTCCCGGGCTCTGGGGCGTCCACGCGCCGGGTAGCAGTCCCACCTTCCCGCCCGCCCCGTTGCAGGCCCAGCAACGCTGAGCTGAGCGCCTGGCCCCTCTTTCAGACTCCTCTGGCCAGTCCTGGGTGAAAGGTGGAAAGGCCTCCAAGGACAGGGGCCGACATCCCGTCTAGCTCGCCAGGTTTAGGTGGGGTGCGCGCCCCGAGCTAGCGGCGCGTCGGAAGGGACCGCCGAGTGGGAGTGGGCGTAGTCAGCTGGGGCCGGGCGCGGGCTGAGAGGGTCTAAGGACTCTAATAACCCCATCCTCCCCAAAGGAACCGCCAAGCAGCGACCAAGGGTGGCAGAAGAGGATGGAGAGAGGCCACGCCCCTCGAGTTACGTCACTGCTTCCTAGGCAACCGGGGCAGACTAGAGGAGGGCAGACCTCAGGGAATCCAGGCTTTGGGACAGGGCGGGGTTGCGGGTAGAGGTGGGGGCGCGGCAGGGGCGGGCTTTTCAATCTTTGCAGCTTCGCTCGTTGTTGTCGGAGAAACTAAGTGAGGCACAGCTATGTTTCCCCCCCTCTCTTTCGTTCAACAAACATGCTTGGTGCGATGCTTAAGCACTGGGATATTGCACTCCATCCGAAGCCTGCCCTCACGGATTATGGTGGCTGTGCATCCCAGGCTGTGTCCCTGGAACCAGTGTAATTATTAATATTGTCCCTTTTTACGTGTAAAGTATCCAGGAATGGGTAAGGGTTAAGGAAGACTTGGTCCCCTAATTAAGGGAAAGTTTCAACCATGCGGAGAAAGAAGGAAGACAAACTATTGTATGCTCACCATTCAACAATCACTTTCCTAGCATTTTATAATCTCTGTGAGTTTTGTCCCTCATTCTGCAGGGCAGGCATCCCTCGTGCCTTTTACAGATGAAGAAACTGACTCAGAGAGGTCTTACTCAAGGCCCAACAATTCTATATGAACCTGAGTGCCCTACCTCCTGCTTCTTTCTTAAAATAAATAGATCATATACAATAAACAAAAAGATACTTATCCTTTTCATGAAGGAGTTTATAACATTTGGAGGAAAGGGCTGAAAATAGAAGACTGCTCATAAGGCCAGAGGGTTGAAGGTGATGACAAACCAAACAAATGGTGTGATACTAGCAGATGTCTATGGGAGGGAAGTGAAGTTGATGACAAACACAAAAATGGTGTGGATACTTTCAGAGACTTCCTGTGGGGATGGATTTTGAGTTGCATCCATAAGTGGAATCACTAGAGGTGTGTATGAGATGTGGTTCCAAGAAACAGAAAGACTATGAGAATCAGAACAGGGTCTCAGAGTGAAGTGGGCTAGAATCTCTCAATGGCAAGATCCCTCTGTAAACCCCAAAGCCATTGGTGTTTACTTTTGTGTTCTGCCTTCTGCTCTCTCTGTGGCCTTATCTCTTATGGGAGCAGATACTGGCAGCTGTGCCCATTCTACTTTAAACCCAAGGTCTCTACGATTGGTATTTGGCACAAATTCCCTGATGTGACTTTGGATATCAGCTTCTCCCTTTCAGATCCCCCTCTGAAGATTTGGGGGAAATGAACCTGAGTTTGCCTCAGGAAGCCAATAAACTTGCTGAGAATGGGGAGATGGAGTCAGGAGAGAGAGGTAGAGGGATGAGAAGGTGGTACGAATAAATGAATTGGACAATTGAAAAATATTTGCTGCCCTCTCACTGTGCAGCAGGCACTGTGCTAGGTAGATTCCACTTCAGTGATCTGGAAAGGCCATGAATGAATCTGAACACATACAGATCACATAGCAGCTGGCACACCCAGTATGCTTGGCTGAGACGTCTGCGCTGATAACAGATACGACAAATGGTGTTTGAGAAAGATTATTCCGCAGGGCGTGTAGGAGTAAGAAACAACCTGGATCAGAAAGACTGCAGCACTTTGGATCAAAGGTGATATCTATAGGGCTGGAGAGGAAGGAGTGAATGAGAAAGGTAATGACTAAACAATGCATTTTAAAATAACAGCAACAAAAAGAAGAAAGCAGAATCTGGTAACAGATCAGACATAGGATGGTGAAGGAGAGAAAGCAGTTAAACATCAACCCACCTTCACAATGATTTGGGGGGACTAGGAGTGTCACAAGGGACAATGGGGAGGAGTTGGTGCAAGGGGCATGAGTGAGTTTAGTCACTTCTAGGCCAGATTAAGGCAAGTGACCCATATATGACTGGATTTGAAGATGGGAAAATCCAGAAGGGTAGTGGGACTGGGGCAGTGTCCCAGTCCTGGCTTCAGAGCAATCACTGACCTGGGATGCCATGGACAGATTCATGGATCAAGTTGCATCAAGTTGAAGTTTGGAATAGATGACAGCAAAGCTGCCTCCCTTCTAGGGGGGTTGGTGAGTGCTGGCTGGGTGACAGCATGTGTGGGAAGTGTGCTGTATGTGTTGCAAGGTGGTCCATATGGCCCAGGACCATGTTGGCATCCATCTGTTAATTTTTGGCTAAAGAACTAGCCAGTGATTCCATCAGATGGGCCTGGGGGCACAAGGCCCAGGTGAGGCACTTCTGCAGCTTAGGGTCCCTCCCCTAACCCCACCCTCAAAGGCCCTGGAGCCCAGGCCTGTACTGCCTGCCAAGGTCTTTCCTGGAACTCGGCAGAGGACAGAGCCCCTCCCTGCCTGCCCTGGCACTCTCCAGGCACAGGGTGTCCCTCTAGGCACCTTACAGACACCCCAGGAGGCTGGAGCTGAGACAGCCCCCCTTTCCAAGAGCCTTTGCCCTGGGATGCTGCCATTCTCCCAATGTCCCCACCAGGCCAGAAGAGACAGCAGGCAGGCACAGGGGAAGAAGGAAGAATTTTTTGGCTTCCTGGGTCTTTGCTGTAGCTTCAGATGGGAGGGTGGGGATGGCAGAAAAGCAGAGTCACAGGCTTCAGAGCATCACACCACCTGCTTCTGCCTCCCTCCCAGGAGGAAACCTTCAGGGGCCTAGTGGTTTTGAGGGGAGGGGACAGGAAGAGACTCTGAACTCTGGGTCAACTGAGGACAAAGAGCGCTTGCCCTATATCTTATTTCTTCTAGGATTCTCTTCCTCTGCTTCTTACCCACCATCACCCCAGAACAAACTCATATCTCTGTCTACTACTAAGGGAAACGGGACACGTACCCAACGGGACGTTTATCAGACGCTGTGTGCCGAGCCACACCTGTCGGATGCGGAGAGCGCCCCTCCCAGGTGGATAGACCCTGCGGTGCTCGGGCGGGGCACTGGGAGACGCTGTCCTGGCGGGGCGAGAAGGCAGAGGGCAGCGCAAACGGGCCACGTGGAGGCCGGCCGCGGGGGGCTGGGGCGCGGCGGGGAGCGGGGGGTGCGCTCGCCACTCCCGCTCGCTGGAGCCGCCGGGTGTCGCGGCCGCTGACCGCAGGCTGCAGGAGCGGTTGATCTGGTGAGCGAGCACACCCACTTACCCAGCTGCTGAGTCAGGCTGTTCTCGCTCGCGCTCGCCCGCCCGCCCGCCGGCTCGGGACATTGTGTTCCAGCCCCGGCGCGCTGGCAGCGGGCCCAGGCGCTCACACCAGCCTCCTCGCCTTGTTTGTGCTCGCGGCTTACGCTCTGCGCGCAGTCCCGCCGCGGTCACAGCCTCCCGGCCGCGGCGGCCCTGGGAGCGCGCGCTGGGGCCGGGGCTGGCGCTCAACCTCTGAGACGTGCGCCCCCGCCGGGTGGGCCCCGCAGCCCCGCAGCCCCGCAGCCCCGCGCACTCACCAGCCCCGGAGCACCCAGACATCTCCGTGCCCAACTGCCCCGCGGGTCGGATGCCTAGGCTTGTGAGGGCTCTGGGTTAGCATAGTCGGGGGGCAGGTGTTGGAAAGTCCACCGGAGAGGGGCCCCCAGAGCTGCCGCCCGTGCCCCCCCAAGCGCTCGTTCCAGCAGTCTGGAGGACAGCTGGGAGAACGCCAGCCCCAGGCTTGTCAGACCTGGGATGCAGTCACGTGACAACGGAAGCCTGTGTTGAGGGGGCCAATTCAAGCGATCCCCAGGAAGAGCCTCCCCTTCCCTCGCCCCCACTTCCCTGATCCTCCACACAAGCCGGCAGCACGGAGAGTCCTGGGGTTCCCGGCACTGGCAAACCAAGCCTTGCCCTTTGGGACAGCTTGGGAACTCCCTGGCAGGGCTCTGGGAGTCGGGAGAGCCCAGATCCTATAGGGTGGGAGTGGTGGAGGAATGGCGGGGATTAGCACGAAGACCCCAAACTGGCCCTGAAGCCTGACCCTTCCGTTTGTCCAGTTCCAAATCCTGGTTTATTCAGAACCGGGATTTCTCCTTACTCATGTTTCTGCAGAAAGACAACTGAGGGCTGAGTGCTAGTCCAGAAGGTTCCACCCCCTCCGAACTGAGGAGGGGACAAAGGATTTATATGCTGCGCACCTACCTGAGGAAGGTTCTGTGTTGGGTCCTGCTAAGGATGTCATGAAAAGTTTGTCACAATTCCTAAAATCCTTTATTCTTCCTCCTTCCCACATCCATATTTGCTGTGCCATGTCCCTGACAGGAGTGCTTGTCCTCCGTGTCTAGCCATCCCTTGGCTTCAGCTCATAAGGGTCCCTTGAAACGCCACCAACCAAATCTGAATCCCCTCTCCTCCCCAAGCCCAACACACTTGGTTTGTACCTTTCCCAGGCATGGCCAGCGGCCTGTCTCCTGTTCTAGTGATCTGTTTACTAATCCTGTTCTAACCAGATTAGAAAGTCCTTGAGGCAGAAACTAAATCTGGTTCTTTGAAGCCTCCCCCATCCCCCCAACTCATCCCTCGCAGGCCCAGCCTGGCACGGGAGGTGGTGTTCAATAAATACTGGGTGTATTGAAATGATTTCCTGCCCTTGGGCAGTTTGTAGGCCAGTTGAAGAGACAAACACCCGGTGTGTGAGGTTAAATAATAACTGAAGCCAGCAGGTGGTAAGTACCAAATGTGCATAACAGATAAAGGGACTCAAAGCAAGAAGATAGTGGTATGGGAGAAAGCTCCTAAGAGGTTCTAGATCTTGAGCCCTGAGAGAGAGAGAGAGTGTGTGTGTGTGTGTGTGTGTGTGTAGGAGGAGGAGAGGGGAGGGTGGAGTGGAGGTGACTCATTCTGGTTGACATCACCACAAAATAGTCTTCGTGCTAGACACTTTACATGCATTATCTTTCAAATTTAAGGATGAGGGAGGGGTTTGGGAGGGTTGTAAGGGAAAGTGCCCAATCCTGGCCTGCCCAGAGCCAGTGAAAGTGTAGGAGCAACCTTGAATGTGGGCTCCCCGCCCTCAGTCCCTGGGCACTGCCTGTTCCCTGGCCTGCCACTCCTACATACTACACCCAAGAGCACCCGACACTGCCCAGTTCTGGATGGATGCACTCTGGTCCTGCCCTGGTGAACAAATGGCTGTGTGACCTTGGGTAAGACACTTCCTCACCTGTCATCTGTCCCTCCTTTGCAGCCCTTAACAGGCTGTGGCTTTGTGAGTCAGTGTCCAAGTGATGCTTGCCACCTCCCCTGATGTTACCTGGGCTGCTGTGGTGCCTGCCCTCCCCGCCGCCACCACGCACACATACTTTGTTCCCTCCCAGTCTGGAGCTGCTGAGAGGAACACTGGGTACAGAGTGTGAGAAGGGATGGTAGGTTTCCTGTGGTTGCAAAAGGAACAGCGGGACTTTCCCTGCTGTACCCAAGCTGTGGGAGAAGTGGGGGAGGAGGAGGAGGCAGGGCCAACCTCCAAGGAACTTCTACTCTCTTCCCGCCCCTCCTCAGTGCTCCCAGCTCTCAAAAAGGCTGGTACAGTTTGTTACACTGGGGCCGGAATGTACCGTGTGTTTCATATGGCCTCTGTCCAGTCCTACACTGGTCACTTTATGTTTACACTTCCTTCTCCAGCTGGGGCATCCTGCTGTCCGTCAACCCTGCTCTCATCTGCCCACCTCCCCTGAGTTACCCACCAAGGATCACGAAGTGAGTCTCCTGCCCCCATGGTTCATGGGGGGATGGGAAGTTAGGATGCAGAAAGAGCCCTGGAGAGGGGAAGTCGGACTCCAGAAGGGCAAAGCCCCAGTTTCCTTTCTTTCTCCCACCACAGGAATCTCTCTGAGGTGGGTCCTCTTCTCCTTGCCACCCTGGTTTCCCTGGCACTTCAGCAATATTCCTGGGTCCAGCTGGACGTGTCTATCAGGTGCCTCCCAAAACCTAGTAATCACTGAATCTCCCCCACCAGTCTCAGAGAACACAGGGCAGAGTGGAGGCCTGGCACTGGCCAGGAATATCCTACCCTCTTACCTCCAGGAGTCACATATTCCTAAAATAAATTGCAATTTTTTTTCTTTTCTTCTCTTTTTGAGACTGGAGTCAAGCCATGTTGCTCAGGCTGGTCTTCCACCTTCTGGACAATAGCAATCCTCCTGCTTTAGTCTTTCAAATAGCTGGGACACCACTACACCCTGTAACAAAATGGAATTTGACACTAGGGGATTTCTTTCTCTTCCTTTTTTTTTTTTTTTGGTACTGGGGATTGAACCCAGAAGAGCATTACTATGGAACTACATCTTTAGCCCTTTTTGCCCCGCCCCCCTTTTGTGTGTGTGTGTGTGTTTGTGTGGTGGTAGGGATTGAACCAGGGCCTTGTGAATTCAAGGCAAGCACTCTAGCAACTGAGCTATATTCCCAGCCCATCTTTAGCCCTTTTTAATTTTTATTTTGAGACAAGATCTCACTAAGTTGTTTAGGGCCTCCCTAATTTGTTGAGGCTGGCCTCAAACTTGTGATCCTCCACCCTCACCCTCCTCAAACTTGTGATCCTCCACCCTCACCCTCCCAAGTCACTGGGATTACAGGTGTACACCACAGTGCCTGGTGACACATGGTGATTTCTTAATGATTTTCTGAGTTGTGATCAGTTCATCTCTTCAAAGTGGCTTAGATATTCAGAGATAATGCATTTTTGATCTGGCCTTCCTCCTAGAGGAATAATGTAATATTATTCACCCATTTGACAGGCCGAAACCTGGAGACTAGCAAGACCCTGGAACACACTCTCAGCAGTGGAGTTGGATGGTCAGGATTGTTCTTCATGGGCTCAGCTTGATTCTTGGCCAGCTGGCCTGCCTGCTGCCCCTCACCTTCTACCCAGAGGTAAACTGTCTGGTTGTACTGATTTAGCACTGAGATCCAAAAACCAGAAGCTGAGACTGGATCCCAGGCTGTGAAGTCAGCTCTGTCGGTGGTAACCAGAGGCACACTTACATGGCCTTTCTTGGGACTTAAAATGGCCAAGTTTGGGGAATAATCAACCTGATGTCAAGCCCTGCCATTTGTATTAGATTGTGTATTAGACTTTTCATTTCCCTGTCCTAACTCAGGGTGAGCCTAGAGTTCCTCCAAAGTAAGGGAACTAGCACCCCATTCTCTTGCTGGGAAAACTGGGTTCAGAGCAGCTAGGGTGCTCACCCAAGGGCAAGAAACTAGGTTTGTGATTGCGGTCTGGGTGCTTTGCTTCGCGCCACAGGGCCTCTTCTGAGTTGGGAGAGGAAGAATTTCCCAAGATGTCCTGAAGCTGACTGGCCTTTTGCCCAGCTCTATCACCAAGGAGGGGACCATAGCACCCCACTGCCCATGCCACCATCCTCTACCCTGGGGCTGACACCAGACATCCTGTATTTGGTCAGCCTGTCCTGAGCACTGGCTTCCGGTCCTCAATTGCTTTCCTGGGGCACACTGTGTCCTCTCTGAGCTGCTGCTTCTTCCTCTGAGTACTTCTTCCTCTTTTATTCTTCCTCCTTTCTCCGAATTCTGTTTACATGCCTCCATCCAACTGTGTTTACTTTTATTTTTGCTTTTTGTATTTCTAGTCTCCTGAGAAGTTTCCCAAGATCTCTTCCTCTTCGTTCCTCTGCCACCATCTTGTTTCCCAGGAAGTAATTTCCATTCGTACTCCACCCCCAACACCACACCTTGCCCCAAACTATTGCTAGCATCAGATTGTTCAGGATCATGTATTCAGTAGGCACTTATCGAGTATCTACTGTGTGCCTCAGGAATTTTGTTCATGCTCTAGGACCCAAAGTTCAAAAGCTATGCCTGTGCATTTAATTAAGCACCTACTGTGTTTGTGCAGTGGGCATTGTGCTTTAACCTAAAGACGTAAAAACTGGTTGCTGCATTCAAGACCCCTGGACTACTTGGGAAAATGCATAAAAACAGATTTTGTAGGGTTGGGGTTGTGGCGCAATGGTAGAGCACTTACCTAGTATGTGTGAGGCACTGGGTTTGATTCTCAGCACCATAAATAAATTAGCAAAATAAAGGTCCATTGACAACTAAGAATAAAATAATAATAATAATAATAATAATAATAATAAAAAAACTTTTGATTTTGGGAATGTTTTGGGAAGTTGGGGACCAGTGTGAAAGGCTCCTCTGAGTAGAAGAGTCTTCTTCGTGTCTGAGGGGAGCTAGCTAGGCAGAGTAAGGGTGCACAGTGTTCCAGGTAGCAGGAACAGTGTGTATAAAGGCACACAGGCGTGAAGCAGCCCCATGTTCTCCGGCGGGCACTCAGAATTGTTTGGTCTGGCTGGACATGGAGTGCAGGTTGGGAGCCCAGGGAGATGAGGCCAGAGGCAGGCAGGCCCAGATGGTGCAGTACCTCGTGTTCCAGCAAAAGGATTGACCTTTATCCTGGAGCAGCCGGAAGCCCAGGCAGCCTCATGGCTCCCTGCAGCCGGGGAGCTCCAGGGCTGGGCGTGGGCCAGACCCAAAGTGTTCTCCGAGCCTCCATTAACGCACATTTTATTGCCCTTTGGCTTTGAAAAGCCTGTGGGAGAGTCACTTAAATATACTGCTATTTCCAAAGCACAGTCATTCATTCATTCATAAATGTTTAGCAGGCTCTGATGCCTGCCAGGTGCTGCTCCAAGAACCAGGACCAGTCAGTGAGCCCCACAAAGTCCCATCTCTCAAGAAACTTGCATCCTCAGTAGCTGGGGGCAGGGGACAGGCCATAAATAAACAAGTGAAACAAATTATTAAGATAATTTCAGATCGTGATAAATGCAAAGGAGAAAAATCAAATCGTGATGCCCCCAGAGAAGCCAGGTCTCCTAGGTGGTCAGAGAAGGTTGCCCTGAGGAAAGCCATGTTTGAGCTCAGACTTAGAGGACACAAACAAGCCTTCCTGTGAACATCTGAAGGCTGAGGGTTCCAGGTACAGGAAAATCACATGCAAGATATGTGCCCCAAGGCATGAAGGAGCTTGGGGGTTTTTCAGGTTTAGAAAAAATGGCTGGGTCAAATCTGTCAGTTCCCAGCAATGCTATGCAAGGATTATCAGATCCATTTTAGAGAGATGGAAACTGAGGCTCAAAATGGTAAAGTTCCTTGGCCCAAATCACAACTGATAGTACAAATTTTCACTCCAAAGCCACTGCTCTTTTTTTTCTACCAAATTTCGAGTTCAGCAACCTTGTGTCCCAAATTATCCAGGAAGTTCCAGTTTCTAAAATCATTTTTCATTTTCCCCTGGACAGTCATCTTGGACATTCTCTCTGTTCCAAACCATGACCTTGAGCCCTGTCTTTGTCATGCACTACCAATGCAAGCACAGACTACCACTTCACCCTTGTAAGCCTCAGTTTTCTCATCCTTAAATGGGGAAAGTAACGGTTTCCATATCATCGTCTGGCTGAGGGGTAAAAAGGACATCGTTGGTGTAAGGCCGAATGCTGGGAACACTGGTGCACCATCCAATTAATAGTGCTTCTTGTGACTTTGGAAAATGGAGGCCAACTGCAGAATGGTCCTGCCCTCAAGAAGCTGGGGACCCAAGACCTGGAGAGAGAGAGAAAGAACTGTTGTGGGGCCTCTGAGATGGGAGACGGGGGGGGGGGGGGGGGGGGGGGGGGGGGGGAGAACGGTGGAGGAGAGGGCAACCACAATGGCCTCTTCCTTTCCCCTCACTTGCCTCTGCTGGGATCCCACACTGACACATCTTGTACTTCCCGTTTCCAGGGAAATTCCTCACCCGCTGGACCACACCCGCTCTTGAGGACCTCGCGAGCTCTCTGGGCAGAGCGGAAGCCAGACAGAGACCGGACTCCAAGGCGACAATCCCAGCTCTGTGTGTGCCAGGAGCCCCCAGGGGCAGGGGCCCACGCTGCAGGAGGTTAGCTGCCCCCCAACACTCAGGAGCCAGGAGTGGGCTGCAGGGACAGAGCGCTTCTCAAACGAGGAGGAGCCCCCGTGGAGTACGTGACTCCTGCCCCTCTGGCTGCACGCTCCAGTTACCAGGACAGAGACCCCTCCCCACGCGTCCCCAGCCTTCCCCTGCTTCCTGCTCTGGCTGCTGGGAGGCCCTGTCACCACACATGCGCGAGCACGCACTCCGACACACGCGCCCCTCCCAGGCACCCCTGAGAGGACCAGCTGCAGCTGGGGGGTGCACTGAGTGCTGCCAGGTCCTCAGATCCACAGCCTCCCCCCATCCTCGCCCCCTACTGCTGAGCTGCTTGGAGGTTTAAAGCAAAACATGACTGTCTTTCCTGCTGCTCAGTGGCAGCGGCGCTGCCTGAGGGTTATTTTTAGCAGGGATGCGAGGAAGGCACATTTCTCCTTGACTTTCACCAGGGACAACCCTCACCCCCCAGCCAAGACTCGCCTGGGGAGGCAGGTTCGGAAACCCCACTCCCAGGAAGGGGAAACTGGTGGGTTTTCTGTTCTTTCAATTCATCAGGCCTTGAAGTCAAGCTAGGGGCTGCTCTGATGGGAAATTCTAGGTTCCAAAGCCCATGGTTTCCCCCGCCATCCCTGGTCTCTGTGTCGCTACAAATTTGAGGAGCAAGAGGTACGTTGTGTCTAGAGGCAGGTCGCCCAGGCTGCGGGTGTTGGGGTCCTGGGGCAGCCGCGTGGTTACAGCCAGGCACTATAGATTGCATGCAGTGCCCGGCTTTGTGGGGGAGCGGTTCTCACAGATGCTGGCTTGTTAATTCATTAAACTGCCTGTCTGGCCTATACATTTTTTTCTGTATATGTGTTTTTTAGAAGCTAGATTTTTTTTTTTTTTAACTTTTGAGACAAGGTCTCCTTAAATGGCTCAGGGCCTCATTAAGTTGCTGAAGCTGGCCTTGAACTTTTGATCCTCCCATCTCAGCCTCCCAAACCATTGGGATTACAGGCATGGACCACCATGCCTGGCTAGATGCTAGAAGTTTTTATTGAGGTATACATTCTATATATAGTCAGATCCACAAATATTAATTGTACAGAATGAAGAATTTTGACCAATGTATAGATTATAGATCCCAGTAACCATCACCTAGAGCAAGATTTCAGATATTTCCACCAGCCCTAAATTCCCTTGGGCTCCCTCACAGTCAGTCCCCACCCCAGAGGCAACCATGGTACTGGTTTCTATCACCGTAGGTTAGTTTCCTGAGCATGCATGTGAGCTTTACAAATTTAAAAGAAATACATCTCCTACTGTAGAAGGAGGAAGTAGACCAAAAATTCTTACTGTACAAAGAAGGTTACTTGAACTAAAAACAAAACAAAACAAAAACCTAAGGAATCATTGGCCAGAGAAACAGGAGGTTTTGGAGCCAACCCAATGCCTTAGCATTGGGACAGAGGGCTTGGGACACTTCTTGGAGCAGAGGCTGTGAGTGGTGGGGGGTGGGGAAGAGGACCAGCCAGGCTCCTCTGTATTCTGATAAAAGGTTCCTCCCCTGCCCAGCAACTGCCTGAGTTTTGAGCAAGGCCAAGGCCAGGAGGAAGGACGCTCTCAAGGGCATCTGCCCAGAGACAGGGAGAAGTTAGGGCCCCTGGGCAGTTAAGTTATTTGTCTTTCCTGCCTTCCCTTTCAAGGTCTGTCTGATTTTGTGCCTCCTTCACACTTTGTCCTGCCTGGGGAGGGGAGAGGCTGAGGCTCTCAAAGGGACTTAGAAGGAGAGAGACAGAGTTCTGCCTGCCTGCCTTTTTTCCAAAACACCGATTTGAGCGCCTACATTGTGCGGCAGCTCCTGCCAGCTGCTGGGGATCGGAGAATGACAGACATGTTTTAGCTCGCTAAGGAGTCAGAATTGGCTCCAGGTGAGGCAAGGCCTCTACCTCCTTCATGGTGGAGATGATGGCCCAAACAGGTGACTTATTCAGGAACAACAATCTGTTGGAACAGGGAGGCAAAGAATGGTGCCCCCTGATTCAACCCTAGCCAGGAATAAGAAAGCAAAGGAAATAAAACCTATGTCCTTGTCTGGGCTTTCTCCCTTGCAGATTTTCTGGGGCAGTGGAAAGAGCACTGACCCGAAGTCAGAAGACCTCATTTCTGCTTCTAGGTCTTAGAAGCACTTCCTCTTTCTGGGCCCCAGTCTTTTCCAGGGAACATGAAGAAGGCCGTCTCCAGAGGCCTTCAAAGGGTGCCTCCAACTCTGCCTTACCTGAGTGTACCCTGCATTTTTCTGCCTCAGTGCCTTTGCTCAGGTCATTTCTGCCACTGAAAGCCCCTTCCCTCCTGCTTCCTTCTTCTGACAGTCTCTTCATCACGTATGACCTAGTTAAGGTGCTGCTCCTGGAGACCCCCAGTCTTTAGGGATCTGTGAGTGTGTCATCCAGATCCCCACTCCCAGAACAGAGCCTCCTCACAGTGAACGTTAAGTGCATATATCTACCTTGAATTTTTAGGCATTGGTTCTCAACTTTTTAAAATTTCAATTCACTTAGAGAAGTTAAGACTCCTCAATTTATAGGCCTCATGTTTTCTTACTTTGTGTTGGAAAAAAAGTACTTGGTAATCAAAATTGGAGAGAACTAGAAGAGAAATTTTTATTATTTTATGTTTGAGTATATACACATGTATATATGCAGAGGAGTACTACCTGTCTGATCTTCTTGCTGTGTGCCCTGTTTTGGTCACTAATACCAGGTGGCATGGTGGCTTGGGGCAGATACCTGGGGGCCACTGCAGATTCTCCCCTCTCCTATACCATCCCACCAGACCTCATGTCCCATGGGGTTTTCTTGTCCCATCTAGACCCTCCTCAGGCCTCATTATCACTGCCTTCCTGTGGGTCAGAACCTCCCTCCCAGGGCTTCTAATGGCAGAGGGAGGGCAGGAAATCCCCCAGGCTTATCCCATGCTCCTGCATCCTCCACGCTGCTGCCAGAATGGTCGGCCTCAAATACACAGCTCATCTGCAACTTAGGATCCTTCACTGGCTCAAATGGAGGCCCGAATTCCCGGCATGGCACAGCCAGCCATATGCAGAACAAGCAACTCTCAGCCTGTCCACGACTCATGTTAGAGCCTTACTCAGTACCCCTCCCCAGCTCACCATGCTGGTGTTCACCTCCAAGCCTTGTGTGTGCTATTCCCAGGCTGCCTTCCCTCCGTGAGCTAGCAAGGACCTTCTCATCTCTCCAGATTGAAGAGGTCCTTCTTGGCCTCTGTGAGAGCACATTTTGTAATAATGCTCACCATCATTATTTAAAAGCCAGTGTTTCTACAGGCACACACCAGACACCATTCTGCTGTTGTGATGCTGTGTGTGTGTGTGTGTGTATACATATAGATCAACTTATTTAATCCTCATAACAACCTTGATAGGTACTATCATTACTATCTCCATCTTATAGATGGGAAAACCGATACACAGAGAGTTTAAGTGACTACCTAGAAGGACATGCCAAGTAAGTGATAAAGTGGGATCTCTCCACAGCCAGTTCTGCAGAAGGATCTATGCAGTTAAATCCAGCACCGTGCTGTGCCTCTTCATTCACTGTTAGGGGTAGTTTGCCAACTTGAATAGCTTTGAGCAACCAACATCCACTGACAGGTGATGAAAGAACAAATTCATTAACATTTCATGGGGGCTGGGGTTATAACTCAGTGGTAGAGCACTTGCCTAGCATATGTGAGGCACTGAGTTCAATCCTCAGCACATAAAAATAAATTAATTAAATAAATCTATTTTTAAAAAATTTAATCAGATGAAGAAATAAGTCTTATCTTCATTTATGTAAGATGTCTGTCATACCAAAGCCATTTTATTTTTTAATAAACATAGAATATTTTAAACCTGTAATCCCAGTGATTTGGGGGCCTGAGGCAGGCAAGTTTGAGGTCAGCCTACACAATTTATCCAGACTCTGTCTCAAAAAATAAAAAAGGGCTGGGGATGTAGCTCAGTGGTAGAGGGCATCTGAGTTTAATTCCCAGTACCCACTCCAACAAGACTATTTAGGGAAAACAAGACCTGAGAGTAAAATCCCATACATCTTCTGTCTTTTAAAATGGAATTCCTAGAATCTCCAAGCCTATGTTTTTTCTAGTTAGTCAAGAGAGTCGTCCCTTTGGGCTGGGGATGTGGCTCAAGTGGTAGCGCGCTCGCCTGGCATGCGTGCAGCCCGGGTTCGATCCTCAGCACCACATACAAACAAAGATGTTGTGTCTGCCGTGAACTAAAAAATAAATATTAAAAAAAAAAAAAAAAAAGAGAGTCGTCCCCATGACCCCATAATGACTTGCTTACCCTGGGGCAGATGTCAGCTATGTACTGAGCATAGCTGTGGATCCACCCCCAGGGAGACAGACCCACTGAGAAGTGACCTAATGCAAGATGAATTGTGACAGATGTCAAAAGAGCATCACATCTCAATTCCTGAGCTGGGGACAGAGTCATTCCAACCAGGGATGCCTGTGAGGGCTGTCTGGAGGGGGTGAACTGAATCTTAAAAGATCTGAATCACCGAAGGGAAGTTTTCAGGCAAGTTCAGAAAGTGTTTGCACCCCTAAATATTTGGTAGTAGGAAGGGCAGTGCGGGAAGGCAGAAGACAGAGGGATGATGTGAGGGCCTGTGAGGCCGGGGGACAGGGAATAGTCACACAGTGAAGCATCAGGGACTAAAATCTCCTCAACTTCCATCCTGGGTAGCCACAGAGCTTTGGACAGTGGCTGACATTCCACCTTCTCTGCTACCTTTTTTGTAAACTGAGTACTTGAGCCTGGGAGAGCTTGGGTTGATTCGTCAACCCAAGAGGCTGGGCTCCTTACCCCACCTGCCAACCTGCGCTCCCTTCTGCCAGCTGGTGTCGCTTGAAGGATGTGTCTCAGCTCTGGTGCTTGCTTGCTAGGTATGTCATTTAACCTCTCTGGGCCTCCATTTCCCACATAAGTTCGTTGCTGAAGATTAAATTCATTAAAGCAGTTAAAGCATCTAGAACATGGTCTAACTTCCATTTAGACCTGGGAGATATGAGCAAACCCTGTCACTGTCCCCAAAGGTCTTCAAACCAAGGCAAAATTTCATGGGACTCTCCTACTTCTAGGCCACAGGATTATATTGTTGCCACTGTCCCTCTCTTAGACTCAGAGTCCCTCAACAAGTGACCTGAGTAGTAACCTTCTTGCTCACCAAATTCCCTGAGTCAGTCACCCTCTCCATAGGCCCCTCTGTACTGATAATGGTTTCCTGGGGTAAGATCTTTTGCATTGTGCCCACTGGGCCTGGACAGGAAAGCCAAGCTACATGGAAGTCTGACCAAATAGTGTTGGGGAGAGCACGGGACACACAGCCAGTGCAGTGTGAAGACAACCAGGTTGTTGACATCAGAACTGAGTCCCAGAAGACTGGCACTGGTGCCTCTGCAGCTCCCTGGGGGCAGCTTACACCCCTGCATGTTGCCAAGCTTGGGAAATACCTGTTGGTTGCAATTCAGCATCTGGCCATGCAATGGCAAGCTTCAAGATGGCTACAAACTAGACTGGGGTAGAATAGATAGGGCCTCCTGCAGTAAAGGGGCAGGTGGAGGGGGCGGTGGCTTATAAAACACCCGGGAGCTGGGTGTGGTGGTGTGAACTTACAGTCCCAGCTACTTAGGCTGGGGGAAGGAGGATGGCCTGGTCCCCTGAGTTTGGGGCCAGTCTTGGCAATAGAGTAAGACCCCATTTCAAAAAAACACAGAGCAGAGCCTGGCCCAATGCGCTGCTCCTAGGAAACAGTGAGGATTGGGATGATGCCCTTTCAACAACCAGATTTACCCCCACCCCATCTAGCCATTCTCACTCATTTCTGGGGCTTTCTCCTAACACCCCCATCCTGCACAGCCTTCTCTTAGATCCCTGGAACATGAAGATAAACATCTCTATGGCAGAGCTGAGATGATGGAGTCAGCTTAAAAAGTTAAACTCTGGGCAGAAGGCTTAATTTACTTTGGGGTAGGGACTAAGGGGAGAAAAAAAGGGAGGAGGTAAGAGGGTCTTTTTTTTGTTGTTGTTGTTACTTGGAATTGACCCCCCCCTCCCCTGTGCTTTACCACTAGCTACACCCCCAGTCCCCTTTTATTGAGTTAGGGTCTAGCTAAATTGCTGAGGCTGGCATGCCCGTAATCCCAGCGACTCGGGAGACTGAGGCAGGAGGATCTTGAGTTGAAAGCCAGCCTCAGCAAAAGCAAGTTATTAAACAACTCAGTGAGACTCTGGCTCCAAATAAAATAACAAAATAGGCTGGGGGCGTGGCTCAGTGGTCAAGGCCCCTAAATTCCATCTCTGGTACTCGCCACCAAAACAGAAAGAAAGGATTATTTACAAGGTACTTTGTAGAAAATACAGAGAAATACGGAAAGACACTGTACCAGACAAGCAGGTAAGCTCACACGCATAATTTACATAGAATACAGAGCCTCCATCTAAGGGTACATTTTGATGAGTTTTGATGAATATGTTTTTATGTAACCTCTACCACAACATAGATTCATTACTTCACTCCAAAAATTTCCTTATTCATTTTACAATAAATTCTTACTTGACCCAAGCAACCACTAATCTACTTCCTGTCACTATGGATTAGATCTGCATTTCTAAAATTTCAGATTGCCTGGAGGGGTGGCCCATGTCTGTAATCCCAGAGGCTTGGGAGGCCAAGGCAGGAAGATGAAAAGTTCAAAACCAGCCTCAGCAACTTCATGAAACCCTCAGCAACTTAAAGAGAACTTATCTCAAAATAAATAATAATAATAAAAAAAGGCTGGGGATATGGCTCAGTGGTAAAACACCCCTTGGCTAGATCCCCAGTACCAAAACAACAACCGCCACAACATATACATAAAAAATAAAAAATAAAATTTCAGAGTAATGGGATCACACAGGACAGATTCTTTTGTACCTGTCTTCTTTTGCTCAACATAATGTTTTTCAAGATGTGTCCGTGTTTTTGTGCTTATTAGTAGCTTGTTCATTCTATTGCTGCATTTTTTTCCTACTGTATGGCTGTGTGCCAATTTGTTTATCCGTTCTCCTGTTGAGGGACATTGTGGTTGTTTGTCACTTGGGACTATTATGAAAAAGTACTGATGAGTGTTTTGGCACAAGCCTTTTGGTAGACACATTTTTATTTCTCTTGAGAGAAGAATTGCTGAGGAGTGTGGTAACTGTATGTAAGCTTTATTTCAAAAGAACCTGCCAAACTGTGTTCCAAAGTGGCTCTCTATAGGGCCCAAGAGCAAAGTTATAAGATTGTTCTACATCTTGGCCAGTTCTTGGTATTTTGGTCTTTTTATTTTTAGCACTTTTGGTTAGGGCTTGCAAAACACCTGGTTATTTGTTCCAAAAATAGTGTGGTTTGAGCCTGTCCCCCCAGGGTTCATGTACTAGAAGCCTGATCCCCAGTGCTGCTGTGTTGAGGGAGTGGAAACTTTAAGAAGTGGGTGGGGACTAGTGGTAGGTCATTAGGTCATGGGGTGGGGGGCTCAGCCTTCTGAAGGGATTTATGTAATTCTCCCAGGACTGAGTTAGTTCCCTTAAGAGCAGGTTGTTACACAGGTAGGCCATTATAGGTACTGCATTCTCTACAATTCTCTTCTCTGCCACATCTTGGCACAACCAGGGTGCCCTTGCCACGCTTTGGATCCCCTGAACTGTCAGCAGATTAAGTCTTTTCTTAGAATAAAGGACCAGCCTCAGGTATTTAATTATAGCAATACAAAACAGATTAACACAGGTGTATAGCAATCTCTCAGTGAAGTGTGCAGCTGCCCACCTCTTCAACATTTCTGGGGTTACTCTCCCTGCCCCACACCTTTCTCCAACCCCTCTGACTGTCCCTCAGTGTCCTTATTCTCTGACATCATTTCCTGGAATTCTCTTCATTCAGAGCTCTGTGCAAGTGTCACCACCTCAGTGGTCTCCCCTCAATACCATCTTTAATGGCATCTTCAACCCTTTTATCACATTATCTTGTCTGCCCCACAAGGATCAGCTCCATGAACAAAATCATCTTCTCTGTTTTGCTTACCTAGAGTAGTGCCTGAATAGATAGTAGGTGCTCAATATATATTGAATGCAAATCCAAAGGGTACATTCAGTGTATTGCTTTTTGGGGTCCTGGGAATTAAAGAGCATACATATCATCAAAACTGAAATATTACATAGGTGTAGTGGTGCATGCCTTTAATCACAGATACTCAGAAGGCTGAAGCAGAAGGATCACAAGTTTGAGATCAGCCTGATGGTATAGCTCAGTGGTAGAGAACTTCTGTACTCAATCACCAATATTGGAAAAGAAAACCAGACTTTCTTGGATATCTTTCCATAAATTTCCACTTATATACATACATATGTAATTTTAAATTGTATATTTATTTATTTAGTACTGGGAATTGAACCTGGGGTGCTTTACCACTGAGCTACATCTCCCATGTCTTTTATTTTTACTCTTTTTTTTTTTTGAGAAAGGATCTTCCTAAGTTGCTGAGGCTGGCCTCAGATTTATGATCCTCCTGCCTCAGCCTCTTTCAAGTCACTGGGATTATAGAAACAAGCCACTGTACCTGGCTTATATATAATTTTTTCTTTGCAGTGATGGAGATGGAGCCAGGACCTCGTGCATTTTAAGCAAATGCTCTACCACTAAGCTACATGCCCAGTTGCTTTTTCATCCAATATATTTTGTGTATTTTCCATGTCAGCACATAGAGATATAGTTTATTCTTTTAAATAGTTGCATATGTTAAAGGAAAATCATAATCTTATTTTTTTTATTTTTTATTTTTTTAAATATTTATTTATTTATTTTTAGTTCTCGGAGGACACAACATCTTTGTTTATATGTGGTGCTGAGGATCGAACCCGGGCCGCACGCATGCCAGGCGAGTGCACTACTGCTTGAGCCACATCCCCAGCCCAGAAAATCATAATTTTAAAGACAATACTGTTAAATACACACACACACATATATATATATGTATATATATATATATATATATATATATACATATATATATGAGTACTGGTATTTATATGGATATATAGCTACATATAAAGAGCAATATATATTTATAAATATAAATATATGTGTGTACACATATATATTTGCCAATATGTAGGAGTGTAGTCACAGAATAAATTCCTAGGATATAAAGTGGTCTATTGGGGCTGGGTTTGTGGCTCAGTGGTAGGAGTGCTCGCCTAGCATACACGAGGCTCTGGGTTCGATCCTCAGAAAGACATAAATGTAAAATAAAGATATTGTGTCCACCTAAAACTTAAGAATAAATATTTAAAAAAATAAAATAAAATGGGGGTTGGGGATACAGCTGGGGCTGGGGATACGGCTCAAGTAGTAATGCGCTCGCCTGGCATGCATGAGGCACTGGGTTCAATCCTCAGCACCACATAAAAATAAAATAAAGATACTGTGTCCACCTAAAGCTAAAAAATAAATATTTTAAAAAATAAATAAAATAAAGGGGTCTATTGGCCAGACACAGTGGGGCACACCTGTAATCCCAGTGGCTCAGGAGGCTGAGGCAGGAGGATTGAGAATTCAAACACAGCCTTAGCAATTTAGTGAGGCCCCAAGCAACTCAGCAACACCTGTCTCTAATAAAATGCAAAAAGGGGCTGGGGAGGTGACTCAGTGGTTAAGTGCCCCTGGGTTCAATTCCCAGCACCACCAAAACTAAACTAAACTAAAATAAAGTGGATTATTGGATCATTGAGTATGTGGGTTTTAATTTTTATTTATTTTTTATTTTAAAAAAAATTTTAGTTGTAGGGCTGGGGTTGTGATTCAGTAGCAGAGTGTTTACTTAGCAAGGTGAGGCACTGGGTTAGAACCCCAGCATGCATAAAAATAAATAAAAGAAAGGTATTGTAGATGGATACAATACCTTTCTTTTATTTATTTTTTTTGCAGTGCTGGGAATCTAACCCAGTGCCTCCCATGTGCTGGGCAAGCACTCTGCCACTGAGCCACAATCCCAGCACCTGGGGTTTTAAATTTGATAAACTGCTAAATTGTCTGCCAAAAGCTGGACATGGCAGTACATGCTTATAGTCCCAGCTACTTGGGAGGCAAGACAAGAGGTTTGCAAGTTTGAGGTCATCCTGGGCAACTTAGACCTCGTCTCAAAATAAAAACTAAAAAGGACAGGGCGCAGTGGTACACGCCAGTAATCCCAGCGGCACAGGAGGCTGACATGGGAGGATCGAAAGTTCAAAGCCAGCCTCAGCCTCAGTGAGGCACTAAGATTCGAAATAGGGCTGGGGATCTGGACCAGTGGTTGAGTGCCCCTAAGTTCAATCCCTGGTACTCCCCCAAAAAAGAAAAAAAAAAGGGCTGGGGGTGTAACTCAGTGGCAGAGCGCCTCCCAGTACTTCAAAAAATGAAATAAAATAATAAATTGCCTATTAAAGAGGTTATAGGATCTTTACTCCCACAAACAAAAATGACTGTCTTATTTCCCATATTCTCATCTGCACTGTGTAATATCGAACTTTCAAATAATCAGTAGATGAAAATGGTGTATCATTGTATTAAATCACAGTTGTTGTTTTTTAACCAGGACAGTTAAGTACACTTTATTTTTGTTGTTGTTGTTGTTATTGTTATTTTTGTTTTTGCAGTACTGGGGATTGAACCCAGGACATTACACACACATACACACACACACACATTTTGTACTGGGGATTGAATCCACAGGCACTTAACCACTGAGCCATCTCCCCTGTCCTTTTTTGTATTTTATTTAGAGACAGATCTTGCCAAGTTGCTTAGGGCCTCACTAAATTGCTGAGACTAGCTTTGAACTTGTTATCCTCCTGCCTCAGCCTCCCAAACTGCTGGGATTACAGGCATGCGCCACTGTGCCTGATTCCCTTTATATTTTTTAAACCACCTATTTTTCTTTGTAGGAACTGCCTATTCACATTTATTCTCATTTTCCTTTGAGTTGTTGGTCTTTTCCAATTGATTTTTAAGAAATTTTTTTAGTTGTAGATAGACACATACCTTTATGTACTTTTATGTGGTGCTGAGGATGGAACCCAGTGCTTCACATGTGCTAGGCAAGCACACTGCCACTGAGCCACAACCACAGCTCTTCTAATTGATTTGTGAGAGCACTTTATATATTAAGGAACTTGACCCTTTGTCATATTTATTATATTTCTAAGGTTATAACTAACTTGTCTTTTGATTTTATTTATGGTATATTATATTTTTAGAAGCCAAATTTATCAATCTTTTCCTCTATGACCCCTGATGTCTTGCTCATGAAAGCCTTTCTTACTACAAACCTTTACAAGTAAACTCACCTATGTTTTCTTGTGTTGTCTTAATAGTTTAATCTTTTACTTTTAGATCTTTCATTCATTTAGCATAAAAAAGGAGGTAAGGATCCTTCCCTCCCCCAATTCCTAAAATCAATTTTCCCAATATAAGTTAATGAGTATTCAAATGTTTTGACACTGTTCTGAAATGCTTGTAGGAAGTCAGTCCTATTTCTCTATTTGATGTTATTTCATTTATCCAATTTCATTAAAACATATTTATTATATTTCACGTGCCAGTTAAACTATTTTAGTGATAGTAACTTTGTAGTATGTTTTAATATCTGGTAGATCAACATTGCTCTTCTTTTTCAGTTTTCCTCTAATCTTTGCATGCTAATTTTTCCAAATGCATTTTAGAATGAGTTTGTCAAGGCAAAGAAAAACTAAAAAAAACCAAAAACTCATATTGCCTTGGGATTTTAAGCAGTAGATATTTTCATGCTTCAATCTATTAAAAAAATATAGCATTTTCTAAATAAGGCTTAGAAATGACATCTATAAATCTATAAATCCCTGAAACATGCTGACAAGCTCTGGGCCCCCCTCCTGAGGCTCTCAATGATTTTTGGTAACTCAAAGCAGCTTCTTCAATTGGGAGGTTGTCTCAGGAGTGAAATCCAGCTGCTCAATTATGCTGCTAGATTTGGGGGCCATAAGGGTGAAAAATCATTGTTTCTTCTTGGGGTACTCCTGGATGGTCAATAATAATACAACCAAGTAAGTGAAGGCAGCTTGTGCTACACTGAAGTTAGGCATGTGAGGAAGAGGAACAAGTGGCTTAGACCTAGCCTTCACCTGGGAAACCACAGTGGCCTGTTGAGCCTACAATCACTGGTCCTTGAACTTCAGGCTCTGCAAGCCTGGAGAACCTTTTCTGGACCATCCCCCCCCCCCCACCCCCGCCCTGTCTCTACCAAGTTTGCATAGTTATTTAATGGAAGATTAGAACCCAGAACCCAGCTGTATCATTAGCATATCTTAGTTGCAAACAATAGAATCCTTTATGACTAGACTGGGCTGAAAGGAGGCTTATTTCCATTTATTAGATAACACACAGGCTCATGGAAATGATAAAAGAAACAGACCACAGGCTAAGATTCCAGGGGCAATGGCTAAAACCCGTACTGCAGAGAAAATGGCTGCTAGTACCATTGCTGAGAACTAGTGCTGAGAACTTGACAATAGAGCAGCCACTCCTGCCTTAAGCATCAAAATCAAATTCTGCTTCAGAAATTTGACCTTATATTCCCTGAAAAAATACCTCTTGTTGCCATTGTGACCATCAAGCTTCTTGTTTTGCTCTTCTGAACTGAAGTCTCCTTTGGATTATGTGATTGGTAGAGCCTGGACATATGTCTATGTCCTAGCTACAAGAGAGGCTGGAAAGTTGAGTTCTGACTTCTAAGTAGAGGGGCAAAACTCCTAATCAGGGAATTTTCACTAGTATAGAATAGCCACTTAGAATTTGGACTGGTCTTTCTGTCAACCACAACTATATACACTAGATAAATCTTTTTAAGCTTTAAAAGCTTCAAAAACTTAGGGGCTGGGGTTGTGGTTCAGTGGTAGAGTGCTTGCCTAGCATGTGTGAGGCACTGGGTTGGTTTCTCAGCACCACATAAAATAAATAAAGGTCCATTGACAACTAAAAATATTAAAAAAAAAAAAAAAAAAAGCTTCAAAAACCTAATGAGAGAGTAGGGAATAATTGGACCAAGATACAGGAATGTGCAAGAGTCCAGAGAGGTTAGAGTTTCCAGGAAAAAAGAAATGCAGTATTTCCAGTTAAATTCTTAGCTGTATTTCAGATAAGCCAGTAAAAATAATATTTTATTTAATATATATGTCCCAGTTATATTTGAATTTCAATGGTGGGCATGGTGGTACATGCCTGTCATCCCAGCAATTACCAAGGCTGAGGCAAGAGGATTTAGGAATCCCAAATAAGTGAGACTCTGTCTCAAAATAAAAATTAAAGGGCTGGGGTTGTGGCTCAGAGGTAGAGCATTCACCTAGCATGCATGAGGCACTGGGTTCGATCCTCGCACCACATAAAAATAAAATGAAGATATTGTGTCTACCTAAAACTAAAGTAAATAAATAAATATTTTTTAAAAATTAGAAAGGGTTTGGGTATAGCTCAGTGGTAGAGCACCCCTGGATTCAACCCCTAGTATCACACACACACACACACAAAATTTAAATTTCAAAGGAACAACTAATTTTTTTAAGCATATATATGATCATGGTACATTTGGCTTCTATTAAGAAATTATGTGTTGCTTGTGTGAAATTCAAATTAACTGGAAATCCCTATTTTTATTTGTTAAATCTGGCAACTTTAACCACAGAGGTGAGCCCAGCACTTGGAATCACTTTTGCCAGAGGACATTTGCCAACCTGAAGGGGCAACCAGAGAGACTGAGCTGTGCTTCTGAAATCTTAATCTTGAGATTAAGGCTACAAAATTAGAGTTCAGGGCCTTCAAGGTTGGAGACCTTGATAAACCACCTCTGGGGTAGGCTGTTAACTTCATGGCCCCAGTGAGTCATGGGCTGTGGGAATTCTTGCCCTGTGTCCTCCCCTTGACTCTAACCTGCTTTAATTAATATACTGCTTGAGCCTGAAGAAGACTGCTCCTGCAGTTTGGCTCTGGGGAAAACCAATTGCCATGTGAGAAGGCCAATTGATTTGCCTGAGAACTGGGACCTAAGGAGTTGGTGTCATATGCCCAACTGGATTTCAGAATTGCTATGGATCAGCGGCTGCCATGTAACTGTCATTTCCTCCTTTTACTTATTACTATCTTTTCTGGTGCTGGGGATAGAACTTAGGGCCTTGTGCATGCTAGGCAAGCACTCTACCACTGAGTTACATACTCTGTCACCCATTTTTTCCTTTTTAATAGGAGTATCTATTTCCCTGCCTCACTATTGTGTGTTGTGAGCAGATATCTTGACTCTTTAGTCTAAAATGTCTTCAGATTGAGAGTCATATTACTAGAGATACTCATTTGTACCTGCATTGGATTAGTGGAGGAGATTATGGATTTCAAGTTCAATCATAGTATAGTTATGGGGTGAGCCTTTAGGGGTCTTAAGAGTCAGGGAGCACAGTTTGCTTGTGAAAGCAAGTGAGTTATTAGGGGTCTGAGTGGGGGATTGTAACAGATGGTTACTTTTTAATTTTTTTTAGTTGTAAATGGATCCAGTATCTTTTCATGTCTTTATTTTTATGTGGTGCTGAGGATTGAACCCAGTGCCTCAAGGGCTCTACCCCTGAGCTACAGCCCCAGCCCAGATAGCTACTTTGTGGCCCCTAAGGAATCATGTATTTGAGTAAATCACACCACTGTAGTTCCCTTCCTTTGAACCTAGACTGGGCTGTGACCTGCTTTAACCAACAGAACCTGGTAGAAATGATGCTATGTCAATTACAGGCCTAAACCTTAAGAGGACCTGGAAGGTTCCATATTTGCCATTTGGGAGAAGCCGGTGAATCATTCTCTGAGAAAGCCAACTTTGCTTCATGGAGAGACCATGTGAGAAGAACTGAGGACAGTGGCCAACATCATAGCTTGAGTTCCCAGTCACCTTCCATGTGAGTAAGGCTATCTTGGGAGAGAATTGTTCAGCTCTGTTCATGCCACCCAACTGATGCCACATAGACTAGAGACCAGCTGTCTCCATTGTATTCTGTCCAAATTGCAAAACCATGAAGCAAATAAATACAGTAACTGTTTTCTTAAGCCAGCAGTAAGCAAAGTATGGCCCATGGCTGGCTGCTTTTATTTTTTCAGCAGCATCCCAATACAATTCATATGCTATACAATTTATGTACTTAAACAATTCAATGATTTTTGGTATATTGACTGTTATGTGCAACCATTACCACAGTCAACTAGATAGCATTGTAACCAACTTAAAAATAAATTTGGTATCCTTTACCTGTCACCTTCCTGTCCCCTTTCTCCCACATCTCCAGTCCTATGTCCTATTTCCCATTGTATACATTTCACTCAAATGTAGTCATAAAATATGTGGTCTTTAGTGACTGACTTCTTTCATTTGGTGTAATATTTTCAAGGTTCATCCATATTGTATCGTCTATTAGCACTTCATTCTTTTTCATGTATGAATAATTTCCATTGTGTGTATATAACATACCTATTAGCCAGTTGATGGATAGATGGATATTTAGTTTTTTTCTAGTCTATTGTTATTAATAATGCTGAGGAGTGTGTGCGGGGGGGGGGGGTGTAAGAATCTGTTGAGTCCTTGTATTAAATTCTTTGAAATATACCTAGCAGTGAAAATGCTGAGAATATGGTAATTCTGTACTTAATATTTTAGAACTACCCAACTACTTTCCTTAGAGGCCATGCTGTTTTATGTTCCCACCAGCAATGGATAAGAATTTCAATTTCAATTTCTCTGTATGTGCACCTTCACTAGTAACGCTTGTTGAAAATCAGTTGACCATAGATATGTGGCATCATTTCTGAAGTCTCAGTTCTATTCCATTTACATGTATGTGTGTGTGTGTGTATGTGGGGGGGTCCTCTGCTATAGTTGGGATCTTAAGTTCTCCCCAAATGTCCATGTGGTATAGGTTTCTCCCCAGGATGCTGCTATTGGGACATGGTGGAGTCTTCAGGAAATGACACCTATTGGGAGGTTTTAGCTCACTGAGGGCCCTTGATGGGGATTGTGAGACCCCACCCCCCCACCCCCCTTTTTTCTTCCTGGTCATGAGATGACTAGTTTTGTCCATGAGCTCCTGCCATTCTGCCATGATGTGCCAGCCCAGGCCCAAAGCAATGGGGTCAACTGAACCTCTAAAACTGTGCACTAAAATAAACCTCTTTGAAGCCAATTGTCTCAAGTATTTGTTGTGGTAACAGAAAGCTGATGAATACATCCTCCTATTTTGTTTTTCTTTTAAAAGGTTGTTTTGGCTTTCTTGGTCCCTTGTAATTCCATATGAATTTAAAAATCACCTGTCAATTTCTATTTAAGAAGTCATCTGAGATTGTGATGGAGATTGCACTGAATCTGAAGGTTAATCTGGAGATATTGTTGTCCTAACAATGCTAAGACTGTCAATGCATAGACATAGGCTATTTTTCCAATTATTTAGTTCTTAATTATTTTAGCAATGTTTTGTAGTTTTCTCAGTATAATTTTGCACTTCTTTTGTTAAATATATTCTTTTATGTGGTGCTGGGGATTGAACCCAGTGCCTCATGCATGCTAGGCAAGCACTCTACCACTGAGCCACAAACCCAACCCAAATATATTATTTTTTAAATATATTTTTAGTTGTAGGTGGGCACAATACCTTTTTAAAATTTTATTATTATTATTGATGGGCCTTTATTTATTGATTTGTTTATATGCGGTGCTGAGAATCAAACCCAGTGCCTCACGCTTGCTAGGCAAGCGCTCTACCACTGAGCCACAACCCCAGCCCCACAATACCTTTATTTATTTATTTTTATGTGGTGTCGAGAATCAAACCCAGTGCCTCACACATTGTAGGAGAGTGCTCCACCACTGAGCCACAACCCCAGCCCTTGAATTCTTAAATATTTTATTCTTGTTGATATCATAAAAGAAATTGTTCTTTTAATTTCATTTCTGGATTATTCATTGTTAAGTATGTAGAAATGTATTTGATTTATGTTATTAAGCTTATATCCTGTAGTCTTGTTGAATTTGCTTTTTAGTTCTAATAGTGGGTTAATGCATTCCTTAGGCTTTTCTATACACAAGATCATATGTCTGAGGAGAGACAGTTTTACTTCTTCCTTTTCAATTTGTGTACCTTTTTATTTGTATATCTTGCCCAATTGCCCTGGTTAGATCCTCTAATGTAATATTAAATAGAAGTGGTCAGAGTGGGCACACTTTTTTTAAGATGGGCACCCTTCTTCCTCCCCCTCTCCTCCTCCTCCTCCTCCTCCTCTCCTCCTCCTCCTCCTCCTCCTCCTCCTCCTTCTTCTTCTTTTAATAGAGTGGACATACTTAATTTTGTCCTTGTTTTGTTTCCTGGCACCAGCCTTTCATGATTAAGCATGATGGTGGCTGTGGATTTTCCACAGATGCCCTAAGGCTGAGGATGGCTGCCTATTTTTTTTTTATTAATAAAGTTTTATTGGAACTCAGCCATGCCATTCATTTATGTATAGTAATGGCTGTTTTGTGCTATAATACCAGTGTTGAGTAAATGTGACAGAGGTGATTTGGCTTGTAAGCTTAAAATATGTCCTATCTGGCTTTTTAAGAAAAAGTCTGCTGAAATCTGTTTTCAAACCACTAAATTTATGAATAGTTTGCTATGGAGAAATACGTCACTAAAACAACTCCCAATCTTAAGGTTGGGACCCTAAAGAGCTGTACCACTAAGTAAGTGGTAAACATAAATAAACAAAAAGTCCCACAGACCCTAACCCAGCTTCAAGTCTTCTGGGTGACTCAGAAAATCTGGAGGCCTGAAATTGAGTTAAGGTGATCCCTGCTAGTGCCTTCAGATGCCAGGCAGAAACAAAGGGAAATCTTTCCCAGAGGAAGATATCATTGCTTTGAATGTTTTTTTTCAAATACAATACCCAAAACAGAACCAAGGTACACAAGGAGAAAAAACACAAGGAAGAACCAGTGGTTAAAACTGACAATGGTTAGGCGCGGTGGTGCATGCTGGTGATCTCAGTGACTCAGGAGCCTGGGGCAGGAGGATCACAAATTTGAGGCCAGCCTCAGCAACTTAGCAAGACCCTGTCTCAAAATAAAAACCTTTTAAAAAGGGTTGAGGATGTAGCTCAGTGGTAGAGTCCCCTGGGTTCAATTCCCAGTACCAAAACCAAACCAAAAAACAAACAAACAAACAAAAAACCAAACAAAATAGACAGTGGAGAATCAGATGTAGATCATGAAACAACCATGTTTACTATGTTTAAAAAGAGAAAAGCTAAGTTTGAAAATATCATAAGTGGCATAGCAGTTGAATTTGCTTTTTAGTTCTAAAACAGGGCTAGGGTTGTGGCTCTGGGGTAGAGCGCTTACCTAGCATGTGTGAGGCACTGGGTTCAATCCTCAGCACTGCATATAAATAAATATATAAAATAAAGGTCCATCAACAATTAAAAATATATATATTAAAAAAAGAACCATGGGGAGTGGGGGCGGTGGGCGGTGGCGGCGCTGGGGTTGTGCCTCAGTGGTAGAGTGCGCGCCTAGCATGCTTGAGGCACTGAGTTCGATCCTCAGCACCACATAAATGTAAAATAAAGATATTGTGTCCACTTAAAACTAAAAAATAAATATTAAAGAACCAAACAGAAATTCTAGAACTAAAACAGAAAAACCAAATGGAGTTAATGAGTGGGTTTAAGAGGATATTAAAAAAACAAAACTGAAAAAGAGAATTTGTGAGCTGAAAAATAGAAGACGCTTAGAACAAATCATGAAGGACAAAAGATAGAAGATGCAGAATAAAGTGGTAAAATAAGAAGGTCAACTATTGTTTCAATTGGAGACCCAGAAAGAAAGAGAAAAAGGGACAGAAACACTATTTAAACATATAATGGCTGAAATTATTCAAAACTGATGAAAAATATTCAAAAGGTAATAGTTGTGATATTACAGATATCTAACATGTGTTCTCTCTCTTTTTTTTTTTTAAAGAGAGAGAGAGAAAGAAGAGAGAGAGAGAACTTTTTTTAACATTTATTTTTCAGTTTTCGGTGGATACAACATCTTTATTTTTTAATGTGGTGCTGAGGATCGAACCCAGCACCCCACACATGCCAGGTGAGCATGTTACGGCTTGAGCCACCTCCCCAGCCCCAAATGTGTTCTTTTTTAAAAAATTTATTTTTGGTAGCAGGGATTGAACTCTGGGTCACTCAACCACTGAGCCACAGCTTCATTTTGTATTTGTTATTTAGAGCCAGGGTTTCACTGAATTGCTTAGTGCCTCACCATCACTGAGGCTGGCTTTGAACTTGTGATCCTCCTGCTTCAGCTTCCCAAACCACTGGGACTACAGGTGTGCGCCACTGCACCTGGGTTGTGTTTTGACTCTTAAAACGGTATATTCTTAGGCTGCAAAGCTGCTGTTGAAAGGATTCTGAAACCAAGCTAGAGGTAGCTCCATAGTGTATGAAATAGGACTTGGGTGTGCTGAGTTCAGTGTAAGCTCTGCCTCTTTCTAGTTGGGCCATCTGGAGAGAGTTGCCAAACTTCAGTTTTCTTATTTAATAAATAAGAATAAAAAGTATGGGCTGGAGATGTGGCTCAAGCGGTAGCGCGCTCGCCTGGCATGCGTGCAGCCTGGGTTCGATCCTCGGCACCACATACAAATAAAGATGTTGTGTCCGCCGAAAACTAAAAAAAAAAAAAAAGTAATGCCAGCCCATCCCACATCACCATTTTGAGAATCAAGTAGCACAAGGCATGTGAACAAACCTAGTGAATGCCAAGTGCTTTAAAAATGAGATGTGGTTTGAGTGATATCACAAGCATGCCTGGGGTAGTAAATGACAGACAGGACTATATAATTTTCAGGGCCTCTTCTTGAAAAAATTACTAAGTATTTCAAGATGGCAAGAGTAGAGAATTAAGCCCAAAATAGGACCCCTCCAAAATTGGGGCTTTGTGTCAGTGCAAAGGTCACATACCCATGAAGCCAGCCTTGGTGACAGGCCCCGAAAAGAACTGCTCCATGCATTTGGAAGGAAATGCTCATCCCACATCCAGGTGTCTGGAGCCATAGCCCATGTCATTTCTGAATTCTGAAAGGCAGTGATGTTTAGGGAAAATTCAAGCACACATACTTCCAAATGCTGAGAAGGGCAAGTATTGTGGTCAGGGTAGTTTTCTGGGGGAGTGGGTGGAGCTAGCCAGGCTGTAGAACAGACATCAAAACTGTAAAACTAAAAAATAAATATTAAAATTCTCACTCTCTTAAAAAAAAAAAAAAAAGAGTGAGAGAGAGAGAATTAAAAAAAAAAAAAAAACTGTAGAACTGACTGTTCCCCAAAGACTCTGGCCTAGGGGGTAAAAAAGGTTGCAGCTGGGCCTGTTGTTGTTTGCTAAGGTATGTTACAACACAGCCTGGCAGCCTCCTGGGCTTTTCTGTCTTCCTCCTGGAAGAGCCTGGTCCCAGAACATGTAACATGTCCACACAACCCTGCAGATTTGCCCACAATGTTCCTCAGTGTTCCTTCAATTACTAGGCTTTTCCGGGTCTGCATGCTTTTTGCTCAAGCTATCCTTCCCTGCTGGGAGTCTCTTTCCTAAACCACCCACACCCTCTGATGGGCAAATATCTACTTCATCTTTTAAGAGTTGACTCTAGTGTCACCTCTTCAGTGAAGCCCTCCCTGCGATTCCTCCCTCCTTGTAGCCCTTCACTGTGCCCTGTGCAGACATGTCACAACCCCTGTAACACAAGGAGCACTGAAATGTGATGTGGATATCCCTATCTCTTAGGCTGAAGCCATGGAAGACTGGCACAGTGTCTTCTCACTTCCGTATACCCTGCACAGCACAATGCTTAATACTTGCTCTTAGTAAGCATAGTAGATCACTTATGATCAACGTTGTGTTGTTGAATTAATGCACAAATAAATTGTTCCAATTACTCTCCCTAGCAGCTTGTAAAAGGAAAGCTTTTAGGCACTAAGGATAGACAAATGACTGAAACAGGACCTGCCCATGAGGATGTTTCAGCGTTGACTTATTTTTTTGTTTGTTTTTGTATACATCACCTCCTACAAGCAGGGAATGAATGATTACAGTACCTACACCTAGTATGGTAACTTGTAAAAGCGACTCTTCACAAATTCTTGAATGTGACTGCGCAAAAAGAACAGATCTCAGAGGCTGGGGCTATAGCTCAGTTGGTAGAGCGCTTACCTTGCATGCACAAGGCCCTGGGTTCAATCCCTACACACACACACACACAAAAAGGCAGTAGGAGACATGTTTTGTTTTGTTTTTTTCTTTTTTTAGTTTTCAGCGGACACAACATCTTTGTTTGTGTGAGGTGCGACCCGGGCCGCACGCATGCTAGGCGAGCGCGCTACCGCTTGAGCCACATCCCCAGCCCCAGGAGACATGGTTTCTAACCTGGCCATGAAATGTTAGGTTTTCACAGATAACTAGTATGTTCCATAAGTAACTAGCTATGGAACTTTAGGTTTCTGTTTCTTGGGGGTCGAACTAGATTCCCTAAGGTCTTGAAGCTGAGCTCAGCAGCCTATGCTTTGGAGTTGGGTTGGGGGAAGAACACAGCCATTTTAAGGCCCACTGCTGTCTTAGCCGCCTGGGATATCATGTTTGAAAAGTAGAGAGCCTTGGGAAAGTATGGTCTTCAAGGTCACTGGTGTCCAGAGGGAGGTACTATGAGTTAAAGTGATTACCACGGTGGGATTTCCCCTGACCCCACTGAGCATCATGGAGTTGTTTCCTGGGGTAAGACTGGCCAGCGGCTCCAGCCCCAGGGCAGGCCTGGTGAATCGAAGGGAGGGGTTGAGCCTTCAGGGGGACCATGCAGATATGAAGTCAAGTAGCTTGTTTAGACATTAGTTTCTCTGGAGGTAAGGGATGATGTGAGGGGGTGTTGGTCAGCTTCCTGCATCCCTTTTCTGCGGCCCCCACAAAGGGCAAGGGCCAGACACGTGGCTGATGTGGGGAGGAGGAGATGCAAATGAATATGGGCGGGGTCTCATTTGCATGGATGGTGCTAGGCCACCAATCCGGACAGGCGGAGCGGCAGCCCGCGCGCCTTTTGGGGGCGGACTGACAGCCCTAGGGCCCTATGGAAGGCGGGTCCTGCGGCCGGCGGGGGCGGGACGGCGCCGGGCGCTGCCCGGGGGATTCGGGCCGGCTCGCGGGCGCTGCCAGTCTCAGGCGGCGTTGTCCGGCGCGCGGGCGGCCTGCTGGGCGGGCTGAGGGGTGAGTGGGGCGCGGGCTAGGCAAAGAGGGACGGAGCCGGCGAGCCACCGCGGCGACAGGTACAGGAGCCATGGCTGCAGGGGTGGGGCGGGCGGTCGTGGCACCCCCCAAAACCGAATTCCCTCCTTCCCGGTCCCGTCGCGGTCGCTCTCTTCCCCGCCCCCTCGCGCTTCTCCCCAACCGGAGCAGCGTGTAGGGGCGAACCGGGCCCGGGAAGCCTCGAGGTGAGCGCGCGGGAGGCCCAGCCGCACTGCGGGGTCCGTGCCGCGCCTCAGGGGCCTCGGGGCCGGGGCTCTCTCCCGGAGGCGCGGAGCGGGGCAGCGGCCGGAGCCGCTCCCCGCCCCCGCCGCGCTCCCCCTCATCGAGGCGAGGCCGGTCGCGCCCGCTAGTCCTCGGCTTTTGTTTCCCGCCCGGGTGACAGGTCTCGCTCCGGCTCTGGTTGGCGGCCCAGGACTCGCCCCAGGCCCGGCGGGCAGTGACCGCAGCGGCTCCGAGCGGGCGGCCGGACCCTCTGAGAACCGGGCGGCGCCTGAGCAGCCACGCCGCGGGCGGGAGTGAAACTTCGCCTTCCGGGACCCGGACGGCCGGAGAAGTCGAGCCCGGCTGAGCCCAGCGCCGGACGCCGCGGGCGATGGAGCCCTGCTCACCTGGCGGGCCCGGGAGGGTGAGGATAACGGAGCGTCCCGGGGTTGTTTGCCGCCTCTGCCGTGACCGGCCGATGGGTGTGGATGGGCGTTCACCGCCTTCACCTGCCGCCCTAGGACAAGTGACAGGGAACCGCATCGCCGCTCTCGGCCACTTGTTGAGGGTGTGCGTGTGAGTCGTTCTAACAGGTGATCTGCATTAGCCTAGTGCTAGCAGAAAGCCAGTTCAAAGTTGTGTTAGGGGTGCTTACTCACTTCAGACCAAGGACGTTGTAACTCCTGCCCTGTCGATTGTCTAAAAAGGTGTGCTGACGATAGTGTATCGCCTAAAAACCAGTACTGCCAATTTTTTTTGACCATCAGGGTGTAGATTGCTTTTTTTCCCTATTGATGGGCCAGGAGGAACATTTTAGTCGCATTTTAAAAATCGGGTTCTGCAGTGTTGGCGAATGGACCAAGGTACAAGTTGTAAGAGGAGAACGCAGAGCTCTAGATATCCTTCAGTGTGGCTCAGGACAGCGTGTACAGCGATTGGCCGCCATTCAGTAAATTCTGCATGAAGCATTTTGAGCTCGTGGTTTGGGATTTACTTTTTAGGAGTACGTTTCCAGTGGAATAAGGCTTAGCATTGAATGGGAGCTTTCTTTGCCTGAGAGTAGACGGGTGTGTTTATTTTCATTGTTTTTCCATTTTCTTAGGTTGTAGAAAAGGGAAAAGTTAAGGCATAATTTGGTTAAGGATTTGTAATAGTGTGTGGGAGTTCTGCCCCCCTTCTGCATTAGGGTTTTTAGAGAATATAGTAGCAGCTTTTCATGGTATCTGAATCAAAATTCAATAATTGACTTGAAAAAAATTCTTATTCTGGTGGGAAGTTCTTATTCTGTCATGCTTTCACTTACCATTTTCTGTTTGTCTCTCTCCCAACTGACCTGTGCTTAACAATCTACAATTATGGCCCTAATTGAGTGATTCTGTAGAGATAGTATATTTTGAAAATTACTTTTAAAAGGAGGCTTATAGTTAACTTGTCATTTGTGAGAAACACTTGATTTAATTTACTCTATTTTTCTTTTCTAATGTGTTATTTGTAACCATATTGCAAATGATTTATACTTCAGAGAAGTTAACTTCTCTAAGAACAAAGTTAATATTTAACCATGCTAATTTATTCAGATTTAATTGAATGGTAATTTTACCTTTTTACCATGTAGAATTAGCTAATAGTTAGTTCTCATTATTTGAGATTTAAAAAATCTAAGACAGTCTTTGTAAATTGTTTTATTTCTCTAAAACAACAAACTTTTATGTTATGAGGTCTTTGCCATTCCAACATTAACAAATGTTTTTTAATCTTTTTTTTAATTAATTTTTTTTTAGTTGTAGTTGAACAGAATATGTTTATTTTTATGTGGTGCTGAGGATCAAACCCAGTGCCTCACATGTGCTAGGTTAATTGTTCTACCACTAAATTACAACCCCAGTCCCGTTTTTTAGTCTTTAATTTTTTTAGTTATGGGAATTTTGGGTGGATTTCTTTTAGAACACAATTTTAATCAGTTGAACATGAAAAATTTAAGACTATTGGGTTAGATGACTAATTAAATCTTCAATTTTCTGTTTATATTTAGATTGGAAAAGAATGCGTATTTTGGATTTTTTAGTTTCCCAAAGTTTTCTCAGCTTAGGATGAATTAGTCCAAAGAATGAGCATCCTTTTGGAGTACCTATAGAAGAGGTTAGTGCCACAAAAGGCTGAGTTGGCTTTTGGATGGTTGGTGAGGGCAATTTGGTTGAACGATAACTTTTTCCTTCATGTTGAATGGGTTTATTCTACATAAGTATCTGGAGGGAACTTATAAGACTGGGACTTTCTTTGTTTGGGATGATTTAATTGATTCCATGATTTAACATTAATTTAAATTATTGTATGTAAACAGAGGGTTCATAATCCTTTTCCTATGATGATGATGCTTGAGTATGCCACATTATAAAGTTATAGTTCATATACTTAGTTACAAAAAAGCATATTTTAAGTTTTTAGATAGAAAAGTGCTTTCACTTAAAAGCCCAGTTTAGAATTAAATTTTTATTTATTTTTGTTCACTTTAACTTGTAGACCATATCATAAAATTATCAATTGGGCTTCTGGCTTTAGCTCAATGGTAGAGTGCTTGCCTAGCACTTTTGAGGCACTGGGTTTGATTCTCAGCACCACGTATAAATAAATAAATAAGTGTTTAAAAAATTATCAACCATATTTTAATTTCAAAATTAAGCATAAGTTGATTATCACATATATAAAAGAAAAAATTGGCACCATTTTAAAGCATCTACCCTCAGATATGGCTCATTTTGAGTTTGGAGGGCTGTTGTGGTAGTAAATTTTCTTTTTTTTTTTTTTTTTCTCTCTTTCCCTGTGGATTGACTCCTGGGCCATTATGTATGGTAGTCAAACACTACCACTGAACTACAAAAAACAAGGACTTTAAATTCAAGAATAGATCAAATGACACTGTTATAGATATTAAAACTCCTTTACATAACAGTAATATGCTTGTTGTACCTAGCATTAGGAATATCCTCTAGTCAGGTGTGATGGCGCATGCCAGTAATCCCAGTGGCTCTGGAGGCTGAGGTAGGAAGATTTGCAAATTTGAAGCCAGTCCTGGCAATTTAGTGAGGCTTTAAGTAACCTAGTGAGACCCTATTTCAAAATTTAAAAAAAAAAAGGGCTAGGGATGTTAAGCACCTTTGGTTAATGCAATGGTTAAGCACCTTTAAGCACCCTTGGGTTCAATCCCTGGTACCAAAAAAAGAAGAAGAAGAAGAAGAATATCTTCTAGCAGTTTCTGGTGGTGCATACCTGTAATCCCAGCTTGGAAAAGCTGAGGCAAGAGGATCACAAGTTTGAGGCCATCCTAGGCATCTTAGCCAGACCTTATTTCAAAAAATAAGAAGGAGGGAGAATATAGAACTCAGTGGTACAGCGCCCCCAGGGTTTAATCCCCAGTACAGCCAAAAAAAAAAAAAAAAAAAATTGTCTATAATTAATTTATGCTGAACAATTAAATATCTAACATTTTATAATCTGGAACTATTTCAACATTCCAATTTAGCTGACTAGTAATTAGATTTTTGGTTTTGATATTTCCAAAATTTTCTACAGTTTGGTTTAGTGATTGCTTTGTGGTTTGTGGTTCTGAGAATTGAACCCAGGGCCTTGTGCATGCTAGGCAAATGCTCTACCCAACCGCACTTTTGTGCATTTTTATTTTTTTAATTTAAAAAATAACTGTAGTTTTATTTTTTTGGGGGGGAGGGTGTATCTAACCCAAGGTCTCACACAAATTAGGAAAGTGTTCTACCAGTGTGCTATGTCCCCCAGCCCTACTGCATTTTAAAATTCTGACATTTTCCTGAAATATGTAAAGAAAATTAAATACGCATGCATCAAAGACTGAGTCAACAATGATATGCAGATCACAAACTACTGATTTAAAACGGCCCCTTAATGGGCTGGGGATGTGGCTCAAGCGGTAGCGCGCTCACCTAGCATGGTAGCGCGCTCACCTAGCATGCGTGCGGCCTGGGTTCGATCCTCAGCACCACATACAAACAAAGATGTTATGTCCGCCGAAAACTAAGAAATAAATATAAAAAAAAAATAAATAAAAAAAATAAAACGGCCCCTTAAGTGTGATTTAATTTGCAAATAAGATATTTACTGTGTAAAAAGCAGTTCTGCAAATGAGACAGGTAAAAATGATTGATTGCAGGGCCATATATTTTAACAGGTTATCAACAGATTGTAGCTAATAGATTACTATATTCTATTTATTTTATTTTCCCATACTGGAGATTGAACCCAAGTACTTTTTACCACTGAGCTGCATCTCAGCTCTTTTTATTTTTTATTTTGAGACAAGGTCAGGCTAAGTAGCTGAGGCTGGTCTCAAACTTGTGATCCTCTTGCCTCAGCCTTCTGAGTTGCTGAAATTATAGGTGTGAACCACCATGCCTGGCTCTAAAGGTAGTTTAGCAACATTTAGAACACTAAAATTTCAGTACTCAAAATAAGTTGTATGTCTTACAATTTGTTATGAGAACTGACTTGCATTTTGTGCATAATTCCTTATAGTCTTTTGGATTTGGTTAATGAGAGTGAAGGACCACCAGAGGGAGTGTGGGGTCTGCACATTTGGTGTATTTGTTTTTCATCCTTGGTGTGAAAGCAAAACATTAAAAAAAAAAAAAAAACCATAAAATTTTATTTTAGTTCTCTAGTACAATCAGGCAAACCATATTGAAAGTTGGGGAATTAAGCCAATAGGAGTTGTTATAAAAGTCAAAGCTTAATCAAGGCTATTTTTCTTCTTTTAAAGAAAGGTACAGTTATTAGAAAAATGAAAATGGTGTATTTTCAGAGTGAAATAATGGATTTTTAAGTAAACAGTCACACATCTGTGAAAGCTAGGGAACATCCAAATTCTGAATATTTTTTTTTCAGATTAAAAATGTAGTACATTTGAATTTTATGTTTTTTATACTCATTTTTTTTTTTTTGAACGAGGAATAAAAGATGAAGAAAGATCAAAGACTAGAAGAGGATTGTTTTATCCCATTTGTAGTTTCAGATTCCTTTTTAAGGCAATGGTAAATTTCTAGAATTGTTTGTAGTAGTCAATTTTGGCAATTGATTGATTATATTAAATGAGCTGCTGAACATGGGCATCTGATTATCAAAAACAGGGTTGCAAATTTCAAATTGATCTCTTAAAAATCAGATTGTGTATATTTATTACTGTTCTTATCTCTGGGGAATTAAAGAAATTTCTCTTGTCAGCTGAAAATTACAGTAGAATTGAGAGTCAAAATGTTGCTGTCACAGACAGTGCTGAAGTCAATCACTATTTGGAATAGAGAAAACATCCTAGAGATTAAGTCTTTATCAGAATATATGCTGAATGTGTGTGGGATGTTCTTTACCCATGTTAAATATTAACTAGTGAAATTATTTGCATGTTTAATTTTTTGAAAAAGCAAGACAATAAAGTCTTGTAATCTTTTCTTAATTTTTTTTTTTTAGTTGTTGATGTAACTTTATTTTTTATTTATTTATATGTGGTGCTGAGGATTGAACCCAGTGCCTCACACATGCTAGGTAAGAGCTCTGCCACTGAGCCATAACCCCAGCCCCAAGTCTTGTAATCTTAACACATATTTTGAGTTTTGTCCTTAGCATGAAAAAATTATTGTGTAATGGATGGTAACATGGGAGGTTTTGAGTTTGGGAAGAGATATTTGTTATAAGAAATACTGTTTCATTGAATTTAACAGGCTAATTTACATGGAGAGAAGTTTGTTTCTCTTTTGAATTGTTCTTAGGTAAAACATAAACTTATTAAGAAAAACTTAATATCTTTGATTAATTTTTACTATGAACTTAATTTTAATTTCTTTTAAAATATCTTTGTTGGTCTTAGGTGGACTTCTCAGAATTATTCAAGTTCATGTTATATACACACATGTGTGTAAATATCAGATGTCTATTTTTGCATCATCTATAACTAATATTTATATATAAACACACATTATAGTTGCTATATGTATAGTTGTATTTATAACTATCTATCCATACTGCTTTATTTCCCAGGCTTATTTGTATGTGAAACTTCTTTTTTTTCCCCTTTTCAATGAAATATTGCTATACCAGAAGCAATAAAGTATGTTTACAAAAAGACTGGTACAAGGTTTGGGGTTGTGGCTCAATGGTAGAGCAGTTGCCTAGCACGTGTGAGGCCCTGGGTTCGAATCTCAGCACCACATATAAATAAATAAAGGCCCATTTACAACTAAAACAAATGTAATTTTAAAAAAGGACATGTACAAAATGTTCATAGCAGCTTTTTCACAATAGGAATGAACTACTGATTCACACAATAAATAGAGCAATGTCAGAAATATTGTTCATAGCAAGAGAACACAGACGAGTTCAGACATAGATGAGTGTATACTGTATGATACTGTTTATGAAAAATACAAGAACAGACAAAACTAAGGTATGATGGAAATCAGAATAGTGTTTGCCTCTGGGTAGGAGCTGTGATTGACTGGAAAGGGACACAAGGAAGCTTTCTGGAGTGATGAAAATGTACTTTAGAATGACACGGGTGATAGAAATTCATGTGTATATTTTTGGGCAACTTATTATATCATTTTTAATCTGTGGAAAGTATAAGACTAGTATAAGGAACTTCTGCAAACCTTTATTCATATTCACCAATTATATAAATTTGTTCAGTTATTAAGCTGAGTTTTTAAGATCTGTGCATTTTATGATATGTAAGTCTTTAATAAAAAGGGAAAAAGCTAAAAACTATTGAAGATTAGGAGAAATATTTTAATGTCTGAAAAAAGTGAAATACCTCAATTAGGAATTAGCCAGTTGCTTAATAATGATGAAACAAAAGAATCATTTGAGTGTCTGTGCATACATGTTTTTATACTGCTTTTCACTCAAGTTTTATGACAACTTGTTTCTGTTGGAAGAAACAGGATTCTGAATATGATTTAAGTAGAACTGCCAGTGAGGAAACCCTGCTTTGTTATTTTATGCATGTTCACCTAGGGAATGAGACTGATACTTAGCAATAGCTTTCTGGGAATCAAAGGTGGTGATTATTGCTGTTTAAGAGTGTAGGTTTTGCGTAGACATATATCCTTTTTACTGTTCTGGAGCTTATTAGTCAAGAAGAGGAGGCAGACAAATCTGGTTGTCATTTTTGGGTGGTGCTATTTATCATAGGAAATGTTGGTGCCCCAAACCCTAGAAACCATTCATGATCATTGGTGAGTGGTGAATCTGCTGCTCTCTCCTAGTATTAATGCTTCCATGTCCTAAGTAGTGTGATTTGATTTAAACTACGTCTATTTAAATCATAATTTAAGCAATGATAATTATTTTAAAAATGAACTTTTCCCCTCTACTTATTATTTTGTATAATTTTTAATATATGTTCATTACAATTTAGGATTAGGTATAATTTATGGATAGGTTTGCTTTTTAAAAATCTAACTTTTTTGCATCTGTATCAGATTATTTATTAGAGCGGTAGATGTTTGAAGTAACTGGAGGGCTAACCGAATGCTTCAAGATGTAAGAATTGATATTGAAGGTAAATATTTTGACCTTCTTAATCAGAACCACACACACACAGCCTATACATACTTCAGCAAAGACTTAAGTTTAATGAAGAAAAAAAATGACATGTCTAAAATCAATCAACATGAATAAAAGGACCTTTTCCATTTAATGAACATATTCTTGTTCCTCTGAAGTGACAGACTAGGTCTTTTCTCCGTTCTATACACAGTAAATTTTATTGGTTTATCAAGAATGAAGCAAGCATTGTTTGAAAAGTATTTATTGTCTACTAGAATTTTATTTTTGATTGTTAGACTTACCTATTGATAGAATTTTGAAAATATTTGTATGTAGTCAGATACTTTTATTATGATAGTTTCCCATATGTACAAAACTGGAGAAAAGAGTATAAAGAACCTCTATATTCCTGCTCTCCAGATTCATTAGTGAACTTTCATGTACCCATTCCCCAGAATCATTAATTCTGGGTATTTTAGTTGAAGTGCTTTTTTTTTAACCTTTAATTAATTAATTAATTTTCTCCTCAAATATTTATTTAGTTGTAAATGAACACAGAGTATCTATTTATTTTTATGTGGTGCTAAGGATCAAACCCAGTGCCTCAAACGTCCTAGGCAAGCAAGCGCTCCACCACTGAGCCACACCACAGCCCCTGAAGTACTTTTTTAAAAAAAATATTTATTTATTTGTTTTTTAGGTGTAGATGGACACAACACAATGCCTTTATTTTTATGTGGTGCTGAGGATTGAACCCAGGTCCCGCCCTTGCTAGGCGAGCGCTCTACCGCTGAGCCACAATTCCAGCCCTCCCTGAAGTACTTTTTAAAATGGTTAAATTCTGTTGGGGCTGGGGTTGTGGCTCAGTGGTAGAGCACTTGCCTAGCATGTGTGGAGCCTGGGTTTGATCCTCAGCACTACATAAAAATAAACAAATAAAATAAAGGTATTGTGTCCATCTACAACTAAAAAAAAATGGTTAAATTTTCACAAATATTGTAAAATAGTGGTAATATGGGAATACCAGATTTTTCTGGTTTTTTTCCCCTTCCCTTTTATTATAAATTTAAAAATCGTGTTCTAGTTCAGAGATTTGACTTCAGACAAATAGTAATTATAAACCTACTTTAGCTTGTTTCTGTTAATTCATAATCTGAAATTTAAAAAAATTTAAGCTTCTCATTACAATAAATTGGTCCAAATGCACTATCTCTGTAGAATAGAGTACTGCTCACCTGGCAAGTTATTTCTGATATACTATCTGAGGAATGTAGTTGTCTAAATGTTCTTCTTTAATCTTTCTTTCTCTACAACCTCAATCATCAGAGTGCTCTAACATCCCTTTTAGGTCCCAAATCAATTATATTGTTGTCTAAACTTGAGGTCTAAGTTTTCACATACTTCTTGAAAGAAAATATATTTAAATACCATCTCTCCAGCAGCTGTATACCGCATCATCCTTTCCCCTTTCTCCAGCCCAAACACCTCTCTTTCCTCCTCTTCCCTCTTTAGCTATTAACAACTTCATTATTCTTTAAAAAATTTTTTTTTTAGCTGTAGATGGACAACTTTATTTTATTTATTTATTTTTATGTGGTGCTGAGGATTAAACCCAGAGCCTCACACATGCTGGGCAAGCTCTCTACCACTGAGTAACAACTCCAGCCCTAACTTCTTCATTATTCTTACTGGTCATTTTTTACCCTTCCTTTACTTCTCAAACTCAGTGAGTAATTAAATTTGTTTGTTCTTTTTGAATCCTTTTGTCCCTTTCATTTTCACTATACTTGTCCTAATTTGATTAACATGTTTTAATAGGAAGTTATCCCTAATTTACAGTGAACTTCATACATATCAAAATTAAGGTATGTTCCTGAAGTAAAATAAGACATTTTTTTTCCCTTCCAGATAAAGCTTCAGTTAGCCTTATAGGCAGACATAGAATTTTTAAAGCTGAGATAATAATTATATTTATACCAAGGTGATAAGGAAGAATGCCAAATCACTCATGTCAAATGACCTGGTGAATGGTGGCTAACAGGTCCTACAGTTTATCAGGGTTTTGAGCACCAAACGATCTTAGACCACAGGTGTGGTCCATGATGACTACCTTCTAGCCTCAAATATCTACAAGGGCTTTGCAGTGGGAGAAATTCTGAATTGAATGTATATAACATATTTTCAGAACTTTCTAGTGTTTTTATGGCAAAAAGTACAGGTTTGTTGGCCTACCTGATGTCTCTTCTCTTTGTTCCATATATCCTGGCCAAGACACTAAAAATCCACTTGTGTTAAAAGTGACACGATACTCAATTTCTTTACCTCGCCTTCTCTATAGTTTCTGGAATTGAAGTTTGTTAGAAAGATGGGAGCCTGAGGTTAGTCAGAAGTGGGTCAGGTCTAGTTGTACATACCTGTAACCCCAGGTACTCAGGAGGCTGAGACAGAAGAATCTCAAATTTGAGGCCAGTCTGGGCAACTTATAGAGACCCTTATAGAGATCCTATCTCAAAATAAAAAGGACTGAGGATATAGCTCAGTGGTAAAGCATCTCTAGGTTTAATCCTTAGTGTCCCCTCCTTTTGCCCACTCAAAATAGAAAGGAGATGCCAGGCTCTGTGGCGCATGCCTGCAATCCCAGCAGTTTAGGAGACTGAGGCAGGAGGATTGCAAGCTCAAAGCTGCCTCAGCAAAAGTAAGGCGCTAAGCAACTCAGTGAGACCCTGTCTCTAAATAAAGTACAAAATAGGGCTGGGGATGTGCATGCTCAGTAGTCAAGTGCCCCTGAGTTCAATCCCTGGTACCAAAAAAAAAGGAGAAAATAAATGATATCATTATATTTCCCACCTGTAGCTGTCCAACATTCTGGGTTCTTAGGCTCCTTCTTTCTGTATAGATTGTAGTTTATCAGCTGGCTTGAATTTGGTGTTTATGGAGATCTGTCTTCCTTCTGCTCTTCAGTAAAGTATTTGAATTTCTTCCTGGTAGGAAATAAGACCCAATTTAAGATTACTGAGTTTGGAGATATGAAAATAAAAAGTTACATGTCTTGTTCTTTATTTATTTATTTTTATTATTATTATTATTATTATTATTTTTTTTTTTTTTTTAGAAAGAGAGAGAGAGAGAGAGAGAATTTTAATATTTATTTTTTAGTTTTCGGTGGACACAACATCCCTGTCTGTATGTGGTGCTGAGGATCGAACCCGGGCCGCACGCACGCCAGGCAAGCGCGCTACCGCTTGAGCCACATCCCCAGCCCACATGTCTTGTTCTTGATAACACAGAATATCTGGTAATTGTCATCCAAGGTAACTATAAATTATGTGGGGATTCTGAAATGCATATGTAGAAATTTATGGTTATTAGGGTGGAAAAGGAAGAAAAAATACCATTTCTAGGAAGTCTGGTGAGTTAGGAATAGATACTGGAATGAGATTCAGATGTGTTGCTATGAAGTAGCTGTATGATCTTGGGATTAAAGTAACCTAGCCATTCTGGGCTTTAGTTTTAACTATAAAATGAGTGGGTTGGATTAAATAGTGTCTCAAGGTCCTTTTGCAGCTCTGCTATTCTGAATAGTTTACTGAGGGAAAAAACAAAACAAAACAAAAACAACTCTTCCTAATGTAGCTGTTGTTCCTAGCTAATAATTTTTCAATTAACATTTCACATACAGTTTTTTGTTTCCATTAGAGGTTAGGAAAAGAAAGCAATCAGCATTTATAAACTGGATTAGCTTTAATTGTTTTTATTTGTATTTCTTCACTGAATTTATTCTGCACTCTTAATTGCACCTTCTATTTGTGTCTATATTCCTGCTTTTCTTATCTTTGCTCTACAGTGTGACTTTCCAGTATTCCTTTTCTCTGCTTCTTCTTGGTGTTGCTTTTTTTTATAACTGTCCTTCATTATTCATATTTTATTATTTGCATGGAATTCATCAGATAGACCCTTGAGTCCAAGTTATTGCTAATTTAAATTCAGATGTCCCAGTAGTTGATAGGATTAGCAAGAGTCCTTCTACTCTATAATACAACAAATAGAAAGATGAGTTCTAGGGTAGAGGGAGTGGGTAATCCTGGAGGGAGGAGTGGTATAGAAGAGAATTTCTAAGAACTAAAAAAAAAAAAAAAAAAAAAATTGCCCCTAAACTGTAAGTTAAAATCTGAAGTTTTTTTTTTTAATATTTATTTTTTAGTTTTAGGTGGACACAATATATTTATTTAATTTTTATGTGGTGCTGAGGATTGAACCCAGTGCCTCACACCTGCTAGGCGAGCACTCGACCTCTGGGTCACAACCCCAGCCCCAAAATCTTAAGTTTTAATGATGGTGACTCTGCTAGTGGTATCAGTTTGGTCCTGAAGTCTTGATGGAGTGTGAGTTTCTTGGAGGCAGCAACTATGAATCCTGTATTAAGTACAGCTAAAGTACTGCTGCTGAGTAAATTTAAGTTGAATGGTTATTTTCAAGATTTATGGTAGACTGTTATGTTGCACTTTTGGAATTTGAATCTTATCGTTACCATGGTGATACTAGACAAGATAGTTTCTTTAAGCTTCAGCTTCCTTATCCTCTATATGGAGAAGGGTCAAGAATAATACCTGTCACTTAGCTCAGTATCTGGTGTGTGTTTTCAATAACTATTAAGTACTATTTAGTTTTATTAATAAGCACTGCTGTGTTCCAGATACTAAGTTCTGTTAGTTTAAAATAGTATTACAAAGTAAATAAGAAAAGATAGAACGTATGCACAAAGATAAATAAACTGGATCCCATGGTAAATGACAAGTGAGTGGTTTACTTAATGGCCTAAGAGGCAAGAATAATTGCTAAGTAGATGAGAATTTCAAGAAGGTGACAGAACTTGACCTGAGTGTTGAAGACTAATTAGCAAGTTGACAGGCTACTTGGAGCCAGACTGTGTCAATCCTAGCTCTGTTACCGTGTAATTTTAAGCAAGTTATTTAACCTCCCTCCTAGGATTATTGAGAGAATTAAATTAGTTAATGCTTGTAAAATATTTAGAACAATACCTTATTAGAACTTGATGAATTATTAGGTTGAGAAGGGAATATGTGTTTCAGATCGAACATTGAATGATAGGGGAGAGATAATCTAAGTTCCTTTGAAATGAGGAAGCCAAATTGGCTAGACGGATAATCTGTTGGAAAATAGTGGGTGATTATATTGGAGCAGAATTATGAATGATTAAGCCAGGGAGTGTGATATCTCTCTCCATATATACTGAGAAAACTTGAAAAGATTTCTTAGGTTATTTAGCAAGGCCCCTTGTATGTTACAGATCACACTTCTAAGTCTGCATCTCTAGCATTTCTCACTGTCTTTCTGGATAAACAAATGACTTATATTCAAGTTAATTTTGACAGTGATGCTCATGATTTTGTATCCTGCACCATAATGCCTTTTTTTAATCTGTCCTCGTTTCTTTTTTTTTAAATTAGTTACAGATGGACATAATACCTTTATTTTATTTATTTATGTGGTGCTGAGATTGAACCCAGTGCTCCACGCATGTGAGGCAAGTGCTCTATCACTGAGCCACAACCCCATGTTTGTGTCTAACTTTTTTTCTTCGTGTCCTAGTTATTTACATAATCCTCACTCCTTTTCTCCACAATCTAATAGATTTTTGTTGCTGCTTGCCTTTTTGTTTTCTATACATACAATGTAAACCCTATTTCATAAAGCCACAAAGAAGAGATGAAGAAAGGAAATAACACTCTGTTCTAGCCATCTTGTTTTTTTTTTTTAATTTTTAAAAAAATATTTATTTATTTATTGTTAGTTTTTGGTGGACACAACATCTTTTATTTTATTTTTATGTGGTGCTGAGGATGGAACCCAGCACCCCCGCATGCCAGGCAAGCACGCTACTGCTTGAGCCACACCCCCAGCCCTAGCCATCTTGTTTTATAGACAAGGAAATTGAGGTCCAGAGGAAGTAAAGTCACATGCTCAAGATCCACAGCTAATTTTTGATCAGGTCTGCATTCTTCAGGGCTAACCTAGGGAGATATGTAAATCTTTAACTGTCATCTCTATATGATTCTCTTCCATCTGATAGAAATTATAGTATCAATAATTTTTTTTGTCTAGCTATGAAACACCAAGATAAAAAATAATTTTACTGCCAGGAACAATAAGATAATAATTCACCCTTAATAAGGAGAAGCTCATTTCTACATTTCTTGAGCATCACTGTTCTTAAAAGTAATGTTTAAAATCAAGACTCCAAAATCAGCTTTGAGAAGAAAAGGATTTCTTTCTATTTTAGTGTTGTGAATTATAAATACAATAGTGTTTTAAACATAAAGGGCCTTCTCATAAAAAAGTATTTTTCTACAATGGTAGAATACCCATTCTTTTATAGAGCTGTTGATAGGTTGGTAGTAAAATGAAAAGTTAAGGGGCTGGGGATGTGGCTCAAGTGGTATCGTGCTCACCTGGAATGTGTGCGGCCCGGGTTCGATCCTCAGCACCACATACAAACAAAGATGTTGTGTCTGACGAAAACTAAATAAATATTAAAATTATTAAATTAAAAAAAAAATGAAAAGTTAATTAACTGTATTTTTACTTCACAGCCCCTGACCCTTACTTGTACTGTTGCTGTAGTCTCAAGTTTACAACAAGGGTATTCATTTCTTACATTTTATTAGATGCTATGTATAATTGTGGGAATCTTACTAAGCACTGTGTTTTGTCTGTTTTTCAGTACAGGGGATTGAACCCAGGGGCGCTTTACCACTGAGCTACATCCCCTATCAGTTTTTTCTTTGGAGACAGGGTCTTCCTAAGTTGCCCAGGCTGGCTTCAAACTTGTGATCCTCCTGTCTCAGCCTCCGGAGTTTCTGGGATTACTGGCATGTGCCACCACATGCAATTCAGCATTTTTTTTTTTTTTTGGTACATTGTTTTTACCCAGATGCAATATGATGGAATATATATAAAGCCTAAAGCTTAGTGTCTGGTCACACCAGTTAATAAATATTCTCTTCCATTTTTACAAAGCAGGTCATTTTTTCTTAAATGTAAATAATGTCAGTTCCTAATCATCAGTGCACTATCACATCACTTCCTTTTCTTCCCTTAAAATGTATTGTTTTAACTGTGACAAGACACTCTCTCTGCATTTTGAAAAATTGTACACTATATAAATACTTTTTAGTCACTAAGCATAATTTTATCACTAAGCATAATTTTTTTAATCTTTTTTTTTTTTAAAGAGAAAGAGAATTGTTTTTAATATTTATTTTTAGTTTTCGGCGGACACAACATCTTTGTTTGTATGTGGTGCCGAGGATCGAACCCGGGCCGCACGCATGCCAGGCGAGCGCGCCACCGCCTGAGCACATCCCCAGCCCCACTAAGCATAATTTTATTGTGAAACTATTTTGCAGTTGGTAATCTTTTCATGTTCTGTATTCTTTCTCATGACTAAAGAAATAAAAAGTGGCCTGGATTACATAAAGATGCCCTTGACCTGCAAAATCTGCCACATTTCTTCCCCAAAAAGCAGGCTTCTGGGCTAGATTCATTTCTACTGAAATACTGATTTTTATTTTAATATTTATTTTTTAGTTGTAGATGCACACAATATCTTTATTTTATTTATTTATTTATTTTATGTGGTGCTGAGGATTGAACCCAGGGCCTCGCACGTGCTGGGCGAGTGCTCTACCATTGAGCCACAACCCCAGCCCTGAAATAACTGATTTTTAAAAGATTCATTTTTAAGCAGTGTGAGGTCGAATTGTATACAGTTTATACACACACACACATATCAGATCACTTATTTATATTTCCCATGGTTTGGTTTCTTTTTCTTCGTTTTTTTGAAGGGAGAGGGTTTTTTTTTTTCTTCTGACTTGTGACTTGTTTTGTATTTAGATGATTATCCTTTATTACATATTTTATCTTTTGATCTAGTAAAAGAGAAGATATATACTTCAAAATTAGATTTTGGGTTTTTTTGAGGTCTGAATGTGTGGATGTGTGTAGGCTTCTCTTAGCCCCTTCATGTAATATATAGGAACTCTTTCTGTTTTTAAAATGTTTTCTTATGCTGTACTATTTTATTGTTTGGATAAACCACTATATGTAGGTGGTTGCTAGGCTTTCCTTCTAAATTTATATAGTAATAAATTGTTGATTTCATTCTTAGAATATTATTTCTTATAATTTAACCTCTTTAGGTATTAACCCTGTACTTCTCATTTTCATTTTATATATATTATTTTGCTACCTGGCACCTCTCATTATTTATGATTTTCTAGTTTTTATTTGTATCTTTTAAAAGTGGGAAAATTTAACATTATGTTATGCATTCTTCTTTTATGTGTGTGGTGTTGGGAATCAAACCCAGGTATTATACATGTTAGGCTGGCACTCCAGCTCTGGGCTATACCCCCCAGCCTGTTATACATTCTTATAGACTATTGTCTGTTATAAAATGTTTTCATTTCTCTTTTACATTTTTAAATGACTTTATTCTAGATCTTCTTTATTTAATTCATGATACATTTTTATTTAGTTTTTGGCTAGATTTGTCAGTTTGGATTATTTCTCCTTTTTTGTTGTTGTTGATTAATACCTCACATATCCATTTAACAAACTGTTTTGCATTTTAATATACTAAACATCGTCATATATATGTTTATAATTTCTAAATTAGTGTAATTGAGTTTCCCCCCTTTTTATTAGATCCTAGACTATTTTGTCTATTTTGCACCTGAAGATGTTGATAACAGTATGTGAGAAATGAATACACTTTATAAGAGTTAACTTTTTGCAAAAATTCAACTTTGCCAGAGCAATTTTGTTTGTAAATTTTCTAATCCTCTTAATCTAGTGTCCCCAGTTTAGTAATTTAAGTTATGGTCCTTTTGTCATTTTATTATTCTTTTATTTTAAAAATATTGTCACCGGCTTTTACAAAAGTGAATCATAATTTTGTGAAAAATTAGGAAGAGATAATTTTCATTTTAGAACCTATATTTTAGGGGCTGGGGCTCAGCGGTAGCGCACTTGCCTAGCATGTGTGAGGCACTGGGTTCCATTCTCAGCACCACATATAAATAAATAAAATAAAGATCTAAAAAAAAAAAAAAAAGAACCTATAATTTATACAAATTGCACTAAAATGTTATGTAGTGATTTGGAAATATTAATTTGTTATTTCTTCTAATTTATGATTTATATTAGCCTATTAATTGGGAAGATTTTCATAATTTATAATTAAAACAACACAAGAACCGTTAAAAAGTCAGAAAACAAACATAAGCCACTTGAGAAATAATGAGCAGGATGAGGGAGAGGGAAGAAATCTTTACACCAATAATCTGAGGTAAGATAATTTCTGTGTTTGAACATTAAATTTAGCTCCGAGCTTCCTGGCAAGCAAGAGAAAAAAGGAAACAGGATGGGATTCATAGTTATTGTCTGATAAAGAAAGCTTATCAGTTTCACAAAAGAAAAAATTTTTCTGAATCCTGAGTTATACAAGAAATTTGTAATGTGAATTCTTTTAAAAAAATATTTATTTAGTTGTAGAAGAACACACAGTATCTTTATTTTTATGTGGTGCTGAGGATTGAACCCCATGCCTCACATGTACGAGGCAAGCACTTTACCACTGAGCTGCAGCCTCAGCCCCTATTATGTGAATTCTTATATAAGAATAATTTCCATTTTGATAAATTATTAATTTCTGCTGTTGCTGTCTTAGCTGCTTTGTACTATTATATGCACTGTAATTATATTTGGTCATATTAAGTTCACATCCACTGTTGTCAAAAGTGGAAATACCATGACTGGGGTGTGTTTATGCATTGCCTCTAGAGTTGTTGCCATTGACGAACAGGAAACTGAAAGCTAAAAGTTCAGGAAATGTATTTTGACTGTGTGGAAAAAAAACATATATGATACTTAACTACTGAAATCATGAGCATTTCAAGACTGAGAATTTTATTTGTGTATTTAGAGAGGAATATTAAGGATTCTTGTAACAATGCTGTCAGATGTTTAAATATGATAATAGATACAGTATGTGCATTGTAGGCCAGGGACATTTTGCAATGCTAGAAAAAAGATGCAACAGATTATTATATGTTTCACTATACTCTTTCAAGAAGTAAAACAGTTGGCACATCAGTGGAATTCTTCAAGGATGTTTTATTTTCAGAGAATTACAGAGTTTTAGTTTAGTTCCAAAGAAGGGGAGGTCCATGTCTTACAAGATAGTCCATTTCATTCTTAGAAAATTCTGGTAGTTAAATTTTGTTTTCTTATGTTGAATTGAACTTTTGTTGCGATTTATTAATATGCTCTGTAATTTTCTTTGTGTTAAGAGAATTATTAATTGATCAAATTTATTTTAAAAAGTTAAATGTATCTCACATATTTTCTTAAGTGTTATAGCATTTTAGAAACCTCATAAGAAACTACCTATAGGAGTCTTTATTCTTGAAGTTATAAAATAATTTCTATTAAAGAAAATGTGATGAATGTATATGCCTACCAGATTTGTATTTTCTTATTGTTTCTATACTTAACTATTTTAATAGGATATGATTTATATGGATTTAACATTCTTATTCTTCGAGACAAACATGAAGTTTTATCAGCTTCTTTGAAATGGAAAATTTCCAATATTACATATTTTGTTGCTGTTTCATTGTTGTATATTTTAACAAAAAGAAGTAACTTGTGACTATATAAGTGCAGGTTTTGTGATTTAAAATTTTAATTGCTGGGCTGGGGATGTGGCTCAAGAGGTAGCGCGCTCGCCTGGCATGTGTGCGGCCCGGGTTCGATCCTCAGCACCACATACAAACAAAGATGTTGTGTCTGCCGAAAACAAAAATAAATAAATAAATATTTAAAAAAAATAAATAAATAAAATAAAATAAAATTTTAATTGCATAAAATATTTAGGGACCACATTAACTGAAAAGTCTCCTTATTGCAAAGTTCTTTTTAGGAATTTTATCTGTATTATATGTTAGTTATTATGATAATTTAAATAATTTCATTACTCTCTTGTCAAGGTTGATTTTGGTTTGGATCTCTTAGGGTCATGTGTTCATCTCTGAACTGTTAAGGTAGCCAGGGCCCTGACTGGCAAAGACTGGTCCCAGCCCAGGAGATTAAGAACACTGGTTTCCCAGAAGAAACGGACATGGACTATGGGTTGACAAGGGCAGGGAATCTCAACAAGTACAGACCAGAAGGGAGCTGGTGTAGCAGAAATCTTGGACTTTTTGTCATGCTGTTTTTGCAGTGGAAGTGTCTCTCCAAGAAATGGAGAAAATCATGCTAGGTGAAAAAAGCCAGACTGCGAAAATCAAGGGTCAGTGTTTTCTCTCATATGTGGAAGCTAAAGCAGTATTATGAGAAAGAAGAAAGTGTGGAGGGGATCAGATATCACAAAGATATAGGGAAGATTTGTGGAGCAGAAATAGGATAATGAGGAGGGAGGAAAGAAGGGGTAAGGAAAGAAATGTGGCACGAATCTAACAGAGTCATGTTATATATGTATATAAATGTACCAAAGGGAATTTTTCCTTTATGTATATGTAGAAAGTAGCAACCAGGAATAAATGAATAAAAGTGTGAAATAGAAATCAATAAATTTGAAAAGGGGGCGGGGCTGGGGTTGTGGCTCAGCGGTAGAGCGCACGCCTCGCATGTGCGGAACCCTGTCTTCCATCCTCAGCACCACATTAAAAATAAATAAATAAATAAGTGAAATAAAGGTATTGTGTCCAACTACAACTAAAAAATAAATATTTAAAAAAATTAGAAAAGGGGGAGGTAAAAAGGGCCAAGTGAATGGGGATTGAAATGAGAGGGGGTAAGTGAATGGGGATTGAAATGAGATTCTTTGTATGTAGTTATGTCAAAAGGAACCCAGGTACCATGTATGAATATAATGTTTTTAAATATCAACTATTTTAAAAGTAACTCTTGCTTTCTTTTTTTTTTTAATTTTTATTTTTTAGTTGTAGTTGGACACAACTTATTTCACTTTTTTTTTTATTAATTAATTTTTTTTATGTGGTGCTGAGGATCGAACCCAGGGTTTCGCACATGCGAGGTGAGCACTCTTATCGCTGAGCCCTAGTCCCAGCCCCTCTCTTGCTTTCTTATGTTTAGTATAGAAAATTTTAGGCAGCATAAATCAGTGAAAAAAGCAAAGTTTTCCTATAACTTTCTTTTTCCTTTTTGAATGTTCTTACCTGATTTCCCTTAAACTTTATTTAGCATCTAGGTTATCTCCTTTTTCATTTATTTGAAAGGGTGCTTATTGATTTTTTTTTTTTTTTGCTACAATATGCTTTTTTTTTTTTTTTTTAAGAGAGAGAGAAAGAATTTTAATATTTATTTTTCAGTTTTTGGCAAACACAACATCTTTGTTTGTATGTGGTGCTGAGGATTGAACCCGGGCCGCACGCATGCCAGGCGAGCGTGCTACCGCTTGAGCCACATCCCCAGCCCTAAAATATGCTTCTAATACTTTAAAAAATTAATTATGAAAGAAGTAGGGGTTATTTTTTAAAGGCTTTTTTGTTTGATATGATTCTGTTCATTGGTATCTATTTTATGAGGTGCCATAGGTATAATTGGCATAATGAAAATAGACTAATAAGTTCAAGTGGTTCCTATAAGGGAAACAGGAAAAATGGAAACCAAAAGGCTTTTCTGTAAGCTCTTTGGGAACAGGGACTAGGTCTTTCCTGTTCTCCATTATGTTAGTATTATTAGGCACAATGCTTGACACATAGTAAGTGTTCCCTAAATAGTTGCTGAATGAATGGACCAGTTTCTCATAAAAGTACTTTTAGTACCTCATATTTCCTGCACTGTGGATAATCAGGATCAGTTATGTTCATCTAATATTAAGTGTCTGTGTTCAGCCTTTTTTTTTTATTAACGAAAATTTAATAAGCCGATTATTTTGAAAAGGTGTGTATTATACAACACAAAACAGAAAGTAAAAATCCCTTCTTTTCCCAACTGCTATGCACCAGAATTAATGGTTTAATGTATTTTTTTTTAGACATTTTCTCTACATTTTCAAATGCATATGCATTCATTATACAGGTAGAAGAATTATTTACATTATGTTCAATAAATAGCTTTGTTTACCTTCATGCTATTAAGTATTTTCCCATACCAATTCATGTACAGCTGCTTCTTTATTTTTAATTGCTGCATAATATTTCTTTTAAATATATGTCATAATAGTCCTCTAAGGAAATTTCCTACTTTTTCTTTCAGTTATGAAAGGGTTGTGTTTATTAGCCTTTACCGTATATTTTTTGCTTGCTTCCATGAGAATATCTACAGGTAATTTTCTGGAAGTGGTGTTTCAGGGCTAAAGGAATTTAAACTTTTCATAGATATTGGCAATTTAAACTTTTTATAGATACTGACCTTTGAAAATATACTGATTTTTACTTCCACCAAGGATATGAAGTGTTATTTTCCGATAACTACGTAACACTTATTATTTTGTCAATAGAGTCAGGGACTTGTGATAGCAGTAGCTAGAGAGTCAGTATGTGAAATGGTTGGAGTGCAAACTTAGGAGTCTATTGGTTCCACTGTTTACTAGCAAATCACTGACATTCTCTAATCCGTAGTTTCACACTCTGGAAGTGACATTAACACTTCCAGTGTTGTAAAGGTATTGAGAGAATCCATCATGGAGCCTATATTTTAGCATGGAGAGAGGCAGTATATAAATACCTGTGCCAGTTGGTGAGTAGAGGGGAAATGGTAGGGCTGATTATATTAGCTTTTTGATTTTTTTATATCAAATAATAGGGAAAGTATTAGAACAGAGAGATCCAAAAGGAACTAGGGAACAAGCTATACAGTTGTTGGGGGAACGGTTTCAGGTAGAATAGTAAGTGCAAAGGCCCTGAGAAGGACCATGTTGGAGGGTATAGTAAAAATGCCAGTGTAGCTAAAGCAGAGAGGTGAATGGATAGTGATAAACCATTTCAGAGATGGCCTGTGATCAGCATGTAGACTTTAAGCATAAGGACGACTTTGTAGATGGGAAGTGGTAGATGGGAAGCCACTGGAGTATTGCCAAAGTAATTTTTTTTTAAGTCAGTCTGATTGTCACTTTTTTTTTTTTTCAAATGTTTCAGTTCCTTAATTTCTTTGGAATAAAGTTCAGATGCTTTATTCTGGTACACAGGGTCCTTCACTGACAGGCCTTTTTATTTAGCATCATCTGACTCTTTTCCCACATGTACCCTTCACTGTAGCCAAATTGGAACACAAGCAGTTTCCTGGATGGGTCATGGTGATTCTTGTCTTCATGTCTTTCTGCACATTGTTTGTCCTGTGAGAAACCTTCCCATTTAGTTTACATGATCACCGGATCAGTTTTAGAGGGTCCTCTCTGTTCTTTTATTCTCTTGCCATTCCCTCCCATGTCACAGTCTTGGAATGTGCTGTTCTTTTACCACTCTTGATTTTACTCTTGCCATACTCTTGCTAGTTTAAATTGTGCCTGTCTTCAAAATACCAACTCAAATGCTGCCATTTTCATCCTCATTTGGACCCTTATAAACACTTCATAGCTCCCTTATATCTCATTATAGTTATTTTAAATTAAAGTGTTTGCCTTATTTCACAAAAAACCTCTTGCTTAACTTATTTCAGTTTCCTTTGTAGCCCCATATACAGTCTTGTGCACATTTCACATTCAGTAGGTATTCATGTTGTGCAGGATCAACAGAAAATTAATTAAGACATTATTTGGCATTCAATGCTAAAAGCAGTAAAAACGAATAAGCAAATGGATGCTATTATATTAACACAACAAATTTACTGTACATAACGTTGTTGTTGGTTTTGTTCACTCTTTCATATACTTAGTACCAGAAATTAGTGTACCCATTTTGAGATGTAGGTTGGTGAAATGTATGTATTCAGACACAAATATTTGTATTAGCTTTCTGATGCTGTGACAAAGTACCAGAGATAATCAACTTATGAGAAGAAAAACTTTGTTTTGGCTCACAGCTTCAGAGGTTTCAGTCCATGATCAGTTGACTCCATTGTTTTTGGGCTTGTGATGAAGCAGAACATCATGGCAGGGAATGTGATGAAGCAGAACATCATGGCAGGGAACATGGAGAAGGGGAAACTGCTTTCTTGTGGCAGCTGGAAAGCAAAGAGAGAGGAGAGGAAGAGACTGGATCCCAATATCTCTTTCAAGGACACACCATATCGACCCAACTTCCTTCCACTAGGCCTCACTTTCTGAAGGTTCCATACCTCCCTATAGCACCACGGTCTAGAGGCCAAGCCTTTAATGTGTGGGTCTTTGGGAGATGTTTAAGATCCAAATCATAACAGTATTATGAGCCAATCTTATCACTTCTGAAGTCATATAAAGAAAGTAATACAAACTCAAATGACAATTGTAAAGCTACTACTAATGTTGAAAGCTTACTATGTGAGAGACACCATGCAAAGCTCTTTATGTATTACTTATTTTATCTTTTCAGCATCCCAAGAGATGTTAATAATGTTAAATCTCATGTTCTAGTTGGAGAAACTGAAGCAAAAAGTAGTTGAGTGACTTGTTCAAGATCAAACAGTGCTATGTTGTCGAGCTCAGATTAACACACAGACAGGAACTCTCACTTACATAATATGATAAAAAACAAAGGCACAGCAGTGTTTTGTAATAAATAAATAAATAGGGATCAGTGTATATCATGAATTATGGTCCATCCATTCAATGTGATAATTTTTATAATGACTTTATTTTATTGAGATAAAATTTCTATATCATAATATTCACCCTTTTAAAAGTGTATAATTCAGAGATTGCTAATATATTCACAGTAACATGCAACTATTATTTATATCCCAGCTCAGATCATTTTATTAGCCCCAAAAGAACACTTTACCCATCAGCAATCACTCTTCATTTCCTCTCCTGCCTCCCTCCCCAATCCTAGACAATTCCTAATCTGCTATTTCTAGATTTGCTTATTCTGGGCCTTTCATATGAATGAACTTGTATAATGTGTGGCTTTTCATGACTGACTTCTTTCCTTTGCATAATGTTTTCAAGATTCATTCATGTTATTAGTACTATTGCTGAATAATATTCCACTGTATAGATATACCACATTTGGTATATCCATTTATCAGTTGAGGCAAATTTGAATGGTTTCCACTCTTTGTAATGTTCTTATGAACGTTATGTATAGGTTTCTTTGTGGACATGATCTCATTTTTCTTGGGCACCTACCAAGGAGTGAAATTGTTGCATCAAATGGTAACTAAGTTGGATTTTTGAAGAAGTGTCAGGCTGTTATTTAAAGTACTTGGGCCATTTTACATTCCCACTAGCAATGAATGAGAGTTCTACCATGTCTACATTTTTGTTAAGACATTACTGCCTTTTTAAATAATAGCTACCTTAGTAGTTGTGTGGTGGGTGGTATCTTATTTTGACTTTGATTTGCATTTCCTTAATGATTAATGATTTTAAGCATCTTTTCATGGGTTTATGACTCTATATGTTTGAATAAATGTCTGTTTAAATCCTTTGCCTATTATTTTTATTTTTTAAATTAATTTTTAAAATTTATATATGACAGTGGAATGCATTACAATTCTTCTTACACATATAGAGCACAATTTTTCCTATCTCTGGTTGTATACAGAGTATATTTACACCAATTCTTGTCTTCATACATATAATAATGTATGGATAATAATGTCCATCACATTCCACCATCTATTTTAGAATTTTTTATTTTATTTTTTTAATATTTATTTTTTAGTTTTCGGCGGACACAACATCTTTGTTTGTATGTGGTGCTGAGGATCGAACCCGGGCCGCACGCATGCCAGGCGAGCGCGCTACCACTTGAGCCACATCCCCAGCCCCTCCACCACCTATTTTAAAAACTGCATTATTTGTCTTTTTATTGAGTTCCAGGAGTTCTTAATATATTCCAGGTATAAATTCCATTACCAGATGTATAATTTATAAAAATTTATTTCATTTATACTCTTATCTCTCCCTCCCTTTCTTTCTTCCTGTCTTACTATGTTGCCCAGGATGGCCTAAAACTGCTGAATTCAAATGGTCTTCCTTCCTCAGCCTGGGATTACAAGTGCATGCCACCACATGAGCTTTCTTTTCAGTTTCTTGATAGTATTCAAGTTTTAATTCTGAGGAAATTCAATTTATAAATTGTTTCTTTTATTGCTTGTGCCTTCAGTTTCCCATAAGAATTCATTATCTAAACCAAGAATAGCAAAGATTTACTCTTGTGTTTTCTTCTAAGAATTTTATAGTCCTGTATTTTATATTTAGGTCTTTGATCCACTTTGAGTTATTTTTTTATTTTTTTTTTTTTTATATGATGTGAGGCAGGGTATCCAGTATTATAATGTTTTACAATTGGAGATCTAGTTGTCCTAGCACCATTTGTTGAAAAAGACTATTCTTTCCCCCCTTCAATTATCCCGGCACACTTCTTGAAAATTAGTTGAGTATAAATATAAGAGTTTATTTATTTATTTATTTTAGTTGTAGAAGGACACAATACCTTTATTTTATTTATTTACTTTTATGTGGTGCTGAGGATTAAACCCAGTGCCAAGCAAGTGCTCTACCACAGAGCTACAGTCCCAGTCCAAGAGTTTCTTTCTTTTTTTTTAAAATTGTAGTTATAGATGAACAGAATGCCTTTATTTTATTTGTTTATTTTTATGTGGTGCTGAGGATTGAATCTAGTGCTTCACGCATGCCTAGGCAAGCGCTCTGTCACTGAGCTACAGCCCTAGCCCCCAAGAGTTTATTTCTTGACTCTTGGGTCTATTCCATTGATCTGTTTCTCTGTGTATGCTGGTATCACACACTCTTGATTACTGTAGCTGTGTAGTAAGTTTTGAAACCATGAACTGTGAGTCCTACAATTTTGTTCTTTAAGGTAGCTTTGGCTGTTTTGAGTCCCATAATATCCATATGAATTTTAGGATCAGTTTGTTAATTTCTGTAACAAAGTAAGTTCAGCTTTTGGCAGGGATTTCATTGGTCAGTTTAGGGAGCATTCAATAGAATATAATAATTTGAAACTATAGTTATGAGGACAACAGAAACATTTGAAAAAAACATAATGTTAAGTTAGAAGAAACAATATAAAATATGTATACTATGATCACATCTGTATGAAAAATACATTGGAAAAAATTCTGTCAAAAAAATAATTCTTATCCAGAGAATGAGAAGATAAACCAGACTTGGAGGGAGTATTTACAAAAGACAAGGAGTATTATCCAAAATATACAAATAACTCTTAAAATTCAGCAATAAGAACATAAACCAATTGAACATGGGTAAAAAAATCTGAGCACACACCTCACCAAAGAAGATGTATAGATGGCAAACAGGCATATGAAAAGATTCTCAATGATATATGCCATTAGGAAATTGCAAATTAAAACAGAGATACCACTACACACTTGATAGAATGGCTAAAGTCTAAAACACAATACCAATGCTGATGAGGATGTGAATCAGTAGGATCTTTAATTGTTTCTGGTAAGAATACAAAATGATATAGACACTTTTGAAGATAGTTCAGCAGTTTCTTATAAAACTAAACATACTCTTGCCATATAATCCAGCAGCCGTGCTCTTTGGTATTTATCTAAATGAATTGAAAACATATATCTACACAAAAAATACACACAGATGTTTATAATTGGAGGATAAGTGCCAAAACTTAGAAGCAACCAATATCTCCATCAACAGGTTAAGGGATAAATAAGCTATGATATATCTAGACAATGAAATGCAGACATTAAATTCAGTGCTAAAGAAACTGAGCTACGAAGTCATCAAAAGACATGGAGGAAAAAATGCATATTACTAAGTGAAAGAAACGATTTGAAAGATTGCATGCTGTATGGCATATGATGTGACATTCTGGAAAAGGAAAAACTATGTAGACAGTGAAAAGAGTGGTTGGATGAGAGTATTTATCCTCAGCAGAGCACTGAGGATTTTTAGGTCAGCAAAATTACTCGGTATTGTATGCTGCTATAAAGGTAGATACACATCATTATACATTTGCCCAAACCCATGTTGTACATTGGTACAACAAGCACTAAGAGTGAATGCCAATGTAAACTGTGGACTTTGGATGATAATGATGTAGGTGCATTGATTGTAATGATTGTTGGTGAAGGTTCATCTTACCACTCTGGTGCTCAGGAGTCAAACATCAGGTATTTGTGAGTTTTCTGTTACTCTGCTTATTTTTGCTGTGAACCTAAAATGCTCTAAAAATTATTTCTATAAATTTTGGCTAATAGGATACTTTCTTAACTCAAGATGCAACCTATATCTCTGTAGATAAACCATAATTACCAAACTTTCCAGGAGGAATGTATGAAAGTAAGGAGGTTAGGATACAGGGTATGGTTAAAATGAGACAGTCTCAGATTTAACACTCAGCTTCTTGATTTCTCCTTTCTTTGTCTAATTAGTTTCATCTCTGCCTTCTCATTCTCCATAAAAAACCTCTACCTCAGAACCTAGCTTAGGACTTCCTCAGGGCCTTTATATGAAACTTTAGGAATCTGGCTAGTTTGTATAATTGCCATTGATAAGTAGAATGAATGGTGGCAGAGGAGTTTGAAGCAAAGAGCCAGACAACATAGTTTGAGCCACAGAAGCTGCTTGTGATGGAAAGTGATTTTGAGAAGGGGAAAGAGAGTCATCCAAGTAGAGTTCTTTGTTGCCTTCTCTGCCTGTATGTAAATTCTGTCAGTTTCTTTGCATTTGTATATATTGTTTTCTTATGAAGTTATGTGTTTCTTAAGGGCAGAGGCCTGCATATGGTGCTACGCCTGGTTAAAAGTTAGGTACACAGAGAAGCAATCTTTGTGACAGACTGTCATTAATTGGGCCACTTCAGGGTATGTTGTAAATAGTTTGGAGGCTTTCTTTCTAGTTGAGAGATTGTTAAAAATCTCATATTGAAATGCTCTATAGATTTTACGTTTAATGGGTGAACATTTGAGGTTAGTTTCAAAGCAAACAAAATTTAAAGACCTGCTAAAGTCCATTAATACCAACATCAACCAAAGCCAACGTTTGTAGCAGCAGCAGCATGACTTTGAAGTATTAGGATGAGTTTTGCCAGGTGTTTGGCTTACTCCTGTAATCTCAGCTGCTTTAGGAGACTGAGGCAGGAGGATTGCTTGTTTGAGGCCAGCCTGAGTGCCTTAGTGAGGAACTGTCTTTTAAAAAAAAGTCAGGGTGTATTTCATTGGTAAAGTGCTTACCAATGAAGGAGGCCCCAGGTTCAATCCCTAGTACCATTTAAAACAAAAACAATCAAATCTGTCTTTTCAGTTGAATTAATTAAAAGAAAGTGAAAAAAGATTTTTAATTCAGATTTTTTAATTGAATCACTTTTCAACCTTTTGACTAAGATCACATGTAGACTTTTAAATTGATAGTCATTATTTACGATCTTTTGGGATATAAAATCACAAATTTCATTATTCTTTCCTTTTAAAGTTTAAAATCACCATTTCTTATGTAAATTGAAGAAGAAATATAAGATGTTACAGATATCAAAATTTCCAGAAATATGCACAAAACCATAATTTTGACTGGTACTTTAAAATACTTGACATTTTTTTCAAAACTTTTTTTAGTAGATGGACACAATACCTTTATTTTATTAATTTTTATGTGATGCTGAGAGACCTAACCCAGTTCCTCACATGTGCTAGGCAAGTGCTCTACCACTGAGCTATAACCCCAGCAGAATACCTGTCATTTTAGGAAAGTTTTTATTATAATTCACAGCCTTTGACTTCTGTACCATCATGGAAAAACTGTACCCTTCAAATTTCAGACTGTCAAATTTTGTGCAGTGTTTATTTTAAAAGGTAATTTTTTTCCTATTGAAACTTCACTTGTTTTTTACTTTTTATTGTTTACCTTTAAAAAAATTTTTTTTTAGTTGTAGTTGGACACAATTCCTTTATTTTATTTATTTATTTTTAATATGGTGCTGAGGCTCTAACCCAGGGCCTCACAAGTGCTAAGTGAGTGCTCTACCGCTGAGCCACAATCCCGGCCCTATTGTGTCTCCCTTTTTGAGGCTTAAAATATACTCATGAACTTATGCTTCTGGCCAAGATGGAGTTAACAGAAGTTAGATTTACCCTCTGGCCATAATCACAAAACAAACAAACAAAAACTCCAGACAAAATATATGAAGTAACAGTTTAAAATCCTGAACCACAGGGAGCACAAGACATTCTGCGTTTTGAGAATGAGTAAAATAAACAGGTAAGGCCTGCAATTACACTAGCATACTGCCAGGATAGAGTTACAATATACAGGTTATGGAAGCCTGGAAAAAAATGAATAAGAATCAGTGAGCTGTGGGACTTCATTTTTTACAAATTATATGTATGAAGGTAAAAAAAAAAAAAAAAAAAATATATATATATATATATATATACACACACACACACACAGGCGCGTGCGCACACAATTTATATATATATATATGTATGTGAATGTACACACATCCATATATACACACATATATATGATAATAGAGGGGTTACAGAAAAAAATATTTTTTTGGGACTAGAGATTAAACCCAGGGACATTTAACCACTAAGCCACAACCCTAGCCTTGTTTATTTTCTATTTTGAGATAGGGTCTTGCTAAGTTGCTTAGGGCCTTACTTATTTGCTGAGGCTGACCTTGAACTTGTGATTTTGGTCCCACCCTCCCAAGTTACTGGAATTACAGGTGTGTGTAACTGTGCCCAGCACGGAAAAAAAAAAAAAAACCTAAAAAAAAAATAACTTTATTTTATTTATTTATTTTTATGTGGTGCTGAGGATCGAACCCAGGACCTTGCACGTGCTAGGCAAGCACTCTACTGCTGAGCCATAACGCCAGCCCCTGGAAAAAAAACTTTTTTTTTTTTTTTAAATATTTATTTATTTATTTTAGTTTTCGGCGGACACAACATCTTTGTTTGTATGTGGTGCTGAGGATCGAACCCGGGCCGCACGCATGCCAGGCGAGCGTGCTACCGCTTGAGCCACATCCCCAGCCCCTGGAAAAAAACTTTTGAAGAAAAAATAGTCAAGACATTTCTAAATTTTATTAATTATAAATCCAAACCCAGCAATCCAAGAAAACAAGGGAAAAGGGAATGAAGAACAGATGTAATTAATAGAAAACAATTACCAAGATGCCAGATTTACATACACCCATATCAGTAATCACATTAAATGTAGATGGTCTAAGATCCCAATTAAAAAGCAGAGCATAAGGCGGTGGCGTATGCCTGTAATCCTAGTAGCTCGAGAAGCTGAGAAGGAGGATCACTAATTCAAAGCCAGCCTCCACTAAATTGGAGGCCCTATGCAATTTAGTGAGACCCTATCTCAAAAAAAAAAAAAAAAAGGACTGGGAGTGTGGCTCAGTGGTTGAACATCCCTGGGTTCAATCCCTGGTACCAAAAAAGAAAAAACAAAGTACATAGTAAGTTGGATAGAAAATCAAGACCCACTGAATACTGCCTATAAGAAACCTACTATACATATAAAGATAAAAGTAGGTTAAAGTGAAAGTTCGTGAAAGGATAGGCCATACTAGATACTAATCAAAAGAAAGCTGGAATAGCTAGTGTAGGTTAAAGGTGTCAGTTAATCAGGTATAACTAATAGTACTAAATAGATAAAGCACCTAATAACAGCTTAAAAATGCATAAATCAGAAATGATAAGACTGAAAAGAGAAATAGATTCTACAATGATAGTGGGAAACTGCAATATCTTACCTTTAAGTATTTGATAGAACAAAGACAAAACAAAAATCAGTAAATGATTTAAAAGACTTGAACAATACTATCAACCAACTGAACTAATTGATATTTATATAATATTCTACCCAATACAAGCCAAATACACATTATTTCAGTTGCACATAGGACATTTACTAAGGTAGACCAAATTTTGGCCAGTAAAAAACAGTGTCAGTAAAGTGACTTGAATTATAAAGAATATGCTTTGATGAAAGGGAAATAAATTAAAAATCAATGACAGATATCTGGGAAAATCCTAAATATTTATAAGTTAATACATTTCTAAGAAACCCTTGGACTAAAGGAAAAAAAATGAATTTGGAAAGTATTTTGTTAATGAAAATCACATTGAAATTTGTGGGTTGTAGTTAATGCAGTGCTCAAAGGAAAATTCATAGCAACAAATGCCTGTATTGGAGAAGAAGTTACAAATCAGTGTTTCCAGCTTCCACCTTAAGAAACCAGAAAAAGAAGAAAAAAATCAAACCCAAAGTAAACAGAAGAAATAGGGTAAAGTTAAAAACTATGTCAATGAAATAGAAAACAAAAACAGTAGAGAATGTCAATGGAATAAAAAGCTGGCTCTTTGAGAAGTCCAGTAAAATTGATAAGTCTCTGGCTTGTCTGTGCAGGAAAATAAAAGAGAAACACTATCAGGAATGAAAGAGGTAACATAGCTACAGATCCCATAATTATTAAAAGGACAAAAGGCTGGATGTAGTGGTGCATGTGTGTAATCCTAGCAACTCAGGAACCTGAGGCAAGAGGATCTCAAAATCAAAGCCAGCCGCAACAACTTATACCCTAAGCAACTTAGTGAGACCCTGTCTCAAAATAAAAAGTGCTGGGGATGTGGCTCAGTGGTGAAGCACCACTAGTTCAATCTCTAGTACCAAAAAAGTGGGGGAAGGTAAATAAGAATAATTTGAGTTACTTTATGTTAATGTACTGAAAACCTGGATAACATAGGCAAATTTCTTGAAAGATTACAAAATACCAAACTCTCTGGAGAAGAAATGAATAACCTGAAAAGTACTTTGTTGAAGAAATTGAATTCCCTCAAAGAAAATTCTAGGTCTGCATAGTTTCCCCTGAAGAATCTATGAAATGTTTTAGGAAGTCATGACATTAGTTCTACACATATTTCCTATAAAATTAATGAGGAGGGAATATATTTTTTAACTCATTCTTTGACACTGGTATCACCCTGATACAAAAACCAGAAAAATGCATTGCAAGGAAAGAAAATTATAGGGCAGTATCCCTTATAAATGTAGTTGCAAAATTCTTAAGATTTTTTTTTTTTAGCAAATTGAATCTAGTAAACAAAATGATAGATGTGATAAACAAATGTGGCTTATCCCAGAGATGCAAGATTGAACTAACGTTTGAAAGCCAATGCCATGTGCCTCGTTAACAAGTAGAAGAGAGAACCATTCAATTCAGTAGATATACGAGAAGCATATAAAATATAACATGACTTCTTGATAAAAACTCGGCAAACTAGAATAAGAAGGGAACTTCAATCTGATAAAGAGCGTCTATAAAAAACCAATACCTGAAATTATACTTACTGCTGAAAGACCAATTGCTTTCCAAGATCAAGAACAAAACAAGATATACACTGTCACCATTTCTATTCAGCATTATACTGGAGGTTCTGGCAAGTGTACTAAGACAAGAAAAATAAGTCATTCAGATTGGGAAAGAAAAAATAAAGCTCTCCTGATTCACAGATGACATGATTGCTTACGATTTCTACAAAAATACTACTAAAACAATTAAGTGTGCTTAGCAAAATTGCATGATACAAGATTGATGTGGAAAAGTCAATTTTATTTTATAGATACTAACAAATGAACCATCAAGTGGAAATTTAAAAAGAAATACTACTTACAGTAAATGAAAATATCAAGGGTTTAAGGATGGATTTCATAAAAGATACATAAGACTACTACACTGAAAGTTATAAAACACTGCTGAGAGAAATTAAAGAAGACCTAAATAAAGTGGAGAGATACTGTGTTCAAGGATTAGAAGACTCAATATTGTCAGTTTTCCTCAAAGATATTCATTGTTATCCTAATTAAAAAAAAAAAAATCTTAGCAGGCAGTTTGTAGAAAGTGACAAACTGATTTTAAAATTTATATGGAGGGCTGCGGTTGTAGCTCAGTGGTAGAGTGCTTGCTTTAGCATGTGTGAGGCACTGGGTTCTGTTCTCAGCACTGCATATAAATAAATGAATAAAATAAAGGTCCATCAACAACTAAAAACATTTTTTAAAAAGTTTATATGGAAATGCAAAGGACCTAGAATAAAAGCCAAAATAATTTTGATAAAGAAGAATAAAGAAAAGGAGTAACAGATTTTCAGAATGTATTATAGCTACAGTAATCAAAATATGGTATTGATGTTAATTGGTACAAAGATAATAGTTTCATGAAATAGGAAAAGTTCAGAAAAAAATATCAATTTTTGATCATGCCAAGAAAGCTAAATAGAAAAAAAGATTTTTCAAAAAAAACCTTAGACGTTTTGAAGCAACTTGATCTTGATTTTTAAATAACAAAACTTGATACATACCTTACATCATACTTAATAAAAGTTAACTCAAAATTGACCTGAGACCTAAAAGTAAAGCCCAAATCTTTAAAAATGGTGGGAGAAAATCTTTTGTGATTTAGAATTTGGTAAAAAGGTTTTAAGGTCCAATGCAAAAAGCATGACTTATGAAACAAAATTTTATAAATTGGACTTATCAGTATTCAGACTCTTCAAAAGCAACTTTTAAGAGAATGAAAGGACAAGCCACAGACTGGGAGAAAATATTTGCAACTTGCTTATCTGATAAAGTCTTGTTTTTAGAATATGTAAAAAACTCTCAAAACTCAGTAATAAGAAAATAACCCAGTAAAAAACAGGCAGAAGTTCTGAACAGCTTCATCAAAGAAGATAGATCGGTGGCAAATAAGCACATGAAAATATGATCAACATTATTAGTCACTAGGAAAATTGTAACATCACAAGAAGATACCACTACATGCGTGTTAGATATCTTCAGTGCAAAAGACCAGCAGAACCGAGTGTTGGTGAGGATGAGGAGCAGCTGAATCTCCAATATATTTTTGGTGAGAATGTCAAAATGGTACAACTTTGGAAAACAGCATTTTCTTAAGGACTTAAAACATACCTCTTATGTGATCTAGCCATTCCACCTGCAGGCATTTATCCAAGAAAAATGAATGCACATGACCATATAGAGATTTGTACACAAATCAACTGTCTTCATAATTGTGTATCAACAGACAAATGTGTGTGGTACAGTCATACAAAGGGATACTATTCAGCAATAAAAAGGATTGATCTATTGATATACACAACATAATTGATTCTCAGTATAATTGTGGTAAGAGAACAAAACCAGAAAAAAATGACATCAACATTAATATTCCATGTATATGAAGTTCTGTAAAATACAATATTTGGAAAGCGGATCAGAGATTGCCTGGAGAACTGTGCCAGAGAGAGATGAATTTTAAAGAGACAAGGAAATTTTTGTGGGTGACATATATGTTCCTTATCTTGATTGTGGTGATGGCTTCATTATTATGCATACATATTTTAGAACTTATTAAATTGCATACTTAAATACATGCAATTTATTGTAAGTTAATTATTTCTGATGAAATCTATAAAAAGATGCTTGTATGTTCTTCAACATTTATAGCATGCTACTGAGATTTCAGAAGTACATAAGGGACTCACTAATTTTAAATATAATTAATAATTGAACTTGATACGGTGGTCAAACATAATTTTAACTTACTACAAAATTGAGAAACCAGTGATCCAATTTGTTTTTCCTGAAATTCTGAAGGAATTTTCAGAATGATATCAAATGTTAGATTTTATTTTACTGTCAGATTAAAACATTGTTACCCAACTGAATGATAAATATAAAGGGAAAGAATGTCATAAGAGCCTTAAGTACAAAATGGAGGAAGTCAATAGATTTCTACTAGATTTGGGAGAAATTCTCAGACCTTGACTGGGTGGCTAGGTACCTACCATAGGTAGAATAATGACCCCCCCCAAAATGCCTCTATTCTAATACATGGAATTTGTAAATCTGTCATCTTACAGGGAAGAAGAGACTTTGCAGATTTAAGACTTTGAAGTGAGAGATTATCCTGGATTATTCAGATGAGTGGGTCTGATTTAATCACAGGGGTTCTCCTAAAATGGAGAAACTTTTCCTTTTGTGATTAGGGGGAGAGGTGACTGCAAAAGAATGATTGAAGAATTGCAACATTGTTGATTTTGATGATGGAGAAAGGGAATACCAGCCAAGAAATGCGAGCAGGCTCGGAAATCTTGGAAAAGGCCAGGAACTGGGTTCCCTCCTAGGGCCTCCAGAAGGAATGCAGCCCTGCTAACCCTTGATTTTAGCCCATTGGGAATCATTATTACAGAATGATAGGATAATAAATTTGTATTGTTTCAGCCCCTAAATTTGTGGTAATTTGTTATGTCAGTCGCAGAAAACTGATGTATGTAAGGGGATAAAGCTCAGAATTAATATCCGCCTCCTACTCCCAGGGGGAGTTGCAGTGGAATGCTAACTTTGTAATACTGAAATAAGTTTTTCCATTCTTTAGAACTTATTTTCCCTGCCACCTGTCAAACCTCATTGTCCCATAAAGTAAAGCATGTGTTTATTTATTGAAAAGTGATTCTAAATAGAAAATATTAGAACTGAAGTATCATTTTAGTCTAACCCTCTGAAATTTTCAGATGGAGAAACTGAGCAGGAATCAAAGATTCCACAACTAGTTACCAGTAGATCTGAGTTTCCTGGCACTTCCACACTTTAATGGTGGGGATTTAAGGTGGCCATAGTTTTGTTCTTTGTACGTAAGGATTTGTTCACAGACTAAGATGATATTTTTTTCGTTTATATTGATTGATTCCATGTGCTCACAAACCTTCAAATCATTCCAGATCCAGAATTACAAAGGTATACAACCACAAACAGATGTTACACATTAGTTTTTGCTTTAAGTACAGGAAGTTTATTTTTAGAAATAATTAAAATTTTTAATTACTATTACTATTATCATGATGCTAGGGGATGAGAACAGGATCTTGTGCATGCCAGGCAAGTGATTTACCAGTGAGCTATATCCATAGCCCTCAAAAGTTAGTCTTTAATATATTTTTAAATGCTTTAAGGAAATGATTATTCTGTGTCTTCAACTCTTTTTGTTACAAATACTATCCTTGTACAGTCCCCCCCCCCCCCCCAATGGGCTTTGGGAAACATATAATGAAGTTCTGTGTTGTTTTTTGGTACCAGGAATTGAACCCAGGGACGCTTAACCACCACGCCACATCTCCAGCCCCTTTTCTATATTTTATTAGAGACAGGGTCTCACTGAGTTGCTTGGGGCCTCACTGAGTTACTGAGGCTGGCTTTGAACTTGAGATCCTTCTGCCTTAACCTTCCTAGCCACTGGGACTACAGGCGTATACTACCACGCCCAGCCTTGTTTTTGTTTTTATGGTCTTGAATTCTGGACTCAAGTGATCCTGCTGCCTCAGACTCCCGTGTAGCTAGGACTGCAGGCACTTACCACTAGCAAAGTCATATTTTAAACCTGCTTAATTTGTATTGTAGTGCTTTAATGAGAAAATACTGTTATAAGAGGATACAATGTTATATACACTTTTATCCTAGAGTTCTTCCCACTGCATCTCAACTCTCTCAACCATCTTTTCTTCCTGTTGCTAGTTAGTATATACTCAGATTGACGGTAAGATGTGATCCTCTGTTCTTGATTATCCATGTTTACAACAGATTAGCAAAATAAAATAAATATGTGTTGTTATATGCATAGACATCGATAGATTTTAATTATGCTTGGATTTCTTAGCATTCTTGATTAGAACCCAATATTATTTTTACTTTTATAGTTGACACACAGTGTAATTTTATTCATTAGATTCTTCAGATTAAAATTTAGAAAAATAATATAATCAACTCATAATGATATTTCGGCATGAACTCTTATCAGCTGCTGTCTTACCAACTTTGCTTTGAATACTTTTGAAAATCACAGTTAATTTCACCTTTTATTGAGTGCTGCTTATATGCCATTTGCTTAAACTAGGTGGTGGAAGCAAATAATGAATAGGACACATTCTCCACTGTATAGTGTGCCAGACTTGTCATATATTACCTTGTTGGCCTGTTACTAGAAATCACCAGCATATTTGGAACTAAACTGGCCTTAAGAAATCAGCTCAAGGGGCTGGGGATGTGGCTCAAGTGGTAGCGCCCTCGCATGGTATGCGTGCGGCCCGGGTTCGATCCTCAGCACCACATACAAACAAAACAAAACAAAGATGTTGTGTCCGCCGATAACTAAAAATAAAATATTAAAATTAAAAAAAAAAAAAAAGAAATCAGCTCAAGTTAGTCTACCACTGTGGCATAGGTAGAAATTTTGATTTTTCTATCAAAAGCATGGACAAATATTAGAGGAATACAGGAGTTAGTTTGGTTATTTACTCTTACCAAAATAAGTTCCATGGAGACAGAAAATTTTCTGTTGTTTATAGCTGTATCTCCTCTAGAATAGAGGAGTAGGTGCCCCTTAGGTATTTGTTGAGTAAATAGGTGAATGGTCCCTACTTATCCTCCAGCTTTTGTTTGTGTCCCTTCTTGGAGTCTTCTTTTTCCTGAGATGGCCACTTCCTCCCTTAAGGATATTTTTTGGCTTACATCCCATTGTCCAGAATTTTGTCACATGGCTACATTTAGCTGCAGGGGAGGAAACTGGGGCTTTATTTTGGAGAGCTTTCTATTCAGTTAAAAAGTGGATGTTTGGGGGCTAGGGTTGTGGCTCAGTGGTAGAGCGCTTGCCCTGGGTTTGATCCTCAGCACCACATAAAAATTAAATAAAATAAAGGTATTGTGTCCAACTGCAACTAAAAAATAAATATTTTTAAAAAGTGGATGTTTTATTATTAAGGGAGTTAGAGAAAGGAATATTGAAAATTTCTAGCTGCCTCTGTCACAACTTTAATAGTGATGTCTGTCAGATGTACCTTTGAGCCAAGCTGTTTCATGACTTAGCCTTATACAGCTTTTGAGAGATAAGTCAAGAAAAATACCAGAGAAGGTTCAGATTGTTGCCTCAGGAGGTAGAAAAGCAGGAAAGAGTTTTATTTGAACCATGGTATGGTATTGAAGGACAATGAGAGGAATAGTGCGGTGACTTCAGTTGCTTTCCAAATTGCTATAATCTTTTTAATTAACATGGTAATGTTGCTGACTTCTTTCGTGACAGAGTTTGAATTTTAAAACTATTCAGCTGTGCTGCCAAAGAACTAGTAATCAGAAGTGAGACTTGTACATTAAAGGTTTGTGAGCCACTGGTTCGTTTGCTTAATAGTAATAGCAAACAATACTTTTATCTTGATTACTATCATGTAGAATCTTCTGACACCCCAGTATATCACTATCACCCAAACTTCCCTCTTAAGCTTGGCCCCCTCTTTGATTGCTTTCTGGACATCTTGCAAGGACCCCTTGCACCACATGCTCCAGCTAGAGTTCTCTTGCTTTCCTTAGAAAGCAGTCCAAAATGTGGAACTAAGTGAAGAGAAAAAAGTAAAAAGACCTAATGAATGACTTAAGTGAAGTGTTTCATCTTTTTCCTCTAAGTTTGAAAAGATCATGAAAGTAATAGAGCGGTGTTAAACCATTTAAATAATACAAAAATAAAATTGAAGAAGTGAAATTTAATTTCCCTCTTATCCCTACTCCTCACAAATCTCATTATCCAAAGGAAGCACCATTTTGATAGTGGGCATTTGATAAGTATCTTTGCAAATTTCTTATACTACATATAGGAAAATATGTATACATATATGCATCTTGCCTTCTAAAATAGGGTCATATTACAAATTATTCTACAGCTTATCATTCACTTAATAGTAAATCTTGGATATCTTTCCATTTCATTCATGACAGTGTTAAATGATTATTTATTTGGAATGGCTAAGGCCTAACTTGTTCTGTATTCATCAATTTTCAGAGTTTAGCTGTCTTAACTCCGAGGGACATGAATGATGAAAAAGACATTTTGGCATATGATATGTAATATTGTATAATTGTAATTCAGTACTCTAAAATGATTGCACCCACTGAAATCTACAAACATCTGAGAATCATGGTTGTTTTCTGCAAATAATTAAAATATACCATGCTGTTTGTATTGAATGTATTTCCCATTGACATCAATTGACATTTTTTTTTAATTGCTCTAGAAGACCAAATTATGACTGGGCACCATGCACCATAATAACACACTTCATTTATTACAATCATATTCTTTTTTAATGAATGAACATTTATAAAATTCTTTCCCAAATCATTTGTTTGGATGTTTTTAATGCGTAGGCTCTTAGCTAAATGATTCTTCACTTACCCTTTTCAAAGACCACATAGTCTTCTTAAATTATGCATTTGCCCAATTTTATTTCAAAATTCTCATGATCATCCTCTTGAGGAAAAACTTTGAAATACTTTTGTTTAGTCATAACAGTTAATTCAGCTTTAACTTAAGCAATCAAGTTTCATTGATGAGCAAATCTATGACTATGCTTTTCCTTTTCTTGAATCACTACTTTTTGTTTGTTTGTTTGTTTCCCCTGGACTCTTTCCCTTACTTAAAGCATGTCTAGTTCTTTGCTCTTAAACCTTTGCTCTCCACGTCCCTGTCAACCCAAAGCATTTCATTTTATTCCTTTTTCCCTGGTGCTAGTATCAGATGTCTCACTTCTCATTTTTGCATCTTTATGTATCCTCCTTCTGCTTAACTTTTATACTCAAAACATACTACTTTTCTCATATTTCCAGTGATTACTTTCTCAACCTTTACCATTGTTTAGGGCCCTAGGGAAGTGCTAGGAAATACACAAAACTGGCATTTTTTCCCTTAAAAAACAAACTAAAAAATTTTTAGCTAAATACTTATTCATAGAAAACATCCCATTTTATTCTATGTAGTATCCTTAGAAAGACTGAGCGAAAATTACATTCACGAACACATAAAGTGCTAAGAAATAATCTAATAATAAAAACAATGAGTGTGTAGAAATGAAATACATCATTACCAATTTAAAAAAATTCCTTGAACAAAATAGTGAACTAAACAAAATAGTGAACATAACTGATTGTAATCTAAAATTTCCATCAGGAAAAAATATCTTATAATATAAAACAGAAAGTCAAAGATGAAAAACCAGAAAAAAGCCCAATGATTCTCAGCCATATCTGGCTGCATAGTAGAATATTCTTACATGCTGTTTGAAACACTTTCGCCCTTGCCCCACCATAGGCCAATTAAATCCAGACCCTTTGGGGATGGAGTACAATATCAGTGGCTTTTTAAAGCTTCACAGATGATTCTAATGTTTGCCCAGATTTAGAAAGATGCTTAAGAAACCTGAAGACCCAAAGTGTCCAAAGTCTATCTAAAATGACTTCTAAAAGCAGAAGACAGAGACACTGAAGGAAAAGAAAGAATAGTAGAAAATTTTCTGGAGATTCCCAAAGACTTGTCTTTAGCAAAGGGCCAGGATATTAAGACCTCTGCAGAAATGAAAGAGAAAGACAAATACCTAGATATATCCCTGTGATATACTTGAACTCCAAGAATAAAGAACATTATTATGTCTTCTAGAGGGGAAAAAATGAGATACACTGAGTTCTAGAGGGAAAGAAACCTGACTGGCTCCCTGATCCAAATCCAGCTCCTGCTCTCATTACCAGATGTTCTCCACTGAATTCTTCAGCCTACTTCTGTGCTTTCTGGTGCCAACTCCAGACCCAGAGCTTCTCCAGGATCCCTTGGAAAGAGCTGCTCTTGATGTTGGGAAGACAACTTGCTTCTCTTCTCTCCTTCAGTCTGATCTCATGCTTTCTAGCTTCTAGGAATTTCCCCAAAGTTCTAGTGCAGTCATACATAATTTTGTTTTTCATCTGAGAGTTCTGTAAACTTCAAAAACTTTTTTCAGTATCCATCTTGGAGAGAGAAAGTTGAGGACTTGTCTTTTAATCTTTTTGAGGCCAAATTGGGCACAACCAAATTAAGAGGGAAAATATTGTATTCTGGTTCATTTTTTTTCTTTTTAAAAATTCAGATGAACTTTATTTTATTTTTGAATGGAGTCTTTCCTAAGCCTACCAGCAAAGGAATACTACTACTAATAATAACAACAACAACCAATAACATTATCAGGTGGTTATCATGTTCCAGTCACTGTTCTGCACTCTAAACAGGAATTAGCTCATTTTTCTTCTGGTTCATTCTTTATTGTATACTGTTTACATTTGGATATTCTAATATTTTCTAGTTTTTTTCCTATTAATATAATCCTTTGCCTCCTACTTATTTAAAAATGATAATTCATCCAACTAAGCAGTCAAAGACAAAGCAAATTTGGTCTATTAACTTTGCTTTCTCAATAATTACTGGTAGTGAGAAAAGTAAGTATACCAAAGCATTTCTTTCCCTCCTTATGTATTTAAGACATAAAATAAAGGGAGAAATAATTTGTAGTTATAGATACAGCTTCCATTTAGGATTCTCTTTTTCCTCACCTGTCTTCCTGACTGAACATCTCAGAGGTTTTGGCCCATGAAGAACTGATGTTGTAATCACAGACAGAAGTCTGATTTACGGCTTGGGAAAGTACTTACTTACTAGATAGGTGAGAGAAGGGAGGATTAAGAAGAGAAAAAGGAAGGGCTGGGGATATAACTCAGTTGGTAGAGTGCTTGCCTTGCACACACCACCCCCAAAAAAAGGAAGAGAAAAAGGAAGGAGAAATTAATTCTGACTTTCTGTTATTTTTTTGTTCTGACCACAATTATGCATATATTTTATGCATAAAATATACATAAAATCTATTATTTTAACCATCTTAAGTGTACAATTTAGTGTCATTAAGTACATTCATAATGTTGAACAACCATCACCACTATCCATTTCCAGAACTTTTGCATCATCCCAAACAGAAAGTTCTCATTAAACAACTCCCCATTCCCTCCTTCTTGCAGGTTCTGGAAATCTTTATTCTACCTTCCGACTCCAAATTTGGCTATTCTAAGCCCCCTTGTTCATTTGTTTGTGGCTTATTTCACTTTCAGGATAATGTTTTCAAGATTCTGTGTTGCAACATGTATCAGAATTTCCTTTTTATGGCTAGGTAATATTATGTAACATAAGCACATATATGCACATACATATATTTTTTAATACACATATTTTTAAAATCCATCTATCTGATAATGGACACTTGAGTTGTTTTCACCTTTTGGTTGTTGGGAATAGTGATGCTATGAACAGTGGTGTACAAGCATCTGTATAGGTCCCTGCTTTCAGTTCTGAGTATATGTATGCCTGGGAGTAAAATTGTTGGATTGAATGGTAATTCTGAATTTATCACTTTGAGAAATGACCAAACTGTTTTCCACAGAGGCTATACCATTTTACATTTCTACCAGCAATGTACAGGGGTTTCCATTTTTCTTTATCATCACCAAATATTTTATTCCTCATTGAACCCCTTTTAATAACAGCCATGCTAATGGGTATGAAATATTATTTCACTGTGGTTTTTGCATTTCCCCAGTCACTAATGAAGGTAAGTATCTTATTTACTTTCTGGATATTATATATCTTATTACAGTGTACTTTTTTAAAAAAGAAAAATGCAGGCTGAGGATGTAGCTCAGTGGAGGAGCACTTGCCTGGCATATGGAAGGCCCTGGGTTCAATCTCCAGATCCAAAAAAAAAAAAAAAAAAAGAGAGAGAGAAAGCGGGGAGGGAGGGAAAGAAATGTGTATGAGAATGCAAAGGAATATTAGTATTCATTTCCCTGACCCCACACCAATGTGGAGGAAAGAAATTTCCTGAGGGAAAGTACATATAGATATACAGTTTCATGTAGATAGATAGTCTATTTATGATCTTGTTTCTTCTTTTTTAGATGTATGTCTTATCTACAAATAGATAAGTCGTCCTGACACTCCTGTTTATTGGAGTAGAGTGTTTGAGAAAGTGCTGAGGTTGAATTTGCTTGAGGGCTTGTTAGTCCATCCTCATAGAAATTTTTAAAATTAAGATCCACTTATGTTGCATTCTGTTACAAGTCCTGGATATACCTCCTTCCTGTGTCTTTTCTTTATTTAATGTTTTAGCTATAGGAAGCTGAAAGCCAGTATGACCTAGACATCTGTGGTGCTTAGAAAGAATGCTGCTATAATTTTGAGTACTTCTAACAAAGTAGCCAGTTCCTATATTCTTTTATGTCTTCTTTCTGCATATTCCTGTTACACAGTACAATGGTCTGATACAAGATATCTATATTTTAACAAAGAGAACAACAGCAGTAAATAATATACATGGGGAATTAGTGGGAAAGGCTTTAAAAATAAAATCTTATTTGGGGGCCTCTAATAATTATTTGTGTTAAGTGAAGTTTCCAGTACACTGTTGATGAAATATTAAGCGTATTCTCATTTTTCTACTATGTCCCAGGTGTCTGCTGACTAGTGCTTTGGAGAGTGCATGCTTATCTGGCATGTCCATAACAGAACGAACTGTGTGTTCCCTTTCTGGTGTTCTGGGTAGCAATTTCCCCCCTTTGAACAGTTCAGCACAGTAAGCTTTATCATAGATTAATATCCATAGCTACATAGTGATTTTTAATCCAGAATAAACCTAGGATGGGGGAAAGGAAGAAAAGTCTGTATTGTAAATACAGTAAAACTGTCCTAAAGTTTTTTTTTTTTTTTTGGGTGTGGGGGGGAATTGTCTGTCCTTTTTCAGATAATAACTCGATAAAGTAAAAAAGAATCTATTTATTTTTGGCTTATGAAAATCTATACTACTAATGGCCTAACTGGAATTAAGGGGAAATACTTTTTATTTGAATTTAAGTAAACCATTGTTTCCAAGAAAGCAAGGCTAGAGCCAAAAGAAACTATTTGGTTTAGTTAGTTAGTTTGTTTCTTATTTTTTTGCTCTGGGGGTGGGGGTAATCGGAATTGAATTTAGGGGCACTTTACCACTGAGATACACCCCAAGTCCTTTTTATTTTTTAAATTTTGAGTCAGGGTCTTAAAAAATTGCTGAGGTTCCTGCTAAGTTGCTAAGGTAGTCCTCCTGCTTTAGTCTCCAGAGTTGCTGGGGTTACAGGCATGCAGTACCATGCCAGATTAGGAAAATGTTTCTTGACTGACAGTATTTTCATTCATAGTTTTTGCTGAACTCCAAATGATGAGCATTCAGAAGAAGGCATTGTGTTGTTTGGATGTATTGTAGTCATCCTTACTTAATGTTTTATTATACTTTTTTTTTTTTTTTTTTTGGCAACATTTGTACTTCGGAGCTTTCTCTCTCTTTCAGTGATTCTCAGAACAACAATTTTATGTATCAGTTAAAAAATAAATTTTAAAAAGTGGCAGATGTGATGACAACTCATCCCTAAATACTTAAGCATGTGTCTCCTAAGAACAAGAATATTATTCTACATGAAATCGAAATACTATTGCATAGCCTAGAAAATTAACATCTTACACCCTTAAGAAGTTCACTGTGGTTTTCCAAATTTTTCTGATTCTCCCCAAAATATCCTTTTGTCCCCCTAATCTAGGATCCAGTTAATGATTACCTATAGCACTTGGCTGTCATAGCTCTGTCATATCCTTTAGTCTAGAACAAGCCTTCTATCTGTCTTTCTTTGGCAGTGGGATGATAATGGTGGTCCTTTATGATATTAACATTTTTTAGGAGTCTAGTCCACTTGTCTTGTAGAATGCTTCACAATCTGGTTTTGTCTTTTCTTCTTTCTTTAATATTTATTTTTTAGTTGGATACAATATCTTTATTTTATTAATTTATTTTTATGTGGTGCTAAGGATTGAACCCAGGGCCTCCCACATGCTAGGCAAGCGTTCTACCGCTGAGCTAAAACCCCAAACCCTTGTCTTTTCTTCTTGATTAGTTTTGAGTTTAATATTTTGATAGAACACCACCTAGGTGATATATATTTCCTACTGCATCATATCAACAGTCACATTAATATGAGCTTATTTCACTATTAGTGTTGTAAAGTTTGGTTATGATGCAAATCACTTTATCAGAAAGGTCTTTTTCCTTTTTTTAAATAAGTAATCCATGGAATGACACTTTGAAACTGTGTGGCTCTTTTTCCAATAAATTTTCACCTGGTGTTTTTAATTTGTTCAATACTTTAAACCATGGCTTCCCAGGGGTCTACTGATGGATGTCACTGTATCTATAAGACCCTAGGAACTTTTTTTACATGCATGTATTTTTTCAGGGATACAGGTATGAACTTTGAAATATTTAGAAGTTCTTTTCCTTCTGTTGTTGAGGTGCCCTCTATAAGTTTAGGCATTAGAAAAAAGTGTTATAAACAGTGGATTTCTGGAAACTGAGAAGCAACCCTGTTCATCTCATTTTTCTGATTATCCAGCCCAGCATTATGTAGAGCTAGGTACTTAATTTTGGTTGTTTGTTTGAGAACGATTTGTTCTAGCCTTTTACTTATCCTGAGCCAAACATTTGGATCTTTTATGTTTGGTATAAACTGTGCTAAAAAATAAAGCAAAGGGCCTTAGCCCCTGGATTTTGGTGTTCTCTTTGAAGATTTTTGGGCATAGCAATATGATTTGTGTCTTTGTTGTCACTGAAGTAAACTTAGATCATTTGGAAATGAGTTAAAAACATTAGATGTTTTAGTTATATTATACCAATAAGATATTTTTCACAAGGTAAAATAGCTCTTTTTGATTGTGTAGACAAGGGTCTAAGAGGTGACTTAAAGGACCCTTAAGCCTATCATTAGCATAATGTGGAATAGATTCAGAAGTCTTTGATTCTTGATTTGGTAACCAGGGAGCAGTGTGGAATTAATCATGGGAGTGGCCAGGTGAGTTTTGTTTAGCCTATTGATTAGCTGATTGGTAACATTGGTTTGCCTTGTGTGAAAAAATTGTCCACCAGGTGATATTTGAGTAGTATATTTCTTTTTTTTCCTTTGGTACTGGGGATTGACCCCAGAGGCACTTAATCACTGAGCGACACCCCCAGTTCTTTTTATATTTTTTGAGACAGGGTCTCACTAGGTTGCTGAAGTCCTCCCTAAATTGCCAAGGCTGACCTCGTAGTCTTCCTATCTCAGTCTCCTGAGTTGCTGGGATTACAGGCATGTGCCACCATGCCCGGCAAATGGTATATTTTAAAAGTGTAAATACACCACTAATTCAGGTCACCCTATGAAAGTGAATATTTTAAATCTAATTACACAAGTAGAGGGGAAAGGCTTAGAGAAGTTAGAGTAGTCAATATCGGTTTGTAAGAAACAGGAAGAAAACAAGTTCCTTGCATTTATCATTCTAAAAGGTAAGGCATTCTAGGGAATCTAAATGTGAACAAAGCATGACTTTTGCTCTCAAGGACCTTTTAAATCCAGCAGATGTATCCTCTAATAAATATAAACAGTAAGGTATGGGAAGAGCTAAGAAAGTATAGAAAAGGAAAAAATGACCCCCACTTAGTCAAGGTTGGTATGATGGAGGTAGCATTTGATGGGGAAAAAGAAAGTAACAAAAACATGGATGTGGAAGCACACAGGACTTATTATAGGAGAGGAATTGGTCTAGTTTGGCTAAAGCATGAGTTGTATGAAAGTAGTGAATGCTAGACTTGAAAGATACGTTAGGGTTAGATTGTGAAGTGCTTTGAGTGCCACAGGGAAAACTTAATTCTGTAGGTAGTTTGAGCAGGAGAGGGAAAATGCCCTATAAAAGACCCCATAATGATGATAAATGCTTACACTTTTTAAAAAAATATATATTTTTTAGTTATTGATGTACTTTTTTTTTTTTAAAGAGAGAGAGAGAGAGAGAATTTTTTAATATTTATTTATTTTTTTAGTTTTCGGCAGACACAACATCTTTGTTTTGTATATGGTGCTGAGGATCGAACCCCGGCCGCACGCATGCCAGGCAAGCGCGCTACCGCTTGAGCCACATCCCCAGCCTAAGATGTACCTTTTTAAAAATTTATTTTAACACCCAAAACTGTGTACTGTCTCCATTTTACAGATGGGAAACTAGGGACTCAGCAGGATTAAGTATATTACAAGTGTCAACAACTGGACCTGCATTAAAACTCCGTCAGATTGTAAAGCCTATTCTGTTTGCCACCATAGTACATTGTCACTTCTTTTATCAAATCACCAGAGAAGTTCTTAGTTTTCTGTCAATAATATAGCTGTAGGAAAAGAATATTTTCAAAATTCTGAGAATATATATAATCACCACCAAACCTGATTTGTACCACTCTTTAATTTGGGACCAGAGCTAGATGGGAAATTAAAGAATTGGATGATGTTTTATTTCCATGCTTGATAACAGCAATACATGCTGATAGCAAATGTTTTTGTTTTTGTTATCACTAATTCAGGTCACCCTATGGAAGTGAATATTTTAAATCTAATTACACAAGTATGGGGAAAATCTTAGTAGACTTAAGATTTACTTACTGGCCCTAAGTAAATCTTAAGTCTACTAATAAGTCTCAGTTCCCAGGGACATTTAAGATGCATAAAGAAGTAATTTTTCCCCTATCTAAAATATATTTCTTCTTGGCAGGGTTCCTGCTTACAAAAGTCAATATGACTACTGATGAAGGTGCCAAGAACAATGGAGAAAGCCCAGCATCCACTGTTGCAGAACAAGGAGAAGATATTACCTCCAAAAAAGACAGAGGAGTATTAAAGGTGAGGCTACAAAGATGAATAACACAGGGAAATCTGGAAAGATTGTTTATAAAACCTTTTTTGGGGGGCTGAGGTTGTGGCTAAGTGGTAGAGTGCTCGCCTAGCACACGTGAGGCACTGGGTTCGATCCTCAGCACCACATAAAAATGAAATAAAGATATTGTATCCACCTACAACTTAAATAGATTCTTATTTCATCTTCATAACTGTGAGATTTTTATTTTTAATCCCAGATTGTATATGGTGAAACTGAGGCCCAGGTAGGTAAATTAACTTGCCTCAATTCCTGGAGATCCTGGGTTCAGCTCCAAGTTATATCAGATATTAAAATGCTATGTCCCCTTAACTTCAGAGTGTGTGTGTGTGTGTATGTGTGTGTGAGAGAGAGAGAGAAAGAGAGAAAGGATGGGGTACTTCAAAATGTGTGTGTGAACAAAGGGATGCTCTACCACAACTGTATTCCCAGATCTTTCCATTTTTTGAGACAGAGTCTTTCTAAGTTGCTCAGACTGGCCTCAAACTTGCAGTCCTTCTGTCTTAGCCTCCCTAGTTGCTAGCATTCTGAAGATTTATTTTTAACATGAAAATGTTTCTGGGTACAATGAAGATTTTTGGGGGGAGTTTTATCAGAGAATATATCTTAACTTTTGAATTAGCTTTCCTACTTAATAAAATAATATATGTGAATATCACTCTATAGTTAATCATTTTTACATTTATATTTTACAATGGTGTGAGAAAATCAGAGCACCTCTTGATTTTTCCATTTTATAAGTGAATTAACTGAAGCTGAGAGAAATCAGATGGCTTTAATCAAGTAGATATTTCTTGTACACTGGTAATACATACAGGTTTTGTATAGTTTTCGTTTTTTTCCAAAAAAGATTATTTAACACATTCTAATTATTACTACTACACAGAAATTTTAAAACTCTCTCATGTCTGCAGTAGCAAATCAGAATTTTTGAGGTTGTTTAATCTTGAATATGTGAAAGCCTTTCTTCTATGCCTAGGTCTGAATATACACATATTCCTATTAGGTTGCTTTGTGCCAAGCCAAATTTTGGGAATTGGCAGCTGTGGAATAAGGGCTTTATGCTGTATTTTTACATCATGCTGTCTTCTTTCTTCAGAAGGTCTTCTCAGTCTTGTAACTATAATTACTCATCCCAAATTCCAGGATGTTTTCAGAGACAGTGGAGATTCTTTAGGCTGTCTTCAGCAGAATCTTCTACCTCATCTTTTCAGTCCTCATTTCCAGAGTCCCCAACTTGCCTGAGACTCTGGGTCTTACTGTGTTTTTTCTTGCTATAATCGAATACCTGAGATTGGGTAATTTGTAAAGTGTAGAGATTTATTTTGGCTCACAGTTCTAGAGTCTGGGAAGTCAAAGAACATGGTATCTGCATCTGCTTGGCCTCTAGCAAGCTCACTTCACAGTAGATAGCAGAAGGGTAGGTAGGCACATGTGAAAAAGGCAGCACAAGGGGTGGACTTACTATAATTAATCCAGTCCCTCTAGAACCAGAATTTACACAAGAAAGGCATTAATTCCACTGAACTACCTAATTGCCTTTTGAAGGTCCCACACCCCAATATCACCACAATTACAAATTTCACCACAAATTCCAGAGAGGACAAATCATATTCAAACATGCTTTGTTCTGGGGAATAAATCTAATAACAGGATTTTAAAGTTTATAAGAAATATTTGTGATTGGGAATTCCATAAATTGTGTTACTTGTCACAGCCTCAGGTTCACTATGAGACTTCTGAATAATACCACCAATCTTGTAGAGTTATCAGGATAAGGAAAAACACTTAGCTTTTATAGTAATCTTTCTTATTATTATATGATTTCAAATAAAGGACCAGGGCAAATTTAGAAAGTCAGCAACCTTCTGGAAGATAAAAATTAGGTTTACATTTTTTTTTTACATGAATTTAACTCCAGACTTAGGCACAAGTTTAGTTGGCTGCAGAAACCTAAAGTGAGACCATAGTATCACTTGTCAGTATGAATGACTATCTGCCTCCCTGGTAGGCATTCATCCCATATGCCCAGTTGTTTCTTTTTAGTCCTTTGAATGTAAATTCCTACTGATAACTGATTGTAGGCTCCTAGATTCCATACGCAGTTCATGAACATGAGCACTTTAAGAATATCATGTGGTTTCTTTTAGATTGATTTTTTTTTTAACTTTTTTTTTTCTTTTGAAGTCCTAGAAGGGCAGTTGTTTTTTTTTTTTTTTTTTTTTCCTTTAAAGACTGTTTGGACATTTGAGCTAAGAAAAGTTATAGAAAAGAAGTTCACAGTGTTTATGTGGGGCAGGGTTCAGAGGATACACCTCAAACAATTTAAAAACAAATAATATAATTCGGTAAACAAAAACTCTTCTACAAAAGATGTTTATGTATTGTTAGCTATTAGCCTGTTATCTCCTAAAAATGGTTAATTTATCTAGATGATTGACAGAATAAATTACACCACCACTTGCCTAAATAAAATAAGATTTCCTTTTCCAAGATCTGACCAACTGCATTAGGAGGTTGCTCTGACAATAACAAAATGAATATACTGGATTTTATGATAACTAAATATTTTTTATCTTGGAGCTTTTTTTGGCATTTCCCTTACTAGAAAACAAATTATTCAGTATCATGTCAAACTGTGCAGTGATAACTGATGTTTTTTTACAGATTAAATATTTTTCTTTTTTTTTTTTTTAAAGAGAGAGAGAGAGAGAATTTTTTTTAATATTTATTTTTTAGTTTTCGGCAGACACAACATCTTTGTTTGTATGTGGTGCTGAGGATTGAACCCGGGACGCACGCATGCCAGGCGAGCACACTACCGCTTGAGCCACATCCCCAGCCCTAAATACTTTTCAAATAATGAGAAGTGTAGCCTGTTACACCAGGATGTTGGGCTTTCTGAAATTAAACCAAACTAGCAGAATCTAATAATAAGCTAATGTTTTTAGCCAAAGAGGAAAGTAAATGAAATCACACCTTTGAAACTTTGTTTTAGACTTTTTATTGATTGTTTTTGAGTCATTTTGGTCTAATTTAGTTTGTATATGGACTATCTAATGTTTTAAGAGATTTAAAGGTAAACAGTATAGGGCTTTAAGCAAGATTTATTGGTTAATTCTTTTGAAGAAATAAATAGTGTAATCAGCAATAAAATAGAATATTACATAAAAGATCATGTCCTTACAAAAGATAGTTTTCTAATAGGGACAGTTATTGAAAGAATTATGAACAGATAGAGTAGATTTATAAATATGCCTGAGTGGCTTGGAGTAGATTGTTACCTTTTTAATTCTCTAATTGTAAGTAAAAACTTTCTGTTTCTGAATTTTCTTTTTTTCCCCTAGATTGTCAAAAGAGTGGGAAATAGTGAGGAAACACCAATGATTGGTGACAAAGTTTATGTCCATTACAAAGGAAAATTGTCAAATGGAAAGAAGTTTGATTCCAGTCATGATAGAAATGAACCATTTGTTTTTAGTCTTGGCAAAGGTAAGATGGTGTTTTTTGAGTTGTATTTTGGTTAGATTTATTACTATTTGTACTAAATAGGAGCAGTGGAACCTGTCCTTGCCAAAAGAAGATACTTTAGAACAGTAATATTACTCATGGATTTCTGGTTGTCTCTGAGGTCCTTTTCAGGGGTTATTACATAATGATGATTATTTTCATAACAATGCTAAAATGTTATTTGCCTTTTAAATGTGTTGACATATGCACTGCAGTGGTAAAGATTGCTGGTGTCTTAATGTGAATCAAGGGATTGGCAATAATTATGGTATTTTTACTACTTCTCATTCACCATTTACATAGTGGAAAAAAAGCTAATTTTCAACATTGGAATGTCTTTGATAAATCAGTAAGAATTACTAATGTTTCTAAAATTCAAGGGGCTTCTCTTGGTTTACTACTCTGTGATAGGGAAGAAGCACAGAGCACTGCTGCCATTGAAGACTCTCATGGTCTAAAAGAAGAGCACTTGTGAGCTTACTGAACTGTTTTTTTTTTTTAATAAATGGACACAATACCTTTATTTAAAATTTTTTTTTCAGTATTTATTTTTTAGTTGTAGTTGGACACAATACCTTTATTTTGTTTATTTACTTTTATGTGTTATTGAGAATTGAACTCGGGCCTCGCACGTGCTGGGTGACTACTGCTAAGCCACAACTCCAGCCCCAATATCTTTATTTTATTTGTTGTTTTTTTTTTTTTTTGTATACAAAGTATATTCATACCAATTCGTGTACTTTGGATAATAATCATCATCACATTCCACCATCATTTATAACCCAATGCCCCCTTGTTTATTTTTTATGTGATATTGAGGATTGAACCCAGCTTCTCACATTTGCTAGGCAAGCCTTCTATCACTGAGCCACAACCCCAGCCCCGCTAACTGACTTTTTTTTTTTTTTTTTAATTTTTGTAGTTGTAGATAGACAGCATACATTTATTTTATTTGTTTATTTTTATGTGGTGCTGAGGATCAAACCCAGTGCCTCACACGGGCTAGGATAAGTACTCCACCACTGAGCTACAGCCTCGGCCCCGCTAACTGACTTTTATGAAATATCACTTTTACTTGAAAGGGCAAACTGTGGTTATTCAAACTTGATTATTCAGTATTTTGGCAGATATTTTCCTGAAAATGAATGAAGTGAGCCTGTGACTTCGAGGAAAAGAACTGACAATGCTTGTTGCCATTGAATTATTGTTTTGAAAAATTTGTGTTTACTATTGTGAGCTTTATAGCTTCCCAAAATTTAAGACAGTTCTGATGAGATCAGTGAGTGTTAATGAATATGATATTTTTTACTTTATACAATGAAATGTATTATAATTTGAAAGAATTATGTATATATAACTCATTAAAATTTTCTCAGTGATCAATGCAGGATGTATAAGGTATGTGTAGATAAATAATTGATTTAAAGTACAAGCTAAACCAGTGGATTTTGATGTAAGATAATATGAAAAGTGCAACTGGTATGCTTTTAGATTTCACAATGTGACTGACCATTAATATACTTTTGACACAGTGTCAGATGGTTATATTCACAGTTATCTGCTATTAAAGTACTCCTACCTTTTCAACTATCTCTTTGTAGGTTTGAAATTTTTTTCATGTACTTCAACTAAAATTAGAACAGATGAATACAGAAGTAGATATGAGAATTCAGTTCTTTTTTTTTTTAATATTTATTTTTTTTAGTTTTCAGTGGACACAACATCTTTATTTTATCTTATTTTTTTTATGTGGTGCTGAGGATCGAACCCGGGCCGCAGGCATGCCAGACGAGCGCGCTACTGCTTGAGCCACATCCCCAGCCCGAGAATTCAGTTCTTAAGTCAGATATATTTTACATTTGTAAAGTTAGAAAACAATGCTATTCTTTTCACCAATTTTGTTTTGTTTTGGAAAATAGTTATTTTTATAAAATTAAGTGATTTATGTTAATATGGGGTTGTTTTACAATGAATTATTAAATAACTTTTAGTTTTAATATTAATCAATGGATGTACCATGTAAATAAAAGCTCTTTTTAGTCCTCAACTTATCTATTTATTTTAGTATGGGGATAGAACCTAGGGCCTTCTACATTTCTACTACTGAGCTATTATACCTCCCACCCCAGTAGTAATTCTCAGTTTTCAATATGAGGAAGAAAAGGTTGAGAACTTCTGTTTTTAAGAGTTAAATATGATTTTTTACCTATTTCTTTTCAAGTATTTTAAAATGTCATTTGTTTTGGTATTCTTATTTCCTTTAATCTTGTAAGAATAAGAGTCCATACATAAAATTTAATTTTGTGGACCATTTGACTTGTTGGATGCTAGTGGCTGAATTATAATGTCTTGTCTTTTTGTTTGCTATAGGCAGGTCTAATTCATTTCTAGATTAAGTGTGAGATGTTAAAACGGTTAATTCCCCTTATCTACCATCCATGGTTCAGGGTTGACTATAATTCCTTTCTCTTTCTGATTCTGTTGATAGTTGAATTGCTAACCAAACATAGATCTGGAAAAGGAACCAGTAAGCAATAAAATCTTTCTACCTCTCTATCATTCCGCCTTCCCTGGTGACATGTTTGTGTGTCATGGTGACATGTGTTTCCTGCCCACCTGTGCTCTTTCCAGGCTTTTGTGCTAGCTGTGCCACTATTCCCCTTCTCCTTTAGGTCTTTAGTGAGTTAATGGCTGTGATAATAATTTGTGTTTGAATAAGATAGCAATCAAAATAAAAAATGGTCTTTCTCTGACATAGCAGATAATTATGACAGTTATTTTTTAGGTTTTTTTTTTTTTTTTCTTTTCTTTTCTTTTGGTGATTTAGAGAAGTGAACCCTTCTGTGCTACCAGAATGGCTATGGCATCATTATTTAATTTGGATAATCTCAGAGTGACCAGCCTCATTAGATCTCCTTGTTCTTACTGTCCCCCAAATTATTACTCTACCTTTAGAATTTCTGTCTTGAGGAAATTGAAGATTTAAGATAACAGGTCATCTCTCAGCAGTTGTCTTGGCAAGTAGAGTTAAGAATTGCTGAGAATTTATGCTGCCACCTTCTCTGTCGAGATTTTCTCAGTAAAATACTATAGAGAATGAGTCTTTCATGTTTCCTAGAATTTTGAACAGAATGAAAAGATTTCCTGAGTTCTTTTTTAAAAATACAAGTTGAAAGAAAAAAATAGGCAACTTTCAGTTGATTTCGTACCTATGATACACCTGTGTAGAGACAGTATGGTTTTATGGGAGGAACATAGAGCTGGGTGTTAGGAAATTGGGGTTCCTGTCTTCTTTGTTCCTGTGGTAAGCAAGCATGAGTAAACCACCTAACCTTCTCTGCTCCTATAAATAAGAATCTGTAGAGCACTTTAAGAGTTCCATTCTTACAGCTTTTGTAAAGAATGCAGGTACAAAGTCATAAAGACAAACATCAACACAGTAACAGACCTTTAGAGACAACTGTAAAGTGGCCTATCTGTCCTAATTAGAAATATTAGGAAAGAACAATGTATATCCTAAACCCTTTGTAACACAATGTGTTTGTCTATAAAACAACAAGCAGGGTCTGGGTTTTTGGCTCAGTGGTAGAGCACTTGCCTAGCATGTGTAAGGCACTGGGTTCGATTCTTAGCACCACATAAAAATAAATAAATGAAATAAAGGCATTATGTCTATCTACAACTAAAAAAATATTTTTTTAAAAGATAAAATAGTTTAAAAAAAACAACAAGCATTAGTTAGGTAGTTTATAATTCACACATGTAGGAGTAGCCACTTAAACAAAATGAAAAAATAATATAGAATATAGCATAAATACTGTCTATTGAATTCTCTTGACCCCTTGTAGTTTACATCTCCAAAAGAAATACATAAAAAAATATTTCAGAAGCTGTTCTATGCTAATTTTGGGATTCTGTGTGACTTCAGTGTTTTAAATAGAATTATAAGAGCCGGTCTGTAAAAGTCACATTTAAGAAAAATACATATCAGGGGCTGAGGCTGTAGCTCAGTGGCAAAGTGCTTGCCTAGCATGTGTGAGGCACTGGGTTTGGTCCTCAGCACCACATAAAAATAAATAAATAAAATAAAATAATTTTTAAAAACTTGTTTTATACAGCTAACAAAAATTTTTTTTAAAAAATGAAAAAAGGGGCTGGGGTTGTGGCTCAGCCTGGCACGTGTGAGGCCCTGGGTTCGATCCTTAACACCATATTAAAATAAATGTATTGGGTCTAATTAAAACTAAAAAATAATTTTAAAAAAATGAAAAAAAGATAAGGTACTGTGCTAATCAGCTGTTTGTTACTGTGACCAAAATGCCTGACATAAACAACTTAAAGGAAAACTTGTTTTGACTCATAGTTTCAGAAGGTTTAATTTATTGTTGGCTGGCTCCACTGCTTTGAGCCTGAGATAAGGCAAAGCATTATGTCAGGAGGGCATGGCAGAGAAAAGCTGTTCACCTCATGGTGGCTGGCAAACTGGGCAGGGGAGGGGGAGGAGTGTGCATGTACCAAGGATAAGAAATAGAAATACTCTTCCAGGACCTACCTTCTAATCCATTAATAGGTGAATCTATTAATGAATCCATTAATAGATCAGAGCCCTCATGATCCAGTCACTTCCCCAAAACCCTACCTCTGAACACTACTGCATTGAGGAACAAGCCCACACATGAGTCTTTAGAAGGTGTTCCAGATCCACACCATTATAGGTCGATACACAAATCTGAGCTATACTGACACATAGTACATTTCCGTTACTTTTTCTGTACCATCTTTTAAACTTTTATTTTCCTCATCTAAAGTGAGGATAATAATTGTGTATACTGTTATTACATTCTATTAAATATAATGTTACCTTATGATGTTGAGATTAAGTAAGATAATGCATATCATTGCTTAGCATTCAGCCTAACACATAGTAAGTAAGCACTCAGGTATTTATTAATATTGTCACTGTTTGGGTTCTTGACTGGTAAGAACTGTGTTATAGCAGTTTGGGTCCTAACTCTATTTATTATGCATGCATACAGGCATTTTGAAACAATGCTTAGCCATCTTTCTTACTCCCAGAACATTAGGAAAGACAAAAAAATGAACTGGATATTATTACCATGGAATATGTTACAGAGATTAAGGTGAGGAGATGGATCACTGAGTTTTCTTGACTGAATTTTACATGTTCTGAATTCCTTAAACTATATCCATAATTCACTTAAAAAGGAGTTAAAATGAACTGGGTGCAGTGGTGCATGCCTGTAATCCCAGAGGCTTGGGAGGCTGAGTCAGGATGATTGCAAATTCAAAGCCAGCCTCAGCAACTTAGCGAGACCTTGTCTCAAATAAAAATGAAAAACATTTAAAAGGGCTGGGATGGGGGACAGCTAGGGATATAACTCGGTGGTTAAAGTGCCCCTGGTTCAATCCCTGGTACCAAGAAAAAAAAGTTAAAATGAAAATGGCCTAGGTTTTCATATGTACTTCTAAAAAAGGAGTTTTGTTTTCTCCCATCCTCCCCCCTCTTGCCAAAAAATTTCATTAAAATGAAGGAGATAGATAGATTTTGGAGATGAGTTATTCTATTCATATTCTTATAAATAAATCCAAGAACACTAAAGTCTTACTGCCTCCGTGCTCACTCCTAAAAAGGTGTGGAAAAATGGATTCTATTCTAATAGCATTGCTTTTTTTTTGGGGGGGGGGGTGCTGGGGATGGAACCCAGGGCCTTGTGCATACGAAACAAGCACTCTACCAACTGACCTAAATCTCTAGCTGAAAAATGGATTCTCTTCTGATGGCTGCTTCATTGAGGTTGTTTTTTATGCTTTTGTTATATGACTAACTTGAAGATAAAAATCCTGTTATGAGGATTGGGGTAGTAGCTCAGGGTAGAGCACTTGCTTAGCGCGTGTGAGGTACTGGGTTCCAGCCTCAGTACTACATAAAAATAAATAAAATAAAGGTATTGTGTCCATCTACAACTAAAAAAAAAAATATTAAAAAAATTATATTTTTCACTCAGATCTGAGAACTAAAAGAAATAAACCAACAATTTTAGATTTTTCACATACCTATAGTTCCCTTTTATTATTGAGATTAAACCAAAATGAAGTAAATATTTTTTTTAAGTACTTGCAGTATAGGCCAAGGGCCTTATACATACATGTATTATCTCATTTAATCCTTGTGCTAATTCTGTTATTTTTTAGATTCTCTATTCAACTTATCTAATGTAGTTTAGGTGACAGTTATATTAGCATTTGTGTTTAAGCCTCTTTGAAATATTTTATTGAGACATTATTTAAAGATGTTAAAATTTATCTTTTTAAGCAATTACTGAATTTTGTTAATCTATAACTACCACCATAATCAATTTCTTCAACCAACCCTAAACATGTTCTTATATCCTTTTGCAGTCATTTGTCTTCCTTAACCTTAGACCCTAGGCAATCAGTAATCTGATTTCTGTTATAATTTTGCATTTTGTAGAATTTAACATAAATAGAATTATATGTTGTTGTTGGTATTTGACTTCTTTAACAATGATTTTAAGATTCATTCATGTTGAATTGCTAAGTCCTGTTTCACAGTAAAGAAATGTCACTGTGTATCCATTCATAAGTTGGACATTTTGTTTGTTTCCAGTTTGGGGCTTTTATAAATAATGTTATGAACATTCACATGTGTATCTTTGTATAGATTTACATTTTCATTTATTTTGGTAAATAAATATCTGGGAGTAGCCTTGCTGGTCATATAATAAGTGTGTGTTTTTATGAGACACTGACATGTTAATTTTCAAAGTGACTACCATTACCAGAATGCATGAATTTCAGTTTTTTACATCCTCATCGCATTTAGTATTGTCAGTTCTTTTTAATTTTAGCCATTTTAGTAGGTATGAAATGATATTTCATTTGTTTCTTGTTCACATTTCCTTGGTAATTAGAAGGTATCTTTTCTTGTAAATGTTTGTATATTTTCTTTTCTGAAATGTTTTTCCAAACCTTTGCCCTATTTAAAAGAATCAGTTGTTTGTCCTACTGAGTTGTACTAACAAGACAAGAACTTTGACAGATATGTATTTGGCAAGCATATTCTCTTGGTCCCTTTTCAGCCTTCTCCTTTTCTTAATTGGTTTTTCAAGAAACAGTAGTTATTTGGATGAAGTTTAGCTTGTCAAATTTTTTCTTTTATTGTTTGGGTACCTACTACAACCATTTTTGTTTCTTCTGGGTTTTTGTTTATATATGAGAAGACTGATATACAGAGATGTTAAGGAATTTGCCCATAGAGAGACAGCGTCAAAGCCAGGATTCAAACCCAGTTTCTCTGAAATTATATTAGATCTTAAGATTTAAAATATAAGCCAAGCCAGGTTCAAGAACAAAGGAGGTCCTAGTCAACAGAATGTGCTAAGTGGCTGCTATATACCAGACATTTTATAAGAATGATACATCATAGTTAATGAAGTTTATCAAAAGCAAAATTAGTGCTGTAGTATGCTTGATATTATGGGAATTAAAGCTTTGTTTTTAGTTTTTGTGGTACTAGGGATTGAACCCAGGAGAGCTCTGCCTCTAAGATATATTCCCAGCACTGGCCCCCTCCTTTAAAAAGTTTTCTAAATTGACCAGGATTGTCTCAAACTTGTGATCTTCCTGCCTCAGCCTCCTAGTAGCTAGGATTACAGACATGCATCACTGTACCAGCTGAAGTATTTTTTTTTCCTCATATACTTTTAAGTCTTGATAACATTATACAACTATGAAAATTCATGTATTAGTGAGGAATAACCATGAGGCTAACCCCACACTGAGTCATTTGTGGTTCAGCCAGGTGCTCCCTTTAAGTTTCCATTGCTATTCTTACTCCCACTTAAAAATATTCTTAATAAATTGACTTTACATGCAGTTTAGGGAAATGCAGGATTTGTAAGGAAAGATTTTAAGGAAAAATATTTAATTTTTCTAACCCTCCAAAAAATTTGAACCAGAAAAAGATAATATACTTAAAAAAATTACTTTCTTTGGTTTTACCTGGTACTTTACACTTTGAGGAAGCTTGCTTCCTATTTCTGTTGCTAAGTTGAGAGCAGGGAAAAGCCAAATTAAGCAGACAGAACGAGTAGACTGAGAGAAGCTAAGCAAATTTCTAAATCTATTTACGTTCGGTATTGCATCATGATTACATTTCTTTATTGTGTACAATCTTGTGTTGTAGTTCTTTAGGAAATAAAAGTGATCAAAATAGGACCTTTGCCTTCAAGCAAGCATTTAATAGTTCACCCTGGCAGAGTTGATGCTATGGCTGTCCTGGAACAGATAATGCCATCATATACATTTTCTTTCCCTGTTTGTTTTAAATTATAAGCTGTGAGGATAGAGAGAAGTCATCCTGTGATCAGTTTCTTAGAATTAGAGAAATGGCAAAAATAGAATGTGGTATTAGAAATTATGAGCACTTTAAAAGTGTTCATAAATTAATTTGTTCAATTTGTGATCAGGTACTTTTGGTAGGGAATGGGATGATTGTCAGAATCCTTTTAGAAGAAGACCAAATAAAATTTATAAGAGGAAAAATATACAGGAAAAAATAATTTGCCTTATTTATTGCAAACAGAAAAAAGACAATGTCATTTTTATCGGTGATCCAAAATTTTCTGTTTTCAATGTACAGAATACTAGTAAAATACACAGATAGTTAAAATAGAAATCTGATGTTGATGCTTAGTCGTAGAAATCCATCAGTGAAAGCAAAGCAGGAATGAATCAGATGCTTTTGGCTGGGGGATACTGGGAATTGAACTCAGGGGCACTTGACCACTGAGCCTCATCCCTAGCCCTATTTTGTATTTTATTGAGAGACAGGGTCTCACTGAGTTGCTTAGAGCCTTGCTAAGTTGCTGAGACTGGCTTTGAACTCGTCCTGCCTATCCTCCTGAGCTGCTGGGATTACAGGCATGTGCCACCACACCTGACTAGCATTTTTTTTTTAATATTTATTTTTTAGTCTTCGTTGGACACAATACCTTTATTTATTTATTTCTATGTGGTGCTGAGGATCGAACTCAGGGCCTCGTACATGCTAGGCAAGCGCTCTACCACTGAGCTACACCGCAGCCCTCCTAACTAGCATTTTTAATTACTTTGAAACTTACTAAGAATTAACTTTGAGTTTACCAACTTTTGTTTTTTGATAGAAAATATTTTATAATAAAAATATTTCTTTCCTGTTCTCCTTTTCTATCCCTTTATGAAAAATTAAACTTTTCTTTGTTTAATACTATATAATTTTCATTATACAGTACTTTAAATTTTCTTATATTTCAAATGTAAACATATGTTTAATAATCCATACTTTTCAACAAGGGTGCCAGGACGATTTGTGGGAGAAAGGACAGTCTTTTCAACAAATGATGCTGAGGAAACTTAATTTAACTTATATTTAACTTTTCTAACCCTTCTCAAAAGTGTAAGGTGGTAATTGTGGCTCAGTGGTAGAATGCTCACCTAGCGCTGGGTTCAGTCTTCAATACTACATAAAAATAAATAAATAAAGTATTGTGTCCAACTACAAAAAATAAATATTTAAAAAAAGTTTAAGTCAGATAATAAACCTTAAGAAAGTATTTTCATTGGTTTTACCTGATTCTTTACAATCAAAGAAGAATGATTTGATCCCTACCTTACACGATATGCAAAAATTAACTAAAAATGGTTCAAAGACCAAGTGTAAGACCTAGAACTATAAAACTCCCAAAAGAAAACAGGTAAAGCTTTATGATGTTGGATTTAGCAGTAGTTTCTTGGAAATGACAACAAAAGCACAAGCAACAAAAATCTGTTTTAAAATAGATAAATTGGGCTACTTTAGAATTTTAAATTTCTGTGTGTCAAAGAATACAACAGAATGAAAGGCAACCTACAGAATGGGAGAGAAATGTTTATAAACCATATATCTGATAAGGGGTTAATATCTAAAGTACATGAAGAAGTTTTACAACTCAACTCATTTTTTTTTAAATTAAAAAAATGGTTAGCTGGGTGCAGTGGCACACAATTGTAGTCCTAGCTACTTTAAAAGACTGAGGCAGGAGGATGGAAAGTTTGAGGCCAGTCTAGCCAACTTAGTGAGACCCTATCTGAAAATAAAAAATGAAAAGTATTGGGATATTTCTCAGTGATAAAATGCTTACCTAGCATGTTTTAAGGCCCGAGGTTCAATCTTCAGTAACCCCCCGCCAAAAAAAAAAGAATTTAAATAAACACTAAAAAAATGGACAAAGGAATTGAATAGACATTTCTCCAAAAGGGTTATTCAAAAGATTCACCATCATAAGGGAAATTTAGTACAAATCACAATGCAAATCTTATTAGGATGGATACTAAAGTAAGTATAAGGGTAAGTGAATGAATGAATAAACAAATAAATAAATGAAAGCTGGTAAGGATATGGAGAAATAGAATCCTTTAAACCTTTCTACACTGTTGTTGGAAATGTAAAAAGAGTACAGCCTCTATGAAAAATAGTGCAGCATTTCTCCCCCACACACACACACAAATTAAAAATAGGGTCTTGAAGAGATATTTGTACACTTATGTTCACGGTAGCTTATTCACAATAGTTAAAGGTGGAAGCATTGTCAGATGTCCATTGTCAGATGAATGGATGGACAAAATATGATATATACATACATGGAATATTATTCAGTCTTAAGATAGGAGATAGTGACACATGCAACAGCATGGATGAATCTTGTGGACATTAGGGCAAGTGAAATAAGCCAGACACAAAAGACAAATACTGTGATTCCATTTATATGAGGTATCTAGAGTAGTCAGATTCATAAAAACAGAAAATATAATGGTGATTGCCAATGACTAATGGAAGGAGGAAATGGGGAATTGTTTAATGGGTATAAAATTTCAAATTTGCTTATAAGTGGTATGGGATCAAATAAAAGTGTCTGCACCTCAAAGGAAACAAGACCATAAAGAGAGAGCCTACCGAACGGGAGCAGATCTTTGCCTCCTGCTTCTCAGAGCATTCATATCCAGAAAATATAAAGGACTCAAAACTTAACATAAAAACAAAAAACCCTAATTACCCATTTAATAAATGGGGAAAGAGCTAAACAGATACTTCTCAAAAGAAGAAATACAAATGGCCAACACATATGAAAAAAAAACGTTCAACGTCTCTAGCAATTAGGGAAATTCAAATCAACGTTACATAGAGGGCTGGGGTTGTAGCTCAGTGGCAGCACACTTGTATGTGTGAGGCACTGGGTTCACTCCTCAGCATTACATAGAAATAAATAAAATAAAGGTATTGTGTCCATCTATAATTAAGAAAATTTTTTAAAAAACTACATAGATTTCATCTCTCTCCAGTCAGAATGGCAGTTATCAAGAATATAAGTAATAAATGTTGGAAAGGATGTGGGAGAAAAGATACACTTATACATTGTTGGTGGGATTGCAAATTAGTGCAACCACTCTAGAAAGCAGTATGGAGATTCCTAAAAAAAGAAAGAAAGAAAAAAAAAAGAAATGTAGGTGGTTACCCTAAAACCCAACTAATACCACTCCTTGTTATGTATTTAAAAGATAAAATCAGCATACTATAGGGATGCAGCCACATTCGTGTTTATAGCAAGATAATTCACCATAACCAAGCTATGGAACCAACTTAGATGTCTGTCAACAGCTAAATGGATAAAGAAAATATGGTCTGTATACCCAATGGAGTATTACTCAGCCATAAAAAATGAAATTATGGCATTTGCCAGTAAATTAATGGATCTGGAGACCATCATGCTAATGAAAATAAGCCAGACCCAGAAAGTCAAAGGTCAAAAAAAATTTTTTTTAATATGTGGAAGCCAATCCAAAATAAAGAGAAAAGAAAAGAGCAGGGAGGAATTCCATGAAAATAGAAGAAAGATTAGTGGAGTAGAGGAAGGGAATATAGGGGGACAGCTTAAGGAAAGAACAGTGAAGTGAACCTGATCTAACTTTCCGATAGACATATATGAATATACCACAGTTAATCTCTCCTTTATATATATCTACAAGGTATACCAATTTTTTAAAAAAACTACAACTAAAAATAAGTAAATAGCAGAACTGTAGAGTAAAGAGAACAAGGAAGAGAGGAAGGGAGGGAAAGGGGAAGTACTATGGACTGAATTATACCAAATTATGTTTCATGCTTTTATAATTATGTCAAAATGAATACTAATGTGGAGCTGGGTGCACTGGTGCATACCTGTAATCCCAGCAACTCCAGAGGCTGAGGCAGGAGGATCTCAATTCAGTGCCAACCCCAGCAACTTTGTGAATCCTTGAGCAACTTAATGAGACCCTGTCTTGAAATGAAAAGGGCTGGGGATGTGACTCAGTGGTTAAGCCCCTCTAGGTTCAATTCCTTGTACCAATAGTAATAATAATTAATAAATAAAAAAGGATTGGGGATGTGGCTAAGTGGTTAAGTGCCCTGGGTTCAATCCCCAGTACCAAAAAAAAAAAAAGATCCATAGCTAAAAATAATAAGCATCCACTGGGGAAAAACTTTTCAGATTAGGATAATAAATTTTTATCACAATTAAACTTTTTTTAGTCAATAAAGAAAATAATTATATAGTCAAAAGTCCTAGTCACTATGGTCTTTATTATGAGTGAAAGTGTTGGGTGATTAAATTAAAATGTTTGGAGGGGTATGATTTTTTAAAATCAGAATATATAATGAACTATATTAGAATACCAGACTAATGGAATATATTATACAGTACTATAGAAGAAAGCAAAAATATAGTGGATTGCTTTTTTTTTTTTAAATAATGGTGCTGGGGGTTGAACCCAGGGCCTTGTGCATGTGAGGCAAGCACTCTATCAGCTAAGCTATATCCCTAGCCCCTAGTGCATTGCTTTTTTGGGGGGAGGGAGGGAGACCGGTGTGCTCAAACACTGAGCCACATCCCCAGCCCTAATTTGTATTTAGAGACAGGGTCTCACTGAGTTGCTTAGTGCCTCGGTGGTGCTGAGGTTGGCTTTGAACTTTTCATCTTCCTGCCTCCACCTCCCAAGCCACTGGGATTACAGGTGTGTACCACTGTGCCCGTCTAGTGCATTGCTTTTATACTGCATTTTGTGTACTTTTAAACTCCCCTGCTTCCCCCCCCTCCCACTCCTGGTACTGGGGATTGAACCCAAGGGCTGTTGAGCTATATGCCCAAAACGGTTTTTAAAAAATTAATTAATTTACTAGTTCTAATCGGTTACATTTGACAGTAGAAAGCTCTTCGATTCATTGTATACAAATGGAGCAGAATTTTTCACTTCTCTGGTTGTGCATGAAGTAGAGTCATACCCAAAGCATTTTAAAATATAATTTTTGAGATAGTTAAGTTGCCTGGGCAGGCCTTGAATTTGAAATCCTGCATTATTCAGGGTTACAGGAATGTACCAATCCACTGACAACTTTTAAACTTTTTAAATTGTCAGTAGTTATATAGACATTAAAAAGTATGTAAACTTAGGGGATAGCTACATTTTACATTTATGTATCTTATTTCATATTCTTTTTTTTTTAATAAAGACTCTTTTTTTAAGAGAGAGTGAGAGAGAGAGAGAATTTTTAATATTTATTTTTTAGTTTTTGGCGGACACAACATCTTTGTTTGTATGTGGTACTGAGGATCGAACCCGGGCCGCACACATGCCAGGCGAGCGCGCTACCGCTTGAGCCACATCCCCGGCTCTATTTTATATTATTTTACAAATGAAATAGGACTTCTAAAATTGATAAAGTAAATTGTGTTTGAGCTAGTAAAATTGAAGTCCAGATCAAATGGAAGAATAAATTGTGTTTGTGTATTTTTGGTGTATTTTACCAACAGCTAAATCCTAAAGATAAAAATCTTCAAAAGGTTTATGCTTCTGTCCTGGCAATCCTGTTTCTAAGAGTTTAGCCTAGGTAATATAGTAGAAGCTGCTTAATCAACTCCACACTTACTAATGCTTTCATTATTTTGCAAATAGCCTGAGTAATACAGCTGGTTACCCACTCTGCGGTGTGGTCTCACATTCTGCTCCCACCAGTTGTGTGGACCTTGTCCATGCCCTGCAGCCACATCATATCTGAACAAGTTTAGTTCATTACTTACCAAGGAGGACAGTATACCATGGGAAACAGCAGCATGTCTAAGTATGAAGAAAAGAAATTTTTAAAAAGTTTGGGGAATTCTAAGGAAGCAGGGCTTTGTTTTGTATTGGACACTGTTAGGATGTAGGATGATTCTATGTTTAAGTGTCTTAATAAATTTTATTAAAAGAGGTTGGGCTGGAGTAGAGGAAAGCTTAAAATTCTGACTGGTAAAGAAACAGCAGTCACTCATATTAGCCAGGAGAGGGGGGTGTTTGGCATTTTGTAGGGTGCAGGGTGACCTTATGTTTTTTTGTCCGGGCTTAGACAAAGTTTAGAAGTGTTTTGTCTCAATTTACCTTTGTATCTGAGTGAACTTGTCTGATAGTGATGTTTTGTTACATTGTTCATGTCCAATAGAAGAGTAACACGGCCTCCCATGCCAGCTTTGAATAATACTAAGGCCTACAGCTGGACATGTCTGAGCAGTTTCCAGATGTCAGGGACTGCTTTTTTGCCTTCTCAGACTCATTAAGAATCACTTGAAATCTGTTTATACCTATAGTACTTTCAGTAATTTATATAGTTTCATTAAATAGTATATAAAACACTGGAATTACTATACAAAGAAAAGAATTATCTATAAAAATCAGGTTGAATGTTTTAGAAAGATTTATTAAGGCAAAATGCTAAAAGTGTGGGGCTGGGGTTTTGGCTCAGTGTTAAGGTGTTTGCCCAGCATGTGTGAAGCACTAGGTTCAATTCTCAGCACTACATATAAATAAATGAATAAAATAAAGCCTACCAACATCTAGAAATACATGTTAAAAAATGCTAAAAGTGTTTTTTAAATGGCTGTTGAATTAGGGATGGGCAGGCAAAATGGCCTTTCAGAATATATTGTTAACCAGACGGATCCTACATGTCAATTACTTTACATACTATCTTTTTTTTTTTTTTTTTAAGAGAGAGTGAGAGAGAGAGAATTTTTTTAATATTTATTTTTTAGTTTTCGGCAGACACAACATCTTTGTTTGTATGTGGTGCTGAGGATCGAACCCGTGCCGCACGCATGCCAGGCGAGCGCGCTACTGCTTGAGCCACATCCCCAGCCCCAGACATACTATCTTCTGAGTCTTGCTTCACCTTAGAGAAACTCACATTGTAACAAGTGAAATTTATTCACTTCCCAAAATTTAATTTAATCCAAAATATAGTACAAAAAGAAAGGCATCTGAGACCAATCAAAACAAAATCTTTATTCTCCTTATTTTTTTTCTTCTTCAGGATAAAAAGCAGGTAAATAATTGGGATATTAAAGAAACTTAAATTTTAAATTGCAAGTGATATATTATGAGTGTGATTTATATAGTAAAGATGATATGGGGGCTGGGGTTATGGCTCAGTGGTAGAGGACTTAACCTCGCACATGTGAGGCACTGGGTTCAATCCTCAGCACCACATAAAAATAAATAAAAAGATATTGTGTCCATCTACAATTAAAAAAAGAAAAGTTAAAAAAAAAAAAAAAGATTATATGGAACTCTTGTTCCTAAAGAGCCTTAAAGACATCCTTGGCCTTTAACATACACATGAATTGATCCACTTTATATGTTTTAAATTTTAAAAGTTTGTATGGTTCCTTGCTTAAAGCAATATTTTAAATTAACCTACAACCAATCCTGATTGTGTCAAGTCAGAGGCTTTTACTATACAAAGAAATTTATGTAGCAATTTAGGTGCAAAATTTTCACTGGAGGGCTGGGGATGTGGCTCAAGTGGTAGCGCGCTCGCCTGGCATGCGTGCGGCCTGGGTTCGATCCTCAGCACCACATACAAACAAAGATGTTGTGTCCGCCGAAAACTAAAAAAAAAATAAGTATTAAAAAAAAAATTTTTTTTCATTGGAATTTGATAATTGTTAAAGACAATATGGTATTTTCAAAAGATAGAATAGTATATGTAGTTATTAAGTCATGTTTTTAGATATTTATTATAAGAAAAATGCTCATATAATCTGAAATATGAAGAGTGGGCTATAAAACCATGTACAATTATGACTGCAGCTTTAAGAATGGGCATGTAAATATTTAATATGCAAAGTATACATATATAATTAAAAGGAAATGAATTAAGGATTTGATAGAAGTTTCCCCAGATGCTAGAATTTCAGAGGGTTTTTAATTGTATCTTCTGTGCTTTCCTGATAGTCTGTAAGTATGTATTATTTTTCAAAAACCAGGGGGAAATGTTCTTTAAGAGCCCCAATGTTTGTGGTTTTTAGAAATGTACTTGTATTACTGTGAGTCTGACTCTTTGCTCAGTGTGTTTCATCCGTTTCTGAAGCTTTGTGTAAAAGAACTATTAAGGTTCCCAGTGTTCTTTAATGTTCCAAAGAAGAAGAGCAAAAAGTACTGGCATGATTTATTTAATGTGGGGCTCCTTTGGGTTTAATTGACAGGCTGGTGTTTCAAACTTCTAAGGTCTAATATGGATAACACCCATGAATTAGGCCTTTTTTGCCTGCCCTCACCTGACCAGGCAGAATTAATCACCCCTTCTCTGTGCCTGTGTTAATACTCTTATTTTAGTGCTTTCCATGTTTTGTTAAAAAACAAAAACCAAAAAAAACAATGCACATGTGTGTCTTCCCCCCACCCCAGCCATACTACATTGCATGTTCCCTGAAAGGAAGAAGGGAATGACCTATCTTTGTATTCTTAGTACAAAACACAGACCTTTGCTTCTCAGTAATTGGCCAAATGTCTTGAGCAAATACACAATAGTACCTCCTCCAATGTGCAGATTTCCTGAAGGAGCATATAAGGAATTTGTCTTAACATATCAGTTATAATTTAGAAGAGCAGAGGTTTTCAGTGCTAAACCACAGCACAGTGAAGAGTATCAGTGAAAGGAAAGCAGCCCATCAACAGCAGACTTTGAGTTTCTTCCGAGGATTGTGGATTGTTTTCACAACAGAACTACATGTGGTGAGCATATAAATTGATGTAGCTATTTTGGAAAGGCACTTGAGCAATATCTGTCAAATATAAAATGCATGTCACCTTTGCATCTGTAGGAATTTAGCCTCTAAATACACTTTTCATAAATAGTCATGGGCAATACTCATTAGAGGCTGTTGTTTGTAATATGTTTCTGAGTAGGAGATTGTAATGTTACACAGAATATTAGCAAATATATCTGTGATGGGGGTGACAACGATGACGACCCTGGCTTTTCTTTATTAAAATACATATTATAGCCAGTTGTGGTGGTGTGCACCTATAGTCCCAGCTACGAGAGGCTGAGGCAGGAGGATCACTTGAGCCCGAGTTCAAAACTAGCCTTGACAACATAGCAAGATTCTATCTCTAACAAGAACAGAAATAAAAATAAGCATCATATGCCAGGCAGTGTGCCATTCATTTGACATGTTTTATCTAGTAATTCTTATTACAGCCATATGGAAGAAACGGTCACCTGTTTTGCAAATGAGGAAACTGACCCCACAGAGATTAAATAACTTGCACAACAGCTAGTAAAGGGCAGACCTGATATTCAGTCTAGCACTTTTAATCGCTAAAATGCATGTTGTCCACTCTACTGATGGAGAAGAATATATTAAGTGAAAAGCGGTTTAGGATGGGGAGGGAGAAAAGCAGTTCAGTATTGAATGTATAGTATACTATCATATGTTTTTAATTTAAAAAAAGTGATAGCACACACTGGAAGTAAACACAACAGAGGCTTTTTACAAAAAGAGATAAATGACCTTTTACCAATATATGTATCTTTTTCTTTTGTGTTTTGATAGCAGGTATGTATTACTTATGTAAAATTTTAACTAAAGTAAGTGGAGATAACATTTCAAAAAATTCTAGTATTTAATGAAGACTAAGCTGAAATCAAGCAATAAGTGCTTTGTTCATTCCTACTTACATAACTTTATGTTGGGTTCTCCTTATTCTAATGACCTACCTTCAGCTCTCAATCCAAGATAACAGTTAACTTCCAAATTCACTTCTGCAGTTCATAGCTTATCTTATCCTACTTTGAATATCTTATCCTACTTTGAGTGTTTGATTGACATAGCACAAGTATAAATTTTTATTCTTTTAAATTACTTTCATTTTCCCCAAAGAGTTTGAGACTACTTACAGTAAGATATAGTTAAAGATGAACATGATAAAACTGTAAATATTGAGATTACAATTATGTAATCTTAGCAGAGTTCTACATTTAACTTTTAAGTTTCCTGAAATTGCAAAAAAGTAAAGGATTTTGATTTTTTTTTGTGTGTTTGTATGCGTGTATACTACTAGGGATTGAGCCCAGGGGCATTTAACCACTGAGCCATATCCTCAGCCCTTTTTTATATTTTGTTTAGAGACAGGGTCTTGCTTAGTTGTTTAGGGCCTTGCTAAGTTTGCTGAGGCTAGCTTTGAACCTGTGATCTTCCTGCTTCAGCCTCCCACACTGCTGGGATTACAGGCGTTTGCCAGCACACCCAGCAGGATTATGAATTATTATTATTTGATAAGAGGACACACACTTTTTTGTCTGAAGAAACAGTTTTTTCTGATTCTAAATTTTTTTAAAAATTTGTTTCTTGGACCCTTTTATACAATTTATACTTTTTTAGTTGTTTTGTGATTTTGTTTTTTTTTTCTCCCCAACTAAATTATAAGCTTCCTTAGGACAAACTCCTTTTTCCATACTATTTTTGTTCCATCTCTGCCTAGAAAACATGCACTTATTATTATGGCTGAAAGGAACAGTTGCAGCACAGCCACATTTCATGGATTATGTTACCACTACTTTTCAAAGACTTGATCTTTGATACCACTTTCATCCTCCTCAGCAGGGAATCTTCTCTGATAGTCTTCCAAAAAAATCATAATTTATTTCTTTGCATGTAGCTTTTACTGAGTTCTGCCTTACAACCCATAATTTCTAGCCAAGTATACAGTGTGAAAAATTGGAAATTTGTTTGACTCTTGTTTTGTGAAAGTCACATCTTTTTAAATATGACCTATACCTTTTCTTTTCTCTTAGGTCAAGTTATCAAGGCATGGGACATTGGGGTGGCTACCATGAAGAAAGGAGAGGTCTGCCATTTGCTTTGCAAACCAGAATATGCATATGGCTCAGCAGGCAGCCTCCCTAAAATTCCCTCAAATGCTACTCTTTTTTTTGAGGCAAGTATATCTCTGAGCCTTGTCAACATCTGTTCTGCTATAGGGTTGCCTTTGAAGCAGCAGTCAATGAATGGAACAAGGAGCTGAGCTTGCTATTGAGAATCAGATCCAACTTATTTATTTTGGAGCTTGGCTTCTTGAATTATTTCCCACAAACTATAGGGATGTGTGCCAGTGCTTTCTTAGAAACGTGTCTCTGGCACAGAAAGGGCATATCCAAATAAACAAAAGACACTAGACTTAAAAATAAAGGTTCTGGACAGAAGTATAAGTCTGACATACTTAGAAGTACAAGGATGAAAGTGGTGGAGATAAATGTTGAAATATGCCTATACCAAATTTTAAGTTATTTTTCACATCATAAAGTTTTATAAATGTCATAGATCTGTCTTTATTAGAAATAGTAGGTTGTGATATGCTGTTTTTCCTATTTTGAATTAACTATACATGTTTGTAAAAACCTAATATTAAGAACTGTTCTAACTGGGTGATACACACTTTCAGTCAGTTGTAGGCCAGATTCCTAGGATTTATTCTTATATTTTGAAAATGGAACTTCATAACTTTGGGGTAGAAAAGTGGTGGCCCCAGAGTCAGACATCAAGTTCTGTGCCAGCACCTTGTCACTCTGGCTTTTTGCCCACAAGGCAGTTTTCCTAGTATTTCCTGTCTGTCTTTGCACTGCAGCCCCACAGGATATAGTCCTAGACATTATCCTTACACAAAGTTCTTTCCAAGTATTGAAAAGTACAGTGCTGTTTTTTTCCCCTATTTTTCCAATAACAAAGTTTTTTAAAAGTTTTATTTGTAAAATGAAAGAAAAATCAGTTGCCTTTACATATGTTAAATTGGCTTTGTTTGATCCTTTCTCAGCTAAATCTTTTTTTCCTTTCTAGATTGAGCTCCTGGATTTCAAAGGAGAGGATTTATTTGAAGATGCAGGCATTATCAGGAGAATCAAACGGAAAGGAGAGGGGTATTCAAACCCAAATGAAGGAGCAACTGTAGAAAGTAAGTATAAAACTTGGGTTCTATTTAGTGGATGAAATGGAAATTGTTTTAAAAACTCTGTTTATAGAAATAAACATTGAATATACCTCAAGAATAGTTTTAGATTCAACATTTATTTAAATGGCTTCATTTAGTAAGTATTAATTTAACGTGTGCATGCCAGGCACCCTGCCGGTCTCGATGAACTCCAAAATGAATAAAAGGCAATTCCATCCATCAAGGAATTCTCAGTCAGGACTCTTTGGGGGTCCCAACAACTATATTAATAGTCTCACATATTTATTAATTTGTGTCTCACGATGACCTTATGAGATAAGATTTATTATCCCCAGGAGAAAAAAGTGAGTTCAGGGATGTATAAAAATTGCCCAAGCTTACAAAGTTACTAAACAGAACACTGGATTGTAATCCCTTTTAGGACTCTCAAACCCATCTCCCTATGATAACTGATTGTTCTTCTTCCCTCCCAGAACACATTGTATATACCACCCTGTATAGGACATCTTTCTATCTTTCTTTCTTTCAATATTTCAATATTTATTTTTTAGTTTTAGGTGGACACAATATCATTATTTTATTTTTATGTGGTGCTGAGGATCGAACCCAGTGCCCTGCGCATGCCAGGCGAGCGCACTACCACTTGAGCCACATCCCCAACCCAGGACATATCACTTTATATTACAATGAGTATTTGCCTGTTTCCCCAAGTATTTAGTGAGCATTTGAAAACGAGCATCTTTCTTTATCTTTTTATTTTCAGCATTTGCTTCAGGGTCCAACACATATTTGGTATTTAGTAAAACTTTCTACATGTATAAATGTTTAAAAGATACCATTATTGATTTGAATCCTTCAAAAAGGAAACATAAAGAAATACTTGCATTAAGAAAAACTCAAGGCTGGGGTTGTGGGTCAGTGGTAGTGCGCTTGCCTAGCATGTGTGAGGCACTGGGTTCAATTCTCAGCACCACATACAAATAAATAAAATAAAGGTCCACCAACAACTAAAAATAAATAAATATTTAAAAAGAAAGAAAAATTCAAAAGCCTAAAGGTCCACCAACAACTAAAAATAAATAAACAAATAAATAAATATTAAAAAAAGAAAGAAAAAGAAAAATTCAAAAGCCAGGTGCAGCGGCATGCACCTATAGTCCTGACTACTTGGCAGTCTGAGACAGGAGAATTTCTGGAGTCCGGCAGTTCAAGACCAACCTGAGCAACATAGCTCATTGTGCTCTATATGTGTACTTTGAATTGAAATGTGTTCTGTCATGTATAACAAATTAGAATAAATAAATAACGTTTTAAAAAATGAAAAAGAAAAAACCCAAATCACTAAATAACATGAACTATTATTATAAAAGGTTTATTTAAAATAAAGAGTTACCAAGTGTATTGGCAATCTCAGCAACTTGGGAGGCTGAGGCAAGAGGATCATAAATTCAAGGCACTGAAGTCTGGATAACTTAGCTAGACCCTGTCTCAAAATTTTTTTTTAAAGGCAGGAGCTGGGCACAGTCACACACGCTGGGATTACAGCCTGTAATCCCAATGGTTTGGGAGGCAGAGGCTGGCTTTGAATTTGCAATCCACCTGCTCTAAGCAACATAGCGAGACCCTGTCTCTAAATACATTTTAAAGAAAGAGCTGGGGATGTGGCTCAGTGGTTGAGTGCCCTGGGTTCAATCCGTATTATTTAAAACAGTTAACCAAAATAGTTGATGTTCTTGTTTTTTTTTTTTTTTTAAACATTTTTAGTTGTTATGGACCTTTATTTTATTTATTTGTATGTGGTGCTGAGAATTGAACCCAGTGCGTCACACATGCTAGGCAAGTGCACTACCACTGAGCCACAACTCCAGCCCCGATGTTCTTATTTTTAATAGTGTAGATACTACTTTGGAACTGTATTTCATTTCCAAAGTCTATGTTACATCAAATTTAGTTGTCTTTTTATTGAAAGGAGTTGTAAATATTCAACGAAATATTGTAGTTGAAGTGTTTAGAACATTGTCATTTGTGGTAAGTTTTACACTAAATGAAGAGGTCATCAGATATATGTCAGAGAAAGAACCCAGGCCAGAAATCAGGAGGTAGGGTTCCAGGTGTAGCTAGACCTCACTTCTGGTCTTTTGACTCCTTTTTAGACATTGAAGTAGGGGTTGGACCTCTGGTTTCTAAGGTTCTACCAGTCCTAAAAATCTGTGATAGAATTCTAAAGGTTTATGAAAGCTATGGAAATGATCAAAAATTGTCTTCACTATTTTAATAGACACTTAAATTTATTTATATCATTTGTTTAATTTTTTATTATGAAAAGTTTCAAATGCATATACAACAGCTTTTTTCCTATGATACAGAAACTCCTCAGATTAAAAACACATTATGAGTTGTTGAACTCATAATGTGTTTTTAAACTGTAGATTTTTGTCAGACGATTATAGACAAGATCTTAAAACTGTCACTATAGTCGAAATTAGATCTTGTTTTTGGTAATACTTTCAATGGGAATCATATTTTAACTGTTTTGAAATAATTTTAGACTTACAGAAAAGTTGCAAAACTCTTACAAAAAGTTCCCTTATGTGCTTCACCCAGCTTCCCCTAATGTTAAAGATCTTACCTAACCACAGGACATTTATCAAAATCAGGAAATTAACATTGATAACAATACTGTTAACTGTCTGCAGGATCTTACTTGAATCTAACCAATTACCACAATAATGTCCCTTTCTGATCTAGGATCAAATTCAGGATCTAGTAGTATATTTAGTTGTCATGTCCCTATAATTCCCCTCCAGTGTGATAGATCTTCAGGCTTTGTTTTTCATGACTCTGGCACTTTTGAAGATGACTGGCCTTTGTGTAGAATATCTTTCAGTTTAGTTTCCTCTGATGTTGAGGTTATGCATTTTTGAAAAATATCATAGGAGTGATGTTGTGCCCTTCTGGGTTCATCATTATCAAGAGGTACATGGTTTTGATGTCTCATTACTGCTGATAACTTAGATCTCTTGTTTAAGGTGAAGTCTGCCTTGTTTCTCTTCTATTAAAGTTACTATTTTGCACTTTGTAATTACTAAGTATTTCATTAAGAAAAATGCTGACACTGTGCAGGTTGGTTCACATCACACCTTCATATGCTTATTATCATTAATGATTAGCATTATCATATGCTCATCCATTAATGATTAATGATTTTTGGATAAAATAATGATTACTGTGGTATTTGACTAATGGCAATTTTTCTATTTCCATTGTTCTTTCCAAATTTATTAACTGAAATTCTAGTGTCAGGAAAAGCAGCCTTTTCTCCCATATGTATATATTGTTTATATCATTATGTATCTGTGGGTATTTATTTTCTTCTGTTAGTCATTTTTCATTACTATTCTTATTTTATTGCTCAGATTATACCAGATTTGGCCATTGAAAACTTCTTTAAGTTGGCTTTTTTATTTTTTCAACATATCCCCATTGGATTTTTTGTTTTGTTTTGTTTGGGGGCATTGTTTTTGTTTTTGCACTTCCCTATTTTCTGATGCTCTAGGCTCATCTTAAAATTTCTTTGCTCCAGGCCTAGAATCAGCCTTGCCTCCAAAGACCACTTTTATTAGAAAGGGGTATTTAGAAACCAAGATCTGGGTGCTAGGTGTGCTTGCACTGTAGGACTGCTTCTAGAATGTCTTAGCAGACAGAGGCAGGAAGTGTGTGTGTGTGTGTGTGTGTGTGTGTGTGCACGCGCTCTATGTATTTCTTTTTCAATCTTCATATGTATTAAGAATCATGAGTAAACTGGGCATGGTGGAATATGCCTGTAATCACAGTAGCTTCGGAGTCTGAAGCAGGTGGATTGTGAGTTCAAAGCTAGCCTCAGCAATTTAGTGAGGCCCTAAGCATATTAGCAAGACCCTGTCTCTATAAATAAAATATAAAGAGGGCTGGGAATGTGGTTCAGTGAGTAAGTGACCCTGGGTTCAATCCCTGGTACCAAAAACAATTAAAAGAACTCTGAGGGGCTGGGGATGTGGCTCAAGCGGTAACACGCTTGCCTGGCATGCGCGGGGCGCTGGGTTCGATCCTCAGCACCACATAAAATAAAATAAAGATATTGTGTCCACCAAAAACTAAAAAATAAATATTAAAAAATTCTCTCTCTCTCTTCTCTCTCTCTTAAAAAAAAAAAAAAAGAACTCTTGAGTACATGCTGACAGTTTCAGTTCACTGCCACAGATTTGTTCTCCCTTTGCTCATTTGAAACTTTTTTCTTATCTGTGCTACCCTAGAATGCTTATGAAGTAGTCTTAGCATTACTAACCCATGGCCCCATGAAAAACACATTTCCTAAGCAGGAAATAATTATCTAGGGTTTTAATTTTTTTTATATTTGTTTTTTAGTTGTAGTTGGACACAATACCTTTATTTCACTTGTTAATTTTTATGTGGTGCTGAGGATCGAACCCAGGGTCTCACACATGTGAAGCGAGCACTCTACTGCTGAGCCACAACCCCAGACCTTATCTAGGGTTTTTAATTTAGGAAAATTTTTTCTTTCTCACTCTCTTTAGTATAGTTTTTATTCATTTGTAGTACAGTTTGGTTCCCATATTTCTTTTGCAGAGAAGAGCAGATGCATGTTTATTTTTTTCATATATCCCCTTATTTTTTCCATAAAGTATAGTATAGAATACTATGGATAGAACTTTTTTTAAGAGTATTTGAAGAATTTTTTATGAATAATCCTATTATTTTTTCCTGTTTCCAAATATTTTAAGAGTAAAGGCAATGACTAATCTTTTGTTTCTCATCTTATTAGAAGGTACTTCCCTGGGAAATTTGAGTAAATCGTTTATTTTTACTTTCTGCCCGGTGTTTTTGTTTATTTTTCTTTTCTTTTCTCTTCTCTTCTCTTCTCTTTTCTTTTCTCTCTCTCTCTCTCTCTCTCTCTCTCTCTCTCTCTCTCTCTCTTTGTTGTTGTTGTTTTGGGGATTAACCCCAGGGATGCTTTTACCCTGAGCTACATCCCCGCCCCCCCTTTTTTTTTTTTAATTTTTATTTTGAGACAGGGCCTTGCTAATTTTCTGAGGTTGACCTTGAACTTGTGGTCCTCCTGCCTCAGCTGCTGGAGTCCTTGGGATTACAGGCATGCACTACTATGCCTGGCCTGCCTTCCTTCTTTTAAGCACATTAGCCACATAAGGGCGAAAACAGAGATTGCCTTAAATGTGCTCTCTGTTTCAAACCAGGATTACCTTGTTCCTTTTGAAGTCTTCTCAGTTCTTACTGGTTTGCCTTTTCTTTATAGCATCAAAAAAAAAAAAAAAAAAAAAAGAACTCTTGAGTACATGCTGACAGTTTCAGTTCACTGCCACAGATTTGTTCTCCCTTTGCTCATTTGAGTTTCAAACCCAGTTATAAATCCTAGAACTAAAGCTATCTCTACAGTGAAAGAGTAGACCATGATCACCCATTACCTTATGTTGTTATGTAAGAGTTATTAAGTTTCTGTAATTTTGCATAAAGATCCAATAAAGTAGTTGTGCATAGGGGACACACACAATTTGAAGTCATGGACTTGAGTTTTGAGTGTTGAGTATTACTTGATATTTTTAGGACTTTAGATAAATTACTTACCCACCTCAGGTATCCAGGTTTTTCAGCTAGAAAATGGGAATAATTGTTTACCCCTACAGTTTATTGTGATAGTTATGAAAAAAGGTAATCTAGCATATGATGGATACTTAATTTCTTTTTTCCAATCTTATATATACCCTTTATATAATTTGTTTTGTTTCCTTCAAATGAATTTATGGAGGGCTAGAGCTATAGCTTAGTGGCAGAGCACTTGCCTGGCATGTGTGAAGCACTGGGTTCAATCTTCAGCACCACATAAACAAATAGAATAAAAGGCATTCTGTCCAATTACAACTACAAAAAAAAAATGACTTATGGGATTTCTTACATCTAGTCCATTAGCAAATCCTTTAGGCTATGCCAGGGTTGACCTAGAACTCATGGTTAATTTGTCTCTAGTAACAGTAAATCAATTTTATATCTTTTTAATAGTTATCAGATATGTATCATATTTCTGTAGAATTTTTTTCTTTTGAAGAGTAATGTGGACCAAATCAAAAGGCTTTTACTGACAGGCTGGAGCAGAGTGGCACTCAGTGGCAGACTGCTTGCCTAGCATTTGTGAGGCACAGGGTTTGATCCTTAGCACCATGTATAGAGGCATTCTGTCCATCCACAACTAAAAAAAAAAAAAAAAATTAAATTAAATAAATAACATGACCTGGTTCCACTTTGAGGATGGGATTCCAGGTTCATTTTTTTAAGTCTTTTTCTGAATTGTAATCTTTTGCTTCCTTTTCATAATTTGTCTCTATGTGGAAGAGAGAGCTTATGTTAGTTGGTTTGACAAGATTTATTCTTTCTCAAAGAATTTTTTGTTTTTACTCTATATGTCAGGATCCTAATGTTAGCAAACCAATTTTTGGTTCTGTTCCACTGTGCTTTTTCTTGTGTCAGTTAAAATGACTGTCTTGTAATTTTTCCATTAAAAAAAAAAGGTACCCTAATTGATATGATTAAGAAGACTGATACTTTAGTCATTTATTTTAGTTAAATTGACAGTAGTGGTTAATCGCCACTTTTAAGCTCTGCTTTCCTAGAAAATCCAGTGTAGGGGTTGGGATTGTGGCTCAACGGTAGAGTGCTCACCTAGCACGGGCAGGACCCGGGTTCCGTCCTCAGCATCACATAAAAATAAAGGCATTGTGTTGTGTCCATCTACACCTAAAAAATAAATAAATATTTTTTTAAAAAAAATCCAGTGTAACTGACAAGGCTCTAAATATTTCCAGTTCCTCTTCCCTCAACTCCTAGTCTCTCACATCTTCTGATATTTCAATTTCAGTGGTTGGAGCAGGCTCATCAAAAGGCTGGCCTAGTGTCGGGTCTCTTGCCTCAGTACTTTCAGTCACATTTGAATGCAGAAAATGCACAATCAGCAGTATTTCCAAATGAGAACATTTTGACAAAGTGATCTGTAGGTTCAAGTTGTTAGAATGCCCCCTTTAGCCACTGAAATGATAAGTGGGTGGGTTGGGGAGAGACTTTCAAAAAAGAAGAAAAAAATCAATAACGGTACTGGAAAATAGCAGAATATAAAAAGTGGGCCAGAAATTATGAAGAAGTTTTGGAATATGTAAAGCAGATGAAATTGGACTGGTGGAAAACTAGATTCAGCAAATTCAACCCAAAACAGGTGTAGAGAAGACCTCTGCAGAGGTACATACTGTTCTTCTCAACAGGCTAGGGCAGAACTCCAAGCTCACAATCAGTTGGTGCTAGGAAGCCAGAACAGGCTATGGGGCAATCATCAGGATTGTTATAAAACAATATGGAACAGCTGGGCTAGTAACCTCTTCTGCAGTAGTTCCTAGCTTTGGCTGAATTTAGAATTCTCTGGCGGTCCTTTAAAAATCCTGATGCCCATGCCTTAGACCAATTAAATGAAAATCCCAAAGAATGGAACAATTATTTTTAAAAACTCACCAGGTAATTCTAGTTTGTAGCCAAGGGCTGAAAACTATTACCTTAGGGTCTATCTGATTGTGGCTTTTGCTCCAAAGCTAAATCCAAGGTTAAGGCCAGGTTCTAAAGTAAACTGGCAATCTGCCTCAGAAGACTGCAGGTGTTAATCTTGAACTAGAGAAAGAGACTATAAAGTGTCTTTGAAATTTTAAAATAGACTTAAAGGGGAAAAAAGTGAAAAGGCAGCTTGCTATAATAGCAAATAATTTCAGAGTTCCACTTCTGAATTCCATAACATCAGCAATGGGAAATGGTGTTTCCAACCTTACTCTGCACACACGCTCAGCCTGTAGTAACTGCTCAATAAAATCTGGGCATGGTGGCACACATCTGTAATCCCAGCAATTCTGGAGGCTGAGGCAGGAGGATTCCAAGTTAAGGCAACCTCAGCAAGTTAGCAAGATCCTGTCTAAAAAAATAAAAAGGACTGGAGATGTTAACTCAGCGGTAAAGCACTCCTGGGTTCAATCTCCAGTACCATATACCAAAAGTTACTGCTCAGTAAATGTTTGTGAAATTGTCATCCATAACCCCCCTGCCCCCAAATCAGCTTACCCTTTTGGGAAAATACATTCGACTGCTTAGAAAAACAGTGCCAGACCATTTGATCATTCTGAATTCCTTTTTTTTTAATAAAATTGACCAGACAGCATCATCATCAGTAAATATCACAAGGGGTGGGGGGCAGGGGCGGGGAGCACCAAGGTAAACTAACAGAAGAAATAGAAGAGAACTTTAAAATACTGATTACTATCTTCAGAGATACTTGAAAGGATATTAGATTCATAAATCAAAAAACCAAGTTTTCTGAAGGAAAGGGAAGACAAGAACATTTCTGAAAATTAAGAGTATGTTTATCAAAATTGAAACTCAAGGAAGGACAAAGAGCGCAACAAATGGTCCCTGAAATCTGAATTGGTGATCTGAATCATAGTCAAGGATATCTCAAAACACAGGAAAAGATATATAAAAGGTGAACAAAAAATGAGAGGACATAGATGAAAAATCCAGGAGAGACAATGAATCAGACATGTAATAGAAAATTTCCTAGGGGAGGAAGGAAAGAGTCTTAAGAATATCAGGGTCAGTTGATAGGCAAACAGGAAAAAGAAGTTTTCCACTGTTTTCATCTAGATATAGCCTAGTGAAATTTCTGAATTCCCTAGCTTAAAAGAAAGTTCTGAATTCTTCCAGAGAGGAACAAGGTATGTGCAAAGGAACGAGGAGGATCTTATTGGTGATACTAAATGCAAAGATGGGAGCTTTGACCATTATTATTTTCTGTATTTTGAATCTAGAATTCAGTCCACAATCTATCATTTAAGTAGGAGAACAAAATTAACTTTAGAATATGCAGATTGATACCCTTTTTGAAACAAATACTGTAGGTTGTGGTAAAACATAAGAAGAAATAACAACTCAAGGAATAAAATACTAGTGAACAAAACAACAATTTTTGTATTGAATATTTTTTTACCTGAAAAGAGCCTTGAAATGGTAGAGCTATAATATTAAAAGTAATATTGATAATTTAAGTTTAACAATCTGAACCAAGGGGCTAGGATTGTAGCTCAGAGGCAGAGCGCTCGCCCAGCATATGTGAGGCCCTGGGTTCGATCCTCAGCACCACATAAAAATAAATAAGTCAAACAAAAGTATTGTGTCCATCTACAACTAAAAAATAATAAATTAAAAAAACAAACAATCTAAACCGAGGTTCTGGGTCTTTCCCTGCACACACACATTTTTTTAATTCATGCATTGTAGTTGTACATAATGATGGGATTTGTTATTAACATTCTTACATGCATATAATATAACAATATAATTTGGTCAATATCACTCATCAGCACTTCCCTTCTCCCTGCCCCCTTCCTACCCTTTCATCCTTTCTTGAGCTCTCTTTGATTTTTTTTTCTAAGTTGTGGATGGACATAATAACTTTTTAAAATTTACTTTTTATATGGTACTGAGGATGGAACCCAGTGCCTCACAGGTGCCAGGCAAGTGCACCATCACTGAGCTACAAGCCTCTCCCTCTGATTTTCTTGAAATTCGTTCCCACCTTTCTTTTCTTTTTTCCACTAGCTTCTGCATACAAAAATATGACTCTTGACCTTCTGAGTTTTACTTTTTTTGTGTGTGTGTGGTGCTGGGGATTGAACCCAGGGCCTTGTGCATGCAGGGCAAGCACTCTACCAACTGAGCTCTATCCCCAGCATCTCATTTTTCTTTATGGCTGAAAAAAACTCCATTGTGTGTGTTTAATGTTTTCTTTATCCATTCATTCGTTGATGGACACATGGATATGTATGTATCACTGTAGCATAATGACTTTAATTCTTCAAGATAAATACCTAGAAGTAGTATATTTTGGTCACATGGTGGTTCCATGTGTAGTCTTTGAGGAATCTTCATACTGATTACCATAGTGGTTGTACTAAATTATTAACCTACCAACAGTGTAAAAGTTATTTCTTTTTCTCCACATCCTGTCTGTTCTGGGTCATTTTAACAGTGTGGTAGGTGGAAGAAATGGAGACAGGAGGCCTAATTGTCCAAAATAATTTTCTTATTCCAGAGAAAATCATGCTGTTTTGTGGTCTTTGGCAGTACTGGGGATTGAACCTGGAGCCTTGCACATGCTAGGCAAGTGCCCTACCACTAAGCTACATCTTCAACCTCTTTTATTTTGAGATAAGCCCTTTCTATTTTGTAACAGAGTTTTGCTAAATTGTGAAAATTTAGCTGACCTCAAACTTGCAGATCCTCCTGCCAGATACTCCTCTGGAGTATCTGGGATTATAGGCTTATACCTCTGCACCTGGCCTGTGCTGATTTATACAATTTGTGGAAAATTTAATGGAAAGTATTAGTAAAAATAGCACTTAGAACTACCAAAGCATCCAGTTGGAGTGGGGAACTAGAGGAACCAAAAAAAAAAAAATCAATTCAGCAAAAATAATAAGGAAACTGTTGTATAAGAAATCTAAAATAAGAATAAAACCGCTCATCAGTGATTGCAAAAAATATGGATGAGTTAAAGTCTCCTATTAAAGACAGAAAGCCTCATAAAGTGAAAATGTGACAGTTATAACAAAATCTATCTGTTCTTTATAACTGAAATCACAAAAACAAGGCACCAAAAATTGAAGATAAACTGGGCATGATAGTGCATGCCTATAATCCCACTGACTTGGGAGGCTGAGGCAGGAGGATTACAAATTGGAGGCCATCCTCAGTAATTTAGACCCTAAGAAAACTAGTGAGACCATGTCTCAATAATAATAAAACAAAAAGAACTGGGAATGTACTTCAATGGTATAGCACCCCTGGGTTCAATCTCTGGTACCTCCCCCACCCCAAATTGCTTTTTGTTGTTGTTGTTGTTTTAAATAGACCATGTTGAGATCTTGTAGAGCTGAGGCTTTTTGTTTTGGTGGTGATGGTCATTGTTCACATGCTTTTGAAGTACTTATGAATGTCCTGGAAAATAAGTCTAAGAGAAAGCAAGTTCTTGAAACTATTTTATTATGTTTTCACAAAATAACATAGTATATCTTGGTCTAAAGTGAACAGTGTTAATTCTGTCAGAAGTTTTGGATTTATATAGCTCCTTTCTTTGTAAAAGGTATTCTATCTCCAAGTCTTCAGGTAGTATATAATCATAATAGAAAATATTCTTTTATTGGTTAAAAAAAAAAGACCCAACCAACCAATGGATCATTTATTTTAGAGTAATTATAAAACAAAAGCTCCATATTGTTAATAAATTTGAATAGCCTCCTAGAATTTATTAAAATAGGAGTAGTGACTAATGGATTCAAAAAGAAAATTTCTATTAATTAGTGAAAATTACCATCCTTTTCTTAATGCCCATTTTCACATTAGTCATTAAATAAACATTTACTTCCTGGCCCTGAACTGTGTGCTGAAGTACAAAAGAAGTATAATACAGTGCATTTGCCTATTAGGAATTTTACTTGACTTATACTTCGACAGCTGTCTGTGGCGCCATTAAAATTTTCATATACAGAGTTCTAAGACATATTTAATCTGGTGTAATTTATGACTAATTATAGGAAAATAATGACAGCTAGCATTCATTGAGTTCATCTCTATATTCAAACATAATACTGTTTTCACATGATAGACACCACAGTGTATGAATTAATGAATACCAGGTACTATGCTAAAGCTTTAATTCAATACCTAATTTAATTCTTAGCATCTATGTGTTAACTAGTATTATTATCGCTATTCTATAGATGAAAAGACTGAGGTCCTAATAGTTTAAATTGTGTCCCCAAACCACAATTGTTAAGTTGCAAAATGGCACTGGCATCCAGGTCTGGCTCAGTGCTCTACTGGTATGGAATGAAGAGTGTTGAGTTTGTGTTGATTAAGTTATTTGCTGGGTGTATGCTTCCTGTTTAGACTAAGGAAGAAGAAATCATTTGCATAAATGTAACATCATTCCAGTGGCCAAGTCCCATGCCTGCCCTCTGTTAGTATCTGTCCTGAGTTCCATAAGCAATCTCCCAATAGTGTTCATTCACCTCAAATAAAACAAAATGGTATGGGAGGGGGGAGGCAGTTAGGGGAAATTTGACCACTATGCCTGATGAAAGCCATTTTCTTGTAATCGGTGATTAATATGTCTTTTAAAAATTCATCTCTGCTTGCCTTTATAGAGCAATTATTAAGATTCCACTCTGTCAGATGCCCTGCTCTGTTAGGCAGGAGAAACTCATTTGGTATGAATTAGGCAGCAGAGAAAACCCTTGCTGAGTGGGAGTAACCTGTCACAACCTGATTTTCTCTGGTCAAATGACCAGTCTTGTTTAGTTAGTAGTAATGCCATTATATTCCCATTCAGATCCCCATGACCCAGCAATTGTTTTGGGAATGAGTGCAAAGCTATCAGACACCAACTACTATAATTAGAAAAGGAGAAAACAGACACTTACCAGAGCTAACGTCTTTAGGCTGGAGTGTTTACAGTGCCTTTTTTTTTTTTTTTTTTAAGTTATGAAGCCTCTTTCTCAATTTCACTTCCTAAAATACCAATTGTACAGTTTAGGGGTTCTTGCATTCCAGTTTTTGTTACTGCTGTGCACTCTCTCTTTCCTTTTTTCCCCTATTTTAATCGAAGTACAAATTGCTGTCAGCACATCGAGTTCATGTGCCAGCCACATTCAGAACAGGGTGTTCTGTGCTCTTCAAAACAAAATTGCTCTAGGGCAGTAAGAGAACAATAAGTCAGAGCTCCAGTTTAAATGATGTTTTGCAGCAGACTGGGCTCACTTGATGTGGTTACACTCAGATTGCGCAGCTAAGCTTGGATAATTTGGTTTGGTTTAACTTTGTGGGACTTAGGACCTTCCTCCCTTTAAGTTATGTAGACTTTGAGTCAGGAGAAAATATTGTCTGTTTTTCACTTGTTTATTTCTTTCTCTACCAAAAAAGCCTTAAGTAGAAGCATCCTGTATGTACTTTTATTCTCTTTGGAACGTCATAGATCGTTTACTTCCCATAAATCATCTTGGTTGAGATTAGCGACAGACCTCTTGAGCCCTAGAGACTAAGCTCCCAAGTGAGTCATGCTGCTTTTTATTAAATATTTATTAAGTGAGTATTTGCACTAAGAGATATAAGGTCAAAAGCAACCACAGGTCTTCCACAGCCAGAGCTGCCATGGTTTTCTTTGGTAGCAGTTGTTAAGACAATATACAAGAAAATAACTGGATCTGTAGGAACTAGGCATATCATCTGTATCTATCACCTAGAGAGGGGAGCCCTCATTATGGCAATGGCAATCTTCCTGTGCTCCAAGTGGTATGTGAATTCTTGTTAGCAATCTTATAGAACTTGTCACTCGTGTTCCAAGTTTAGAAACCAGTTAACCCAACAAAGATAGCCTTTGCTACTTGTAGATATAAAGAATCAATGGGCTGTATATACCCTGAGGCAATGATACCGCCTCTTGCTCTGATATTGCAGATAACATCAATATTACATGGTGGTAGTTTTATGTATACAAATATAAACTGCTGTTCAGGTGTGGGTCTGTATCAGAATAAGATTTTATGGTACTCTAATAGGTAGTGACTGTTCAGGTCCAATTTTGAAGAATTAGATATGCCAGAAGAAAAAAAAAATAGCCTGTATATAAGATAATAAGTATTTATAGGAGCAAGCACAAAAAAGTTCCCCTTCATATTAGACAGTCACAGACACTACTGGTTCCATCATTTATTGTCTCTTTCAGACAGACTAGTTACAATGAATGTTTTGTTTTCTTAATTATGCCTTTTTTATAGTTTTACTTAGCTTTGTTTTTTATTTTTTGTTTGTTTTGACTTGCTTACTTCACTTATCTTTCCCAACATGTTTATTAGTAGGCAGTCTTTTTATCCCTCTAATGATGGGTTATCACATGTAAAGAGAACCCTGAAATTATTTATATGATTTCAAGTACATACAAGCTGAAAGCCAGGCTAGGAAACTGACACACAGGCAGAAATCCTTTGCAGGGTCTGGATTTCCTGTTTTGAAAACACATTCAAACTTGATCAACCAAAAGCCACAACAAATATACTGATAATTTCCTCCCCTACTAAATGTGCTATCCTTTTGGGGTGGGGATAGGGGGAGGTAATACTTCTAACAATAACCCTCAGACCAAAAAAATCTGTTAACATCCCAATACTTGAGACATTACATAATACATGAGTTAAAATTCATTTTGCTCAGCAATCTTTTTCATAAAAAGTATCATCCATTAGTCTAAATTAAATTTCTTGGGAAGATTTAAGAAAATTTAGGTATGCAAACTTCTAAGAACTCTCAACCCCTTTAGAAAATCAACTTTTACTCCAGTAAAAATATCTTAAGCCTTAGACTCCCTCCTGCAGAACCTAATGTGGATGGAATTGAAAATAGTAAATTGAATTTATTTTTAAAATATTTCCATTTCAGAATGACCTTCAATTTGTTGCAGGTTGAATGTTTTATCTAGAGCATTCCAAAAATGAATATAATTTACAGGGAAACATTGCATTTATGAGTATGGGATATAAAACAAAATACCATATACCAATCCCACCCTGAAAGCCAGTCTAGCTCCTGCTGTCACTTGAAGGAACTGACTCAAGATCCAGGCCTCTCTAGTTTACTCCAAGCTTTTTGGACTCCATCGTATATTTGCAATGGGAGCAAATCATTAATACTACCTGTATTAATCCTAGTGAGTTAAGAAAGGGTAGAGAGCTTTAAAGCATATATATCCAGGCAATATTTGGGTTTTTAGTATGTATACTAACCACCACTGTTTACTCTTCATAGTTTATCTCATTTCACAGGCCTAAGCTAAAGATAAACCCATCAAATGGTGGGTTAGCTTTGAAGTTGGTTTCAGGCCTATGTTGAGTTATATTATTCAATTCTCTGGGTCATAGAATCATAGAATTTTAGAGCTTTGAGGGACATTTGAGGTCATGTAGTTCAAACGTATAGTAAGTTGTAATTGAAAATCACAACTATTTTGGAAAATAATAGTTATCTTATTGGATGTGGGATACGTTTAAGAAAAGAGTGATTTTTAGTTTCTCTAAAGCAAATTATTGATCCAAAGTTGATCATCCAGTATTAGAAAAGAAGTGTTTTAGGAAACTGCCATAGATTTGAATATAGGCTATTATATTACAGAAGTAAGAATAACGAATTTTCTCATGAAAGACAAATTATTATATTCCCTGGTGAATGTTACCCTAGCTTATAAGCCATCTGTTTTTCTTACTGAGTCAAAGACTGGAAGGTATAAATATTCGTAATGTTAACAGTAGTTGGAAGGTTTCAGAGAATTGTTTTTCCTAGAAAAATGAATCTAACCTATCAAGGAAAAACAATGTGTATATGTATTTTTTCTATTTTGTATTAATATGAAAGCCTCTTATCTAATATGAAATAACCCTGGGAATAAGCTCAATGAATTTGGGTGGCCTGGGGACTTAGATCCCAAGAAATTGACCTTTTCACTTTACATTTCAAAAGAGGTTGTTAATAATAATTTGATTTGTAAAGTTATAGTATACTGTTGATTCCTTCACACTTTAAATTTATTACTTCCACTAAGGAAAACAGCTTAGTTACTTATGTGTTTCCTTTGGATTTTTCATTTTTATTCATATATATTTGTGAATGTGATTAGGACCCTTAAAGAGGAAAGAGCTTCAGTTAACCTTGGTATATTATTAAGGAAATAACCACTCAGTTGGGTTCTTGCCCAGGAATCTGAAGTCAAGATACAGTTATAGAAGGTCATTATATATTTGATATTAAGTTTGTGGCATTTTAATAATTATCTTTTATGTAATCTGTCTTGACCCTGTGTTACAAGTAAGGAAACAGTCATAGGCTTAGAATAAACCTATGTTCTAGTTGGATTTTTTGTTTGGGGGGGGGGGGGGCGTTTGTTTTTTGGTTTGGGGGGTTTTGTTTGTTTGTGTCAAGGATTGAACCCAGGGGTACTTAACCATCTAGCCACATCCCCAGTCCTATGTTTTAAATTTTAGTTTTCAGACAGGGTCTCACTATGAACTTGTGATCCTCCTGTCTCAGCCTTCTAAGCTGCTGGGATTTCAGGCATGCACCACTGAGCCCAGCTTCTAGTTGGTTTTATTGCCCACTAAGCCTCTTATTGATAAGGTTATCAGCAGTTTTATGTTTAGCTTAAAACAGAAATATGATTGCTGGGTGGGCGAAACTGAGATGAGATGTAGCACTATGTTTCTTAATGAAATGAGAGAGGGGAAATGGTATTTGCTACATTGGTGGCCACTCACTCTTCACTTCACTGAATTACTGAGTCCTAAGGAGCCACTTTGTTGATTGTCCTGTCTCACCCTCAGTCCACCTAGAAGGCTGCTGTGGTGGAAGGATGTTTGATTGCAGAGATGTGGTATTCACTGTTGGTGAAGGAGAAGACCATGACATTCCAATTGGAATTGACAAAGCCCTGGAGAAAATGCAGCGGGAAGAACAATGTATTTTGTATCTTGGACCACGGTAAGCAGCATACCAGTTCAGCACACTGAGAAGGTATCTAAAGAACAAGGATATGCTTACTTTTTCATTCAGCATTTTGATATTTTCAGTGATGTTAATACAACAGTGGAAACATTCATTGAGTCAGGTCATAGTTAGTCATCAAGTAAATTAATGGACCTTATAGTATCACAAAGGTTTTGCAAGTATGTTTATTTGGTTGATTCATGTTAAGGATAATATTACCAGCCATGTAGCCAAGTCAGGCAGTTATCAGTCCTCATATGTAATTCTCTTGCCCCTGTTCTCTTTTTCTCTGAATTGGGCAGAAGGCATTGGGAGTTGAAGCATTTGGATGATTTACTACCGCTTGAATTTGTGCCACATATTCTTATAGAGGCATCTCCCTCCTGTACCCCTGCAAAAAAAGCCTGTTCTTCCTGGATCTAAAGGCAGCGGAGATGACTCATTTTTGCCTAAATTTTTCCCATTATAAGGATATCCATTAGCACTTCCAAGCTTAGAACTATCAGACACTGACAGTCTCTCTTGTGAAAACATGTTTGGTATTATTTTTAGATCAAAAATTATACCATGAATCCAAGCCTTCTATCTTGAGAAATGAACCCCTGAGAGAAACCAGTGTGTTTTGATTCTGTTTACATGAAAGTGCATCTGCTTATCTAATAATGTGTTTTCCCTGGGCTCCAAGGACTTTCATTGGTAGGATTTTGAGTTAATAAGACTCTTGATGACCTCCCTTGCCAATAGGTAATATCATGCCTTTTGTACTGTTGCCTTTGTGTAGCCTCTGTAGTAACACAGTGGCTTATTTACCTTTGTCCTAGCACTTGATCCATAATCATATTTCTCAGGTGATGTTTTGGTCATGCCACTACCCACTTGAGAATCCTTCCAAGATGTTCCACCATGAACTCTTCAAAGCCTTTATTGAGGCAGTAACACTTCTTTATTACTTTTTTTTTTTTTTTTTTTTTTGTAATAGGAATTAAATCCAGGGACATATTACCACTGAGCCACATCCTCAGCCCATTTTATTTTTTATTTTGAGATAGTGTCTCACTAACTTGCCAAGGGCCTCACTAAAATACCAAGGCTGGCCTTGAACTTGTGATCCTCCTGTCTCAACCTCCCAAATTGCTGGGGTTACAGATGTATAACACCATGCCTGGCTCTAATTACTTTTAATCTAGTATTCCAAAATTATAGTAAACTCGCTAGAAGATGGGATTTATATTTAATGTATGTTTGCATATTTAAGCTCCTTGAGGATAAGTTCTATGTATATTGTGAGCATATAATATATGAATCAGTTCATTACATTTTAACCTAGCTGATTAGTGGCAAAAAGAAAAGGAAATTGTCTTTATTTATAAATGCAAATAGTTCCTTGCAGGTTTAAACTGTTTGCTGTATATATCATTAATCGTTAAACCCTGCTCTGCAGCTTACCAACTATGTGCACTTGAACAAGTCACTTATCTCCCCTTCTGTAAATAGGGATAACAGTGTCTACCTTATAAAGTTGCAAAGGACTAAATGAAGTCAGGCAGATACAGCACTTAACAAATTGCCTGGCACATTCAAACCCTTGGTGTATCAGCTGTCACTACTTTTGTGGTGGCTTTCTCTTCCATTTTACCCTTAGGCCACCAGAAAAAGGAGATTCTGTTTTAACACGTGGTAGGTTTTCCTGATGTTTTCAGGCATAAAAGTAGCAGACAAGTTTTTCATAAATTTTTTGGTATAAAAGTTTTTTCATTACATGTATGATTATACTACTGGTGTGACTCTTTACCATATATAGCCAGAGGAATGAGAAATTGTGCTCCATTTGTATACAGCGTGTCAAAATGCACTGTCATGTATAACTAATTAGAAAAAAATTTTTTTAAAAAGTTTTTTTGTATGTTTTATGGCTATGATTTGCATAATTGGAAGGAACATGTTATTTTCTGTTCAAAGTGATGGTGTGCAAAGTGTAATCTCTGCATATGCATTGCGTAATACTATTCATGTATGTAGAAAATCCTTACACACCAAACCTGTTCTGTTTGCATGTAACAAGTTTACTTGTCTTATTCAGATTCCCACTTATATAACATTATACTGAGTGTTGTAAATATGGCTGTTGCAAATTTATGCTCTTAATGTCATCTCTATTTTAATCTCCATAAAATATCCAAGGCACTCTTTCTGTTTGACTTTGATAGACTTCTTGGCAAAATATTTTCATAATAAGAAATAAATGAAACACTTCCAAAGAACCCATTTTTCCCTCTTATTTTAGGTCCAAGTGTGAACAATTTTAACTTTTTCTCTTTCCTTCCTTTCCTTATGCTTTTGTCTTAAAACAATCCCAAACAAAAACACAGGCTGCCAAGAGTGATAGTCCAATAATGAGGCTGCATGGGTCAAAAAACTAAAGTTTCTTCAGGCCACACTTAAATCCTGGCTCTTCCACTGCCTCTTTGAGACCACTCAAAAAGCACTTTTCTTTGAGCCTCAGTTTCTTCATCTATAAAAAGGATGCAGGGGTTGGGGTTGTGGCTCAGTGGTAGAACGCTTGCCTAGCATGTGTGAGGCACTGGGTTTGATTCTCGGCACCAAATATAAATAAATAGATAGATAGATAGATAAATGGTCCATTGACAACTTTTAAAAAAGTGAACCAAAATAAACCTTAAAAAAAAAAAAAGAAAAAGAAGCAGTTGGTAACAAGGGTAATGTGAGTAGTTCTTGTATGTGTACAAAAGCCTAATAGTCACTAGAAGTCATTATTTATATCTCTGCTCTCTGGAAGCAACCATTAATTCAAGGACAGGAATAATGAAGTCTGTTACTGTAGCTCAGCTTATCTTTTGTTTAAGTCCTGGAATTCCATTTGTGGTATTTTAATTTTCAGTCAGATGAATTGTATGCCCTGGGTCCTTCTTTGCTTGGACTGAACTAGCATAATCAGCCAAATTTCTATATAATACAGACGTCAGGGTAGATGTTCCCAGAACTATTTGGTGTGAGCTTCTGCCTCTGTAGGTTGATGTACTCTACCTACACTTGATAGAATCATTTCATTTTAAGCCAAGAGAGAGTTATAGAAATAATCTCCTTCTTTAGTCTTCTTTAACCCCTTTGATAATAGGCAGGATTCTCTGATGCCTCCCTCTACCCAGTCCTCATACTTCCCACCACATGGACCCCATTTGTGAGTTCCTCTGAGGTAGGTTTTCTTACCCTCAGCACTATTGACATTTTTGGCCAGATAATTCTTTGTTATAGAAGCTGTCCTGGGCATTGTCGATTGTCGAACGTTCAGCAGCGTTCCTGACCTCTGCATAAGAGAAACCAGCAGCACCCCTCCAGTTGTAAAAACCTCAGAATATTTCTAGACTTTGCCCTGGGGAAGGGAGGATTAAAATTGCCCCGATTAAGGGCCATCAGTCTAAGGCAAATGCCAGATCATCTGTTGCATTTGTCCCGGAGTATTAGCACAGGACTCAATCATAACATGCTCTCAGTAAATAGGCTTTCAGTAAGTACTCCCCTGTTTACCTCATTCCCAGCAAGTTAGAAATGGTCTTTTTTTACCAGATGGCAGAAACTTAATAGGAGACAGCTACATCTAAGAGCTCCAGATAGAAAAGTGGGCACCACTCCCTAAAATTGGCTACTGATGATTACATTCTTTTTATTTCTTTGCTGAAGATACCCTTTGCCCTGCTTTTAAAGCCACCACACCCCCATCCTACCAGCTCTCATTGTATGTCTATGCCTCTCTCTGTTCCAGTTGCACCTTCTTGTGTAACCATGAAGGTGAGTGAGTAAGCAGTTTTTTTTTTTTTTCCTGGAAAATTCAGGCAAGGGGTAAAGATCATAGGACAGGCCCATTGTACTTCTTCAGTCCTGAAGGAAACTAGAGGTATTATCAACCCAATTTTGACATCTTTCAACCTATAACCTGAAAGTTTGAGTTTACTAAGTTTTTTATAATACCATTTCATGTACCAAGAATAGCTTGGCTTGTGGGAAGAGAGTATATTCCATTGAATACTGTCTTGATATGCTGGACCTTGTTCTAAATGTTGGGTACCAACTGAACCAGCCAGACAGCTCCACTAGAACTTCCATTCTAGCAGATGTGTGCTTCTTGAATATGTTTAATTTGTTAAAGATCTTAAATGATCCTAAAAACAAATTTACATATCCCCACCTTTTTATTCAGCCATAAGATTTGGCTAAAAGGTATAGTATTTTATAATAGGATAGTTACAAAACTGTAAGAGAGTGTCTCTATGAGGTGCTAGAGCTGCTACTTTTAATTTATGTGTATATTGTATTATGTATGTTTCCTAGTATTCTTTTTAAAAATATTAAATACTGAGAGAACATATTTCTTTACTAATATGTGAGTCTTTCCCCTCATTTATCTGACTAGAAGTGGTACTATCAGAAAGTCAGGGTAGATGTTCCCAGAACTATTTGACAATAACACTTTAAAACTCAAAGCTCATTAAAACTTTAAAAAGCACCACTACAACAATTACAGTGACTATATCTCCTTTGTCTTTCCTGCTGATAAAGCTTAAGGAGAAGAGCCTAATGCCAGAAAGCTAATTGTAAAAACAAGTAGGGAAAAAAAGGCAATGACATTTACAATCACATTAAACAAGCTGTCCCAAGTAGTATAGATGTTGCATTATGTGTATGCAAAGCAGAAGAAAGCTGAATCTAGCCCAGTTTCTAAGAAAACTATAGTAGTGATATTTGGCACTGTATCTTCTGATCAATATCTTTTGTCTTCAGGGTCACTGTGTGTAACTTGCAAATGATAGCACTATGCTAATATGATACCTCAAAGTACCAAAGAAAGTGTCTGGAAATACACCAATTCTTTTAAAGTTTTATTTTTTACTCTCCATTTCAGATATGGTTTTGGAGAGGCAGGGAAGCCTAAATTTGGCATTGAACCTAATGCTGAGCTTATATATGAAGTTACACTTAAGAGCTTCGAAAAGGTGAGAAAATACCAATTTCTCTAAAATCACCATAAATTTCTTCTCCATCCACTTTTTATTTACTTTATTACTAGGTAATATTACTATAGATAGCTGGTGTTTATTTCTGTGTTGTGCTGTTCATTTTCAAGTTTGTCTCTTGTCTCCCACATTGCTACTAGAGTGTGGGACATCTGACATAGCACAGCTGATATACAACCAAGGACTTCAGTGTTCTTATTTTGTTCTATGTGTCAGCCTTTTTTTTTTTTTTTAACTTTTTTGGGTAGAATCCAAGACTTGTTCCTTTATTTGTTCCTAGACTTGTTCTTTTTGTACTTTTTTCTCTGGATTGAGGACAAAAAGGTTCACGTACTGCCAAGAAGCTCCTTAGTGGTGTGGGGCGCAGCTTTCCAGGGCTGAAAGAATTGTACCTTTCACAGGAGTCACAAATAGACCTGACTGTCACTCTAAGTTATTATCCCAATTACCAGGCCTTGGGGGCCATCTGTCTGTGTGACCAGACACAGGAAAGAAACCTGCTAACCCTAGACCTTTTTTTCATATCTGTCAAAGTAGAAATGAGAGTATTTGTCAGTTGCCTTGGATTCCAGAAAAGTGTGTCTTGTTTGACGTAATTTCCAACCTAGGAGGCTCTTAGCAGCAGATTAACAGAACAGACAAAGTCATACCTAGGCTAGGTGTGTTGTCATTCTCAGCAGTGCGCACCCCCCACCCCCCCACACCCCCGTGGGACCAGTGCCCCACCCTTCCTGGAGCTCCTCAGGGACTGCCTTTGTATTCTTGGCTTATTCACCCACAGTACCACCACCTCCTTTTTCTGTACATTAAGCTTTGAGCTAGAAATGTGACTATTTGTAATTTATCAGACTTGGAAAGGAAATTGTCCTGTGGGCCTATAACTTTGAGCTAGGAAAGTAAGGGGAGGACTGGTTTGGGTTTCTCCCCTATCAGTGATGTCCCTAATCATGCCCCTCCTATTTTGTTTTCCTCAAAACAAACACATGCTCTTGTCACACCATCATTTATTGAGTAGCATTTTTGGAAGGCCTGCTAACTCTGCGCTGATCTTCCAGTGCTGTCCCATATCACCTTGTGGTTTTTGTTAAGGAAGGAGAAAATAACCTTTCACACATGGTCATTTAGACCTTCAGCTTTCCTATTTCCCTTTTTATAGAGGAAGCCCATTCCTCTTCCCTCCTGTGCTTATTTGGAACCTTCTTACTGTGGCCTGCCACAAAGAGCCTCTGCTCTCTCTACTCCTTGAGTGTATTTGTGCAACATTGCCAGATGTATTGACACACAGGAAGGCATGTGGTGCTGTTGGGAGTAATGTGATTTCATTCTCTGCCTTGTGTTAAGGCTGTATTTATACTCCATAAAAACTGAAGCCAATATGAAAAATGCACAGGACCCTTGTTAATGAGGCTTTTAAATAACAGAGCTAAACGACTGGGAGGCAACATGAGTTGCCAAAAAAATTAGTATCCCCCTCATTCACTTAAAGTAGGAACAGGGAGCAGCTATGACACCAGGAACACATTAATTATCTTTTAAATAGAATTTTACAGTTAGCCACTTAAACTTCACAATTCATATGCAGTAAATAACACTTCTATTACCAATTTCCCTTAAAGATCCCAACAACTTTTCTAGTGACTTTTATGAGCCTAAATCCAGTTGTTGGTATGGAAAGTGCAGTTTCTTGATTTGTGTCTTAATGGTGGAGAGTAAAGGATACACACAATATAAACTAGCAGATGATGAACTCATGTGCTCTGAAGTCATTTTTTTGTGTGAGCTTTACCCTCCCAGTTATGTTTTCTTGAAATTCCCCAACTATATATTTACAAGCTAGATATATAACTTTGGAGGCTGTCGTATATCTGGTTATTTTATTTTACAATGATGAGAAAACTGCTTGCCCTGGAATTTTGAAAATTCAGTATGAATATACAACTCTGACTTAATTCCCATTTTAGAGATGAAAAACTAAGACTTGAGGAAAACAACTTGAAAAAATTATAACAGTTTAGTGGAAATGTTTATAGGAGGGATATAAGGAGCACTCGCCTTTATTGGATGGCCTCACCTTATCATTCTAAATGTGCATTCTCTCACAGTGCTCAGCAATTTATGTTCCTGTGTTTTGCCTGCTCGACCCTCTTGAGCAACACGAGTTAAGCCACAATCTGATCCTCATGGAAAGTGAGTTCTTAAAGCAACACAAAGAGAGCACTAGCCTCGCAGTAAACTAGCAATGGCACACAACTTTAACAGCCAGCGTCTTTTGAGTTTGGGTATCCTCTAGAAGTAGCTGCTGATTGTTCTTCAGGGCATCAGCTGATACTTTTCCTCCTGTACTCTTCTAACCACTGCCACAAATCTATACACAGGCCAAAGAATCCTGGGAGATGGACACCAAAGAAAAACTGGAGCAGGCTGCCATTGTCAAAGAGAAGGGAACGGTATACTTCAAGGTGTGTGAGCTTCTGTACTATCCTTTCTAGGTCAAAGAATTCACTCAAGAATCATTGAGTTGTGTTGATATTTCCTACTATGAATTCTTTCAACATCCTTCTTGGTAAGAATAAGCCTGAATTTTCACAAGTCTGCCATTTTTAGTATAAATAATAGTGAAAAATAATGAATTAATATGGAAAAAAAAAACCAACTCTTGTACACATCATAATTAGATTATAACCTTCCATAAATGCAGACCGGGTCTGGCTTACACACCTACCATTTTACCCCACAAGTCCTAAAGCATTTTATTTGGTACATAGTTGGCATGCAATATGTATTTATGGAATGAAAAAATAATGAATAGAATTCACAGGAGTGAATTTTGTCATTTTCCTTTTTCCTATCTTAATAAAGTCATTAGGACATAAGACAAAAGGAAAGGAAAAAGAACATGCATAGATTTTTTTTTTCTCAGTGTTCTTATTTTATGTAATAATACTTGACATTTCTCCTGTTTTTTTTTAATTTATATATGACAGCGGAATGCATTATAATTCTTATTACATATATAGAGCACAATTTTTCATCTCAGATATATTTTTTAAAAACAAAAAAATTTATTAAGTGTTAACTGTTCCTAAGAAATTATGTTACATTTGCTTATATGTATAGACGAGATAATTGTTTCCTTAAGACTCTTGTTTTAATAATACTTTCAACTGAAAAATATGTAATCTCTGGTTATTAAATGGAAAAGCAATTTTCACGTAAATATTCCAACAATAAATAATATATATTTAATATCTGTATTTTTATACATCCTACTTATAAATATTTCTATAACAGCAAATTAAAGATATTGTTTGTGATGTCAGCTGGTTACTAAGAAAGTCAAGCCTAGAATGGATGACACAATGTCCGAGGGCTGGTTATATACAGATTTCAAAAGCAATTGACAGGGCTGGGGATATGGCTCAAGGGGTAGCACGCTCGCCTGGCATGCGTGCGGCCCGGGTTCGATCCTCAGCACCACATACAAACAAAGATGTTGTGTCTGCCGAAAACTAAAAAATAAATATCAAAAAATTCTCTCTCTCACTCAAAAGCAATTGACAGGAGGGGTATTAATTGCTTCTAACGGCTAAGATGATCCCTGCACATTTGGTTTTGTGAAAAATCTTCAGAAATTCCTAAGTAATATGCATCATAGATTGCTTCTGAAAATACTTTCTTGTAGCATCTAGGAATGCTACAAGATCTTCCTTAGATCTTAATCCCTCAGCTGTAAGGAAAATCTGCGTGCTTTACCCATTGCTAACCCAACCCTAAATACATGCCTCCTCTGTGAGCAGAAAGGGTTTGGGGATTAAAATTAGAGAATAGGAATTCTGTCAAGGTTTCTTTCCTGGGTTTATGTTTGTTTGTTTTGTTTTTCCTGCTTCTTGCTATTGCCATTCACAAACACAAATTTAGTGTTGTTTTTCAACAGTATAAAGCAGTGATACATAAATATACTTTAACAAGTCTTTGTGGAGCATCTGCTATAAGACATGCTATTAGGGGCTGGGGATGTGGCTCAAGCAGTAGCGCGCTCGCCTGGCATGCGTGCGGCCTAGGTTCAATCCTCAGCACCACATACAAAGAAAGATGTTGTGTCCGCCGAGAACTAAATAAATATTAAAAAATTCTCTCTCTCTCTCTCTCTCTCTCTCTCTCTCTCTCTCTCAAAAAGACATGCTATTAGGTTTACAACCTTCTCTGAAGATAATAGAGTCAATGTTAAACCAAATGAAACAGAATTTTCTAAGAATGTATAATCAACACAAAAAAACAGTCAGAAGGCAACATGTATGGTTTTTGTTTTTCAAACTTTGAGCTTGGGTCATGAAATCAACTTAGTAGAAAGGTACAACAGAATTTAAGTTTCATTACATGAAACTTTTATTTTTTTAAGTGGCTAGTGGGTTGTAATATAAAACAGTTCTTACTGTAGGATGTAGTCAAATTTGAAGTCCAGATATTTAAATAATATGTATATTTATTTATAATTACTACATATACTAAAATGATGCATGGATCACCGGAAAGCATTGGTATGTGGTGGAATGAGATCTGAACTGGGAATTTGGAAAACTAGGCTTTATTGTTCTTCAAATGATTTAAAGTCATTTAAGGTCCAAGGAGATTTTATTTGCATGTGAAAAATGGGGGAGGAACATTATTTAATCCCCAAGTTTCTTTCCAGTTGTGTAAGTTTTTTAAAAATATTTATTTTTTAATTGCAGTTGGACATGATACCTTTATTTTATTTATTTTATGTGGTGCTGAGGATCAAACCCAAGGCCTTGCATGTGCTAGGCGAGTACTATACCGCTGAGCCACAACCCCAGCCCTCCAGTATGAATTTTTGTGGGTTTTAAAATTCATGAGAGTGAGTTTTTTTTTTTTTTAATTTCTGATTGAGGAATATCAGCTACTTGTACATTATTCAACCAAGATTCCAAATGGATTATTTTATACCCAGATAATATACAAGAATAAAATAGAAAGATTTCTATAAAATCCTTTAAGACCTAGGTGGTGTTTCCTATATTCTAGAGTCCATAAAAGTCTTTACTATGCAGTCCTGTACCACATATCATTTCAGTTAATGACAAATTGCTTATGATAATGGTCCCATAAGATTATAATGGAGCTTAAAAGTTCCTATTGCCTATTTATGTCATAGCTGTCGTAACATCATAGCCCACACATTACCCATGTGTTTGTGGTGATGCTGGTGTAAACAAATCTGCTCTACCAGGGGTATGAAAGTAAAGTATAGCACACACAATCATGTACAGTATATAAGTCTTGATAATAAATGACTATGTTCTTTGTCTATATATTTATTATCATTATTTTAGAGAGTACTGCTTTCACATATTTAAAAAGAAAAAAAAAAGTTAACTATAGAACAGCCTTGGCAGGTCCCTCTGGAGGGATTCCAAAAGCTTTGTTATCTATCATAGGATATGACAGCTCCATGCATGTCATTGCCCCTGAATACCTTTCAGTGGGACAAGATGACAAGATGTAGAGGTGGAAGACAGTGATACTGATAATTCTGACTGTATGTGGGACTAAGCTAACATCTGCATTTGTGACTTCAGTTTTGTTTGTTTTGTTTGTTTTAGACAATAATTTTATTTTACTTATTTATTTTTATGTGGTGCTGAGGATTGAACCTAGTGCCTTACACATGCTAGGCAAGTACCTACCAGTAAACTACAACCCCAGCTCCTTTTGACTTCATTTTTAACAAAAAGTTTTAAAAGTTAAAAAAAATATATTGTTTTAATAGGAAAAACCTTAAAGATTAAGGCAAAATATTTTTGTGTATCTTTTCAATCGTTTTGTGTTTTAAGCTAAGTGTTATTTCAAAAGAGTCAAAGTTTTAAGTTTATAGAGTAAAAAATGTTACAGTAAGCTAAGGTTAATTTATTATTGAATAAAGAAAAACATTTTTAATAAATTTAGTATAGCAAGTGTACCATACTGATAAAGTCTGCAGTAGTCGATAGTAAAATGTCTTCAGCCTGCATATTTACTCCACTCACTCACTCAGAGCAACTTTCAGTCCTGTAAGCTTCACTCATGAGATAGGCCCTATACAGGTGTGCCATTTTTTAATCTTTTATATTGTATTTTTACTGTATCTTTTGTGTGTTTAGATACAGGAATGCTTACCATCATGTTACAGTTGCCTGTGGTATCCAATACAGTGGCATGCTGTGCAGGTTTATATCCAGGAACAACAGGTCATACCATATAGCCTAGTGCATGGTGGGCTATACCACATAGGTTTATACAGTACATTCTGTGATGTTCTCTCAGTGATGAAATGACCTGATCACTCATTTCTCAGAATGTATCCCCATCATTAAGTGTGTGTAGCTGAATTTTATGTATTTTTCCAAACTTCTAATAATCCAAGAGCTTTGAGGCTTTGGGCATTTGACTAGAATTATATCTACCAGCATAGTAAACAGCTTAGTAATAGTAATATTACTAAGCATAGTAATCAGAAGCTCTAATTGGTTGCTGATGACAGATAACTTGGAACAACATTTTTGGTAACAAAATGATGTCATGAAGTCATGTGTCATATAACTTTAACCTGAATATATATAGGGGATGGCTAGAATTCATGATCAATAGTAGAAAGCAGTACTTAAGTATCTGTATGATTATTTAAATCTGTTGCTTGTGAGCATCACAACTACAACTGTATATATATATTTATGTTTCATAATATTATGAACCTTCTTAAAATTACTGATCTTTGGATAAAATCTGGATCAGCAGTCACACATATGGAACATATTACTTTTAACATGCTCTTTGATAGACAAGATCTTTCAAAACATTAGTCCATTAGGGAAAAATTAATGAAAGATTCAAAACCACTGACCTAAGACTTTTCTCCCAGAATGTCTCTGAACATTTTGTACCACTAGAAACTTCCCTGAAGGCACCTTCTTAATTATAGGTAAAGATCCCAGTAGTGATTCTAGTTTTAGTTGTAAGACTTCAAAATTATTGGTAGATAGTTTCCTGTATACAGTCCCTTCCCTTTTCAAGTTTCAGGGCAGGTTTCAGTCTGCCATACTGCCCTCCTGAGTCTCATCTTACCAGGGTATTCAACTTGGCATGTTGTGTACATGCAGAGATCAGATGTGTGGGTTAGAGCAGAGATGGGCTCTGTATTTCATGCCCTCTGCACCTTGGAGCTCCGTTTCCATTGACCTGTCAGTTTGGTTTATAACTTAGAGGGTAAATCTCTCCCCTTAGTAGGGTTGAACTGTTTCCAGCTTTTAAATGGGAATGGTTGTGCTAATTATATTGTAGAATCTCATTTCAACCTGTGAACACTAATGAAAAGAAAAAGGGGAGGGCTCTTCATTTGGCTCTGAAAATAATTATTAAGCATAGATAACATGAATTTGCCAGACATCATGCAAGCCAGTTCAACAAACATGATTTTTGTTCTCATAGCTGACGGTAACTCTTGGACAAGAAAGAGCATTAACTGTCTTACCTGCTTAGTATTTTTCTAACTTGGTGGCAGAGTAAGAAGTTTGAGGACATTGCAGTGACATGGGGTTCTTGCGCCCTCTTGTGAGCCTTGAGAAGAAAGCATTTCTAAAGCAAACTAATAAAGGATCACTATTCAACCTGTGAACCTTTTTCAGGCAAACAAAACTCTGCTAGTTTTTGACCACCCTTACTGAGTCAAGAAGTAATGCCATAGACACAAGTCTAGGATTTGGGGTTTGGGGGGAAAAAAAACTCATAAGAAGAGTTCACCTTGTCTTTTTATCTCCTTAACTCTTAGTGCAAGGTTTAATTTTATATATATATATATATATATATATATATATATATATATATATATATATATATGTTGTAGTTGGACACAGTACCTTTATTTTATTGATTTATATGCGGTACTGAGGATCGAACCCAGGGTCCCACATGTGCTAGGCAAGTGATCTACCTCTGAGCCAAAACCCCAGCCCCAATTAGTGCAGGATTTTTAAACCTCATCACTGTTGATACTTCGGGTTGGATAATTCCAACCCCAAAACCTTTCTTTGGGGCAGGGGCTGTCCTGTACATTCTAGGATGTTGAACATCCTCTCTGGCCTCTACCCACTCAATGCTAAAGGCATCCCCCCCACCATGAAGTTGTGGCAACTAATATATCTCCAGACATCCGCAGATGTAAGAGGGGGGAGGGAGGCAAAAATCACCCCCAGTGAAGAACCATATTATAGTACCTTGGGAGGAGGAATTCTGTAAAACAAAGACTAGATTAATTAGAAGTTGAATATATGAAAGAGGTTCCAAAAACTTTAAAAGTTCTAAATGTAAAGGAACTATTAAGAACTCTATTATGTGACTAAAAAGAATTTTTTTTAAAAAAGTATTATTTGTTTTTATAGAAACCATAACTTTCCACCATTCTGATGATTCAGAACCTGTTGAAGTGATAAGATTGATGTGTTTGTCCTTCTTAGCTTTCTTTCCTATAATAATATATTAGGAAATAATCAAAAAGTTAGTATAGTAAAGATGAAGGAGGAAGAAGAAACCAGGCATGACAAGGAAATGTCTAGCCTCACTAACCTGGATGAAATGACAGCTTTCTTTTCTACTCATACCACCATTTTTGCTCCCAATGATAGAAAAAGTTTTTCAGTTATATTTCTTTGACTTTAAAGTATACTCAGTAAACCTTTATAAAGGGCCTTTTTGTGCTAAACTCTGGATATTCCAAAGAAGATAGGACACATGCTGCTCATAACCCAGCAAGAGAAAAGGCTGTGCCAGAAAATAATAATATAAAAAAAAAAAGCCAATCACTAAGACTGGTGAGGGCTTTATTCTCATTCATATTATTGTTTTTGTATTGCCCAAAAAAGTAGGAGGCCTAAGGCTGTGACAAAAGGTAAATATTGTCTTAACTTGATTGCCATAACAAAATAGCATAGCTTAGACGGCTGAACAACAGAAATTTACTTCTCCCGGTTGTGGAGACTGGGAGCCCAAGATCAAGGTACCGCCATGGTCAGTGGTGAGGGCCCTTTCTTGGATTGCTAATGACCTCCTCCTTGCTGTGTCTTCATAGCCTTTCCTTATCTGTGTGTGGGTGGGAAGAGAGAGGATGTGAACTCTGTCTCTTCAGAGGGCACTAATCCCATCCTGGGGGGCCCCACCCTCAAGACCTCTTCAAGCCTAATTATTTCCCAAAGTCCCCATCTCCAAACACCATCACACTGTGAACTTGGAGTGGGAAACACAGTTTAGTCCATATCAGGTGTAATTTCATATCAAGAACTTCAGCACTTACCATGAAAAAACTTTGGTTTCATATAAATATTTTATTCATATAAATAAACTGCATCACAGCAGAGAGAATAACAGACTGATTTCTGTGCCCTTCTCCTGCCTAGTATCTCAGCATCCTTTTGCATGGTCACCTTACAGTAAAACTGATGAGCTCTGAGTTTTTCCTTTCCTAAATAAGTGACTAGTGGGAGGTGTTTGCGGAATGTAGCAGAGTCCCCATTCAGAACCCTAACCCTCAGGTGGAACTGGTCTACCTCATCATCATCACCAGAAAATCAACATCAAGCGTTCCTTTCTAAGGTGAGCTCCTTTCTTATGCCACACACTTGAAGTCCTTTATAACAGGAACATTATCTTAGACCTGCTTTGTCATTTTCCTCTTCTTAGTCTTTATTTCAAGGTTAGAGTACATATGGGGAGAGACAACTTGCCGCTTTAAAGTGTGGTGGGTCCTGGTGAAAGTCTTCACACTGTTCATTGGACTTAATGTCCTAATGAATCTGGCTGCTCTTCCAACATCTGTTAGGATATATCATCTGTTCCCAAGCTTATAATCATCTCCTGCAAAAGGAGAGCCCTTACCTATACTGATTTTCATTTGTGTATTTACCAGCTAGCATTCCATTTCATTTGTCTTACAGTAACAGTAAGCACAATCTCACACCCACTGTCTCATACCCTCAGTTTCTTGTATAGAGAATATACATATGTATTTTTCCACTCTTTTGTTTTGATTATTTACAATTATTAGAATTCTTATCAAATAAGAGCAAAAATGAGTAGGAGATTTTTCTCACATAGTTGACACCTGTGTTGTTTTATAGTTATTTATACTGGAGGCTGCTAGCCTATAGGCCCATTGCCAGCAACAACAACTAGAGCCAGCTATGGGCCAGCTCTGACCATTTCCTGTATTAGTAAAATTTTACTAGGACTTGACCCATCCATTTACATATACGTTGTAATATAAATGTAAAGAACTGCTTTGGCAGTCTCAAGCCTCAGCCCCAAGTACCAGCAGGACTACATCTTCTGAACCTGTAGAACAGGCAGAGGCCACAAGTAAAGACTGCAGTCGTCTGGCAAATGGACCAAGCAATGGCAGCTCCTCCCGTCAGAGGACGTCTGGGTCTGGATTTCACAGGGAGGGGAACACAACAGAGGATGACTTTCCTTCTTCTCCAGGGAATGGTAATAAGGCCTCCAACAGCTCAGAGGAGAGAACTGGCAGAGGAGGTAGTAGTTACGTAAACCAACTCAGTGCGGGGTATGAAAGTGTAGACTCCCACGGGCAGTGAAAATTCTCTTACACATCATTCAAATGACACAGACTCCAATCATGACCCTCAAGAGGAGAAAGCAGTGAGTGGGAAAGGTAACTGAACTGTGGGTTCCCGCCACGTTCAGAATGGCTTGGACTCAAGTGTAAATGTACAGGGTTCAGTTTTGTAATATTTTTCCAGCAAATTTTTATACAGTGTCATTTAATTTGGGAGAGGATACTGTCCAGAAAGTTGATGCATACTTTTTGTCACAACTTGCCTTTTTATGGGTGTGTTTTTGTTTTGTTTGATTCTTTTCTTTTTCCCCTTTCTTTTTTTTTTTCCCTGGCTTCAATACCTCTGCCACTTTGGAAATTGTAACAGTTAATTACCTTGAATGTTGCTAAAAGGACATTTTGTGTAGGGTCGAGTTATTTTTATATGAGTTAATGTGAAGTTGTAAATGGAAATCTTTCCTTAAAAGTATAACACAATGATGTCTGTATAAATCTGTGTCTCTAGAACCCGTGCTGTGTAAGGGCATTCTTCCTCATGCTGTTATATACTTCCGCACCATTCAGACTTGTTAGAGTAGATGTGGGTTTATGACTGCCAAGTATGCCCAGTACCGTAGATTTTTATCACTAAAAGTTGGACTTGTTGATGGAATCCTATAGTAGTTTCAGTGTTAGATACAGTTTTTTCCACCATACATCTGTGCATTTTCTCTTTAGGTGACTGAATGTTTAAGATATTTGTGTGCATAGTTAACTCAATTTTTATGAACTGTTGTATCCTGTTAATGCATATTGCTCTGTGACTCCAGTATATCTTACCTGTACTGACCAAACCTAAATAAAGATTTTTATTGTAAAAAAAAAGAACTGCTTTGGCACTACAGGTGACAGCATTGAGTATTTGCAATAATGTCTGGTTTAGGTAGCTTAGATTTGCTGTGTTTGGACCAGTACTTACCATATTGCAGTATTTACTATGCACTGCAAAATGTCAGGAGAAAATGGAAAAGTAATTTCCCTTTCAGTAAACTAAACCGCTCACTGTCCTTTGAAAGACTGATGAATATTAGCTCCAAAAAATATAACCCAGAAACTGGGATGCCATCTTCTGACAGGATGTATCAAATACCAGGAAAACAGCACTGCATCGTGCTAGTGCCGTGTCTGGGCCACCTTGAAGGTTGCTGGGCTTCCACAGGAGTGGGCAGGTACCTAAGAAAAGAAAGGATCCAGACCAGGGTTCAGGTGTAAGTGGTTCTGCTGCGAGGGTTTGGCTCTCTGAGGCAGGATTGTGCCCACACCTCCTTTGTATCCTCTCCAGAATGAAATACAAGTAATCACTTGCTTTTTTCTCTTAGGGAGGCAAGTACATGCAAGCAGTGATTCAGTATGGAAAGATAGTATCCTGGTTAGAGATGGAATATGGTCTATCAGAAAAGGAATCGAAAGCTTCTGAGTCATTTCTGCTCGCTGCATTTCTGAACTTGGCTATGTGCTACCTGAAACTTAGAGAATACACCAAAGCTGTGGAGTGCTGTGACAAGGTAAGGTGTCTCTGTGAGATGGACTTTAGATAGTCCAGTTCTTCTTCTCTGTGTCCGTACATGGTCTTCTGAAAGAAGATGTAGAATAACATTGGTCATATAATTATGTATGCACATAGGATAGCAATACCTGATTTGTTCTACTATCTTTCCTATTCCCATTCCCCCTCCCTTCCCTTCATTCTCCTTTGTCTAATCCAAACTATTATTTTAATTATTATTATTATTATTATCTATTATTCTAACTATTTATCATTCTCTACCCACCCCCCCCCTTATTGTGAGTTAGCATCTGCATATCAAAGAGAAGATTTGAACCTTTAGTGTTTGGGGATAGGCTTATTTCACTTAGCATGACATACTTCAGATTGAGACATAGTTTTATGAAACAAAAACATCTTTCTATATTTAGTTAGTCCATCATAGAGCTCTCCCTTATTATTTTTAATATCAAAAATGGATCTTTTAAAGATATGTTGTATGTCCATCATAGTTTATTTAACCAATCCCCTTTGGAAGATTTCCAGGTTTTTGATATTATAAATTATACAGCTTCTCTTTGCATATTGTTTTTTGTCAATATTAGTGGCAACAAAAATTTTATTTATTGGCCATTTGTATTTCTTCTGGGAGTTGCCCATTCATGTCTTATTTTTTTTTTTTTTTGTAGTTGTCAATACCTTTAATTTTATTTGTTTTTTTTTTTATGTGGTACTGAGGATCAAACCCAGGGTCTTACACACGCTAGGTGAGCGCTCTACCGCTGAGCCACAACCCCAGCCCACCATTCATGTCTTTTGACTAGATTTTCTGAAGCAATCTTTTTTTTTTTTTAATATTTTATTTACATTTTAGTTTTCGGCGGACCCAACATCTTTGTTTGTATGTGGTGCTGAGGATCAAACCCAGGCCACACCCATGCCAGGCAAGCGCTCTACTGCTTGAGCCACATCCCTAGCCCCAACATTTTATTTTTTTATGTGGTGCTGAGGATCGAACCCAGGGCCCCGCGCATGCCAGGTGTGCGCGTTACCACTTAAGCCACATCCCCAGCCCTTCTGAAGCAATCTTGATTGAAGCAATTGAGTAGTATCACTGAGTAACACTGTTAACCCTTTGTTCTCTCTTGTCTTATAATTTTGTTGATTATAGTTTTATAAAGTTTTAATACTTACACAATCAAATCTATCATTTCCTTTCTAGTGAGATAGTCTTCCCCACCTTAACATTATAAAAGTAGCTCATTTTTATGTGGGTTTTTTGTATGTAAGTATAATTGTTCTGGGATTAATTTTGGGGTTCATGATGTAAGGTAAGTATTTAATTCTTTTCTGTGTAGGTGGCCACTGTCCCACCCCCACTCATTGTAAAGTTAATCCTTTCCTCATTGATGTATATCATTTTTTAAATGAATCTGTTTTTAAATGCTTTGTTATGTTTCACTGAACACTTTGTCCATGTACTAACAACCAAACTTTTTTTTTTTTTTTTTTTTTTGGTACTGGGGATTGAACTCGGGGCACTCAACCACTGGGCCACATCTCCAGCCCTATTTTTTATTTTATTTAGAGACAGAGTCTCACTAAATTGCTTAGTGCCTCAGCCTCCCAAGCTGCTGGGATTACAGGCATGTGCCACTGTGCCCAGCATGGCCTGGCCCAAATTTTTAATTTCAGTAGTTTTATAGTATATCCTTTCTGCTTGTCCGATAAGTCGTTTTTATTTTCTTTTTCTTTTTTCCCCAAAAGTTTTTCAGCCCTTCTTGGACATTCATATATTCTAATGACCTTAAAATTAACTTTTCCAGGGCCTCCTCCCAAATGTCCTTGGGATAATTCTAGAAATTACATTAAATACAGAAATTAATTTGAGTAGTATATTAATTTGATCATTCTATAATTGTCTTGAGCTCCATTTTTTCAGTTTCCATTTCCCTTGATCAGAGGGTTTTAGTAAGCTATTTATTGAATTTCTTCTTCTTAAAATCCCCACAAGTAAGAAGGGTTACATTCATCCATTCTAAAATATAGACCATCTGTTTCTAGGCCCTTGGACTTGACAGTACCAATGAGAAAGGCTTATACAGGAGGGGTGAAGCCCAGCTGCTTATGAATGAGTTTGAGTCAGCAAAGGGTGACTTTGAGAAAGTGTTGGAAGTAAATCCCCAGAACAAGGCTGCAAGACAGCAGATCTCCATGTGTCAGAAAAAAGCAAAGGAGCACAACGAGCGGGACCGTAGGATATACGCCAACATGTTCAAGAAGTTTGCAGAGCAGGATGCAAAGGTGTGTGCAGAACCCACTTGCCTTCAAGTACATCAAGAACTGACCTTGCCCCTTTGGATTTTCTTCTAAGAAGCTTAAGTGTAAGGGACAGGTTCAGATAGACAACCTGGGAAGCACACGGAGAGGAGAAATTACTTCCATTCTGATCTGAGGCTGGGTTTGTATCCAGAGGCAAGGAGGACTATTCCACTCACCAAAGGCAATGATTGTGAGGTTCCTGGCATATCCATACCCTCATTTCATGCAAGAAATGAGGAAAATAAATTCCCTTGAGACATACTAAAAACCATCAGGTTTTTTTTTTCCCCCAAGTAACACTTCCTTGCTGAGACTTCCATTGTTCACAGGAAATGGGTATTATAGTAACCCCACCATTATGCCTTTTACCTTGGCAGTAACCTGGCAAATGTGCTAGGAAAGATCTGTTGGGAAAGAGGTTTGCCTCCCCTATACCATAGTCATTCTCTGGTCTTAATTTCATCTTCCACTCCCCAACCCCACCACCACCACATGAACTAAATTATCAAGAACTGCCACCTGCAGCAGCCTACTCAGTGAAAGAAAAGGGAAAGCTCCTACTCCAGCTGTTGGTAGCAGAACCCTGACTTACTCAACTGGGCAACTAAAGTCATTATAATACACTCTTACTGTGGACCTGGTAAGCAGTCCAGAGGAGCCAGAAATTTACATTTCTTTATTCTCTAACCCTCATGATTTCTTACTTCTTCCTCAGGAAGAGGCCAGTAAAGCAATAAACAAGAAGACTTTAGAGGGCGTCACCAATGAAAAAGGAACAGAAAATCAAGCAATGGAAGAAGAGAAAACTGAAGGCCATGTATGACGCCACGCCAAGGAGGGAAGAGAGTCCTAATGAACTCGGCCCCTCCTCATTGGGCTTTTACCCAGCTCAGGACTAAACAGTGTTTAGTGTAAAGTTTGTTATAGTCTATGTGATTCTGGAAGCAAATGGCAAAACCAGTAGCTTCCCCAAAACAACCACCCTGCTGCTGCCCAGTGGGTCATTGAGTGGGTGGCGTGGGACCACTCCAGGTAGAACAGAACAGAAAGGCTGTTGTCGCCAAGAGATTGAGCCAACAGCTGAGTCCATCTCGTTTCAGTTTGTCAACCTTCATATCCATCACAGGGTCCCTGAAGATAATCCTAATGATTTTGGGCTGTTAGATTTTACATTTGAATTTTAATAGCACTGCAGAAACCTTTTTTAAATATGCTTAATCAATTTCTCCTTTCCTATAGGTGGGTAGGTCGAGGGAAGGAGGGTGAGCTGGTTTTGTTTTTTAAATGACTAAAGTGCTGCAAATACAACCTATTGCATTTGTAACCAACAGAACCCAAAGGCAAGAGGTCTGGAACCCTTCAGTTCTAGAGCAGCATCACATACTTGAGAGCAAGAACCTGGGAGGCCATGAGCTTTGCTGACTTTGCAGCTTCCCAAGCTCCTTCCTCTGCCAGCCTCATGTGAGTGTGGCTTTCTGCCACACCCTTCCTGCCCTGGGCAAGTCATTTTGTCATTCATTCCCACAACACCCTTCATCAATGGTAACGAGCAGACAGAAGCTTCTGGATTTGCTTTCCCTGTTTTGGATGAAGTTTTTGAGATGCTGAAATGTGAAAAGAGCCATCAAAATTGTGCTTTATTTTCCCTCCCCATTCCTTTGAGGAAACATTGTTAGTATACCTTACTTCCTGCAGCATTACTAACATTCAGCTTCTGTTCCCTTTCAAAGCCTTGCCATTAAGAATTTAAGACTTGTAATAGCTTGACCTGGAGTGGATTTATTTACATATCCATTCAGTGTAATGCAGCTTTTTTTGTCTTTTTTTTTTTAATTGCTCATAAACATCTGTATACTGGCTTATGAAACTGTACACTCCTCTATCATGAAAAAAAAAAAAGTTGACTTTTTACTACTTAGTACCTTAATTCTTAAAAAAAAAAAAAAAAAATTATGGGGTTGAAAAAAATAAGTAGTTGTTGCTCTTCTACATTAAGGGTTTTACTGGCAGGTTCACCAGGCAGATGCTTCTATCCTCCTGCACTGGTAGCTTCTTCCTTCTGGTGTAAGCTGTAAAAGAGTTGAACAGCTTCCCACTAAGAGGTACATCTAGCCTAAATCTCCAGTACTTGGGCATTAAATTAGAGCAAGTCTTAAGACAAATATATACATGTAGTAGGATTTTAGTTCTTTTGGGTAAATAAACAAAGAAACACTCATGGGAATGCATTTGGCAACCTAAAGAATCATTTGCCTAAATCTAGAACATCTCATTTCCTTAAATCCTAAAGCTGTTAGTTACATTTTGAATTAGTTATTCTTTTTCTGCCGGTTTTAACACTTTCATTATTAGGTTAGGACCTTAAGACCTAAAAAATCAGGTCATTTCCTTTTATTTTCCATGAAACAAATAGAAATAAATTGTGAAGTTTTGCCTTTAATAGTAAGTAAAACCCCTCTAATTCCTCATTTAGGCTTTTGTCTTTTTTTATGTAATATTTCTTTTAAAGGCCCCAGTCTTACCTAGGAAATATGAAAAGCAAAAGTCAATTTTGTATATTTGCTTAACTGCTTAATATTTGTAGCTCTGTTGACTAGAGCATGAAATTAGTGAGGCCAAGACTAAAATTTGAGCCTAGCTTTTTATAGGTAACAAATAAGAAAACTACTCCAAAACTAGATGACCCCAGCCAGCTGTGTCCCCATTGTGCTGTGGGCCAGCAGGGGAACTGGCCAGTGTGTGGAGAGAGAGGTGGGGCACAGATAGTTCCAATCAGATGACAAGGGGCTGTGTGAGACTTCACATATTCTTGTATCAAACTCAGTAACCTTAAAGTGTGTAGAAACCAGAAGATGTCTTGGAATCAATCACCTTTCAGACTGTATCTGGAATGGTGAGGCAGCATAGGATGAAGTTTTAAAACTGGCTTTTTAAAAAATTACTTAGAGGGCTGGGGTTGTGGCTCAGTGGTAGAGTGCTTGCCTAGCACATGCAAGGCCCTGGGTTCGATTCTCAGCACCACATACAATAAATAAAATAAAAGTATTAAAAAAATTACTTAGATGCACTTTTGTGTTCCTTAAGTAAATTTTTAAAAATGTTTCCCATTGTTCTTAGTTTTACTTAGTCTTCAGGGAATACTCTGGTTGGAAAACTATGGTGGGGGCCAACTTGAAGAAACAAGACTTCAGAGACAATATTGCTGTGTCCTCTCACCTGAAATAACATTGGACTGAAGGCAGTGAAATGATGCATCCTTGTTAAAATGAACCAAGTAATTGGAAAAATAACAGTTTTTTTTTTTTTTCCCCATTAACTATTGGCTATTCCACCTTTTAACTGATTTTTACAGTAGGTTCCATTTGGAAAATGAAATTTAATTGTGACCTTTAATAAATATGTGAAACATAAGTAAGCATGTCTAGGGTGGTCTCTGTTGAGCATGTTTTTCCTTTCTCAAGTAGCAAATTGTGTTGGGTACTCATCCTTACATACTCTGAAGGCCTAAAGAGATGGTGGTGTACTCCTGCAGAAGGTGGTATGGTGCTGGGGTAGCAGTAGGAACTTCAAGGCCAACGTAGGCTCCAGGCACCCTTTATTCTCTTTATTATTTGCCTTATCTCCAGATTTGTATTATGCTCCTCCCAGTTGATGTCAAATTATTTGATAATGAAATAATTTCCTTTATCTGCATGGTTTTTTTCCTATGCAAATAATCCATACTAAGATCTTCAGCATGCGCCAGAGCAAGTTTCCTCTCTAAATTTGTGACCGAAGTTATTCAAAAGCAGCCTGTACACAACCTCCAAAGCATGAGGAGTAAGTGAAGAGTTTTGACCAAAGTTTCTTGGCCACCTTAGTACTTTGAACTCCCTTTTAGGGTGGTACATTATTAGACCCTGTATTTTCTTAAGATTGTCACCAACATTGGTGACAGAATGCATTGAAATTGAACTATTAGTCAATATCCTGAAACTCAGAATCCCCCAAACTACCTGTATATTTTTCCATCAACTGGCCACTTAGGCATCTGAATAGCAATGACTGCCTAGAGTGTACACAAAAGGACATTTTCTAATGACTTGAAAAGGCTCAGGAGGCCCACAGAGCTTCCCTTCATGTTTTTTATCCTTGCAGGTCTGATAGACTTCTGTGGGAAGTGGAAGAAAGATATAAAGAGCCAGGCATGATGGTGCACACTTGTAATCCCAGCAGATTAGCTCCGGAGGCTGAGGCAGGAGGATTTTAAGTCCAAGGCCAACCTCGGCAATTTAGTGAGGCCATAGGTAACTTAGTAAGACCCCATTCAAAATTTTAAAAAGGGACAGGGATGTGGCTCAGGGGTTAAGCACCCCTGAGTTTGATCCATGGTACCAAAAATAAAGAGAAGAGAAACAATGTGGACACAGCTATTTGCACAGTTTCTCTGTCAGTCTAGAATTGCTGATAACCTATATGTGTAACCTTAATAATATTTTGCAAGAAAGGGACATCACAGAATATAGTTCCTAAAAAGATCTTTGATAGCATCCTATTGCAGGTAACTGCCAACGGGACAACTTGAGCATAGCCCATGGTACAGAGAGTATTTGTCTTGGAATGAGGGAACCCTGGAGAATCAAGAAAGGGTAGGCCAGGCACAGCACAGTGATGCGCTTCTGTAATCCCAGTGACTCAGGAAACTGCAGCAGGAGGATCACAAATTCGAGGCCAGCCTCGGGAACTTAGCAAGACCCTTTATTTTATTTCAGAATAAAACATGGAGGGCTGGGGATGTAGCTCAGTGGTAGAACCCCTCTACCCAAGAAAAGGGAAGTTGACCTGGGACCTGAAGTAGTGATGCAAGCAGCCCACAGTCAGATCACCTGTCCTTTATATGTCTATGGCACTCTCAGAATTCACAGGCATTTGGTGGACATGGAGTGAAGCAAAGCCAGAAGCCCCATTCTACTTTGGAATAAAGCTGAAGTGAGAAACTCGGCTATGTGTTAAGAAGAGACATCTTCCCTGCTTCTTTAGAGCAGGATCTGTATTGAGTTACAGAACATGGGTGTGTGGGTGCTTGTAAAAAGAGACAAAGTTTTCCTCTGCTCTCTGCGAATTTTAAGCAGGCAGTTAAATGTTCATGCTTGGAGGGAACTCACTTTTTCTTAAATTCAAGGGCAAGTAATAAGAGATTTCTCTGGGAAAAAGAGTCTTAGGAGCCGGGCATGGTGGTGAGTAGTAAGAACTTAAGCGGTCTGTACTGTGCCACTTAGTGATGACCAGAGTATGGCAGGTCATTTGCTAAGAAAAGTGCATAGGGACGTGAGGGTGACATGACAGCAATAT